>NC_090265.1:1670469381-1671669381 GCF_040414725.1 Anabrus simplex
AGTTATTTGATTGAGAACATAGCGCACAAACACAAATCAAAATTAAGAATGGTATTTAACTTTAAGTGGACCCCTGTCCTGAGAACTCAAATAAGGAACAGCTCAATGTGACTAGGACAAAGGGAGGTGAAGTAGCGACAAAGAAACGGTCACAGCGCTAATCGCACATCTAGCTACATAATACGAATGTTAGCGCAGAGAAGCCACAAACATACAACCTCTGCTTCGAATGGCTTTTATTACATAATAATGACGAGATAAACATGGACTTCGGAATGAGATTTAATTCGTCAGGTGGGCCCTGGGCAATAACTTATACGAGTCCTATTTTTGACATTGTACAGAACCGAGCCGTAAACATCCGCCGAAGTATTTCTATTAATTTTACTCTATAGAATATACATAAAATAAGAGTTTTGTCTGTACATTGCTCAAAATTTGAAAAAGATGGTATTTCTGTATCAGTCATATCCACAGTAACAAGGAAATGCACTTTTTAATTTTCCGTAATGTCTGTCTGTCTGTCTGTCTGTCTGTCTGTCTGTCTGTCTGTCTGTCTGTCTGTCTGTCTGTCTGTCTGTCTGTCTGTCTGTCTGTCTGTCTGTCTGTCTGTCTGTCTGTACACGCATCACGAGAAAATCACTGAAGAGAATTTAATGAAAATCGGTATGTAAAGTCCGGGAATAAGTCGCTACAATCTAGGTCATAAATAATTTTCTTCACGCTGAGAGAAATGGTAGTTTAGGGGAAGGCCTAAAATTTAATTCTCAAATATTTATATTATTAGTGGTCCTATCTTAACGAAAACCGGTATGTAAAGTTCTAAAATAAGCTGCTACAATATAAACTACAAATAATCTTATTCACTCACAAAGAAATGGTAGTTTAGGGGAAGTCCTAAAATTTAATTCGCAAATATTTGTTATTAGTGGTCCTATCTTAATTAAAATAGGTATGCAAAGTCGGCGAATAAGTCGCTACAATCTACGCCATAAATAATCTTATTCACGCTGAGAAAAATGGTAGTTTAGGGGAAGGCCCAAAATTTAATTCTCGAATATTTGTGTTATTAGTGGTCTTATTGACAATTACTATATAAATAAAGTTACATGGTATTAAATTTTTGATCATTTATGTCTTATACATTTTGACCGTACCGGCTATGATAACGGAGATATTCATGAATATGGATTTTTGTTGCTAAGATCATATCAGTGCCGTCACCAGAAAATGGGTAAACAGAATTTTAATGAAAATCGGTATGTAAAGTCGGAGAATAAGAAACGACAGTGTACGCTATAATTAATTGTATAAGACGGCCTTATATTACAGAGTCGAAAGAAAATTGAATGCGAAGGCCTACAATACAGAAAACTCATAACATTGATCAACAATAATATTACATTGACCATTGTTTGTTGTGATTTACTTTGTGTCTCTGTTGCCATTCATCTCCGATAGATGGGATTACTGCTGTATGCCGAGTTTTTTTAATTTGCTCTACGTCGCGCCGACACATATAGGACTCATGGCAACAATGGGATACGAAAGGGCTAGGAATGGGAAGGAAGCAGCCCCTACGTTAATTACGTTATAGCCCCAGCATTTTCCTAGTGTGAAAATTGGAGACCACGGAAAACCATCTTCAGGGCTGTCGACAGTGGAGTTCGAACCCACTACCTCCCGGATCCAAGCTCACAGTTATACGCCCCTAACCGCACAGCCAACTCATCCGGTCGCACCGAGTATAACAGCCTGCCTGAAAATTGGCGGGAAGTAGCTGGGGAGTTAGATAAATTTCGGTTACTACTGATACGTAACAAACTGGTTCATCATAGCATTGGAGCTATTCAATTCCTACGCTGAGACACTAATTGGAATGAGCAGTGTGCATATTTAACGGAATAATGGCAGAGAAGTGTTCACGTCTGTCTGCGGTCTGGCCATTGCAGCACTAGGACTTTGGACTGTTAGATCGGCGCCGTAGTACTGTTCGTTAGAAGTGAGAAAATGTGCGGTTTTATTAATTTGATCGAGTATTTTATATAACATTGCTTTTAATCACTACATTCCTTCTGACGACTTCATGTAGGAAAACCACAAAGACAGTTTTTCTGAGAATCCCGTAGCGAAGCACGGTTACATCAGCTAGTCTTTAATAAAGCATAACCCTAGTTTGCAACGGTCTATATAGAAAGATTTCCATACAACATCGTTGAAGAAACCAAACCTCGTTTGTCACTGTTTATTCCTATCCATTATTTCCCTTAAGACTGGTCACGCCTCCCAGCCATACATGGATATGCAGTCCATCAGAACAATTTTCGTTATGTTCATTTTCCTATGCGGAGGTATGAAGGAAAATGAACCTTTCCGCACCGTACTGTAGGAATGTATGTTTGCTCCAAGAATTTACTCCTACAGTATACTGTATTTGAGGTTCATTTTCCTTTACACTTCCGTAAAATTGTAGGCTTGTTAGTGGGACGAAAACCAGTTATTATTATTATTATTATTATTATTATTATTATTATTATTATTATTATTATTATTATTATTATTATTATTATTATTAATCAATTACTGTATTTACTTTTCTTGCCGAGAAGTCTGCGTGCCTGTTAAGCCCTGCCCCCCCCCCCGAATTGCAAACCTTACAAGCCCTAACGTTACTCCATTAGCTTGGGCCCTCTGTATACAGGGTTATTCAGTTAAGTTGTCCACCTCAAATATCTTATGATCCGTTAAAGATATAGACATTCTATTTCAGAATTCTGAAATTGTATTAAATGGGTCATAAAGTACTGTCCAATTAGTCTCCATCACATTACCAAGAAACCAGTAAAAAAAAAAAATTAATAGGACTATACTAATTTCACCCAATAGAACAAATTCAGCGATGTGCTAATTTTGCAAACACAACGAGTACTTTCGGAGATATTAAAGGGTTTCTTATGTGTAGCCATTAGACAGAAAGAAAGCGATGCTCCGCTCACTGCCATGCTGCGTAACTCACGGCTTGTTGTTAAACACACATACTCCAACAACGGTTTGACCGACTGTACATTTCCCTGCGCGATGGAAGTGGTTGAGTCCGCCTCTGTGGTGTAGTGGTTGGTGTGATTAGCTGCCACCCCCGGAGGACCCCGTTCGATTCTCGGCTCTGCCACAAAATTTGAAAAGTGGTACGAGGGCTCGAACGGGGTCCACTCAGCCTCGGGAGGTCAACTGAGTAGAGGTGGGTTCGTTTCCCACTTCAGCCATCCTGGAAGTGGTTTTCCTTGGTTTCCCACTTCTCCACCAGGCAAATGCCAGGACGGTACCTAACTTAAGGCCACGGCAGCTTCCTTCCCTCTTCCTTAGCTATCACTTCCAATATTCCCATCCCCACACAAGGCCCCTGTTCAGCATAGCAGGTGAGGCTCAGTGGGCTAGGTACTGGTTATCCTCCCCAGTTGTATCCCAAGACTCAGAGTCTGAAGCTCCAGGACACTGTCCTTGAGGCGGTAGATGTGGGATCCCTCGATAGGTCAGAGGAATAACCGATCCTGGAGGGTAAACAGATAAAGAAGAAGATGGAAGTGGTTAAAAGTGAGGAGAACGAAAAATTGCTCCTAAAAATAAAAATACCTGCACCATATTGTCTAAACAGCGGCGTATCCTATCATACCAGAGGTAATATATACTCAACTTGACCACTGTCTCCTGTAAGTACATCGATCATACATGTTGGGTTTAAGGTGGACCAAAGAGTCCAACAATAACGTTCTCCGTTAATTTTTGTGTGCTTTCTTTTTCCAATGACCATGTCATTCATTGGATTTTGAAATTGTTGATTTCATTTCATGTACTGTGCACTCCTGAGAAGGACAATGAAGCACTTGAAGTATCACAATTTCACTGTGTTATGTCATCTCTTTCCTATACAAAATTAATTAAACATAAGTTTTGTAACTCCGAAATTTTGTACGTCATAATACTGTTCGTCGGGATCCACTCGAGATAAGGGTGAGGTATACTTGTTTGGGCACTGTTGTATTAGTCCCTTACTAGAATTAGAGAATTTTTAATCAGAATGTCTGTATCTTTAATGGATCAGAACATATCGTCGTTGCCGGGACGAAACCTCCTATGTGATAATATTTTTGGAGATATACTGACCCGCAGCACATACATTATGAAGAGCAAGAATGCCTTGGCAATATGCACACAATAATACACCTTATATAACAGAACCTTACCGGCCAAATTTCTAATCTAAAATATTTCACATAGGAGGTTTTGTCCCGGCAGCGACGATATGTATTGTGCCCTATAATGCATCCGCCAACGTCAAGCAAATGCTGAGATCTGACCACATTATAGTGAACAATACGCTCACCACCAGGTGAATCCTTTTGGCACATAGCTTACCTTGTTCGACTATTCTCTTCATCAGCACCGGCAGCAACAGCAGTAACCAGGGATTACGTGTACAAAGGGGTCAACGTGACAAATAAAATAAATGAAGAGGAATAAAATGAGCAGGATGTGAACTACCTTGAGTCAAAAAACTATAACTGAGCTGCACGTTCGCTATAATAAACTAATTTATTACGATAATATTTAAAATTCTGTTATAAATCAAAATCCTCAATGAAATTTACATAATGGACAATGTTGTCATAAAAAATATAAATGAGTTCTTGAAGTAAAGAAGCATCTCGCCGGGAGTTAATGGCCTAGTGGAGAAGATTTCTAGCCTCTTGGAAACACCCGATGCTGCAACAGCCAGCATAATGGCTCCGTCAAAAGAAAATAAATTAAATCATAAGTCTGCTAATGACCAACTCATATTTACAAAGAACATAACATATTCCTAAAGTGAATCTATGCCACAGTACTCATGATTAATATAAGCTCTAAATTAAGCATGCAATACACACTCTACCGTCTGGGAATTGACCACGGGACTATCCCCAAATCCTACGACAACATGACATCTAGTATGCTGAGAAAAACGTTATTTACATCGTGCAGACACATATGAATAGTTACATACACCTTTAAATGACACACGTAATCGTGTGTAGAATTTATCTTCCAGACCGCAGTATTAAATGGTCACTGTTCTCCTTTCCCCTTGAAAGAAACCGTATTGTTCCTCTCTGCAGATTTTCGTGTCGTAACGTCAGAACGACCCACTTTTATCCTTCAACACGCCTCGGCTTTTGTATTAACTGAGCGGCCATGTTTCTACAACCATAAATCTTGCTCTCGGTCGACAACTTGGAAGCAGAGCCACGGGACGACTCTCACCGTCGTTCTGGCCCATTGATCTGCCCTGCATTTTGCCCTCTTATTATATAATTCCCATGTAATTACTACATGCCAATTTATTCCTTAGAGTTCAAAATTCAACACTCTATTCCAGTTATGACTCAAATACAACTGGCCCGTTTATTAACTTCACACTGTTGCTCTAACTGGCACATTCATACAAATACACATTGGCGCTCTTACCGGCACACAAATAATCAAATTACCACTTAAGCCTTTATTCCTCATGCCATTTATGTGCCTTATCTCTATACTCTGGGCCTAACAAACATATTTCTCATTTCTTATGGGCTTCTCAGTACATGACCCGCTCACTTTGATACGCTAGTCCGAGGGCATTAAAGAAATATAGAAGATCTTATGCTTCTCTTTCTTCGTCTCACAAATTAACACTACAGTCTACCATGCTGCATGCATTTAGCTACTACCTAAACAACTTGTCCTGGCTATACTCATATGAGACTGCGTAAGTCTTGGATAAATGAAAGTACACGACCCTAACTCCCCTATACTGAAACATTGTAACTATTCAATTATGATACTAACGAAAATAAATGAGAACAACAACATGCAAACATTAACTATCCAACTAAGCTTGAGTCCTGGGCAAAAATTCTATTTACATGTGCCCCCAGACACCCACTTATTTACATATTGGCGGTAGGCCAAATTTATCTGTTGCTGACTTAACCATTTGCGATCTGTTGCATGCTAAGAAGTGGAAAGATCTGACCTGAGTCTTGTGATATCATCTGAACAGTTCCCCTATGGACACTGCTAATTTAAGCCATCATGTTAACGTTGTGGGCAGGCGACAGCAATCGTAGTTTGATGACTGGTGACATCCTCGTCTGCTGTGACGTTCAACTGCAGCTCGTTCAGGTGACACGATTGCCGCCTTCTCGATGTGGTCGGTGTGCTGATTGGACGTCGCTGATGGTCCACGGTCGTACCTCGATGCCGTGAACGATGTTCTGTAGCTCTGCTCCAAATTACTGCCTCAACGTGATGGATGAGCAGCGTCCGGTACACACGTGACGTATGAGAAACTGTAAGGAAAACCAAATTACAATGTGTTCTTATTTCGATGCCTAGGTCTCCCCTCTAGCCTTTTATTTAATCCCGTAATATCCGGATTCATTCTTAGCATTATCTTTGTAAGACAATCCCACAACTCTCAGCAGCAATTTACTTTACACTTGACTGATATTTATACTGACCGAATTGAATTAACATCAACCTTTCGAGCCTACACTAGCATGTAACATTACTTTAGAACAATATTAGCATTAGATTATGCTATGCGACCTTGCGTGAACAAAATTACCAGCAGAGAAATGTTCTCACAGAAAATCAGGTCAATATTTGCTGTACAAAGTTCTTATCTATATTACAAATGGTTGTTACTTACAAGTCCCTAGGACAAGGTAAACTCTGACTGCGATGCTCGTAGACAAAGGTAATCTTCCCTTCGGTGAGTCGCTGCATGACATACACATTCTTGACAGTGATACACACAGTAAATGACGTTCGCGCCCTCGGCGGCCGTATATATTAGCGATCGTGCACCCACGCTACAGAGCTCTACGTGTGTGGGCCCTCATGAGCGTGCCCGCGGCGAGGAAAATTCTCCCACGGTATGCATTCCTTTATTGTGATTACAATTAGTGTCAATTTTCCAGAAAAATATGCTCATTGCAATTATTACATCCAATGCTCTATATTCCTCTTGTGGGCGGAGATATTGAATAAATTCATTTCCCTCCAATATAAACTTCCCCGCGGCTTCTCACGGAGTAGTTCGCGTCCCACGCTGTAAGTCTAGAGGTTCGCTTGGGATAATACACTTTAATAAGCATCTTGGGAACTTCAGCTCGCTCCTGACGCTAAGTTCTCTTGAAAAGTGCGCAACTAGTGCACAATAAAATGCCATCTAATGTCCCTTCTGTGTGGTCTCATATGATTACCACAATTATCATTATATCAACGTTCTTTGACCATAAACAGAATGGTTCAACATGAAGTGGGCTTTTGGGCTTATGCCGTGTCAATAAAACAATTCTTTACTTTTCGCAGACAACTTTGCTCAGCGTCTTCAGAAGAAAATCTCGACTGCTCACGAGTAAGTCTTCTACAATAATGAGCGTTTGAATTTAAGAATGCTTTTCCGTTGGAGCTGTTGTGGTACGCTCATTCGTCACCAGGTGGCTTGCCGTATGCTGGCGCAGCGCTCCAAGCGGGAGCTCACGACAACATTAAGCTCCATTCACGGCCGACTGGATCTCTCGCTACGGAGCTAGCTAGAGCGACGCATCAAGTTGGCCGTTCTCCAATTAAGATGTGTGCGTGAGAAATAACAGAGAAGACGTCAGACATATCCGGAACGAATGTGGTAGAAGAAACATTTAGAAACTAATAAAATAAAATAAAATGAAATAAAATAAAATAAAATAAAGTAAAATAAAACGAAAGACACCAGGATAAAATAGAACAGAGCTGAAGAATGGAAAGAAAGTGCGTGGAGAAAATAGAGGATGTTAATGACGTGAGACGGTGTGGGTAGAGGGGGAGGGGCATATCCAGTTTACACACGTTATGAAAGTATGGCACTTAACACATAACGCATAGCTTGGAAAACACTATCTGGTGATAACGAACATACGAATTTGGAAAACACCGACACGAAATAACAAGGTCAGGGAACAGAACTACCTACGTAAATCCTTAATGGCTAGCAACCACAACGGTAATATTAGGATTAGAAGATATTTGAGGTGGACAACTTAGCTGAATAACCCTGTTTACGATCATAGGATGGGAGGGTGTCCCAACATTTCGAAAGCTCCCTAGATCTGGGCTTTATGTTGGTACGTAGCTTTATTTCCAAAGTTTCTGAACCAGCCTGTCTACCAAGAAAACTTCGAAAAAGTGGTACTGCCACACCTCACAGGCAGCAGCTTCTACCGTAGCCACTTCTGTATCACACACAACTTTAATGGTAATGGACATCGACCAAAGGATCGACCGAAGCATCGTTGTCAAGACTCCATGAAGAGGAAGACCATCTTACGCCCAGCCGAACCATGTTCGTAAGTGGCAGTTCGTGATCTAGCGTACTGAACCTGCACCAATGGGACAAAGACCAAGGCCAATAATAATAATAATAATAATAATAATAATAATAATAATAATAATAATAATAATAATAATAATACTCAAGGTTCGGATGTTAAGGAAAAGTCATATTTCTTTCCTGAGCTCATTTGACCCTAAATCTGAGAAATAACTGTGAATGATGGGTCCCTGACCCCGTTTAAAGAAAGATTGTTGCATATAAATGCATATTCAGACCATTTTTATTTTTGTTCTTATTTTGGTCATTATTAGTGATGAAAATGATAAAAATGAAATGGCGTATGGCTTTTACTGCCGGGAGTGTCCAAGGACAGGTTCGGCTCGCCAGGTGCAGATCTTTTGACTTGACCTGCGCGTCGTGACGAGGATGAAATTATGATGAAGGACGACACATACACCCAGTCCCAGAGAAATTAACCAATTATGGTTAAAATTCCCGACCCTGCCGGGAATCGAACCCAGGACCCCTGTGGCCAAAGGCCAGCACGCTAACCATTTAGCCATGGAGCCGGACATTATTAGTGATATAAGATCATGTTGTTTATATTTTCATCAATTTTGTTTAAATTGAGCCATCATTTTGAACAGGGTGCATGTTACCTGCGTCGAGTTTCAAACAAAGGATTTCAAAATACTGTAGTAAATGTAACGCATGCTAATACTTAATTTTATAGTCCTTCTTTAGGAGAAAAGAGCGAGAACTCTGCCCCAGGGCTATGTTATTGAATGAATGTATAACGTTTTAATGTACGCCTACCTACTGTAACTCTGTCAGTTGCCATATTAAATGTGTCAGCTATATTATCGCTAACAACTTTTCGGCACGTTCCCTAAAAGCTCAAGTCATATTTTAATTTTTTGGGTTAGATTTAGCTAGTTGTAGGGCATATTTTCTTACATATTTTATACTTTTTTAGGTCATAAACTTCCGAAAAAATAATAATAATAATAATAATTAGAATAAGAAGAGGATTTCACCTTTAAAGTATGAATCTTCGAAATCGCAATCAATCAACCAGTTAATGATAGTGTGTAAAGTAAATGACCCAGCTGTCAGGTGTCAGTTCCTCTGAGCTGATTATCACATTAAGTACTGATCTCAACGATGACGGAAAACAATCGAAGAGCTCTAAGCGCTGTCAGGGTGTGGCAGTCTGGGGGGCGGGCTCTTCAAGACGAAGGCAGGGCTAGGCAAGGCAGGCAGTGTATATAATTTAGTTGGTGCGGTAAAGTGGCTGTTGGCTCTGTCATTACCAGGTACGGTAAATACATGGGGCCCGCCATAACGCGCTGTAATGGGAGGAAAATGACGTGTTTTATATTTCGGACGTCTTTCAACAAAACCTATACTTTAAAAATAATAATTGCCGAGTGATTCAGAAAGAGAATGAAGGATATCCCGTTTACTTCACCACACACACAGACATTCACGTACAAACCAAGGAAAGCATGAGAGAGACGTAATATAATGCTATAACAAGTACTTGCGAATTCTTTTGTTTCCTCCTTAGTGAAAGGAATAATCGTGCACGAGAACAGCTATACAGTCCAAACCAAATGTTAATTCACACGAAGAACGAGTCATCTATCTATATTAGTCGCTTGTGAGCTGCCGCAATGTGTTAAACGTAGTGTCTCACTCACGATCCTAAGGTCGTACCTTCGAGGTCTGTCGAGGTGGTCAACTTTTGACGTCTAGGCACTCTACGACATGCAGAATTCTGAATACTTGGGACAACGGAATTTTGACATAAATACTAGTGGGCTCTTGCAGCAATAGCTGCGAACGAAGGCTAAAAATGAAAGTGATGGTAAAGGAAGCGTGAGAATAACGGAAAATATACTGAACTCCGGTAGACTAATCGCTTGCCTTTGAATTTACACTTCCGTTGAACCTTGGCAACTGAGCTATCATATTTTCTTGTGCATGCTTGGAACAGTCATGAATCACTTTAATAAAGTAGGCTACAGTTTACAGTAAATGATTGTATATGACTGTCCTATTCATTAAGTGATTTTAGTATTTTTTGTCCGGCTCCATGGCTAAATGGTTAGCATGCTGGCCTTTGGTCACAGGGGTCCTGGGTTCGATTCCCGGCAGCGTCGGGAATTTTAACCATAGTTGGTTACTTCACCCCGCACGGCGACTGGGTGTATGTTGCTTCTTCATCATAATTTCATCCTCATCTCGACGCGCAGGTCGCCTACGGGTGTCATATCAAAAGATATACCCTTCACTTTCGGGGACATGACACTGATATGTTGTTGTTATATTCTTAATTTTTTCATCCCTCGCAGCTTTTACTCTACTAAATGTCACATGTAACTGACGATGGCTGAAAATGCATCGAGAAAAAATTTGACCCTGTGCTTTCTTAATGGTCATTGCGAAAGCAAGACGTAATGGGAAATGCCTCCGTTTGAATTTGAAAGGCAGGTTACATCTAATTTTAGAATTCCTGTCATACGTCACTTATTAGAAACAACATGGAGCAACAATTTACATTCTGGTGATAACATGATTTCACAGAGCCATCTATTGGACTAACATAGAAAGATCTGCATAGACTACTTTCACAGAGACCTGTATTGGGATGGCATAGAAAGATCAGCGGAGGCGTCTTTCATTGAGCCATCTACCGGCGAATGCAGTTGACTGTAATCACCTAAGCATCATATTATTCGAATAAATTACTATTACATGTAAATAAAGGGCTTAATTTAAGAAGTAATATGTTTCGAGTAATCCCCGAGATGAAGACATTTGTTTAGATGTATAACACATAGGCGTTAGTATCACGGTTTTCCAATAGATTTATGTTGCACGTTCATATTATAGCCCCATTATAACTTTCTTTAAATTTTAAAAATGCTATTTGTTCGGGGCGTCGACCCATGTACATCTTTTGCCACTACGAACCTGCGTGTAATTGGAATGTTGTGTGTGTGTGTGTGGAAAGGAAGATTAAGGACTCACAAACACCCAGTCCCCACGCCAGGGATATTAATCATTACAATTAAAAACCCTGACCCAGCCGGGAATCGAACCCGGGGCCGCCGGGGGACAGGCAGACGCGTTGCCCCCTACACCGCGTGGCAAGACTTACACATATATATCTTAGAGATGGTCAGACTCGTTGGCTGAATGGCCAGCGTATGGGCCTTCGGTTCAGAGGGTCCCGGGTTCGATTCTCGGCCGGTTCGGGGATTTTAATCGCTTCTGATTAATTCTTCTGGCTCGGGGACTGGAGGTTTGTGTCCGTCCCAACACTCTCCTCATCATATTCAGACTACATACCACACTACCAACCACCACAGAAACACGTAATACTGATTATATCCCTCCATTTAGGGTTGGTGTCAGGAAGGGCATCCGGCCGTGAAACAGGGCCAAATCCACATGTGCGACGCAGTTTACACCCGCGACCCCACAGGTGTGGGAAAAAGCGGTAGGAAAAGAAGAAGAGAGCTGGGAATCATCCGAAAATTGTTGCAACGAAATAGTGTCATGTAGCACTAGCTCAGTTACCTACCAACACTACATTGAGAGCGTAACACGCCGTGGATCTGTATGTCATGACCATGTGTCAATACTTCACATCACAGCTTGCATGATTGCTATGCAACGCGTAATATTTTAATGAAGGATATATTTATTATCGTTTGATCTGCCCAAAGGGATATTTAATTTTTTTAAGCATGTGGTGCAATAGTCTCTTAGACGCCTGGCCTGTTAGGAGGTCTGCTACACGGGCAGATGGCCTTCAGATAGTGGAGGTCACGTGGTCAGCGTAACAACAACCTCGGGTGTATTTCTTGGCTTCCGTGACCGGGTTCGCTACCTCTCGTAGCACAGAGCTCTTCAGTTGGTCTCTCGAGGCTGAGTAAATCCCGTTCCACCCTCAGTCCATAATTAACATTCTTGGACTGGCCGGGAAACGAACGTGAGGCCTCTGTGTAAGTGGCAGGCACGCTATCCCTACACCATGAATTTGGCCGCGGAGTATTTAATTTTGAAAATTTGGCAGTTGTAGGCATAATGACAATGAAAATCGACAGTCTGTTTCCAGTCAATCGACCGGGTCAGGAACGGAATTAATGTAGCCCTAATCTAGCGGCGAGGTTAGGAATTGTGCCGGCTGCCGAAGCCTGTCGCACTCCCCTGCGGCAATGATTAATGACTGTCGGATGAAATGAAATGATATTCGAGAGTGTTGCTGGAATGAAAGATGACAGGGAAAACGCGGAGGAAAACCTGTCGCGCCTACGCTTTATTCAGCACAAATCTCACATGGAGTGACTGGGGTTCGCACCACGGAACCCAGCAGTGGGAGGCCGGTGCGCTGCCGCCTGAACCACGGAGGCTCAGTAGTGAGCATAATATACAGCGTAAGTTTCAACCATGTGATGTTGTTTAGTAGTAGAGGGAAACATTCGATAGCTTAACATAAAATACCAAATATTATGGTAAAATACACATCATCTTCATAGATTCATTGTAAAGAAACAAAACAAAACAAAAGGAAAGAACAGAAGAAAAAAAAAAGGAATTGCGCACCGTAAAGGATCCACTGGGCACTGGGGCAGGATATCTATTTACATCTATCGTTATACAAATCTACACGCCTTTACTGTGGGACCTTTCCCACCGTCCCCCATGACTCATGGGACCATGTGACACCAAAACCAACCCTTTCGGGTCACGAACACATGGGACCATGCTCCACGGGAGTCGATAGTCAAGGGACCTATTCGGCCTGTGCCGATTTCCCCCCATTGGGATTGTATCATTAATCCACTCACACGAGGAGTTGTCGGCCATACAGCACGGCCAGGTCAAAGCCACTCTCCCGTTCCTGAGGTCTGAACACGGACTCCTCAGGGTCGAAGACCGTTCGCGGCATGTAGAGGCTATCAAACTTAAACTAACTTAAAGGCCTACAATGAACGGAAGAGGTTTTTGGATGCTTGTTTTTCGGCAAAGAATAAGCACAAATAAGTTCCAAATTTACTAGGGCGCTCGTTGAAATCTATACATACACTGTGATATCCTTGGTAAACTAATATAAATTGACAAGTTGAATACAAATACTTAGCAACGGTAAAATCCGTGCTACCATCCATCAGCTAAACCTCATCCACATTCCATAAGAATATTTATGTGGATGACCACAGTTCCTAAGAATATTTCAAATGAAAGAGGACTTCCATCCGAACTAACAAATCTGATGGATACCTGATTTGACATACACAGAAAAATATACATCCCCGAGGGATTACCATTCTCGTAGACATACTACGTTCATATCATCGGTTTTGTCTGTCTATCACCCGTTGGATATCAAAACTGTTGAGTGTTACACAAAACAAAATAAAACACAGATTACCTATGTACAGATACAATTATGAACCACTTTCCTCCAAAGACCAGTATCCCCTGGGACCGAATCCCACATCATTAAGTTAAAATTTACTTACACTAATTCAACTACCCCGGAGTGGTCATTTAGCCTACATCTACCGCCACCAAATATCTATACGTGAATAAAAGTATACTGGAGAAATAAACCTATGTTTACGTAAACCATGGAAAAGAAAATAAGGTTACACGTTTCCACAAATTGGAAGACAAATGAAATAAAAATCAAACGAACACAGGCTCGACAACGAACCCGTCACTTCCAACAACTACCTGTGAAATTTCACGAAGTCTAAATTCGCGCAGAACAGTACATAACACAAAACAAGATCACACTCTGAAAAAGAAACACATATTATACACCAACACAAAGTATAAATGGCTGTATCTCATCTCGTAGCACCCGCTACTTGAGCGAGCTATGGGTCCCTTCAGTGCTCTATTGAGGTTCGAACCTGAGACTCTGGTCGTCTCCATCAAGGGTACTGTAATCAAGCCCTAATTAGTCTAATCATGTAGAGAACAGTCATAAATTCCTACATTGCCTTTAGATCATGGCTGGTGGATCGTGTGTGGTAGTTACGTAAACATTCTGTCTTTATTCTCATAGAAGACTGCACCGTCTTAAAAAGAAACACTTCTCGGCCAAGCGACTTCCCTCAGCTGCCCTCTCACAAGGACCTTCCCATTCTGGGGCAATAAATCACGCCTGGTGAATGTTCCCTTCGCACAGCGGCGAGAGACCATTTAACGCACTCAATATCGGCAGTCACCGAGTCAACAAAATCATACAATTGAGCTAATGCAAGGTACACCTGCTCGAACCAGCTCGTACTATCATTATGTGCAAGAATTATTTCTCAAATTAAGCCGCTATCTTATACCAAAAATCCCGTCAACTCTCCAGGATTCTGGGGATCAACCATACATTTCTTCCGTCGTACGTTTTTACCACAGTTACGTCAGCCTTTAACCCAAAGAACAATGTCCCCTAATCTCTCCCCCTTGAGGCGAGATTGTGTACCTGTCATATTCTACCCTATTACTCGAGATATATCGGTATAAAATCACCGATCAAATTACTTTAAGAAAATAAATATAATAATAATAATAATAATAATAATAATAATAATAATAATAATAATAATAATAATAATAATAATAATAATAATCCTCTGACCTGTTGCTTGAAATGTATCGGTATAAAAAACCGATCAAATTACATTAAGAAAAAAATAGTAATACTAATAATCATAATGATAATAAAAATAATAATAATAATAATAATAATAATAATAATAATAATAATAATAATATTCAGGCATGATCAAACTCAACTAGTAAATCTCTACTTTATTAGCCTAGCTAATGTGTAGGGGGGGGCAGGTTTGAACCTCCGCACATATCTTCTCGAACATCTTCAGTTACAGCGAAACTTATACACTAGCATGCAAAACAAACTACTGCCTCTACTTTTATGAATTTAGTGCTGTCACTATCCCACATTAACTTCTGTATAGGCACATGTTAATGATCCTGACACCTACTAATCCCTGCTCGTATTATGCAGTCACGCAGATGAAATTTACGGCATTAACGTGTTCAATTTTCTACTAATTTTCCCCCTCAAATCCTTCTCAGCACTCATGACAAAAATATATAATATAGCATGCGCATGCAGCTTCTAAAAGGTGTCCCAAACTCCATACATCCTTCCTGGTTCACTTCCTTCCCATATCTACTTACAAAAACCAAACTAAACAAGGGTCATCCGACCACTCCAGGTGATTAACCTATCAATTACATCATCATTAACCCTATCTTTACAGTAACTCTATTTACAAGGGGAAATACTAACATTGGAAGAAAATAGCTCGATACTCAACAGTTTTTGATGTTTTCTGGCCCCCGCCCGAAGTTTCAGGGGCCTGCCATTGGTGCTCACTCCATGTCGCTGGCTCGTGCAGTCCTTGGTTCTAGGAGTTTGATGACTTTGCTGGAGTAATCCATCTTCCTGGTAAACAAATCACTGCAATTATATTTACACAATCTTGCACACTTGTTGATCACTCGACACCATCCAACTTCCCCTCTATCGTTCTAGACCGATGCAAGTTACGTGATGCTAATTATTATGGATATCTCAGCTATTTCGTTCAAATTAGGCGAGTTGAAAATTCATGATCTCCTCCTTCCCAAGTCTATCGCCTCCTACTTCCGTGACTTATATCAACCGTCCTCCTAATTTCTTGTCTAGATCATTCAGATCTTGTACTTATCATTCCCCGTTACTTAGTGTGATAATCTGTTCCGGAAATCCTGCTCTCAATGTTACATGGATTTAAACTGATAGCATTTCTTCACACGATCTGATTTTCTTTTGAAACAAAGTTTACCAAATCCCACAGTTAGACTCCTCGAAAGATGAGCTCTCTTACTGCTACAGACATCAACCTCGCGATGAGCGTTCTCCGTCTAGAGTTCGTTCCCCACGGCGTACTCAACCTTTCACAGTCACTACCTACGACATATTGACAAATATTCAGAGTTTACTTCGCGATCGGATGTCGCACAAATACCTTTGTCATATAGTTACGTTTCCTACTATCACTGCACACTGGAAAACACTTTTAAAACTTCACTCCCGTTTCTTTGTGTCAGTTATTCAGACAAAGAAGAGGTAGACCTTGCTCGCGGACCGCCCGTAGTTCCACCTTCTGAAGCTCGTTCTCGACTACTGACTCCCCCGAGAAACTGCAACAACTTATAGCAAAGCTGGGAATAGGGGTGGCAAGCGTGCCCTGTTACCACTCTGATTTTTACCTTTCCTGGATAAACCAGCCTGTTGACATCAGCAATACGCTAGATTGTGTGACTATGTTACGCACAAGTGCGCTATGCCATGCGGAGTTGATTATGTTCGGCGGATCTGCCGTAATTAATTTATAACATCGGAGGGGAAATGGTGAAACCCCAAAGGCATCTGGTTTCAGCCATCGCGTCCGTACGCTAACGCAGTTATATAAGATGTTTACCAACGCCTTTCGCTTGGAGAGTATTTTCTATCAGAATTCCTGACTTCATAATTCAACCAAAATTCTGCACACTGCTCTGACGGATGCAGTTTTGTTAATCAAGCCTTATTTACGCCGAAAACACATTAAATTTGGCCCGATCGCTCTGGCATCGCTGTACGCTGGCATTTGTTTTTCAACATGGAGTCGCTAAATAGTGTTCTTCTGCTGCTTCTTCTATGACGCGTGCCTAGTTCGGGGATTCTTTAAGCCACCCAGCGGGCGTGTAAGGCGCCTCTCTGGCGGGCGTCCTATTGCACAACCTGACGCTACTCCTAACATCCACACAAAGAAAGCTTGCTGCCTGCTTCCTTACCAAGCATATCACTTGAAATAAATATTACTTGTGCCGATACGGTCACAACTGATCAGTACCAAGAATTACACCAAGAAGCACGAGGCGGTCGGACGGGCCGTAAAGATAGTTACGGTATATTGTCAAATTCAAATTTTATCTCCGTATTGTAACGGGGCCTAAGAAAAGAAAGCCCACGTAAAAGAGACAAAATATCGAAGTTTTCGCAGAAGAATGGACTGCCTGGCCAAGGCGGAAAGGAGTGCTCGGTTCACCCGGAAGGGCGTGGGTTTGATTACCCGTCAGGAAGTAGTAGAACGAGATTTACACTTCCATAGATTCACATGGCCCTGATTTTCACTCAGTCTACACCAAAAATGAGTACCAGGTTAATTCCTGGGAGCGAAGATGAACGAACCATAGAGCTAAAGACTCTACCCTACCAAATTCCGAGGTTACGGATAGTGGAAGCCTTTGCCTTTAATCGGTCGAAGGGCCTGCGTGGCCTGTACCGAGATGACTTTGCTTTGCTTTTTCGCAGAAGAACCGGGTACAGCTCAATTTACGCCTCTCACCCGATTTCAATACCCCGTCTGCTGTTAATCGCACGATCCAGCAAGCACACAACTTCCCATCAATATTAATCTCCATAAATTCAGTATCACACTGTACGGTTACAGTGGTTGTAGTTTCTGATAACCACCACTGAGTGCTTCAAACCACGCCCAAGTTTCCTGTTGTACGTTTATCCTAGGCTGAGAAAAAGTTGTATTAGGAAAATGATAAGAACTCTTTTTGGAGTGCTTCAAGAATATTGTAACTTGAGTATTATATTACTAATACATGTGGCTATAGCATAGAAAAGTTTATCATCAGGTAAGTAGTTTTCCATGTACATATTTTTAAATGATTTGTTCTTAGAGAAGACGCCAAAAACCCGGACAATATTTACTACAACTACAAATAAAAAATAATTAATTAAATTTAAAAACAATTTGTCTTATACACACTACTGCAGATTTAAACAAGGCAAATATTGAAATAACTCATTTTAATAGGCCTATCAGTTCGTTAGTAATTAAAGCCTAAACTCGAGTGTCCTTAACAAAATATCCAACAATAGTAGTATAAACTGTTGCTGGTTCATGAAACGAAGCTTTTGCGATTACAGTAAACAAGACGTGTTTATACAATACTTACCTTCCATCAGAATAGAAAAGAGTTAACATCAGCCCTAAGAAATACATGTAGAGAAGTGGCACGTCTGCAACTCCAGCCTTTCATACTGAAACCGTACAGTGTCCTGTACAGCTCATGGGAATGATATGTGCCTTTCTACTCCATTAAAAGTACTCCTAAAAGTCGCGTCATTGGTAGCAGTATGGGCGATGGGAATCAAGCGGCGTCCGGCCAGAACGGAACCCGCGAAACAGCGCCTGCAAAACAAAGGGAAGACAGAGCAAGAGCCAAGACCCCACGGAAATACCCTCTCAACTTGCAGAGGGAGATAGAAGAGGACGCGATGCTGGAGTAGTCAGATACGCCCCGAGGTGTGGCTTAGCTTCCCAGAGTTCCAAACTAACATAAGGAACTTCCGGTTTTTTTTATGCACGTAAAAATGGGATGATATTTTGATCCAGACATAGGAAAATGATGTGAGACACACCATTGAATAGAGCGGAATTTTCTGCGTTTCCCAGACTAAAAATATGTAATAACTTATTCAGGGGAAGAAATGAGGTCACCAGCTGTCCAGATGTAACATATCGCTAACACATGTGAATACAACGGCGTCACCCAAGCTAAGAGTCGCGCTCAAAAGATGACTCCACCCCCCAAAGGACGCTATGAATTAATCAAAGGCGGGAAGCAAATTACATAAAAACTGCCGATCGTAGGTCCAGCACGCCTTGCTCAAATGAAAGAGGAATCAGAGGGCTACAAGATGCACTATTTAAATGTCTTCAATTCTTGGTACGAAAGGAGCTCTTGTTCTTAATGAACCGTGAACGTTTACGCCCCCAGGCTTCCGGCGGGCAAGATAATATAGGCCGGGCTGGCCATCACGGAAGACAGTTGTTCTTTGCGGATCGTTGAGAAGGACACTGTGTCCCGCGGTGCTCCAGTTTACAGTCCGAAACCATTGACCGCTTCCTGAAGGTGCTATTGTGTCCATCGCCTTTGTGAAGTGTAACGGGAGGCCAAACGAGCCTAGGTGAATTGTCTCTGTGCTGCGTGTCAAACTAGTTAATCCGCGAGCATAATTTACAAACAAGTAGCAGAATACGGTTGAGACAGTGCCGGCTTTAATGAGTCAGTGAAATTCATAATTTGGTATCACCCAAAGTGTTACTCTGAATCAGGGGGCTCGAGTCTCGTGAGCCACCCGATCCCTGCTGTGAACGCGCCCGCCGTGATTTGAAAGACCGTCTTATTCGTGGTGTAAACTCTGGAAATAGAGGCCGCGTGACGAGTGTAAAGTGTCACCCATTTTGGATTACTGTAAGATTTCAGCTGTGAACGAGTTTCTCAGGATGTCGGACTTGTATGGACCAGGGATGAAGGACTGCACGCCCGCCACCAACCGCGTGGTCATGCAGTACTAAGAACTTCACCATGGGTCTCCCGTGGAAGGAGAAACAACGGCCACCAAACAGATGAGTGATGTCCAAATCTAATTTCTTAAGCATGATAACATAACCGGGGGATAGGATTAGCTTTCTTTGTAAATATCAAATTGTTGTAAGATAATGCATGTCCAAATATGGAAAATTTATTGATCTTTATAATGTTGGAGTAAATTCAAGGGAGCTAAATTCCCGGACGACTCATTTTTTTGTTTCTTAATGATTAGCTTATCGTGAGGGTTATATTTTTAGTAATATGTAGAATGTCCTAGCAAATATGGGAACAAGGTTAGGAGAATATTTGAGTTTCCCGTAGGGGTGGCTGGAACAATAATGCTGGCGAGCAGGGAAAACCATGTCAAAATGTTGGTAGTTACTGTCCCACGTGGCTGTCGTATATGCCGGGGAAACTCATGGGTCAGTCAGACAATGCATGCCTAGCTTACACATATAATCAGTGCATGTACAGCAAGAAAGAAGAAAATCCCGACCGGGAGAGGTATATGTTGTGTTATTTAGGTAGGTGTGAGGGACCATGTGCAAGTCTCCCGTGATTTTTGATTAATTGGCCAGAATGGTTTGGAGTGTATTTTTTAATCTATAGCCGGGATGAGGCCCAGAGGCAGGAGTCCCTAATCTTTGGTCAGAAGATTTAAATATAGGTATATTTCCTGTGGTAGGAGCGAGGAGTGTGAAAAGGTGGACTGAGGAGTCATGAGAGCCTATGCCCAAGGGAAGAAGATACACGATATGAGACGTAGTGAGAGGGCCGAATGCCCGAGGAATTTACGATGAGATGAGTTGGAAGTGATCGTGCCCACAGTCGACGTTCAGCGTTAATAATGAGAAGGAAGAGAATAAAAGAGTATTTCATGGGAATTCCACGATAATATGAATAAACAAATGAAGTGGGCCATGGATATATGTCCCCGAGATGAAAAGGGTGGACGTGTGAGGGAGAGGAGAATCTGGCGTGGCCAATGAATGAGAAATGGTCGTGCGAAGTGAATGGCCGCCCTTCCTTTTTTTTTTGTGAATGTCTGGCTCTCGCCTTCATGACAGAAGGATCCCGTTGCACCATTGTATTAAGACTTCAATCAATCAATACTGATCTGCATTTAGGGCAGTCGCCCAGGTGGCAGATTCCCTATCTGTTGCTTTCCTAGCCTTTTCCGAAATGATTTTCAAAGAAATTGGAAATTTTTGAACATCTCCCTTGGTAAGTTATTCCAATCCCTAACTCCCCTTCCTATAAATGAATATTTGCCCCAGTTTGTCCTCTTGAATTCCAACTTTATCTTCATATTGTGATCTTTCCTACTTTTATAGACGCCATTCGAACCTATTCGTCTACTAATGTCATTCCACGCCATCTCTCCGCTGACAGCTCGGAACATACCACTTAGTCGAGCAGCTCTTCTTCTTTCTCTCAATTCTTCCCAATCCAAACATTGCAACATTTTTGTAACGCTACTCTTTTGTCGGAAATCACCCAGAACAAATCGAGCTGCTTTTCTTTGGATTTTTTCCAGTTCTTGAATCAGGTAATCCTGGTGAGGGTCCCATACACTGGAACCATACTCTAGTTGGGGTCTTACCAGAGACTTATATGCACTCTCCTTTACATCCTTACTACAACCCCTAAACAGCCTCATAACCATGTGCAGAGATCGGTACCCTTTATTTACAATCCCATTTATGTGATTAACCCAGTGAAGATCTTTCCTTATATTAACACCTAGATACTTACAATGATCCCCAAAAGGAACTTTCACCCCATCAATGCAGTAATTAAAACTGAGAGGACTTTTCCTATTTGTGAAACTCACAACCTGACTTTTAACCCCGTTTATCAACATACCATTGCCTGCTGTCCATCTCACAATATTTTCGAGGTCACGTTGCAGTTGCTCACAATCTTGTAACTTATTTATCACTCTATAGAGAATAACATCATCCGCAAAAAGCCTTACCTCCGATTCCACTCCTTTACTCATATCATTTATATATATAAGAAAACATAAAGGTCCGATAACACTGCCCTGAGGAACTCCCCTCTCAACTATTACAGGGTCAGACAAAGCTTCACCTACTCTAACTCTCTGAGATCTATTTTCTAGAAATATAGCAACCCATTCAGTCACTCTTTTGTCTAGTCCAATTGCACTCATTTTTGCCAGTAGTCTCCCATGATCCACCCTATCAAATGCTTTAGACATGTCAATCGCGATACAGTCCATTTGACCTCCAGAATCCAAGATATCTGCTATATCTTGCTGGAATCCTACAAGTTGAGCTTCAGTGGAATAACCTTTCCTAAAACCGAATTGCCTTCTATCGAACCAGTTATTAATTTCACAAACATGTCTAATATAATCAGAAAGAATGCCTTCCCAAAGCTTACATACAATGCATGTCAAACTTACTGGCCTGTAATTTTCAGCTTTATGTCTATCACCCTTTCCTTTATACACAGGGGCTACTATAGCAACTCTCCATTCATCTGGTATAGCTCCTTCGGCCAAACAATAATCAAATAAGTACTTCAGATATGGTACTATAACCCAACCCATTGTCTTTAGTATATCCCCAGAAATCTGATCAATTCCAGCCGCTTTTCTAGTTTTCAACTTTTGTATCTTATTGTAAATGTCATTGTTATCATACGTAAATTTTATTACTTCTTTGGCCTTAGTCTCTTCCTCTATCTCGACATTATCTTTGTAACCAACAATCTTTACATACTGCTGACTGAATACTTCTGCCTTTTGAAGATCCTCACATACACACTCCTCTTGTTCATTAATTATTCCTGGAATGTCCTTCTTGGAACCTGTTTCAGCCTTAAAATACCTATACATACCTTTCCATTTTTCACTAAAATTTGTATGACTGCCAATTATGCTTGCCATCATGTTATCCTTAGCTGCCTTCTTTGCTAGATTCAATTTTCGAATAAGTTCCTTCAATTTCTCCTTACTTCCACAGCCATTTCTAACTCTATTTCTTTCCAGTCTGCACCTCCTTCTTAGTCTCTTTATTTCTCTATTATAATAAGGTATGTCTTTACCATTCCTTACCACCCTTAAAGGTACAAACCTGTTTTCGCATTCCTCAACAATTTCTTTAAACCCATCCCAGAGTCTGTTTACATTTTTATTTACCGTTTTCCACCGGGCCTACCCCGTGCTCTTCTGCTTGGTTTAAATGGCCTAGCTAAGAATACTTGTATAATGACAATATCACGGTGATTTTAAAAGGTATTTAATAAATGAGTAGGGATCTCCCCCAGATATCCGGTGATATGAGATTGTAGCTATTCTAGGGATCTACAGAAACCCACAGTACCTCTCGGTCGGGAGTCGGCCAGTTCGACTCCGGATTATGATGGCGCCCTTGAGCGAGCTGCTCCAGGCTTGCGCCTTGGGCCGGACACAGTGTTAACCATGCTGTTTCTTTCTAGGAGTGGCTCTACTTTATGCATGAAGTGTATATATCCATATATCTGTGTATGTTTCGTAATTATGTGCATATATTTTTGAGTTCAAACAGAACCTATGTGCACGTTGTGTGGTCTTGGTGACAGATGAGGAGTCCGGGGTTTAGATAAATGGTATGTGTGTTTGTTTGTGTATCATGCAAATGTTTCTTTTAATATGATAATTATGTAGCGTAGGCCCCGGTTATGTTCGTGCTAAGAACAGCAAGTAACATGTGAATAGGGACATCAGATCATCTCACGGTGTGATCGACAGAATAATACACACATTTCATGAACGGTCTGAACTAATGAGGAAAGATGAACGATAGCAAGTCGCGAAACCTCAATCATACCGTTATGCAGACGACGCCCATGGGCGATTCATATTTTAAAGTGATCATTATTTTATTTTCCTCCCATATGTGGAGAGTTCATTGTATAGAGCTGTGTCGATTTCTTTAATATGTCATATTTGAATAAATTCGTATTCGTAACCCCTATCTTATGATTCTTGTCATTTGTAGCAGTGCTAAGCAGTATCCACTAGGCATTTGAACCCAGAGATCCTACTTTCATATTATAGACATAAGGCTCCATCTTAAGTATTTGTTTTTTTTTCTTTCTTTCGAACGTACCACTCCCCAAGTGCTCAGGCTGCCCGGGCAAGCACAGAAAGTAGGAAGGGAAGCGGTTCGAAGCTCGTGAAGCAATTCGACCCGTTCTTCAATCCATCTCATCCGTAGGTGTTTACCCCGTTACGTGGAGGCATTCTTATGCGTGGGTCATCCATTCGAGGCCCGGAAGGGTGTAATACTACCAAGAAAAATTTACACTTTGGCTTTACAATAGGCACCAGAGTGACTGGTCAGTTTCAGTGGAAAGTTCGGCTTGAGATACATTTAAATTAATGAAATCTATACTCTGTTAAGGGTTCTCTAAGTTCAGTACAATAATGTAGAATAAAATTAATGAGCAACATTGGCAACGAATGAAATTTGGAGTATTTTATTGTAATTTTAATATCACTTCAGTATCATGTAAATTGGCATGATGATATTTAATTTCGATATTTTCAGTTACTGACGATGTACTACTTTCCTATATCGTTGTGTTCATTTTCCTATGCTAATGTGTAAAGGAAAATGACCTTACCGTACCGTATTGTGTTGTTTGTATAACGTATTTACGCATCTCTACAGAATAAAGTATTTAACGGTCATAAGTACAGGAAGAGGAACCCAACGAAAATTGTTCTGAAGAACTGCATATCGATATGTGGCTGGGAGGTGTGACCAGTCTTAAGGAATATAACGGATAATAATATCATTGTCAGATACATGGCACTAGAAGTAGGCCGTCGATATGTTAAAAGCGTACTATTTACAGAAGAATTGGAAAGACGAGTTGAAGCTGCGTTGGGACAAGATCAGTGTTGCTCCAGAATAAATGTGCAAACACGTGAAGCAATCCTGACTTTACGTCTGATCCTACAGGAACGGGTTAAGAAGAACAAGCTTTCGTAGATAAAAAAAAAAAAGGTATTCGATAACGTTGACTGGACCAAGCTATTTGAGATTCTGAAGGTGATCGGGATCAGATAACGGGAACGAAGAATTATCTATAATTTGTACAAAAATCTACCTGCAGTGATAGGAACAGAGGGCTTTGAAAACGACGCAGCAATCCATAAATGGGTGAGGTAAGGCTACAGTTTGTCCCATTTCCTTTCCAATGAACAGGCGGTAAAAAAAATCAAGGTGTAATTTGGAAAGGGAATCACAATCCAAGGAAAGGAGATCAAATCTTAGATTTGCCGATTATATTGCTATTTTATCTGAGTCTGCAGAAGATTGGGGGAAACTGCTGAATGTAATGGACACAGTTTTGGAGAAGGAGTACAAGTAAGTCCAAAACGAAAGTAATTGAGCGCATTCGATGTACGAAATACTAGTTTAGAAAATCACATCTTAAAGAAAGCAGATGAATATTGTTACTTGTGTAGTAGAACCATGGCAGATGTAAGGAGGACATAAAATGCAGACAAGAAGAAGTAAGAAAGGTCTTTCTTAAGAAAGGAAATTTGCTCACTTCATTGATATAGGAATTAGAAAGATGTTTTAATAATAATAATAATAATAATAATAATAATAATAATAATAATAATAATAATAATAATAATAATAATAATAGTAATAATAATGACAACAAGAAGTTGTACTTGTATGTGGAGAAAATAACCGATGTGATGCGAAAAAGGAGGATTACTTTTTATGGACACATGGCCCGAATGAAATCAACACGGTTAACCAACAGCATTTTCACTTTCCTCCAAGAGAAGAAGGCAAAGGGGGCATGGTTCGGTGAGGTACAGAAAGATCTACAGGAGATTGGGATCTCATTTGAAGATATCCAGGAGCGTGTCCCACTTACGAAAAAACTCCAAGAACATCAGAGTTTCCAACCAAAGCCGAAGATGAAAACTGGAAAGACATGGACGGAAGAGGGGAAGGAGCAACACCGTATACGAATGAAGGAATACTGGACCAACATTAAAGCTCAAGGGAAACAGTTGAAATGACGTGGTCCTTAGTTGGCCGAAACGAAACAACAACAACAACAACAACAACAACAACAACAATAATAATAATAATAATAATAATAATAACAATAATAATAATAATAATAATAATAATAATATTGGCTTTACGTCCCACTAACTACTGTGACTGTTTACGGAGGCGCCGAGGTGCCTGCATGTAGTCCTGCAAGAGTTATTTTACGTGCCAGTAAATCTACCGCCACAAGGCTGACGTATTTGAGTACCTTCAAACACCACCGGACTGAGCCAGGATCGAATCTGACAAGTTGGGGTCAGAAGGCCAGCGCCTCAATTGTATGAGCCACTCAGCCCGGCGAAAGATGTTCTTGAAGACTTTCCACTGGAGTGTGACATTATACGGAAGTGAAACATGGATATTGACGAACTGAGAAAAGACGAAAATAGAAGAATGTGGTGTTACAGATGAATGCTGAAGGTGAAGTAGGCAAATCGAATCACGAATGATGAGATACTGAATCGAATTGGCGAGTGGAGAACGATTTGGCGAAGTTTGACTAGAAGATGAGATAGAAACAATTTACGACAACCAGCACATGTTCGGTTAGATCTTGAGGGACTTGTAGGAGGTAAGAATGGTAGTGGTAGGTCAAGGCATAAATGTGACAACCAGATGTTTGATGTAGTCGTTGTGTAGAAATGGAAAGTTTATCACAGGATAGGGTGTGATGGAGAGCTGCATCAAACCACTCTATGGATTGATTAGTAACTATTTTTATGATTTTCTTTGTAAGTCTTGCCCACCTCTAGTACCGAAAAAAGTGGAATGTACTTTATTCAAAATAATATAACGTGGCTTTCGCGTCATTTCATGTAAGCTACAATTGATAATAATAGCATAGGTTTTGATAAGAACAACTATGTATGTTGGCGGATCGTAACCACTTGAAAGTAATTTAATGCGACCAAAAATTATAGGTCTTAAATGAAATTACTAAAATATCACAGATGTCTAGCACTGTACAGCCTGACAGTAATATACTGTTCATCTTCGGCAATGGCTATAGACTTTCAGCAGAGACTGTAGTTAAGAGAAGACTATCTAGAAATCACGGACTGGAAATATGTATCTTTATCAAGTTCTTTATTATACTTCTCAGTCGTAATTACGAACAGTTCGTGGTACAGACAATCATTGTCTCTCGCGACGTGGAACATGAAAAAGTCATGAGTTGACGGGTTTCAATACAAGCAAGCGTTGAATATTCCGCCCCATGTCCTTGTCTGTGCCCCTATTGTAATGTAAATAAGCTAGGTAAATGATTTATCGTGTGGTGTACGTACTCCTATGTCGTAGATCTGTGAAGATAAGTGGCATAGCAGCGGCTACACCTACCACAGGCACTGAATCACTTCCTAGAACATAGAATTACTAGACATGCCGCATTAAACCAAATATCCAGTATTTGAAGAGGAAAGGTCGTATGAAAGTCGAACGGGATCTTCATCTGACAGAATTTCATATTTATAAATGCATGGGAAGATTACCGGCGATTAGGGGGGAGGGGGGTGGATTGGGGGGCACTTGCTCCCCCCCCCCCCGACATTGTGAAGAAAACATTACACTTTTATTCCATTTCAGTCGGCTGAAACTAGGAATTAGAGGAATTATAGGAATTATTTAAAAAAGTAATTTGTACAAGCCCTCTTGTACTATCAACTACTTCTTTCCCTTATTTTCTTTAATTATTACGGAAATACGCACAAAATGTCGTTCGTCGAGGCTAACTGATTTGTATAGCGCTACAGAAATTTGTGGGGACTTTGCATTTGCTGTGATGAAGGGTAGCATTTTTTTTTTTTTTTTTTTTTTTTTCTGCCGAGCTTATGGACACTGAAGTATGAATCGCTCGCTTGCCTCGCGCATTCGTGAGTCTGGCAGTCAATTTAGTGTCTGTTAGTTTCTTAGCGTGTAGTCAAATATGAACTGATTTTTAATTGTAACATTCGCTGCACCGGCAAAATCTCGCATCCCACAATGCCCTTCCTATAAATTATTCTTCTTAATACAGATCACGCCTCGCAGCCACATATGGATATGCAGTCCATCAGTACAATTTTCTTCCTTCTTCTTCTTCTTCTGCTTTATCTGTTTACCTTCCAGAGTCGGTTTTTCCCTCGGACCTCTACCGCCTCAATGGCAGTGTCCTGGAGCCTCAGACTGAACAGGGGCCTTGTGTGGGGGGTTGATGAAAAGATTGAAAGGGATAGACAAGGAAGAGGGGGGGAAGGGGCCGTGGTCTAAAGGTAGGTACCGTCCCGGCATTTGCCTGGAGGAGAAGTGGGAAACCACGGAAAACCACTTCCAGGATGGCTGAGGTGGGAATCGAACCCACCTCTACTCAGTTGAGCTCCCGAGGCTGAGTGGATCCCGTTCCAGCCCTCGTACCACTTTTCAAATTTCGTGGCAGAGCCGGTAATCGAACCTGGGTCTCCGCGGTGGCAGCTTATCACGCTAACCACTACACCACAGAGGCAGACCAGTACAATATTCGTTCTGTTTATTTTCGTATGCCGCAACGTAAAGGAAATTGAACCTTAGTGTACAGCGCTGTATGTTAGCTAGACGTATTTACGCACACCTACAGTATAATGCATTCAAGGGAGATGTGACCAGTCTTAAGGAGTATAATCAGCGGCGGCTCGTGACCAAATTTTTTGGGGGTTCACAACAAAATTTTGTGTTCACGTCTGAAATATACCAAAGTTGAATTGAAATAAGTACAAAATCACTTACTTAAATCATTTCTCTAAAAGTTCCTCGCACGGTTGCTTCTCTACTCATAATATGGTAGAACTCTTATAACCAAGGATGTATTTTCCCGAGACTAATCTGTGAGTGTACAAGAAAAGTAAAATTATGACTGCCGGGCTGAGTCGCTCAGGCTTTGGCGAGGTTCTGGCTTTCTGATCCCGTGATTACGAAAACCTGTTCAGAATTAGCTACTAGCGAAATCTTTCGGCGATGTAATGCAATAGGAACCCCTGGGAGCTGTGGCCAACAGTAACAGGGGAGGTGGCGGACCCTTGCGGTCAAATGTAATACTATCTCTGGTTTGAGGGTGATTGTAGACGGAAAGGCACACTCCTTACCGTGCTCTTCGCTTATGGATATAACTGTGCATAAACCATGACGTCATCTCCATGCGCATGCGTATAGCCTTAAGGTTCGTAGCAAAATCTCCAGTGTGCTTCCTGCCATTGTCAGTCGAAACGAACAGCTGTCAGTGTAACGGAGCTTCGATATAAGTCGAATGCTTTCGATCGATTGACGAAATCAGTTCGAAAAAAAGGAAACAATTTTGAATTGCCGGTATCCATGCATGCGTGAATATGCGTTACAACTGGGTGTTCACGTGCTCATGTGCTCTGAGAGCCCACCGCCACTGAGTATAATGGATAGGAAGAACATTGCGTGATACGAGGTTCTGCCGGGGCAGCGACGGTATAATCACGTCGTTCTTCTATTTAATTGTAATGCATGTGTATTATTGCTCCTTTGATGAAAGTTGATAGTATTGCATCAGAATCTCGGTCCAACTCATTGGCTTAATGGTCAGCGTTGAGGCCTTCGGTTCAGAGGGTCCGGGTTCGATTTCCAGCCGAGTCGGAGATTTTAATCGCCTCTGATTAATTCTTCCGACCCGGGGACTGGGTGTTTTTATTTGTCCCAACACTATCCTCTTCATATTCACACAGCACACTACACTATCAACCACCACAGAAACATGCAATAGTGATTACATCCCTCCATGTATGACTGGCGTCAGGAAGGGCATCCGGCTGTAAAACAGGGCAAAATCTATATGTGCGACACAGTTCGCACCCGCTACTCCAGAGGTGTGGGGCAAGCGGTAGAAAAGGAAGAAGAAGAAAAAGATTGCAACAGAATCTCAAAAACTGTTATTGCCGCACTGTTACAAACTGTCAACCTTTACCTCTTTGTCGAAATTCGCTCAGAGAACATAAAAAAACTTACAGTTTTGTAGCTATTTTTCAGTTTTGACGTATATACCCCCCTCCCCCACCGCCATATCCCACAAACCCCGATACATTTTGTTGTCTACACATTTGTTTGCCCCCACCCCCTTTTCTTTGAATGCTATTTGTTCGGGGCGTCGACCTAGAAAGATCTTTTGCCCCTACTTGCACTATATGTTAGGAACCTGCGTGTATTTGGAAATGGCAGAAGTGTTCAGTGTTGAACATGAGGAAAGGGACGTTAAGGACGACACAAACACCCATTTTCCTGCCCAGGGATATTAATCATTTTCAATTGAAAACCCCTGACCACGCCGGGAATCGAACTCGGGGCCTCCGGGTGACAGGCAGACGCGTTTTCCCGTACACCGCGGGACCACCACTTCTCAACGCGATGATTGATATTCCTTTGTTTTTGATGAAGCTTAAACTGTTATAATATACCAAAGAGCACTGAGAAATTTTCAATGGATAATTCCCGTGCAGAATCAACAGATGGCACGCGAAGTGTTAATAAAATGTAAATCTTTTATTGATAATTAATTCAAGTTATGGGCGCATAGACACACATTTGGTAATCCAGATTGCCAGGGACCAACATTGCTAGAAGTACTGAACGGAACAATTGCAGTTTTAAACTCTTAGTGTCAAGAAGGCTGCCTCTAAATGGAAACAACCAAACAGTAGACTCACCTAGGAGTGGCAATTGTTTAAGCATTTTGGAACTGATCAGGCAGTTTGATCCATTTTGTGTGATAATGTAAAGAATAACCCATCATATCTATCAACTATTATTTGTGAAGACATCTCCATACGGTCCGCGAAGTTCCTTGCAGGAGTAGAAGGTAAAAGTCTCAATTATCCGTAACCGCGGCACTAACTGGGATAGAGCGCAGTGCCGGATTAAGGTGTTTGGGGGCCCTGGGCTATTTAAAAATGTGGGGCCTCTTCTTCGTAACATCACGTAAAACTAGCATAGAACTACTTCCACTTAAATTGATGAATAGGGAAGTGTTGAAATAGACTACAATTTTTCACGTTAATATTTCATAATGCGAAAAAAAATTTACATTTGTCTCATCATCACTATCAAATCGACATACAAAACAGAATTTACGCTTTTTGGCACCACTAGGACACTTTCTATCCATTTTATAAGAACATTATAGTTGTAACTTACGAATGGTTCAATAATTAGAGGGGAACTGGAAGTTCTCTTCCTGATACAAAGATATAGTATAGCATGCGCATTCCACCGTGGTTCCCTTGTACCCTCCCGCTCATTTCCTAGACCTCTCCCCCCCCCCTTCCCCCTCTGCTCGTACCCGCAAGCTGCCAGATTTAAATTTTCGTCAACAATAACCTTTACAATAATTACAGTGCGTAAGTAGCGAGAATTCGTGTCACCGGACGATTGATTCTTGCAGTGATGAAATACTAACGCGGACAGCTGATAAGAAGGAAGGAAGGAAGGACGGAAGGAAGGAAGGAAGGAAGGAAGGAAGGAAGGAAGGAAGGAAGGAAGGAAGGAAGGAAGGAAGAGTGCGTGTTCGATATTTTGCGAGTGTAAATATTCATATAGATGCACGGAGGTGGAGCAGCAGGCCTTTTTATACAATTTTAGGTTCGGCCAAGGGCCGGGGCCCCTTGGCACGTGGGGCCCGGGGCTGCAGCCCCTTTAGCCCCCCTTTAATCCGGCCCTGATAGAGCGATTAGCTCTACGCTCGGCCATGTTTGATCCAGGAATTAACCAGGATGAGTGAGATTCAGGGCCATGTGTTGCTCCAAAAATGGAGATCTTGTTTCAAAAATTTCGACTTCCTGTCGGAGCTAAGCACACCATCCCTATTTTGTGAATAATTAAAGAACGTTTCGTATCGGAAACTGTTGTCGCTGAAGGACCGAGTGCTATTATTCCATATCTGGATTCGACACTTGAAGCCATACACTAACTGATTTTATAATAAGACATCGTCGCTGCACGTGCAATACCACATGTCTGACAATGCTTCTCCTATACACTATTTTCCTTAAGGGTGCGTTTTCATTTGAGATTCACCGGGAGAGTAACTTTCGATATTCGCTCTCAGGTGTGAGGGAGGCGTGACCAGACTTAAAGGTGCCCGTACACTTGAGAGTAAATACTGGCAAGATCCTCTCAATAGCAGTTACTCGCCAATGGACACAGTTGCGGAGAGCAACTAACGGAAATTCGCTCGCAACTCTCCGAGAGCTAACTTGTCTGAACTTGCTTGCTAGTCGACACTTGCTCCCCGGCCCTCTTGGAGATTAGCTCTCCAGATACGAATAGTGTTCGAATTGTTGCGAAGCTATCTAGAGCTTAGTTCTATTTTCAATTTCAAGATGACTAAAAATTGGTCATCGGAGGAAACAAAACTGTTAATTGAAATGTATGAAAGTCCAGAAATGTTGTGGAATATGAAATGTACCGATAACCGTGACACAATGAAGAAACATACAACTTTAGAAGGAGCAGGAGTGAAGTTTTCGTGTTCCGGAGCTGAAGTTGAAAGGAAACTTTACAACTTAAGGAACCAGGTACGACTGTTTAATAAAGCTGAATTGAGAGTAAATTATTAGTTTACATTTTATTATAATCACATCAGTTTGTATACAAATAAATGTACTAAGTATAATGATTGTAGCCTGTTTATTATAATAACATCTATATAATAGAGGAGAATAGGGTAATATGGAATACCATTTACTTTTGGCAGTATAACTTCTTACCGAAATCAGTTATGAAATATAAATTAATATGGTTTGAAAATTCAAATAATTACCCAAGATTCTCTATATTTTTAAATTGTAAATTGTTAATGTCTTCACGTCAAAAAGTTGCACTTGGTAGGTAATACGAAATAGTCGGCTAATATGGAATAGTAGGGTAAATAATGTTGTTGTTTGAGTCATCGGTCTATAGACCGGTTTGATGCAGCTCTCTATGCCACCCTATCCTGTGCTAACCTTTTCATTTCTACGTAACTATTGCATTCTACATCTGCGCTAATCTGCTTGTCATATTCATACTTTGGTCTACCCCTACCGTTCTTACCACCTACACTTCCTTCAAAAACCAACTGAACAAGTCCTGGGTGTCTTAAGATGTGTCCTATCATTCCACCTCTTCTTCTCGTCAAATTTAGCCAAATCGATCTCCTCTCACCAATTCGATTCAGTATCTCTTCATTCGTGATTCGATCTATCCATCTCACCTTCAGCATTCTTCTGTAACACCACATTTCAAAAGCTTCTATTCTCTTTCTTTCTGAGCTAGTTATCGTCCATGTTTCACTTCCATACAATGCCACGCTCCACACGAAAGTCTTCAAAAACATCTTTCTAATTCCGATATCAATGTTTGAAGTGAGCAAATTTCTTTTCTTAAGAAAGCTCTTCCTTGCTTGTGCTAGTCTGCATTTTATGTCCTCCTTACTTCTGCCATCGTTAGTTATTTTACTACCCAAGTAACAATTTCATCTACTTCCTTTAAGACTTCATTTCCTAATCTAATATTTCCTACATCACCTGCCTTCGTTCGACTGCACTCCATTACTTTTGTTTTGGACTTATTTATTTTCATCTTGTACTCCTTACCCAAGACTTCATCCATACCATTCAGCAACTTCTCGAGATCTTCTGCAGTCTCAGATAAAATAACAATATCATCGGCAAATCTCAAGGTTTTGATTTCCTCCCCTTGGACTGTGATTCCCTTTCCAAATTTCTCTTTGATTTCCTTTACTGCCTGTTCTATGTAAACATTGAAAAGGAGAGGGGACAAACTGCAGCCTTGCCTCACTCCTTTCTGGATTGCTGCTTCTTTTTCAAAGCCCTCGATTCTTATCACTGCAGACTGATTTTTATACAGATAGTAGATAATTCTTCGTTCTCGGTATCTGATCCCTATCATCTTCAGAATCTTAAATAGCTTGGTCCAATCAACATTATCGAATGCCTTTTCTAGATCTACGAATGCCATGTACGTGGGCTTGTCCTTCTTGATTCGATCCTCTAAGATCAGACGTAAAGTCAGGATTGCTTCACGTGTTCCTACATTTCTTCTGAAGCCAAATTGATCTTCTCCCAACTCAGCTTCAACTTGTTTTTCCATTCTTCTGTAAACAATACGTGTTAAAATTTTGCAGGCGTGAGATACTAAACTAATGGTGCGGTAGTTTTCACACCTGTCAGCACCGGCTTTCTTGGGAATAGGTATAACAACATTCTGCCGAAAATCGGATGGGACTTCTCCTGTCTCATACATCTTGCACACTAAATGAAATAACCTTGCCTTGCTGGTTTCTCCTAAGGCATTCAGTAATTCAGAGGGAATATCATCAATTCCAGGTGCCTTGTTCCTATTTAGGTCACTCACAGCTCTGTCAAACTCTGACCTCAAAATTGGGTCTCCCATTTCATCAGCATCAACACCCTCTTCATGTTCCAGAACCAAATTATCTACACCTTTACCTTGATACAACTGTTGGATATGCTCCTGTCATCTTTCTGCCTTGTCTTCTTTCCATAGAAGTGGCTTTCCATCTGAGCTCTTAATATTCATGAACCTAGATTTCCTTTCTCCAAAGTTTTCTTTGATTTTCCTGTATGCAGCATCTACCTTTCCCAGGACCATACAGCCTTCGACATCCTTGCACTTCTCCTTCAGCCATTCTTCCTTAGCTACCTTGCACTTTCTATCCACTTCATTCTTTAATCGCCTGTATTCTTTTCTGCCTTCTTCATTTCTAGCATTCTTGTATTTTCGTCGTTCATCAATCAGGTCTAGTATCTCCTGAGTTATCCACTGATTCTTAGTTGATCTTTTCTTCCTTCCTAACATTTCTTCAGCAGCCTTACTGACTTCATTTTTCATGACTCTCCACTGTTTCTCTATAGTGTTACCTTCAGCCTTTTCATTTAGTCCTTGTGCAACATGTTCCTTGAAACAATCCCTCACATTCTTTTCTTTCAACTTGTCTAGATCCCATCTCTTTGCATTCTTTCCTTTCTTCAATTTCTTCAACTTCAGATGGTATTTCATGACCAACGAGTTGTGGTCAGAGTCCACGTCTGCTCCTGGGAAAGTTTTGCAATCCAACACCTGGTTTCTGAATCTCTGCCTAATCATAATGAAGTCTATTTGATACCTTCCAGTGTCTCCAGGTCTCGTCCACGTACACAGCCGTCGTTTGTGGTGTTTGAACCAAGTATTGGCAAGGACTAAATTATGATCAGTGCAGAATTCAACCAGCCGACTGCCTCTTTCGTTCCTTTGTCCCAATCCAAATTCTCCTAATGTACTACCTTCTCTTCCTTGGCCTACCACTGCATTCCAGTCTCCCATCACAATTAGATTCTCATCACCTTTTACATATTGTATTAAATCCTCTATCTCCTCATATATTCTTTCAATTTCTTCATCATCCGCTGAACTAGTAGGCATATAGACCTGCACTATTGTGGTGGGCATTGGTTTGGTGTCTATCTTGACGACAATAATTCTTTCACTATGCTGGTCGTAGTAGCTTACCCGCTGCCCTATTTTCTTATTCATTATTAAACCAACCCCTGCATTTCCCCTGTTTGATTTCGTGTTGATAATTGGGTAGTCGCCTGACCAGAAATCCTGTTCTTCCTGCCAACGTACTTCACTTATACCAACTACATCTAACTTTAGCCCATCCATCTCCCTTTTCAGATTCTCTAACCTACCACAACGATTCGAACTTCTAACATCCCACGCTCCGACTCGCAGAATGTCAGTATCCATCTTCCTGATGATCGCCCCCTCTCGTGTAGTCCCCACCCGGAGATCCGAATAGGTGACTAGTTTACCTCCGGAATATTTTACCCGGGAGGAAGCCATCATCAGTACATCATTCATACAGAGAGAGCTGCATGTCCTTGGGAGGTAGTTACGGCTGTAGTTTCCCGTTGCTTTCAGCCGTGTAGCAGTATCAACACAGTTAAGCCATGTTGAGTATTATTACAAGGCCGTATCAGTCAATCATCTAGACTGCCGCCCTTGCAACTACCGAAAGGCTGCTACCCCCCTTTCGATGAACCATTCGTTAGTCTGGTCTCTCAACAGATACCCATCCGATATGGTTGCACCTGCTGCTCGGCTATCTGCATCATTGGGACACGCAAGCCTCCCCACCGCGGCAAGGTCACATGGTTCGCAGAGGAGGAGGGTAAATTATATGTAAATTAAAATACAGCTTCAGTAAATTCTTTCAGTTATATTTAAGGAACGTTCTTACAGGTGGACGTACAGAAATTTTAAAAAAATCGAAAGAATAAAATTGGTAATTAACTTAAATGATAATCTGTATACACTAATTATTCAGAGTTTTCTTTTTACAGTCTCTTGTTCATTCAGTGACAAACGTCACAGATGCAGAAACTGAGATCTATAGGCAGTTAAATGTTAGAACATACCAGGATTAATGCAATTAATTTTAATTAATTTTAAACCTCATTTTACTTTGAAACTAAAACAGTATTTCATATATCCCGACACACCATGTTTGAATTAAAGGATTCGTCATGCCATTAACTTTGCACAACAAGGAAGTTACACTGGTGTAGCAATATAAGCAACTCTTGTACAATATGTAACATTGGATTTCCCAGGACTAAACTCAGTGTTGGTAATTAATACAAGCTTTAAAGAATTACCTGCAAAAACTTTTCAAGTATGAAAAACAAATAGTCTTGCTCAACGCACTAACCTCACTCACGAGCATGTCGAAACTGAATACAAAGCATCATGAGAACATTTACCGTAATTCGACGAGTTTCTACCTGAGAGGAGTACCTTACAGGCAAGATATTGTGGTATTCCATATTGCCCGACTATTCCATATTACCCGATTCTCCTCTATATATATACAATATTTAAATTAATCAATAATGTGATGTTCTTTATTGTTCAAGGTATCTCAAGAATTGAAAACAATGAAAAACTGAAAAAGCGGTAGCGGGACAGAAGACAATTACCAACGTAATTCTTTACAGAGAATAATCACAGCTGCTGGGACTTGTCAGTAGTAGTGTGATGACATTTCGACTACTCTCTCTGTGAGGAGAACTCGTGACAGCTATCTTGACGAGTGACTCGCCGGGTACTCTCGGTAGTTATTCGGGCCGAAATTAACTCTCAAAGAACAGTTTTCGCTGTTTCATTTTTGTGTGAAGGAAAACGAACAATGAATGCATGAAATGAAATGAAATGTCGTATGGCTTTCAGTGCCGGGATATCCCAGGACGGGTTCGGCTCGCCAGGTGCAGGTCTTTCTATTTGACTCCCGTAGGTGACCTGCGCGTCGTCATGAGGATGAAATCATGATGAAGACAACACATATACCCAGCCCCCGTGCCAGTGGAATTAACCAATTAAGGTTAAAATCCCCGTCCCGGCCGGGAATCGAACCCGGGACCCTCTGAACCGAAGGCCAATACGCTGACCGTTCAGCCAACGAGTCGGACAATGAATGCATCATGTTGTAGGAGTGTGTAAATGTGTCATACAAACATACTGTATATTCCTAGAGTGTAGTACGGAAAGGTTCATTTTCCTTTATACATCTGCATAGGAAAATGAACGCATTGAAAGTTGTGCTGATGGACTGCATATCCATATGTGACTGGGAGGAGTGACCAGTCTTAAGGAAAAACAAATGGATAGGAGGAGTATTGTCAGATACGTGGTATTGCTCGCGCAGTTACGACATGCTTCTGGAGATATTCCTGAAGACATATTTACAGTCTATGTCTATTTATGACATAAAGCAGATATTTCCACTGATGTGATCACGAGTTTTTTGAGATCAAAAGTATACACCAGTAATGAACTTATGAAGTCAGTCATATGGCATTGCAGCAAATATGAATACGAATAGGCTTGAGTGGAGCTTTTAGAAGTAGCAAAGATCATAATATGAAGATAAAGTTGGAATTTAAGAGGATAAATTGGGAAAAATACTAGTTTATAACAATAGAAATAAATTAACAAAGCAAATGTTTGATAACTTTCCAGCTTCTTTGATATCATTCAAGAAAAGACCAGGTAAACACACGGTAGGGAATCTGCCACAGTTGAGACAGTCCTAAATGAAGTTCAGAGGTGACTAATTGATATAGAGGCATTATTAAAGATTACAGCCTAAAATGATATGAAAATAGACGTTGTAGAGTATAGTATGCCAAGGAGCTTTTTTTATAGCGATATCGGTTTCAGCGACACCTCGTCTATAACGTTAGGTATTATAAGATAGCGATTTTTATATCAGGATTAAAATGAAAAATCGAAAATAAGCTTAATTAAGTTATACAGCATACTTTATCACATTTTCCTTCACTTGACTGCTGTCATTAATGTCGCTTGCTATAGGCCTATCACTCGTTTATAAAGACACGTTTATCAACTCTCTCGGATGTCGTTATAACCTTGTAGTTGTTCATGCAGCAAATAGTATACTGAATGCCTTATTTTATTGATACTTGGTTCAAAATCTTGACATTTATTTTCAGATTCGTCTTATTGTTGGGAAATAATGGTTTGGAATTTTATACCTCGATTTAAAACGCTAATCTAATGGTGAAGAGCTCTTTGCTCATACACAAGCTTTACCAGAAGGAAGGACTATTACTGAACCTTCGTAACACAAATGTTCGGATTGTGGTGGTAGTAATTACGGTTTTAAAAAGTATCGCAACTAGATAATAATTTAGAGAACTCCAAGGAACTGTAACTCTCATCTCCCGTAGACCAGTCTCTTATTTAGTGGGATAGGAATTACGCAAGGCCCAAAGGTAAATATTCCAGTGTTCTCTTGACGTTTTCCATTTGTAACAAATGTTATCCAGACAAACCATTTATAAGCATCGGCTGAGGATTTCATTTCCATCAACAACATTGTGATTCTCCGATCTCGAAGTGGAATGGGTTTCTTGCGGATGTAGAAACAATGGCGGAAGGTTTTCAACAGTTATAGTAGGCAGTGAAAATTGTATGTTAAAATATTCTGTGGACATGGATAGAACGCTATACAATTTAAAGCCATTATCTTGAGAGTTCGCATTAGGTTGCTTTGATATGATAGAGATACCATGCGTCAATTACTTCCTACGTGTAATAAAGTAGTTGCCGTTTCATTCGAAAGGCTTGAAAACTACAGTACCAATGAAAAATATCTTGAGTACTAACTACCAATTAAATAGATCCTCTCCTATGCTTCTTTCTTTTCATAATAATAATAATGATGATACTACCACTACTACTACTACTACTACTACTACTACTACTACTACTAATAATAATAATAATAATAATAATAATAATAATAACCACCTCTGCGAACCATGTGACCTTGCCGCGGTGGGGAGGCCTGCGCGTCCAAATGAAGCAGATAGCCGAGCTGCAGGTGCAACCATATCTGATGAGTGTCTGTCGAGAGACCAGACTAACGAATGGTTCATCGATAGGGGGGTAGCAGCCTTTCGGAAGCTGCAAGGACTACAGACTAGATGACTGACTGATACAGCCTTGTAATAATACTCAACATGGCTCAGCTGTGTTGATACTGCACACGGCTGAAAGCAACGGGAAACTACAGCCGTAACTAACTCCCGACGGCAAGCAGCTCTCTCTGTATGAATGTACTGATGATGGCTTCCGCCCGGGTAAAATATTCTGGAGGTAAAACAGTCTACCATTCGGATCTCCGGGTGGGATTACACGAGAGGGGGCAATCATTAGGAAGATGGATACTGACATTCTGCGAGTGGGAGCGTGGAATGTTAGAAGTTTAAATTGCTGTGGTAGGTTACAGAATCTGAAAAGAGAGATAGATATATTAAAGTTAGATGTAGTTGGTATAAGTGAAGTACGGAACGACAAAAGTACAAGAATGCAAAGAATGAAGAGGGCCAAAAGGAATAGAGGCGATTAAAGAATGAAGTGGTTAGAAAGTGCAGGGCAGCTAAGGAAGAATGGCTGAAGGAGAAGTGCAAGGATGTCGAAGGTTGTATGATCTTAGGAAAGGTAGATGCTGCATACAGGAAAATCAAGGAAAACTTTGGAGAAAGGAAAACTAGGTGTATGAATATTAAGAGATCAGATAGGAAACCACTTTTAGGAAAAGAAGACAAGGTAGGAAGATGGCAGGAACATATCAAACAGTTTTATCAAGGTAAAGATGTAGATGATATGGTTCTGGAACAAGAATAGGCTGTTGATGCTGATGAAATGCAGGATCCAATTTTGTGGTTAGAATTTGACAGAGTTTCGAGAGACCTAAACAGGAACAAGGCACCTGGAATTGATGAATTCCCTCTTAATTACAAACCATCATGGCGAGGTTAATCTATTTAGTGTATAGGATGTATCACACTGCTGCTACGTGCACCAATTCCACCAGGTGCAAAAGCTGTGTCGGCCCTCACCGCCAAACGGACTGCAAGTAGCCTCGTGACGAGGCGAGGTGTGCAAACTGCGAGGGAACCATGCGGCGTCATTCCGTGGGTGCCCATTCATCAAGAAGGCCATACGGTCTCACTACAAGCACGCCAGGCGTCTGCGTCAACCAAGTCATCCGCCACCACATCTCAACCACTTCACTCCCCCACCTCTTCTCCCCCCATGCATCAACCCAGCCACGACGACCCCACTCTACTCTATCTTCTCCTAAACCTGCTTTCCCCTCATCTCTCACCCCAAATACGTGCCATGCCTTCCCGACAACTCATTGTCCCTTAGCTTATCCCACCACGTTGTATCGCCTTGCCTCCATCAATACTGCCTTCTTCATCTTGTAACACTACAACTTATAACACCTTCAGTCTTCTGCCTTGTCACCTAGCACTAATTTAGTAGATCTTTAACAGCGAAGCGAAGAGGGGGTTTTCACCTCTGACGTGGCGAACTTGTTTCGTCATAACAGATTGTTTTCTCCCTCGCTAGTGTACGTCGTGCTGGTGCTGTTGCGAGTTTTTCGCAATCTCCGCTGAAACAGATGAGTAGAGAGGCCTTCTGTTCGCCTCGGGGCTTTCAGCTACTAGATATTAAAAAAAAAAGAGACAATAGAAATGCCATCTGATTTTCGGTAGAATGTTGTTACACCTGTTCCCAAGAGAGCCAGCCGGTGCTGACAATGACAACTGTGTAAACTGCCGCACCATTAGTTTAGTGTCTCACGCCTGCAAACTTTTAACACATATTATTTACAGAAGAATGGAAAGACAAGTTGAAGCTGAGTTGGGTGGAGATCAATTTGGCTTCAGAAGAAATGTAGGAACACGTCAAGCAATCCTGACTTTACGTCAGATTTTAGAGAATAGAATTAAGAAGGACAAGCCGACATACTGTACATGGCGTTCGTAGATCTTGAAAAGGAATTTGAAAATGTTGATTGGACCAAGCTATTTGAGATTCTGAAGGTGATCAGGAGCAGATACCGAGAAAGAAGAATTATCTACAATCTGAATATAAATCAGACTGCAGTGATAACAATCGAGAGCTTTGAAAAAGAAGCAGAAATCCAGAAATGAGTGAGGCCAGGCTGCAGTTCCCCCTCCCTACTTTTCAATGTTTATATAGGACAGGAAGTAAAGGGTAACAAAAGGGAATTAGGAAAGGGAATCACAATCCAAGGAGAGGAATTTAAAAACCTGAGATTTTCTGAAGATGTTGCCATTTTATCTGAGACTGCAGAAGATCTTGAGAAGCTGCTGAATGATATGGACGAAGTCTTGGGTAAGGAGTACAAGATGAAAATAAATAAGTCCAAAACGAATGTAATGGAGTGCAGTCCAACGAAGTCATGTTATGCAGGAAATATTAAATTAGAAAATGAAGTCCTAAAGGAAGTAGATGAATATTGTTACTTTGGTAGTAAAATAACTAATGATGGCAGAAGTGAGGAGGACATAAAATGCAGACTAGAATAAGCAAAGAAGGCCTTTCTTAAGAAAAGAAACGCACTCGCTTCAAACATTGGTATAGGAAGTCGAACGATGTTTTTGAAGACTTTCGTCTGGATCGTGGCATTGTATGGAAGTGTAACATGGACGATAACTAGCTCAGAAAGAAATAGAATAGAATATTTCGAAATGTGGTGTTACAGAAGGATGCTGAAGTTACGATGGATAGATCGAATCACGAACGAAGAAATACTGAATCGAATTGGTGAGAGGAGATCGATTTGGCTATGCTAACCTTTGAAGGAAAATGTATTTTACTGCACCATACTGTAAGAATGAAAGGGATGAATAATTACCCGTTCGTAGAGTATGATGTGTTTAATGTTAATTTTCCTTTACACATATGCATAGGAAAGTGAACTCCACAAAATTTGTTCTGAGTGCCTGTACCTACATCAATACATAATTTCGTGTGGCTTTTTCTAGCTGAGTGCAGCCCTTGTAAGCCAGACCCTCCGATGAGGGTGGGCGGCATCTGCCATTTGTAGGTAACTGCGTGTTATTGTGGTGGAGGATAGTGTTATGTGTGGTGTGTGAGTTGCAGGGATGTTAAGGACAGCACAAATACCCAGTCCCCGCACCATTGGAATTAACCCATTAAGGTTAAAATCCCCTACCCGGCCGGGAATCGAACCCGGGACCCTCTGAACCGAAGGCCAGTGCGCTGACCATTCGGCCAACGAGTCGACACCTACATCAATATGTGGCAGGGAGGCGTGATCAATCTTAAGGGAAATAATGGGTAGGAAGAGGATTGTCACAGGAGTGACGACATATGACACCAAATTTTATGGATCGCTATCTATGATTTATATATTGCTCATGTCCGGCTCCATGGCTAAATGGTTAGCGTGCTGGCCTTTGGTCACAGGGGTCCCGGGTTCGATTCCCGGCAGTGTCGGGAATTTTAACCATCATTGGATAATTTCTCTGGCACGGGGGCTGGGTGGATGTGTTGTCTTCATCATCATTTCATCCTCATCACGACGCGCAGGTCGCCTACGGGGGTCAAATCAAAAGACCTGCACCTGGCGAGCCGAACCCGTCCTGGGATCTCCCGGCACTAAAAGCCATACGCCATTTATTTATTTATATTGCTCATCAAGAGACATTCGATCGCACTTGCGGATGACAGTATGTATCACCAAAGAGACAAAAAGAAGGAAAATTGGCCTTTACCCTCCAAAAATATCCACAATAACGGTAAATGCCTATGCCAAATATAACTTACTAGGCCTATAACATAAAAACATTACAGACTGCAAAAAGAAGAATGATGCTTGGGGTAAACGTAAAGTACGGGAAAGAGGTAAATGCGAACCTGCCCGAGAACTGTTCTCGCTCTAACGAGGGCTCCAGGAACTAGGCAGCAGACGGTGACTGACCAATTACTAGCATTACACATCAGTTCCACGTACGTAATGATAGAGTTGGCAGCACGTTGGGGGAAAATAAATAGAGGACAAACATGCAATAATTTCAGTGTAGTCATAAATTTCCTGAACTTCTCTGGCATAGGTTTTAATTTCTTTAATGCTGGTGTATTTTTTTCTGTCTTTTCCCGTGTTTTTACTGTGAGTAAATCAAATGGGAATTACATTCATAATAACTGACATCCCAGGTTCCGACCATCAAGTAAACATTAGTCGAACTACAGGGAGCTGTTTGAGTTGATCATATGTCGTGTTGTAGAGCTTATGGCCCATTTCTCATACTTCCCCTCTAGTGCAGCTGTTTCTACCTCTTCATTGTGTACTGGCTTCATGTTATAATCCAGTCATTACATTACAACCCTCCAAGTTTACCAGGAGATTTACTTGTACCTATGACAAGTCAATTGACACGCCACCTACCTTCGTCTAAACAGAATGTGGAAAGACGCAATAAGTCCAGGTGAAGGAAAACTATTCTATTGAGATATTTGATGTCGTCTTGAGGAAAAAAGTACAAAACAAAAATAATTTAATTCGAAACAAAAGTAATGGAATGCGGTCGAACGAATTCAGGTGATGGAAGGCATATTGGATTAGGAAGTGAAGTCTTGAAGTTAGTATGTGATTATTGTTACTTAGCTGGCAGAATAACTAACGATGGCAGAATTTAAATCAATCAAAATTCTAAAGGCTAATGCCTTGTCGATGCAACCATTCTTTTCTTTCATAGGCTGTTCGTTTCAGTTCCATGTAATTGTCACAACCTAACCTCTTCTTGATGTCGTCCAAATACTTCATCCTAGGTCTTCCTCTCCCTTTGTTTCCCAGCACTTTCCCTTCAAGTATATTAGTGATGAAAGTATTGTGTCTGATGATATGTCCAATAAATTTTAATTTCCTGTTTTCCATTTCGTTTAAAAATCATCTCTCTTCTTTAACTTCCCTTAAGACTTCCAGGTTGGTTTTTCTTTCCGTCCAGCTCGTTCTGGTCATTTTCCGCCATATCTACATTTCAGCATCTTTAAGTCTATTCCCTTATAATTTACCCAGAGTCCGACTCTCACTTCCATACTGATGTGTACTCCATACAAATTATTTTGCAAAGGATTTTCTGACATCTATATTCATGTGTGTGCTGGTTAAAATGTCTTTCTTACTCATAAATTCTTGTTTTGCCAATGCTATTTAAACAGGATAAAATATGCAGATCAGTACAAGCAAGGAAAGCGGACAAAATTTGCTCACTTCGGGCATACATATCCATATTGAACCCATAATTCCACGATGAGAATTTTTTATTTTTTATTTTCTCAATATTTATTTCAAAACATCAAGCTATTTTTATTTTTGAGGGCAGCCATTTTGCGCTCCTAAGAGACTCGATGTCGCGTTGGAAGGATCTCACCCGCGGCAGGCTCGTGGAATACCGTGACACCTCGGCGGTCTTCGAGTGCCCGATAATTCTTTAAATTCACGGAATTCTGCGTAAAGAAATAAATCATCTAAATTATTCTTAAACCCTACGTGAAGACAGAGCCCTCAGGGTAAAACATAAATGCAGTTAAGCCTAAGTACAAGTCAGCGTCAGATCAGTGAACTAGCTCCACGTGCAAAGGTCAAGGGATGAAGAAAACGCGCGAAACGTCCGGGCAGAAATAATTTATTTCACCTGTTGTGAGTGTGGTAAAATTATGAGATTAACATCTAAAATAGTTACAAGTCTGTCCGGAAGTCTGGGACAAATCTCATAAAAATCGCTCTATTGGACGCGAAATTAGCAGATTACGCAGTCAAGCTTAGTAGTGTGTGTAGCGTCCCTCCTATAGATTATAAGAGGAACCCCCCATTGCATATTTTTCAGTGTCGATCTGGTTTTTGAAGCGGCGGTAGCTTACGCCCATCGTCAGCAGAAAATTGTACCAGATTGATCTACAAACGACTTAGTACATGTTCGTGGCTGAGGTCCACCCAGTCGGTTAGAAAGGGAAGGTGACAGAAAATTTCTGAACTATTGCCGACAAATTGTGAAATTATAGGCGTCTGTTAAAGTACACAGCAAATGTTACTGTATCACCTTATGTGTGTTTGAAAGTGGTAAGAGAATTGGGAAGCTAGTCAGAGTAGTTTTGATTTCGTTATCTGTTGAAACACCTGGTGTGTTTGTGGGTGACAGAGAGAGACAACTCTGGGATAAAGCAGACAGTGGCAGTTGACTGCAGAACTGCAGAACGAGGGAGGTTCGAGGTACACATTATAACGAGGAAAGTGCGTGATTTGTGTCGTAATTTAATATCGTGTGAAAAAGGCAGTGTTTGTAAGAGTGATATGTTGGAAATGATGATGTTATTTGTGCAAATGTACGGCTAAAGGCACGAGGTCAGCTGGCGACGCTATAGCCAGAATACTGGGAATGACGCCATGAGCAGGTATGTCTATATTTGTATTATGTTGTAGTTAGATTTTTTTTTGTTCTGTCCCAACATACTTTTCAAGATGATTGTCGGGTTGATATTTGTAATTATCAGGCGAAAAGTGTTATAATTTTGGTCAGCGTGTGAAAATTTTAGTTTGAAAATTTCACGTCAAGAAACTGTAAAAATGCGACGTTTAAATCTGGTGTTAATGTTCTATGAGATATTGTCCAAAGCGAGAAAATTTGGGAAAGCTATAATTGTAAAATAGTCGTAGCGAGTGTCTTAATTTCAAATATCAGTTGAATTCAGAAATGTTTGTCGATGATAATAATAATAATAATAATAATAATAATAATAATAATAATAATAATAATAATAATAATGTCTACCGCGGGATAAAGAAATTTGTCTTTCTAAAAGTGCATTTAACCTGTATATTTTACAAGGATCACAGGCATTTAGAATATTTCAGTGAAATTCGATAGAGTTATATTTATTCATGGGAAGTAAAAATTTTGGGACATCGTGTATATCAGTGATACGGAAAGTCGCGGTGTGTTCTTGGATTCTCGAGGTCCGAAAGTCGTAGTAATAGTAAAATAAAGAGGTGTATTTCATAATGGTTGTTGTTTTCACTAGAGGATTGAACAATGAAAGGGGTCTTGGAAATATAAGAAAAATGGGTTGAGAGCGAAGAATTTATATATGTGGAGATGAGAGGGATAGGAATATTGAAGATGAAATGAAGCCTGGATTTTAAGTCATACCGCTGGGATAAGGCGAGGAGAATGAGTTTGAGACAGGCTATGTTTGCCGAGGAAGTATTTGTGAAACAGACTGTATTGTGACAGGCTGTAGAGTATTCCGCTACCAATCCGAAATTTGAGACGACTACTGTGTGAGGCATCGTAGATTTCTAGTAAGATCCCAAGTGAAAACGACTCTAGTAAAAGGTTAAAAATCTTGGTAGTAAAAGTCAAGTGACTAGATACGTAAAGCCCGTATGAATATTAAGATAATGTGACCTCAAGGATAAAAGAGCATTTAGAATACATGGTTGGTGTTGTATTGAATTTCGTTTCACTGGATATGTCATTGATATAAATATTTGGAATCGACGGCAGGCGATTTGAGAGTTTCTAATGCGGTAGTGATGATTATTATTTTGAATACATCCACTAAATGGTAGACGTGTGTTGGGAGTTATCATTGCGTCCCTAAAAACTTCATTGCACAGGCTGAGATGGTGTTTGAGTTGAAGAATTGTTCGTCACGTATATTTATTTTCCAGTTCACGTATTGTAACGAAATGGAGACTTACTGCATTTTCCGACTTGCATTCGTTTAATAGTAAGAGACGTGGTCCCATGTGTATTGAAATGTCAGAGTTGGTTTGAAATTGTTAGTTCGCCCGATATGCTAGGGGATACGTAGTACGATCCATTTTGACGCCCGACAATAGATTTAGGACGTCACATGTTATCCTTGGAGTTACTGATGATGAGATGTCCTAGTTCACGCCCGACGATAGAATTTGGAAGGTGTCATGTACATAGAGATTAGTGTTAGGATGTACAGATTTTAAGTGAGCCCGACGATAGGTCTGGGATGTCAGCTGTACATACTCAAGTCTCAGATTAGATGTTTCTTTTGTTTTTGCGAAGTGACTTGGGCGAAGGTAGCCTCTACAGTAAAATATGAAATATGAAGAGGGATAGATCGACAATAATGAGGCCAACTAGTGCGTAGCTCCAACAGTTGAAGGGTGTTCCTTCAGATAATGGGGCCGTTATCGGTGAATGAGGGTTGCCCAAATATTGGATATCGACCTGATGGAGATTAAATATTTTTACTGTAATTCTCCATGCGTGTTGAGTTTTAATGACTTCGATATGTTATTTTATTTTACGGACTTAATTGTTTTGTCGTTCTGACGTCCGTTTTGTTTTGATAGTGTGCATATTGACACTCAGTGTATTAGCGTGAGACTTGAGTTGCGAATGCGGTTTCGATTCGTCAGCCAGTAATATTTTATTTTCAATCTTTGTCGTACTTTCATTTTATTCGTAGTTGAATTCGATTAAGTAATCATTTTATAGGTAGTGTGTTGGGACAGACAATAAGTAGACGGATCTGTAAAGGTAGTCATTGTTTTTTTTAAGGAAAGAATTCCTTAAGGTTGTAATATTTTTCAATGTGGACTGGTAATTTCATTAAGCGTAACATAACCATTTCTAACCTGAAAATTGGTTTGATAATAATACTTTTCAAGTGATTTACCACTTTTTAATTACAAATACATGGTGGAATTTTATTTCGATTGTGAATGATGCTGTTAACTTGTAGTGAACATCATGCTTTCCCATAATATTTCGCAACATATCCAAAGCAACTGACAGTCAATTTGGTTCGATTAAGGGTCCATTCGGCGGGTGTTCCGTATCCGTAAAGGGTATTCGACTGGTGGATAACCTTAACTGAGAGGAAATCAGGCGTTCTACTTGTTGAAAGTCAGATTTTCCACGGATCGTGTGGATTAATTCTCAGTTCTCGTTTGGAGTAATAGGTGCCCGGTTTTCAGGTCTTTCCTTTTTCAGTTTTTCAGTTTCGCTGTCCACTAATGTACTAATTTCTCGGAAGCAACTCTTCGATATTGTGAGAAATCAATCAACGCTATGCAATGTGACTGCGTTTGAAACATTCAATAATAAATAATTTTAATTTTTTTTTCATTTCAAGGATTTATATTAAAATAATAATATTGTCGTGTCATTTCAATTTTAATAAAAGTTAGTAAGCACATATTTGCTCCTCATTTCAAGTAGTTAGGCTCTCTTCTGATCCCCATCGTTTGGTTAAGATCGTGACCAAACTTATTCCCGCAACGACCCATGATTTAAGAGTTCTATATTGTTCCCTGTAGCAGCCGTGGCCGACCAACGATGGAATGGTAAGTTCAAGGGTTCAATATCATATCGATATGTTAGGAGACTTTTGTGTGGAGTGTGGCACTGTATGAAATTGAAGCATGGATAACAACTACCTTATATTTCTTTTTTTATTACCTCCCTGAAAATTATCAAGGTTGCATCAAGGATAAAACATAACATATACAAATAATACTGTTAGACAACTGCAGATAAAAGATTAAGAACATTTCGACATTGGTTACATCTATCTATCAAATGACATGTATGTTTGTTCGTTATACAGGTCTACACGCCTCCACTGATCAGTACCAAACTTTGTATGGAGGCTCATGAAGCACTCGGACGGGACGTAGTGGTAGTTATATCGTCAAAGATTTAATAAAATAAAATTGATCATAATAAGTGATATACTGGTAGAAGGTTTTATGTGAAAACACCATTTATGATACCAAAAGTTCTTAATAATGTTATTGTTTCTACGTCCCACTAACTATTTTTAACGGTTTTCGGAGACGCCAAGGTTCCGGAATTTTGTCCCTCAGGAGTTCTTTTACATGCCAGTAAATCTACCGACACGTGGCTGAGGTATGTGAGCACCTTCAAATACCACCGGACTGAACCATGATCGAACCTGCCAAGTTGGCGTCAGAAAGCCAGCGCCTCAACCATCTGAGCCACTCAGCCCGGCACCAAAGCTGTTAAGGAATAAGCTGGTTACCCGAGAAACATGGAACTTTGAATAGTTAGGAATATGTTCAAAATTCATACAGAAGTATAGGACTATGATACAAACTAGCGATTTATTCTTTGAAACATTAACCTCAATCCAATAAATGAGCTGGACGGGCCGTAGAGGTATTTACGTCGTCAAATATTTAATAAAACTTGTCATAATATGTCGTCGCCGCTGTGTGTCGAATGTGACAATCTCTTCGTATCCATTATTCTTTATTCTCCTTAAGACGGGTGATGCCTTCCAGCCACATGTTGATATGCAGTCCTTCAAAACAATTTTATTCATTTATTTATTTATTTATTTATTTATTTATTTATTTATTTATTTATTTATTTATTTATTTATTGACTTTAGCAGTGGTGAAGTTAGGGCTCATGGCCCTCTCCTACACTTAACCACATAATTAATTTACAGATAATCTATTTAATAAAAATGAATCGCTAAATGTGTTGCTAAGCGCAGAACTCGGGAACGGCTGGACCGATTCGGCTAATTCTTTTCTCAAACATTCGTCGAAGTCCAAGTAAGGTTTTTACGAAGAGAAAAATTGGAAAAGAATGCCAGGAAAAAGGTAAAAGCCCCATTTCTCTTTTCCCATTCAAACTATTCGTCTCTCTTCCCTTCTCCCACGTTTGCGCTTAGCGCTGTCCTCCTCTAATGCAGTGCGTTTGGCAAATGTCCGTAAATCTGAATGTTATCGGTTAAAATGGGTGAATATCGGATTATGTACAAACTTTCAAGCCGCATTTGATGCCGTTCGCAAAAAGAAGGTTTACAAAATAATTGAGTGTGAAAATGTTAATATAATGGAATGTTACCTCTAATGCAAAATCTTCATTGCATAAAACCTATCATGTCGTAACTCTTATTTCATATTCACTATATTTGTAACTTTTTCACTGCTCGTAAACGAACATTTCAGCTCTATGTAGATAAGTTTGTTTTCATTTTTAAATGTTAAGAACATGCACTATTTGTGTTTCTTTTCAGTCATGTTCAGAGATGTTTATGTACAGGCACGAAAAAGTCAGTCGCTGGCCAACTTCTTTGCTATTGCATTTGCATGGGGGCTAAACGCGAGCCAAATGGTCTTCAGATATGGATATTTTTTTAAAACAAACCTCAAGTTCTTATCTCGCTAAGTTCTCAGTTTGTGACAGGAAGAATGTCTCCTTGCGTTTTGGTTTCGCGCGTGAGGCTGGCTGGCTGCCTCGACAGCCGGTACGGATCTCCCAAACATACGCTCTCCAGACAGACGCATGCAGCGTCGTGTTTTGTTACAGTTGGAGACCTTTGTCTACCCTGATTGTTTTTAAATCTTCGCTTCTCAACAAACAAGTTAATCGATTTCCTTGGTTGATTGGTTTATTTTGTGTGTGCTTCAATATTACGTATATTCATTTCAAGACTCATGCCGCCTATAAGACGCGGGCGGAGCAACTTCGGTCGAAGAACTCGAAATGCTACAACCCAAGCAAATTTCAGTCTAATCGGACTGCACAACAACTTGAAGAGCGAAATGAAACTGAAAGGATTCGAATATCACAAACCCATGCAGCGCGTCGTTGAGCTAATAATCTTGCAAGTTTGAATCCAGCTTCTTTCAGTTACGATGTTTCAATTGACTACTGTGCCTACCAATGCGTTGCTATTGGATCTATGAACTCAGTTTGCCGAAATTGTAAGGCATTAAAACACAAAAATGAAGCCGCTAGATTGTGTTGCGCAAATGGCAAAGTAAAATTAGTGCCATTGATACCACCATCAGATCCATTGTACTCATTGGTTTCAGGAACAGGAACAGATTCCATACATTTCCTTACAAATACCCAAAAATATAACAAATGCTTTCAAATGACTTCTTTTGGTGCAGCAAATGTACTTCGGGACAATTTCATGCCAAGGTTTTGCAGCAATGTAAATTGATAGTGTGGGATGCATGCACCATGGCACATAAAAAGTCTTTGGAGGCATTAGACCGAACCATGCCAGATCTGCGGAACAATCAAAACCGATTTGGTGGAGCGATGATTTTGTTTGCAGGAGATTTTCGTCAAACATTGCCAGTGATTCCACGGTCAACGCCAGCTGATGAACTTAATGCAAGTTTAATGGCATCAATTTTGTAGAAACAGGTCAGGATACTGACGTTAAGCCAGAATATGCGTGTCGAGTTGTAAAATGATCCATCTGTAGAGATATTTTCAAAACAACTAATTGACATTTTATCAGTTTACTGAATCCAAAACCGAACTCATTCAAGCGGTGTTCCCAAACGTTGCTCAAAATTACAGAGATCATATTTAGTTGAGCGAACGAGCTATTGGCTGCCAAAAACATGGATGTAAATTAATTAAATTTCAATATTCAAAATGAAATTGCCGGTGATCAGTTGATTCTGCTACTAACCAAGATGATGTCGTCAACGTTCCACCCGAATTTTTAAACTCGCTGGATTTGCCACGATTGCCGCCTCACATTCTTCAATTAAAGGTCGGATGAGTGGTCATAATGTTGCGAAATATCAACCAACCACGTCTTTGTAATTGGACACGGCTAGCGGTGAAAACATTACTTATCAACGTGCTCGAAGCAACCATTCTAATGGGGAAGTATAAAGGAGAAGACGTTTTGATACCACGCATCCCTATGATTCCGACTGACATACCATTTGAATTTAAACGACTGCAATTTCCAGTGCGGCTCGCTTTGGCTATGACCATAAATAAATCCCAGGGACAGTCATTGAGTGTTTGCAGCATTAATCTTGAAAACCCATGTTTCTCGCATGGCCAATTGTACAATATGTTGCCTGTTTCCGTGTTGGAAAACCATCAACTTTGTTTGTTTAAGCGCCAGGTATTCAAACACAAATATCGTGTACCTTAAAGCTTTGCAATGAAAAATACCATCATAGTGTTCATTGGAATCAGTGTTTTCTACGAAGAAAGAGGAGTAACTTTTGCCACATTACCTTCGCGCCATCAACTTATCAAATTACTTGATTTGCAAAGGGGGATAATTATGGCTCTGTGAGGGATTTGAAGACCTGCCGAACAGTACCCATCTACGTTACAGTCAATCAGGGTTATTTCTGGGTGGTGATATGGTGTGACCTATTTGAGCATTTCCTTATTCATAATGAAGGTATTAATATTGCAGGGAATGAAAACACGTTTTTCCAATAGTTTGTAACTAACGTTTGGTAGCAGTAGAATATTAACTCATTTGATTTTGATAATGTAGTCATTTGCAATATTCTGCTTTTTGCGTGCGTACAGACTGAATTTCACTTCGTTCCATTGCCATTTATTTTTGATAGAACGACGTCTGTCGGGTCAGCTAGTACATATATATAGAAGAAATGTACTATTCTATCATAAAATCAAAGATAAGCTAAAAATTACAGATTTGAGTTCAACAAATAAAATAGAATAAAATTCGGAGCGTAAAGATAATGAGAAAGGGAAAAAGTCATAATGAAAAGGTAAGATGCAAACTGAAAAAATAAGCAATGAATGAAGAGAACACAATAAGTAATAAAGTAAATGGAAATATAAGTATGGCCATAAAAGTGTTCTATATACATGAGTAAGAAGCTAAATATTATGTTCATTACACTATAATAATAATAATAGCAATAATAATAATAATAATAATAATAATAATAATAATAATAATAATAATAATAGTAATAACTATGCACAGGAATCAATGAAGCTGCAAAGAAAACACTCCGACAGGCTAGGAGGAAAAGAGAAATATGGTGGAATGAAGAGTGTGAGGAAGCTCTCAGGGAGAAGTCCGAGATATGGAGAAAATGGAAATGCTCCAGAGGAAAGGAACAAATGGAACAATTCAGGCAACAGAGGAAAGAAACATCCAGGATATTTCGAAGGACTAAACGATCCTTTGAAAGAGCTCAACTGGAAGAGATCCAGACCGACTTTGTCAAGAACAATTCCAGAGACTTTATCAGACCTTCAAAAGAAAAATAAAAGGATACCAAGCGCCAAGTTTGAGCTTCAGAAACGAACAGGGTAAAATCGGACTGAACAACCAAGAAAACTGTGAGATATTAGCCAGATACTTCCACACTCTCTTGAATTGTCCTTCCCCAACCTCTAAACTAGAATTTCCAGACATACCAGAGAACTCAGAAGATGACGAACCACCAACAAAGGAAGAAGTCAAGGAAGCTCTTGAAAACCTCAAAAACAACAGGGCAAGTGGAGAGGACTCAATAACGGTAGAAATGGTGAAATGGGCAGAACCGGAAATCTTAGATGATCTTCACCAAATTATCAAGGAAATCTGGGAGAAGGAGACAATCCCCGAAGAATGGAAAACAGCACTTATCTATACGCTGCATAAGAAAGGGGACAAGCAGGATGTCAGCAACTATAGGGGCGGATCCATCCTCCCGATCGCCTATAAAATTCTCTCAAATCTGCTTCCTAATAGAATAGAAGCGAATCTGGACCAACAACTAGGGGAATATAAAGCAGGGTTTAGGAAAGGCCGCTCCTGTATCGAACAAATATTCAACCTGACGTCAATACTCCGCCACAGAATGTTGAGTGGTAAGAAAATTGTGGTGTCGTTTATAGACTTCAAAAAAGCCTTCGATTCGGTGGACAGAGAGACTTTGGATAAGATCATTAGGGAATTTGGAGTCAAAACCAAACTGGAAAATATAATGAAAGAGACCCTAACAGGCACAACCTCCAAGGTAAAATTCTTCGGGCATCTCTCACAATCATTTGAAATCAAGACAGGCGTGAGGCAAGGGGATGGACTATCCCCACTCCTATTCAACTGTGTCCTAGAAAAGATAGTGAGAATATGGAACTCAGAACTTTAACATCAAGGGAAAATCCCGATCTGTCTAGGGAGAAAAACAGGTGGGATTAAAGTCAACTGCTTGGCTTTTGCTGACGACTTTGCTATACTATCAGAAAGTCCAGAGATCGCAACCATCCAGATTAACCTCTTGGAAAGAATCGCCAGCCAGACAGGACTGAGAATCTCAGCAGAAAAGACCAAATTCATGACGAACATCAAAGATGGACCAAAATTCCTAGAAACAGAGATAGGACGGATAGAAAAGGTGAAGAAGTTCAAGTACCTTGGTGAGACGATACAGGAGAATGGACTAGAAAAAGCTGCAGTGGAAGATCGGATCTCAAAAATGGAGAGAGCATATGGCTTGACAAAAAATCATCTACAATAATAAGTGCTTATCTTGGAATTCCAAATTAAAACATTACAACACCGTGGTCAAAACAGAATGCCTGTATGCCAGTAAATGCCTGTCCATGAACTACCAGCTGGAGAAGCTAGAGGTCCTGGAAAGAAGAATCCTCAGAAAAATTATGGGAGCTGTCCAAACTGAAAGCGGATGGAAACTTCGGAGTAACAAAGAAGTTTCCCAGAAGGTGGAAAGAATCTCAGAGACCATGAAGAAAAGGAGGCTGGCGTTTCTTGGACATCTATACATAATGAACGCAAACAGACTTACCAAACAGATAGTTGATTACTTCTGGAGTAAAAAGACCACTACAGCATGGAGTAAGGAAACGAAGAAGGATATGGAAAGGTTAAGCATCTTGGAAGACCAGCTGTTAGAAAGGAATACGTTTAGGAACACACTCAAGAATTTGGAAGGTGTTCAAGCCTCAGGAAGAACTAGGAAGACCGGAAGAGCCTGGACAGATGAACAACGGAAGCAGGCCAGCGAACGTATGAAAGAGTATTGGACACAGAGAAAAATTCCGCGCGAAGAGAAAGACATGAAGTTGTAGCGTGATCCTTAGTGGTCCATTCGCTTGTAAATAATAATAATAATAATAATAATAATAATAATAATAATAATAATAATAACCACAATCACACAACCTATCACATACACACGAAACAATCAGCGGTATTCAACAGATAATCTCTACATGCAGTCTTAAATTTTGATATTGAGTTAGAGTTCCTGACAGCAGCTGGGAGTGAATTCCAAAGTCGTGACCCAGCCACAACGAAGGATCTGTTATATACTGAAGAGTAGTTGACGGGAATAGCGAGGGATGTGCCAGATCTAGTGTTACAATTATCGAATGAGGATAATACATGGAATTTTGAAGAGATGTATTTGGGTAGATTTTCCTTCTGAGTTCGATATATCAACGTGAATACGTGGAATTTCCGTCACCTGTCGGGTTTCAGCCAGGAAAGGAATGTGTAGCTAGGGGTTATGTGAGCATCGTAACTCAAGTTAAAAACAAATCGAAGACCAGAGTTCAATGCTCGTTGAAGTTTCATAGTTTGTCCACCGGTCGCGTCAATGAGGACAATGTCGCAGTAGTCAAGTATTGGTAGTATCCAAGTTTGGAGTAGTTATATCTTTACGTCTTATGTCGTTTCAGAGGGTGTAGCGTCGCGTACATCTTTCTACATGCATTTCTTACGTGTGCAGACCAGTCAAGAGTTTCAGTCAGAGTCATACCTAAGTTCTTTACTTCCTTACTGAACGGGATTACGGTAGCATTTAATGTCACCGGAGGAATAGCATAATTTTTATACATGATGTTTAAAATTTCTGAGAACCTATAATGATTGTTTGAGTTTTTGGGGGGGGGGGTTGAGGAGGAGACAGTTTTCACCGGCGTACACACTGAGTTGTTGAAGGTCGGAGTTAATATCTCTTATTGCATTCGGTATATCATTTATATTAACGTTGCAGTAAATTTGGAGGTCGTCGGCAAAGAGGTGATATCTATTATACTTTGTTTCAGAGGAGATGACATTTATATAGAGGACAAACAAAAGGGGACCAAGAACAGAACCTTGGGGGGTTCCTGCCTTCCTGAGTCGCCACTGAGAAGCAGTATCTTGTATTGTATCACGCTGCATACGATCTGTAAGATATGCGGTGAAAAAGTTTAAAGCAACATTACCGAAAAACGATTTGAGCTTCATCAGCAATGTCTGGATGTTTATCGTGTCAAAAGCACTGCTGAAGTCAAGGAGTGTGAGTATTGTCACTTGTCTTTCGTCCATGGCTTGTCTGATGTCCTCAGTCACGTTGAGTAAGGCAGTGGCTGTGCTATGACCCTTCTTGAAGCCAGATTGCAGCGGGTCAAGAAGTGAGTGAGCCTGAAGGTATTCCAGTATTTGCGCGTGTACCAACCGTTCTAACGATTTGGAGAGAGCAGGGAGAAACAAAATGGGACGGTAATCGGATAGGAGTTTCAAACCTGGGTTTTTAGGAAGTGGAATTACATTGCCGTACTTCCAAACTGTCGGTAATGCGCCGTTTCTGAGACAGTAATTAAAAATATGGGTGAAAATGGGTAGAATAGTACCAATAATATTATTTATGAAAGTAATAGGAATTTAATCGACACCGCTTGCTTTGGATTTAATAGAATACAAGACTTTCTTAACTTAATTATTGCTGACGATACGAAATGCAAAGCAGGGGCGATTTCGTGGGACAGGTGTTGGGACGTTATTTACGTGCGGTCTGTTAAGCGGATTACGCTGAGCTCTCTCTTCCGTGAAATACTCATTTAAATCGTCGAGTGGAATGTCAGGTACCTGAAGCTGTTCATGTGTTTTTCCTATGCCCATGGCTCGGAGATGCCTCCAGGCACTAGCCGTATTTAGGTTACTTACTGATCCGCGAACATATTTCAGTTTAAGATTACGGATGATTTGTTTAGTTTTATTCCTAATTATTCTATACTTTTCATAGTCATTTGGGTTCTGAGTACGTTTGTAATATCGGTAAAGAGCATCACGTTGAGACATCATATTTTTAACTGCAGAGTTTAGCCATGGATTAGGTTTGCGGGATATTCTTATCTGTCCTTTCGGTGCATTTTCGCTGAGTTCATTTACTATCTGCGTGTGTAAAGGGAAATGAATCTTAAATACATCATACTCTAGGAGTGGGCAAATACGTCATGCAAGCATACAGTAGGGCACAGTAAGGTTCATTTTCAAGTTATTTTGGTTGATCCCTTATTTAACCTCTTGCGACATGCAGGGGTACATCTTTTCACTCCACCCTTAGATCGAAAGAAAAATGTGTGGATCCACAAAAGAAAGGTAAAGCTCAAGAATTGTGACAAAATGAAAGACATACTAGGCCTCGTAAATATAATTTTCTTCTTCTTCTTCTACTACTTCTTCTTCTTGTCTAGTCCTGTGGTGTACAGGTATCGTGTCTATCTCCTGTTCCAACCCCTCGGGTTCATTTTCCGTCCAGTTCAAGGATTTTAATTTTGGACTAAGGATTAGAATAGGGTTCACTTGAGACGAGGTTTTCTCGGGAAGAAAGCGCACAATGAGAAGATGACGCTACTGACCTCGTGTATATAGACAAATATTGGTTGTCATGGTTACAATGGTGTCGGGAAATTAATGACGTTAATTCCAGATAGACCCCAGCCCAAAAAGATGCTTGCTTGTTGTTTACATGGGCCTAACATCGAAGGTCATCCGTCCAGCCGAAAAGAATATCTATATTCAGTTTACTGGTGAAGAGTGTGATGATGGGTAGGGGTTTCTCTTACACAGCAACGGTTTTTCGTGCCAGCATGAACTTCAATTACTAGGGTAAAATTTTGGACAATAGAATCTTCTGAAATATTTCACGAAGTCGAGCCCTGTTTCTTGCAGGGTGACTATGCTACAAGCTAATCTATGACGGCTGTTATACCATGCTGTGTTATACAGAGAACGATATTCCCCATTGGAAATGCCTGCATAGAGCCCCGATCTCATTCTCCTCGTACACCTTTGGGATGAAGTGGACCGACGAACAGTGAAATGAGAATTCTATATCAAGGTATGGGTACACTGGCAGATATTATCAAACAATTAGTACAGTATTCCTTGATATTAAGTATTTGTTAATGGGAAAGCCGTACTTCTCTGTGTCGACTTTGTCAATATGTCCGCCTCTGTGGTGTAGTGGTTAGTGTGATTAGCTGCCATCCCCGGAGGCCCGGGTTCGATTCCTGGCTCTGCCACGAAATTTGAAAAGTGGTATGAGGGCTGGGACTGGGTCCACTCAGTCTCGGGAGATTAACTGAGTAGAGGTGGGTTCGATTCCCACCTCAGCCAACCTGGAAGTGGTTTTCCGTGGTTTCCCACTTCTCCTCCAGGCAAATGCCGGGATGGTACCTAACTTAAGGCCACTACCGCTCCCTTCTCTCATCCTTGTCTATCCCTTCCAATCTTCCCATCCCCCACCAAGGCCCCTGTTCAGCTTAGCAGGTGAGGCCACCCGGGCGAGGTACTGGTCATCCTCCCCAGTCGTATTCCTAGTCCCAGAGTCTGAAGCTCTAGGAATTGCACTTGAGGCGGTAGAGGTGGGACCCCTCGCTAAGTCCGATGGAAAAGCCAACCCTGGAGGGTAAGCAGATTAAGAAGAAGAAGGAGAAGAAGAAGAAGAAGAAGACGACTTTGTCAATGCAGCCTTAAAGTTTTCAGCGAATTAAATGCAGGATGCAAATTTACAAAATATTAATACATACCGTAAAAGACAAAACATGGTATTAGAAGCGCTAGGATGACCTATAACATGATGGCAAAAATCAAGTAAAATGATCCGGAAAATTTCAAAAATTACATAAATTTTAAATGAAATTTTGTAATGATTTTACTAATTGAGTGGGTATAGCATATATTTATGTCACAGAAAATGCTCTTTTAAGACGAAACATGTAGCTCTGTTATTAATATTGTCAGCTATGTATTATACAGACTTGTATCTTGTGCTCAGCAGACCGGAAAAAAAAACATCATATGGGACTAGAAAGCTGCAAGAAGACAGAGAGACCGAGCGAGTACGCAGTGCGGTTAGAGGCGCGCTGCTGTGAGCTTGCATTGGGAGACAGTTGGTTCGGCAGCCCTGAAGACAGTTTTCCGTGGTTTCCCATTTTCACACTAGGGAAATGCTGGGGCTGTACCTTTATTAAGGCTACGGCCGCGTCCTCCTTTCCTATCCTATCGTCGTCAAAAGACCTATCTGTGCCGGTGCGACGTAAAGCAAATTGTAAATATAAAATTTGAAATAACAGAGTGATTAAAATCAATGCCTTGTATTCAATAAAGCTACTGAAGCAGTACTCATAATAAAAATAAATGCCAAGAGACGAAAAAATTATTTTGAGCTTCCTCTAACCTCCACATTGTATCCTGCCTAGTAAAAGAAGGGAAGGTAAATTTTAAGTCGGATTAACAGAAACTCAAATACGAGTATTTGTTCCATGTAGACCACGACTGTAGTCGACGGTATATGTGTGTATACGCAAAGTGTCTTCTGCTACTAGTTGCTTTACGTCGCACCGACACAGATAGGTCTTATGGCGACTATGGGACAGGGAAGGGCTAGGAGTGGGAAGGAAGCGGCCATGTCCTTAATTAAGGTACAGCCCCAGTATTTGCCTGGTGTGAAAATGAGAAACCACGGAAATCCTTTCCAGGGCTGCCGACAGTGAGGTTCGAACCTACTATCTCCCGAATACTGGATACTGGCCGCACTTAAGCGACTGCAGCTATCGAGCTCGGTATATGTGTTCTGCTTAACATCATTCAGTAAAGTATACCTTCAGATTTTTTGCGTATACTTTCTGCTTTGCTTTAGGCCTATTGATTTAATTTAATTTCGCCATTCTGCAAACGTATTTTAACATTCCTACGCTCATAACAACCACAGGTGTACCACCGATATACATGGTGTATCTGTGATGATGTTACAAACATTTAGGAATCACGAAGGAGGACGGCCAATTGATCATTTTGAAATAAGGAACCATATTCCGGAAACGATCGAGTCAAAATTTAATCATAATTCTACTCATTTAAGTCAGTTTATCTCACAAGTCTCACAAGCTGTTCCGTTTACAATAATTGTTCGAAATGGCCTCCCCCTCTGTCAATGCAGGCACAAAGTCTTGTTGTATCCCCGGTGTTGTTTGAACAGCTTCATAGGCAACGAGAATTCTTGCCAAGAGATCCTTTTCAGTCTCGACAGGTGTCTCATACACAAGGTTTTTCACATGGCCCCACAAGAAGAAATCGAGTGGGGTGAGATCAGATGAACGAAATTCCGACACCCCGGCGTCTGTTAAGAACGGACGGACGTTAAACAACTTGGATTATTATTAACTTTTGACTCGAACGTTCCTCGTTTACGGTTCTTTATCTCAAATTGATCAATTTACTGTCCTCTATCATCCTCGAAAGTTTGTAACAACATCAAGGATACACCCTGTATCTGGCAAGTTGCTAGTAGCGACCTAAACACATATGACGGCAACCATTGGTCACAGATGTCCACTTCCGTAGCGTAACGTTTAGTGTTATTAGCTGACGTCCTCGGGGGCCAGGGTTCGATTCCTCGTACTGCCAGAAATTTAAGAATGGCTGGTATGTGGTTAAAATGGCACACGCAGCTCGGCTCAACTGGAGGTGTGCCTGAAAAGAGCTGCACCCTCTTGGGATGAGGACACGCGTTTACTTTATTGGTTACAGATGATGTAAACACAGTTCAACCCACCATGACTTTAAATTACAAGGTGTCAAGCATGTCCGATGAATGATTAGTACATAGTGCTACCAGTAGTATTTTATCAATACATTTTACTGGTGTACGGTGTTTTATAATGTAGTGTACAAAAAGCAGCTACCTATTGTGTAGGATGACACTGCCAGTGCATAGCTTTGAATAATTTATAAATGCATATTGTAACAGTTCATATCCCGTTACAAATATTTATCTGTATTATTATTCTTATAATTTTATTTGTATTATTATCTCTATATATAAAATAAGAGTTTTGTCTGTATATTCCTCAGAATTTGAAAATAATGGTATTTCTGTATCGGTCATGTCCATAGTAACAAGAAAATGCACTTTTTACTTTTCCGTAATTTCTGTCTGTCTGTCTGTCTGTCTGTCTGTCTGTCTGTCTGTCTGTCTGTCTGTCTGTCTGTCTGTCTGTCTGTCTGTCTGTCTGTCTGTCTGTCTGTCTGTCTGTCTGTCTGTCTGTCTGTCTGTCTGTCTGTCTGTCTGTCTGTACACGCATCACGAGAAAACGGTTGAAGAGAATTTAATGAAAATCGGTATGTGAAGTCGGGGGATGAGCCTCTACAATCTAGGATATAAATCATTTTACTCACGCTGAGTGAAATGATAGTTTAGGGGAAGGCCTAAAATTGAATTCTCAACTATTTATGTTATTAGTGGTCTAATGAAAATCGGTATGTGAAGACGGGGGTTGAGCCTCTTCAATCTAGGCTATAAATCATTTTACTCACGCTGAGTGAAATGGTAGTTTAGGGGAAGGCCTAAAATTGAATTCTCAACTATTTATGTTATTAGTGGTCGTATTTTAAAGAAAATAGGTATGCACAGTTGGGGAATAAATTGCTACAATCTAGGCTGTCAATAATTGTATTCACGCTGAGAAAAATGGTAGTTTAGGGGAAGGCCTAACAATTAATACTCAAATATTGTTGTCATTAGTAGTTCTATCTTGATGAAAATCGGTATGCAAAGTCAGGAAATAAGTCGCTATAGTCTAAGCTGTAAATTATTTTATTCACGCTGAGTGAAATGGTAGTTTAGGGGAAGGCCTAAAATGTAATTCTCAAATAATTCTTATTAGAGGTGTAATCGATGAATGCTACATAAGTAAGGTTGTATAGTATTAGATTTCCTATTATTCATGTCTTATACATTGTTACCGTACTGGCTATGATCACAAAGATATTCATGAATTTGGATTTTTGTTACTAAGTCCATATCAGCGCCTAGTAACGAGAAAATGGGTAAACAGTATTTAATGAAAATCGGTATGTATAGTCGGAGAATAGGAAACTACAGTTTACGGCATAAAATATTTTACAAATCCCAGAGTCGAAAGAAAACTAAATGTGTAGGCCTACAATATAGAAAGCTCATAACATTGATCAACAATAACGTTACATTGACCATTGTTTGTCGTGATGTGCTTTGTCTTCTGTTGCCCCTCATCTCCGGTAGATAAGATTACTGCTGCGTACAAAGTATTTTTATTTGATTTACGTCCCACCGACATAGATAGGTTTTATGGCGACGATGGGATAGGAAAGGGCTAGGAGTGCCTTAGGCCTTAATTAAGGTACAGGCCCAGCATTTGACTGGTGTGAAAGTGGGAAACCACGGAATACCATCTTCAGCGCTGCCGACAGTGGGTTCGAATCCACTATCTCTCGGATGCAAGCTCACAGCTGCTCACCGCTAACCATACGGTCAACTCGCCCAGTCGTACAGAGTGTAACAGCCTGCCTGAATATTGATGGGAAATAGTTGGGGAGTTAGATAACTTTCTTCTTTAGCATGCCATTCCCCTGGTTTATAAATTTTCTGATACTACTGGTACGTAACACACTGGATCATCTTAGCATTTGGGCTATTCAATCCCTACTCTGAGGCACTGATTGGAATGGACAGTGTGCATAATTAGCGGAATAATGGCAGATGAATGTTCATAGCAATCTGCGGCCTGGTCATCCCAGCTCTGGAACTTTGGACTATTAGATTGGCACCGCAATCTAACCGCAACACTGTTTGTTAAAAGTGATAAAACGTGCGGCTTTCCATTTGATCGAGTATTTTATATTATAGCATTGCTTTTAATCGCTACATTCCTACTTACGTTTTTGTAATGACCTATGTTGATTTCAGTTAGGAAAACCACAAAGTCAGTCTTTCTGAGAATCCCGTAGCGAAGCACGGGTACATCAGCTAGTTATTAATATTATTATATAATATGTATTATTATTATTACAATTATTGTAAATATTGTTATTATTTGATTCAAATCTATAATCTGATTTCGCTATGTATTAATTAATTACCGCTTGCTTTATTGTAATTTATTATATATGTGTTACCATCAAAATAACGTAGAATGAGACTCACTGCCTAAAATCAGATATGGATGTATTATTTCTGATACTACTTTTAAAATATTACAGCATATGGTGCAATATTTTTACAGTAACTGTCGAGTCATCGCTCTGTCATTGAATGCATTTAGATTATGAGATAATTTGGGGGAGTTTCTACTTTGCCTGAGGCTATTTCATCACAGCGTGCAACACTTTAGAGCTGGGTAGGAATGACATCATATACTCTTTTAGAGACGACGTGGGTGTGACAAGTAGTGTCTATATATAGAGGTGTATCCTATAGCGGCAGTTCAGTTGGAAGGAGAGACTTGCCATGAAGTGTTGTAGTCAGATTGATGGAGGCTTGGTCGATGGATAGTTATTTGGATAGTGAGGCCTCAGTTGGTCAGTCAGTCAGTCAGTTTAAGATAGAACAGTGACATGGATACATCGTCGTCAGTGGCCAAATGGATTATTGAGTTGTCGTAATGCAGACTAACAGTTATCAATGAAATACTTGTAAAGTTGATAATGAAGTGTGAATATAATTTCAATCCATGCTATATGTCGTTTGTGAAACTAAAAGGATACATCACCAAATTAGGTTTGAGATACCTACAGCTGATACCATTTCAAAGGCATACGTCGTAATAATACTCAAAGTGGTCGAGGTACAGTCAAGTTAAACAGTGAGGGATATATTTCATGTAAAACTTTTAAATGTACGGTCAAGAGGATTTCAAATTTAATTTTATATTATCGCAAAAGATCTTGCCATTTCAATTATAGATTTAAAGAATATATTTTGTTTAATATCAAATAAAATTAATTGCTTTATTCCAACAGTAGACCAGATAACCTCAAATTTTAATGGGGAAACCAAAATCAATTTCCTTTTCCCAGAACCTATATGTTATGCTGTCAAAGTAAGCTTATTACCTCACACCCTAGAGATATTCAAGATTCTCATTCTATTATCGTTACATTTATTTGTAGCTGGCGCCCATCAACAATGATATGTGTTAGTAATTAGGTATGTACAGTACTAAGTGTGAGTACATAGTCCGACGATTTATAATTTATTTCATGAATATTTTAATTGTTTAATTTTGAAATTAATGAGCAAATCACAATATATAACATAACATAACATCATAAAACATTAGAATACTGATTAGTTTTGTGGCTGTGAGTCGATCTAACCTCTTTCCATCAGACCGTAATTTATTTCATGAGTTTGCAACACTGACCTGTAGAGTCTTAGCGTTTAGTAACAATTTCTTTGTGACTGGAAAGAAACAACACGCTGTTAGGCATCAAGAAAGATGGGTCGTTGGTTAAAATGGGTAGTTTTATTCATAAAGAAAATCTGAAAACGAAGATACTGTTACTAAGTATAAGCCAATATTGTGGTAAATCAATTGTATATGAACTGCTAACCACTAATTTTAGGGACAGTGGTGATCTGAAAATCGGGATTAGTCAGGACCTAATTTTACGGTATACCCTGTAAATATTTTGGGATTACAGCCCTGCAAGGTAAGAAAGCAAGGAAGAAAGGAAGGAAGAAATAAATAAACAAACAAAGAAACAAACAAGCAAGAAGAAGAACGCACAGCAGAACTGAAGATATTATTTAATTAATTAATTTATTTATTTATTTCTAGCTGATGTACCCGTGCTTCGCTACGGGATTCTCAGAAAGACTGACTTTGTGGTTTTCTTAACCTGAAATCAGCATAGGTGATTACAAAAACGTAAGTATGAATGTAGCGATTAAAAGCAATGCTATCATATAAAATACTCGACCAAATGGAAAGCCGCTCGTTTTATCACTTTTAACGAACAGTGCTGCGGTTAGATTGCGGTCCCAATCTAACAGTCCAAAGTTCCAGAGCTGGGATAACCAGGCCGCAGATTGACATGAACACTCATCTGCCATTATTCCGCTAAATATGCACACTGTTCATTCCAATCAGTGCCTCAGAGTAGGGATTGAATAGCCCGAATGCTATGATGATCCAGTGTGTTACGTACCAGTAGTATCAGAAAATTTAAAAACCAGGGGAATATCATGCTAAAGAAGAAATTTATCTAACTCCCCAGCTACTTCCCATCAATATTCAGGCAGGCTGTTAACTCTGTACGACTGGGCGAGTTGACCGTGTGGTTAGCGGTGCGCAGCTGTGAGCTTGCATCCGAGAGATAGTGGATTCGAACCCCATTGTCGGCAGCGCTGATGATGGTATTCCGTGGTTTCCCACTTTCACACCAGTCAAATGCTGGGCCTGTACCTTAATAGGAATGTATAGAACTAGCACCGATAGAGCGCACTGCTGTTTTACTGGGTAAGCGCAATGCGCTCTTCATGTGTCTCCTGTGTACTCATGCCGCTAAATATCCACGAATTTAAGTTGTTTAAATTGTTAATTTCGTGACTATGTCGAGCTGTTGCAGTGTTCCTCTTTGAAAATATCAGGGAAGCCCATTTTCGTTTCACCAGTTTCCACAAAATAAAGAAATGAGGAAGAAATGGTTACATGCTATTAGAAGGAAAAATTTCGGTGAGAAGAATCTGACCGAACGTATTAAAGGGTGTTCCCATTATTTTTAACCCGGTGACTTCACGAAAATTTTGTTGGGCAAGTCCGATTTACGAAGGGGAATAATTCCTATTTTCTACCGATAAACTGATTAGGCATTTTGATAACAACCACCGAATTTATGCGTTTGAATTTAAAGGTGAGAGAGCAAGATTAAAACCGGGCGCTGTTCCATCGCTTTTTCCGTCGACCACGAACACAACGAAAACAGTGAAGAGGCCATACACCAAAAATTTGCCTGATTACCACGATAAGCCTACAATATCGGAATATGCAGAAATAACCTCCCCTGAAGTACGGGAAGAAATCGTGAATATACCCGAAGAAGTGAATGTTACATTTGTGACTCCCATTTTCAAAGACACCAGCACTCAAAAAATTCTACAGGTAATTTGGTTGCTGAGCAAGCAATGCGTAATCGTGATGCCATATTGCTTTATACAGGGTTTGTAGACGTCCAACATCGTAATTTGGTGTTTGCTGTTCTGAGAGAAAACAGATATAATTTACAGATATTCCGTCCTTAACCCAGACTGTTTCTTCTTGACTGTTATGAAGCTTAAGGACAACATATCTGCCAAAGAACTAGGCCTTAAATTCGGAATCCATAAAACTACTGTTGGGAGAAATTTAATGTTTGGATTAATTTCATGTACTGCCAATTTAAAGAGTTGCACATTACGTCTGGTAGAGAAAATATCCTTGAAATCAGCCCCCTTGTTTTTAGACAGAAATGCCCCTCGACTAGAGTTATAACTGGTGCAATTGAGATTATACATAGCAAAACTTGTTCCAAGTAATAATAATAATAATAATAATAATAATAATAATAATAATAATAATAATAATAATAATAATAATAATAACGTTATTTGCTTTACGTCCCGCTAACTACTTTTATGGTCTTTGGAGACGCCGAGGTGCAGGAATTTAGTCCCGCAGGAGTTCTTTTTCGTGCCAGTAAATCTACCGACACGAGGTTGTCGTATTTGAGCACCTTCAAATACCACCGGACTGAGCCAGGATCGAACCTGCCAAGTTGGGGTTAGAAGGCCAGCGCCTTAACCGTCTGAGCCACTCAGCCCGGCACTTGTTCCAAGGGCAAACATTCCACTTTCATAGGGCTAACTGGCCTCAACTGTTTGGTAGGGAGATGCTGAAAAGCTTATACATTTTGGCTGCATGTTTCTGAACACTGAATAATGCTAGTCTTGGACAAGTGCTCTAATGCTTAGATTACAGCAGCAATATGCTTACAACATGCCTTGGGGCCTGCTCCAGCAAAACGTTCACATTCCCCTCCTATAATATCATGAGGTAATCCTAAAATAAACTTCACATTATAGGTCTTATGTTTTGTGTACTCGGATTTCACAGCATTGCATTTTAGAATTTCAACCTTTTATAAACAAAACAAACATTCCACTGAAAAGTCTGTATCCAACGTAACACAATGATTTGTAGTTGGAAACAGGTGTTCCATCTATTTCCGATTTTCTAAATGCGAAATAATCCATCAGATGCAAATTTGTGATAGTGATCTTCACCTTAAGGCTGATGGTCAAATATTCAAAGGAACCGGCACTGGGAAACTCAAGAATATTTACATGCCTTTGGTGGTGTACAGAGGCTGTATCTGCAGTTTCATGTAAGCCATCAACCTTAAGAAATACACGAATCGAAGTCTATAAGCAAGGGGAGCAAGTGGATGTTTAAATATCTATTTATGATTTAAGTCTTGTGGAGGTATATTTATATATTTATCAATGTACAATACTCAAGTAATTGTTATCTTAAGGAAAAGGCATGCTGACTCCTATCCAATTACCGCTGTACCGGTACTATTTCTTCCTTCCTCCCGCTAGTTTTAACGTTTCTGGTCCGTAGCTCATTTTGCAGCTGTTCAAGGCTTAAATGCTGAAAATCGTCCGTAATATACCAGGGGATATACATATACAATTCATTAATATTGTCTTGTAGTAAAACTAGAGAAGATACAATCGGCTTTAGCTCAGAAAAGTCGGGTCACATTCTATACATTACTCGCAGCTGACTGGGATAAACATAAGACGATCGCCTTGCGCTTACCCAGTAGTACACGAGCGCTATCTGGCGCGAACTTTCTCTGCCTACATCCCTATTAAGGCCTAAGGCACTCCTAGCCCTTTCCTATCCCATCGTCGCCATAAAACCTATGTATGTCGGTGCGACGTAAATCAAATAAAAATACTCTGTACGCAGCAGTAATCCTATCTACCGGAGATGAAGGGCAACAGATGACACAAACACATCACGACAAACAATGGTCAATGTAATGTTATTGTTGATCAATGTTATGAGCTTTCTATATTGTAGGCCTTCACATTTAGTTTTCTTTCGTCTCTGTGATTTGTAAAATATTTTATACCATAAACTGTAGTTTCTTATTCTCCGACTCTACATACCGATTTTCATTAAATACTGTTTACCCATTTCTGGTTACTCGGCGGTGATATGGACTTAGTAACAAAAATCCAAAATCATGAAAATCTTTGTGATCATAGCCAGTACGGTAACAATGTATACGACATGAATAATAGGAAATTTAATGCTATATAACCCTAGTTATGTAGCATTCATCGATTACACCTCTAATAAGAAATATTTGAGAATTACATTTTAGGCCTTCCCCTAAACTACCAATTCACTCAGAGTGAATAAAATAATTTACAACCTAGACTATAGCGACTTATTTCCTGATTTTGCATACCGATTTTCATCAAGATAGGACTACTAATAACAACAATATTTGAGAATTATATTTTAGGCCTTCCCCTAAACTACCATTTTTCTCAGCGTGAATAACTTACAATTATTGATAGCCTAGATTGTAGCAACTTATTCCCCAACTTTGCATACCCATTTTCTTTAAAATGTGACCACTAATAACATAAATAGTTGAGAATTCAATTTTAGGCCTTCCCCTAAACTATCATTTCACTCAGCGTGAGTAAAATGATTTATAGCCTAGATTGTAGAAGCTCATCCCCTGACTTCACATACCGATTTTCATTAAATTCTCTTCAACCGTTTTCTCGTGATGCGTATACAGACAGACAGACAGACAGACAGACAGACAGACAGACAGACAGACAGACAGACAGACAGACAGACAGACAGACAGACAGACAGACAGACAGACAGACAGACAGACAGAATTTACGGAAAAGTAAAAAGTGCATTTTCTTGTTACTATGGACATGACCGATACAGAAATACCATTATTTTTCTAATTCTGAGCAATGTACAGACAAAACTCTTATTTTATATATATATAGATTTATTTATTTATTTATTTATTTATTTACTGCGCACTACAGGATTTCTAATCCCAATTACAGTGGCAAATGTTTACACGTGTTTTTTTAATGTTTCACTCAGTCTAATATCACAATATCTAAACTATTCTAATATTATATTTACGTTGAGAAATAAATATTTTATTTTGGAAAGACCTCCTGTATTTACAGGCTGCCGCTAAGAACAAGGTAAAACATATCAATTTTATGTACATATGTATTAATAAAAGAACATTCAAAATTAGCTGTAGAGGTGGTGCCTCATGATCTTGATGGAGGCTCGGAGGACGAGGGCCGCGATTTCCGGGATGAGGAAGCGCTTCCATGTGGCGACGAAGTGACGAGTTATGGTACCGCGTGCTCCGACCATTATCCCTATTATTTCAATTTCCTGAAGGTGGTATTTGGATTTGTAGAAAGGGATAGTTGGTTTGTATTTTTTAATCTTTTCTAGATTAACCTCCTCTGGCTGACCGCTATGGTGCTCGAACCTGACCGTCGGATCTAATATGAATCCTTGAGAGCTGTTTTCTTTAAAGGCTATGATGTCAATTCTTTGCGTACTACCATTTACGGCCAGTCCGTGTACCTCCTCATGTACACTGAATCCCTTCTTTCTCAGTTCTGCGGCAATGAAGGATCTTATCTGGTGGTGCCGCGTGTTTCTAAGGAGTTCTCCGCGTGTGCAGAATCCCAGGACATGACCAAGAGTTTCTTTCTCTCCGTGGCAATGCCGACAGAGGTTGTTGTCCATGGATCTGCCTGGCACCGAGCGCACCGCAGAAACATTAGCAGTCATCTTTATAGCCTCTCTCCACTCATTACAAGACAGTCCGGTATGATCTCGCACCCAAGAGTTTGCTGGTGTATACTCTTTGTAAAGTTGTACTCCGAGTCCCTTTTGCGGTAGTGAACACCAGGAGGTGAATTCACGTTCTCGTAGCTCTTGACGGATCTTCTTAGTATCGTACAGGCCGTTCTTGGCGGTTTATTTTCTGGGTATCAGCGTTTGTTAGTTTTAGGCGTTCTATACATTCCCGACTCTCCGTGTGACAATCCCTCGAAGCGACACCAAGTGGATGTTTAGTCTTCAGCAAGATATTGCAGGCATTAATGCATTGTAGGTAAACTTCCCACGAGGTTTTAAACAGAGCGAGTCCTTTGTATTTCTTTCCGGTGTACATCATGCCATCTGGGGTATCCGTCGGCAACTGCAATATCTCCTTTGTTGCACTTTTAATCATTTTATCGCTATCGGATGAAAATTTCTGTGCAATTTTCTTGAAACTGCATGTCAGGAAAGGGTATATCAGGGTGGGACAGATTGAGGAATTTAGTACTATGAGCTTTTGGTCTTCCTTAAGCAGTGGCGACGATGTTAGAAGTTGGAGCTTATTGTGAAGGTCTTTCATTACAGCATTCTCGTCGAACACTAGAGTATCCCTGAAGGTAGTTCCAAGGTAACGAATTTGTTCGCCGTCTCCGATTAAGTCAATGCTACAGTCTTCTTCCACGGATAGCGACCCTTGCTTCAACTCACCTCGGATTACACATATCCCTGTACACTTTTGTGGATTGATATCAAGACCAATTTCTTCGAACCTCCTGCGGGCTAGTCGAGTAAGATCTAAGGCGGCTTCTTTGTTCTTCCCAATGATGACGGTGTCATCGGCAAAGCCCATTACGGTTATGGATGGTAGTTCGGGTGACAGAGATGCCCCGTAATGCCGCGAGAGACTATCTTCGCTTAGCTCGTCTAAGATATGATCTACGGCTAAGTTATAGAGGGCTGGTGATAATGGAGATCCCTGCATCACACCTCTCTTTATAGGGATAGGTTTTGTTCTACCCTTCTGCGTTTCGATTTGAGTGACGTTCGCGGTCTGAAGGTTGAAAATTATGTCTCTGAGTTGTGAAGGTATTCCTTCGGACTGTAGAGTTTTTAGAAGGTGGCTGTGACCGATATTGTCAAATGCCTTTCGAATGTCCAAGAAAATTACCGTGATGTCTTCTTTCCTCTGTTTAGCAGATTTTAACAATGCGCCGAGAATGGAAGTATTTATAATGGTGCCTGGAGTTGAACAGAATCCTCGCTGGTGTTCATTATAGTGGATGTACTCACGTAGGCGACTGTCAAGTACTCTTTCTATTACCCTCCTAATGACTGAACAGATAGTGATGGGTCGCCAGTTCGATACGGCCTTCGGATCGCCTTTCTTATATAGCAAAATTGTTCGTGCCTTCCGCAGACATTCGGGAATTTCGCCAGTTTGTACCATTCTGGTTGCTATTTTTGCGATGATAGCCTGTACGTCGTCGTCTTTAAGGGCTCTCATCAAAACACGATCCGGGCCCGGTGCAGTATACACTGCGATATGATGGACGGCAGCGGTAATTTCCTCCATCGACGCGGTGGCACGAACGTTTCATTAATTTCCACACGCTCCGCTTCAGTGATTTTTGAAGGGTAAGTTTCCCTTTCGTGTAAATTTTCATTAGACAATGTATCGGAAAAGGAGCTATGGGTGTTTCCAAGGTCGATTTTACACACCTCGGACTTGTTTTCCAACACCCGCCTCACTGCCTTCCGTCTCTGATTGTAGAACTGGTATTGGGTCAGTTCGTAGTTATATTTGTTTCGCCTTTTTTCGCGGGCACGTTTGTCTGCACGCTGTGGATTTGACGAGTGACTGTGGTGTTTTTCGTTAAGAGCTAGACGGCGTTTCTTCCTAGCCTCATAAAATTTGATTGCTGGGTGTTTGGGGCCAGGCAGGAGGTTAATCGATGTGAAGAGGAATGTTGCGAAATCTTGAACCAATTTATGATAGCCATGATCGTCGTTGAATTGTTCAAATTTTTATTTCCAAACGTGAATTTCTTGTTTGTACTTTAGAGATGAATTATCTGATACACCCCCGTCGTCGTTAAGATTGGGATCTTCGCTAGGGACTGGACCGGATGTATCTGTTTGAGATACTTTGGCTGTGTGATTCTGAAGCAATCTTTCGCGATGTCGGTCGGGATGAGAGCGACTAATATGGATGGATACGCCCCTCTCACCACGAAAATACTGGATACAGTATTGACATTTGACTTCCCGAGGCTCTTGTGAATTGTTTTTGTTTTCGTACGAATTTGCGTTCCCGATTTCCTGAGTATCAAGGCGTTCGTTAGGTGTTAATATCGAATGATCTTCGGTTGCGTAAGACACGATGGGCGTGCTTGATATCACGCTGTGATCGGGATGTGTGCACCTTAAATGTACAGAAATGTCAGTCTTCATTTCCCCTTCATATGTATTATTTACGTCTCCGCGTTTATCCGGTTCTTGTAAATGGGGCGATGATAAAGATGAGTCGACATCTTCCAACCCTACATTTGGGTCAGGTGTAGGAGTCAAAGAGGTCGTATTTACAAGTGAATCACGATATTCTTCTGGATGGGCTTTGATAATATGAATTTTAAGTCTTTTGTACTGTTTACCACAATATTGACAAGGAATTTTCTGATCTTTATAACTGTCACAAGTAGTATCAGTCATATTGATGGTTATATATAACGGAAAACTCAGGATGAAATTAAAGGTCTGGGAACTAATGATGTGTCAACGAGCGTTGTGGGTAATGAGAGGTTATGTGTTGCATTATGGTTAGTTGTCATTTCTATATCAAATATTCGTTCCTAAGCTCATTGGAGTTGATGCGAAATGAAGGAAGACCTAAAAAATGTGTATATAAATTCTGTACTGATCTTATGTTGAATGTTACTTCCGTTCTAGCAGCTATTGAAGAAAAAGAATATAAAATACGTGTATAACTTCCGCGCCAGATATATTTCCGATTCTTCCGTATCGATCTATACCTAGCTGAGCTTTATCATTCCATGAAAAAATGGGATACGCAAAAATATGTACAGGATAACAAAAAACTGTCGAATCGATGAATCTTCAATATAAAATATATATAAAATGATGTAAATTTCTGTCTCACGGTAAGAAAAATGTAGATAACACTCACGAACTTTCTTCAGATGACTGGCACGCCTTAAATGACAAAATATTAAAAAAATAACCAACTTTAACCTTATATCATCTCAAATATAGGAAGCATCATCACTTTCCATCTGGTCAGTTCCAAGGCCTCCCTCCTCACAAGAAGCAAGTAGATAAAACATAATTTCGTATCTAAACTAGTCTAATAACCTAATACCTAAACTATTCTAATATTATATTTACAATGAGAAAGGAACAGTATTTCACATCTAATCTAATTTAATCTTTATATGGAATAGGAAAAAACTAAAACTAAAAAATTAAAAAGTAATTTCATATCTAAACTATTATTTTTTCTAGTTCTAACACTTATAATTACATTTATGGGATAGGGCTTAATGTAGAATGTTTATAATACATTTTTTGGTTGAAATCAGCATTACAGAGTTTTCACGAAGATGGTGAATTGTTGTTAAAACAGGTCTAGAGGTACACAGAAGTCTAAAGAATTATTTTTCTGAACATTGCATAGCGTGTAGAGTGGGGAATTTTTGTGAGCGGTTGTTCTGACTTTTAAAATTATGAATAGTTACATTTGTCCTCGCATTAAAGCGGGGCATGTGGAAGCTCAAGAGGCATAAAAAGTCAAGGTTTTCAATAATAGAGTTTACAGTTTTGTACAGAAACTTCATGTCATCCTTTTGTCTCCTCAGTTCCAAGCTTTCTATTTAAAAATTTAGGAGAAGTCCGTTGTATATTATGTGTGGATAATTATCGTTTTTTTAAAAAATGTAAGTATTTTAAATATCTCTTTTGGATCTTTTCGATCTGTGCAAGATATATTTTGTTTGCTGGATTCCATATAACGCTTGCGTATTCTACTTTGGGCCTGACGAGAGAGCTGTAGAGGTGTATACAGATTTTGAGGAGTTTAAAGGGTTTGACATTCCTCATCACAAATCCTTATGTCCTGTATGACTCAGCAATTACCTTCTGTATATGTGGAGTGAAGGTGAGTAAAATGACCTAGATCAAGTAATAATTTAATTCTCCGACAAAATATATACAAGAAAATATACCTTGTTCCCCAAAGGGAAGATGACGTACTTCATTAAGAACTTTTAAGTTCGTAAGGCAGTTTAAGTAGGACCTCGATTTTATATAATTTTAAAAACTCAAAGTTTTCTCCAAAGTGCACCCTTCAGAACCATGCTGCATATCCTGCAAACATTTCTTATATTTTTTTTCTAGTTCATTCACGGGAACGCTTATATAAAATGGAACGAGAATTATGCAGAACTCTCGATTGTCAGTAGATCAGAGTTCAGAGCTATTTCTGCTCTAAAAGAACTCGATAATGTATAGAGGACAAACGTCTGTCGATAAAATATTGAATCGCATTGCTCCGCAATTTATGCTTTAAAAAAGATTGGTGCGAGCCGCAGTGGAACTAATTGTAATGCCAAGTTGGAAAAGGAAAGGAAGACTTCCTCTCACTGAAATATGACACGCGATCTCTTTTTTCCCAAAGACATTTTTTTCTCTCTGATTCTGTGAGGGTGAGTGCGTTTGACACCCCTGGGGATAGGGGTTAAATGAGTGCCTAATAGCCGGGTGGGCGCGTTCCTTTTGTTGCCGGATGGCAGGCATTGTGAGCCGGCAGCACAAAAAAAGAGAAGTAACGCGACAGGAAAAGAAGGATCTATGAAAGTAGTACAGGGAGGCGCCAGGGCTGCTGCTGACAACTTGTTATTGGCTTGAACGCTTGTGGGGAAAAAGGAGGAACGGAGCGGACAGCAGGAACCACATGTGGAGCAGAACAAGGACGTCAAGTAAATTTGTGAGCCCAATATTGAAGACTGCACACTATAAATATAGAAGTAGTTCCTCCAGTGAATGATACAAAATAAAGTTATGTAGATAACTTCGCGTGTGTCCTGGGTTAGGCCTACTATAGGCCATTCCAATCCAGTGGACTGTTTCACTGGATCAGAAGTACAGTGACCCAGTCTGCCTCCTTGGAAGTCGCCTTCTGTTCAGAAGACCGTGGATTCGATTTCCGATCGGTTCGAGAAATTTAACTACGTCTGATTAATTTCTATAACAAGGGGGCTAGGCGTACATGTTTGTCTTAATACACTTCTTTATATAAGTTTTTCCAAAACTTATGGGAAGCAATCGGGGGTGGATAGCACATCCGAAAACAACTCAGAAAGTTCCGATGGTCATATGACCTATGGTCGATCGTTTATCTTGACGGAGAATCAGATTATTACTTGATTTAGGTCATTTGCGCTCACGTAACTACCATCCGGCAACAAAAGGAACGTGCCCATCAGGCTATTGTATTTGTACAGGAAGTATTGGTCAGTGGCGGCGCTTTCTATATGTTCAATGGTTCAGTGAACTCTAGATAGTAAAATGATTTATCAAAAGCCCATTCCTTCGACCAGTTTCCAAAGATGAAGGAACCCCTCCGAGGTTGCCGATGTCGTGACGTGGCATCTGTGCTCCGCGCAGTGGGGCGCTCCGTCACTGCCATCAACAGAGAACACCTTGCCAACGGTCCCCAACGGCTACCCGACATTTGGGAAAAGGCAGTAGACTTTACGGGTAGCTACGGTGAAGGAATGTAATGCATTTGTTAGCTTATTAAATTACAACCTGAGACAAAAAATTTCGGTGAATATTCCTGTACTATCAACAAAGATGAACAATGCATGACAGTGACCTTACTGTCCTTTGCAACAGTCCCCTCCCATAACTATGCACTGCTGAGATCGGCGATACATGTCCTGGAAACTTTGCAAGAAGGCTTTCTTTGGGACGGTCTTCAAAAGCCTCCTAACGTTTCGTTGGATGTCAGGAATATCATCAAATCTCTTTTCTTTCAAAGCGAGTTTGATGCGCGACTTTTCGGCTCGGACATTTTTCCGACGAGGGATCCCGGAGAACGCCAATCCATGCTTTGCCATTTCGTTTCAGGATCGTACCTAAGACGCCAGGTTTCACCCTCAGTGACGTGTCGTAACGGTTAGTGCTATTAGCTGCCGTCCTAGGGGGCCCGGGTTCGATTCCCGGTACTGCCAGAAATTTAAGAATGGCAGGAGTGCTGGTATGTGGTCGAAATGGTACATGCAGCTCACCTCCAATAGGGGTGTGCCTAACAAGAGCTGCACCACCTCAGGATGATGACACGAGTTTACTTTACCCTCAGTGACAATACAGTTCAAGAAATTTGGTTTCGCATCCACCGTTTCGAGAAAATCCTGTGAAGCCTCTAAACGCGCCTGCTTCTGATCGTCAGTCAAGTGATGTGGCACAAGACGAGAACACGTTTTCCTCTTCCCTAACTACTGAGTAACGATTTGTCGCACGGATTCACGGTTAATCTGCAGTTCATCCGCTTTCATGCGCTCAGTTAATCGCCGATAGTTCGTGATTAATGTCCTCACCTTCTCAATGTTTTCGTCACTAACGGTGGTCGCCGGTTTTCCGCTAAAGGGGTTGTCAGAAACACTTTCCCGGCTTCCTCGAAAACGGGCGAACCACTCGTACACACATTTCAAGAACAGTGCTTGATCTTCATAAACACGTACCAGTATCGCATGCGTTTCTTTCGGTGTCTTGCCATGCTTAAAACAAAACTCCACATTGATCTTTTGGTCGTTTATGTTCCTGTTCGTAGTTCAGAACCAACGCACTCAACACGCACTATGTCAAACAGGTCTTAAACGGCACACACACGATGCTCAACTGAACAACGTTGGGAGCAGGTGGTCAAAACCTGCTTCTACACAGGTGCAGCGTTATATGTTGCCACTGTTGCCGGATCGAACGTCCTGACTTCATTCACCTAACTTTATTGTCACAGGTTGTATTACGTTCTATGAATATTGCCACTACTGTATTTACAGCCCTCGTATACGTGGTTGGCGTTGGCTTGGTATCTATCTTGACAACAACTATTTGTTTTCTACCTCACTCGCCGAGCAAGTGGCTGCACGGTTTGAGTCGCGTAGCTATCAGCTTGTATTCGGGAGACAGCGGGTTCGAACTCCACTGTCGGCAGCCCTGAAGATGGTTCTCAGTAGTTTCCCATGTTCATATCAGACAAACGCTGGAGCTGAACCTAAATTAAGGCCACGGTCATTTCCTCCCCACTCCTAGTTCTTTCCTATCTAATCGTCGCCATAAAGAGAGAGAAACGCATTTATTTCTGCTTCCCCCATTTGGAGGCTGTCATAAAGACAAAGCTTCAATGAAAAGTTGATTGATAAATACAAGGGTCGTATAAAATATATCTATAAATGATTAGTATACGGTACCATATTATAGCCTACTTATTTTTTTCTTTCTTAATCTGTTTACCCCCCAGGGTTGGTTTTCCCTTCGGACTCAGCGAAGGATCCCACCTCTACCGCCTCAAGGGCAGTGTCCTGGAGCGTGAGACATTGGGTCGGGGATACAACTGGGGAGGATGACCAGTCCCGGTACCTCGCCCAGGCGGCCTCACCTGCTATGCTGTACAGGGGCCTTGGTGGAGGACGGCAAGATTGAAACGGATAAGCAAGGAAGAGGGAAGGAAGCGGCCGTGGTCGTAAGTTAGGTACCATCCCGTCATTCGCCTGGAGGAGAAGTGAGAAACCACGGAAAACCACTTCGAGGATGGCTGAGATGGGAATCGAACCCACCTCTACTCACTTGACCTCCCCAGGCTGAGGGGACCCCGTTCCAGCCCTCGTACCACTTTTTAAATTTCGTGGCAGAGCCGGGAATCGAACCCGGGCCTCCGGAGGTGGCAGTTAACCACACTAACCACAACACCATAGAGGCGGTCAGAGCCTACTTATTTCTTAAGAAAAATCGTATCAGTCAATAATTTTGAAATCTATGAGGAACTTCTTACAGGACAATGCTATAGCTAAGAGTACAATTGTTATCTTACTATTGTTAACGATCCTTTCAGGGCTGCTAACCCTATGTTCTTAATAAATTGGTTAATCCAAATTAAATTTTTACAAAAGTTTTGAAATGTGGGAGTAATGGTGTATATTGCTCCTATCGTCAGTTCTAAAACATCTATGGAGTCCAGACGATATTTCTCAGCGTAATATGGAATTGTAGGTTTCCTTGTGTACATCACGTGTTGAGTAGATGATTACTCGGTTCTAATTTTGGGTTGTATTATGAACCCTTTATTTGAGCCCGATGGTACAGCTATTATGTCAAAACGGCGGCTTGACCCAGCCTGAGACAATCCATGTACCCCCATATAGACTGTATAATACTTTCCTCTTAGGGCTTCGGCAATCATAGATCTTATACGATGATGTCGTGAATTCCGTAGGGTGTTTTGAAATCGACAGGAACCCAAGACGTGACCAAGTGTTTCAACCTCACTGTGGCAATGCCGGCAGTGGTTATTGTCTTGGGACCTGCTAGGTAATGCATGAACTGGAACTACATTTGCTCTCAGTTTTATGGCATTTCTCCAGTCACTGCTGGTTAAACCTTCGAGTTTTCTTACCCACTGATTAGTTGGTGTGAATTCGTTAAACAGTATAACACCCTTACCCTTTTGTAGTAAGGCACACCAGGTATCGAATTATTTCTCTATGTCGGTGCGACGTAAATCAAATTTTAAAAAATAACAACCTACTTCACTCGATCATTTTTTGTTCGCTTCCGGTATTAGCGTTTCGAGGACTAGGAATTTATAGTAATACTACCACATCATTTTGCCCCCTCTAGTTTGATATCCGGAGCAAGTAGTCCAAGAAAACAAAAACAAAAAACGGACTCGCTGTGTAGTTGTTATTCCAGAAGCGGCCGTGAGAAGATCTTCTGGTGTGTACCGCCCTTCTAATCTGCAACACCTTATCACTGCTTAGCATGTTTCAAATTTGAAAGTAAAATTATCGATATCTTGTGCATGTTGGCCAGATAAGATTTTAAATGTGAGCACACTCTCTGTATTCAGAACGGTGCTCGCTACAGTGACAGAATTACAAGTCTTGCAAGCAGACAACAACCAAAATACGGTCAGTAAATACACATATTTCTTCTGCTCCTCTGTCTTTACTTACATTGCACGTCCGTGGACAATGAATTTTAAACAAGACAGAAGTTTGTGAAGGATTTTTAAAACACGGCATGGAAAGACAATACACCCTACCCATTTGCGTGTTTCTAGACTCTAACAGGACAAGGGCGAAAAGGCGGGGGACTAGCGATCGCGGTGATTGGTAGTGGTGGTTATTGATTAAATGGAAGTTTGTATGTCCATCATCAGTGTCAAAATTGTTCGATATCTAGTAAAAGTTCTGAAACCAGAGAACATTTAAATTTGTAAATCTGATTTTGGCATCTCTAGTAGGCCTAAATATACTGAGCCAGAATTGAGTAATGTATATGATTTAATGTAATTTTGAAGGGAATAAATTATTTCTACATAGATTAAAAAGAACAGTTTTGTCTTTATTTAGCTCAGAATTTAAAAAAAAATGTTTTTGTGTGTCGATTATGGCCAGAGAAAAGAGAATGCAATTTTAATTAGGATTCATTTTGGGCCTATATGGCATTAGAGTCATCAGTTACCCGAGACCATTTGTAACTAATGTAACCAGTGTTCGTCTATGTATACTACTCGTAGGTCTGTGGTGTAATATTCTTACGGCGTGCTTAATACCTGTAACTAAGCGCTTGAAAAAATTCCTCAGTCCACAATAAAATACATCGTCGCCGGAAGACATATCTGTGTCGGTGCGACGTAAAGCAAAATAGCAAAAAAAAAGAACAAACAATAAAATACCTGAACTGGCTGGAAAACGAATCCTGGTCCTTGATATAAGAGACAGACGCGCTAATTCTACACCAACAGGCTGGATAATAATAATAATAATAATAATAATAATAATAATAATAATAATAATAATAATAATAATAATAATAATAATAATAATAATAATCACCACGAGAAAAATTGGAGATTGAGAAGGACACAATCCAGAACCCAGATTCTGAACCACCCGATGAGGAAGAAGTAAGGAAAGTAATAAACTCCCTAAAGAACAACAAAGCATCTGGTGAAGATGGAGTAATAGCAGAACTGTGGAAGATAGCCAATGACGCCTTTATCACTGAAGTGACAGAACTGTTCCGGAATATTTGGAGAGATGAGAAAATACCAGAAGACTGGCTAGTGGCATTAATACACCCACTACATAAAAAGGGACCGAAAACAGACGTCAACAACTACCGAGGAATATCACTTTTATCTGTCACGTATAAGATTTTTTCTAAACTCCTATTGAACAGACTGACACCGCAAATTGACCACAAGTTGGGAGAATATCAGGGTGGCTTCAGGAGAGGGCGCTCTTGTCAGGACCATATCCTAAGTCTAAAAATGATAATCAAATATTACAATGCGCGGCCAAAGAACATCTTCATCTCTTTCGTTGATTTTCAAAAAGCTTACGATTCAATAGATAGAGACACATTGATGGAAATTTTGAGAGAATATGGTGTCGATCAAAAAACACTCAACTTACTTAGGTTAACACTAACAAACACCATATCCAAAGTGAAATTTCGAGGAGAGATCAGCAAACCCTTCCAGATTAAAACAGGTCTGAGACAGGGTGACAGCTTATCCCCAACACTCTTCAACGTGGTTCTAGATAAGGTCATGAAAACACTGTGGAAACATAATGACTCAGGTGCTATAATAGGTAGTAAAAATAAACATGTCAAACCCAAGTGTTTGGCCTTTGCTGATGATTTGGCACTCTTAGCTGAGACAGAACAGGAAGCAATAACACAGATAAATGAACTACAGGAGATAGCCGAGAAAACAGGTTTAAAAATCTCGTTCACGAAAATAGAGATGATGAGCACGGACAGGAATTATGTGAAGAGAACAATGAAGACGAAATATGGCGAAGTGAAGGTCACAAAGCAGTTTAAATACCTGGGAGAAATTATCAGCAGCAACGGGATGGATAAAGAGGCCATGGAAAATAGAAGACTTAAGTTGGAAAGGCTAAACATTGCCACCAAAGCCATTTACAACAAAAAGAATCTCTCCATCAATGCGAAACTAAGGCATTATGATGCTGTGGTAAAACCAGTGATTCTGTATGGGGTGGAAACAGCAACACTAACGAACCTGGAAAAACTACTAAAGATTGAAAGGAGAATATTGAGGATGATTTACGGCCCAAGGGTGGTAGAGGGAAACTACAGATTACGCTCAAATAAGGAGATATACAAAATAACAGAAGACCTGGAAACAACAATAAGGAAAAGACGGTTGCGATTCTATGGACACATGGTCAGAATGGATCCAACAAGGTTAAATAAACAAATTTTTAATAAAATATACTACTTGAAGAGCCAGGGGGGATATGCCAAGCAGATGAAGGAAGAACTCAAGAGGTTAGGAATTGCAGATGAAGAATGTCGTGATAGAGACCAATTCAGGAAAAGACTTTCCAACATAAAAGTTCTGGTTGAAAAAAAGAAAGAGCGCAGAGGGGGAAGATGGACTGAAGAGAGAAGAGCGCAACATTCTGAAAGAATGAAGGCACTGTGGAGAAAGAGGAAGGAAGAAGGGATGATTAGAAGGAAGTGAAGTGGTATTGGCGTGGTCCTAAGTTTGGCCGGTTCGCAAGAAAGAATAATAATAATAATAATCCTCTTCTTCTTCTACTTAATCTGTTTACATTTAGGCCTACTAGAGATGCCAAAATCAGATTTACAAATTTAAATGTTCTCTGGTTTCAGAGCTTTTACTAGATCTCGAACAATTTTGACACTGATGATGGACATAAAAACTTCCATTTAATCACCTCTATCGCCTCAAGGACAGCGTCCTGGAGCGTGAGACTTTCGGTCAGGGTTACAACTGGGAAGGGAAACCAAGGAAGACGGGACTCGAACCGGTTAACTACGATGTCAGACCATATAGATTTCAAGCGTTAACGACCATTGACACCAAGTACGCAGCTCTGTCTCGTGCTTATCGATAGAGATAACTGTCAGAATAAAAAAATAATTGTTTATTATTTTACTGAAAGATGGTATTTGTTACTGAACAGTTCAGGTATGATGGTCGTCATTGCATTGTTCACCAATTTAAATCTCTCGAATACATAAGTGGAAGGCAACAGAAGCCAGGATGTACGCAGTTCGACATCATGCCGATAGATATAGCTGTGTATGTACGTCATCATGGCGAATATGAAACAACGACTTCGCTGACAGAACCGTATTCTTCCGTAAAAAAGTACGAAAGTCATGGTCGTGGGAGGTTAATTTTATTTTTGTTATAAAAAAGACATAACCATCTATATCTGGTATCAATTTCAGCAGTTGAAACCTTCTCATTTTCTCAATATCGCTATGAATGACAGACAGAATTAGAGATTTTGTATTGAACCTGATCATATCAAGGTCCAGTTACTGTAAATTTGTTTAACACTGTGGAACATTTTGAATTTAACGGTAAGTGATGAGCTTAGGAACACTGGGTGACAGTGTGCATATACGTGTTGAAACTTTAGAAGCAGGCTGCGGCGGTGTTCCCTCAGACGAACTGAGGAAGGACGACGTAATATTACAGGTGTAAACCCTGTCGATGGCTTGGGTACGTAAGGAGAACAGAGAGTCGGCAAACAGCATGCAAGAGAGACAGCGAGAAATTTGAAAGCGGGGAACTACCGAACAATGCCACGGTGTCCTCTAACACGAAATATCCAGGTCTGGAATATTTGGAATTCGATCCCCGATATCCCATACATCCAAGAGGAGGACAAATATTTTTGATATTTTCGAAGTAGAGTAATGTATGAAAATGATGTAACTGTGCTTGTTTTTTTCACTTCAACTTTTTTGAAATATACGTAGCGAGGTAGCTGGCCGAACACAAAGCGAGTCTGTTGTGTTGTATCTCGGGTATGTTTATGGGGGGCGGTCACTCTACTCAAACTATAAAAGAAGAAAGCGTCAGCATAACACCCCGCAGTAGCTAAGTGACATTCGAGGAGTGCGTACTTTCCGCGAGAACGTGATAAACAAAGCCTATTGTATCAGTGACAGGGGAGACTTAGTAACGATTTGTTTAAGCTCACCCGAGCAACATTTGCTCAGTTAATAATTGTTATATAAGAGTTCGTGGTGTGTAATAATTCCGCGTGCGGCTAATGACGGCTAACCGCTTTGAAGGACTAGATCGGAACCTGGAAATATCCCTTAATTTGGCAGCTATCGTTTGACCGGACTAATGTCTCGATGGGGGATATTGTCAATTGTATCTTTACCAGGGTTATGACAGTGCATTTGTGCATAACCGAAGCGGCGAAGAGAATTGGGATTTACAACCATTACCAGGTTACACGGGCACATCTACAGTATGTGACTGAAGGCAGCACATCATGAGACCAGGAGGACCAAAACAAGCAGGCTCCTAGATCCGTCGATAGCAACGCTGTCATGAGCTAAATCATACCGATGGAGGGGTTCCGAGGGTACCGCTATAGACAGAGAAGGAGATAAAGATAAGTTGAACTGTTTATAAGCATGAAATGTAGTGATCAGATTCACATGTGGCCCTTTCGTTAAATGAAAATAGTAGTTGTAATGCAAGCCAGAGTGGCATTGGTGTGTTTTAATTTATGTTGTAAATGATATTTGAGGCTGGATGCATGCGATACACCAGTTTTATTTAAGCGTTCTTTAGAGTTGGGATACGGGGGCTATGTCAGGACGTAGGGTAGTGTTTTGGTTTGTTTTGAGACATTTTAACTCGTGTCATGTAGACACTAATGTACAAGCGATGCCATATACATCTATACCGATTGGAGGGAACTGAACCTCCGGATGAACGAACGGGACCTTGCAGATGAGTGGCTATGCATGATGTAGTACTATTGCACTTTTTTCAACTGAAAACGTCCGCAGAGTGCTATCCCCATCGTTGAATTTAGTGAGGGTCTTTTAAAAAAGTGGCAGGCAAACCCTAACTGTGCTCCAGAATTGAACCGGCGACTATTGCATAAGAGGCCGTGATGAGCTATGATTATTGTGTTGAGGCCTAGAATTGGAAATGGTATTGTGGCTAACGTAATGAGTTGTACTTGGTTTGTGAGAGTGTGTAACCCCAGACCAAATGTTACAATGAATAATATGTTTAAGGGCCTATAAGCCGAGATTGTCTTTCCGCTGGGCAAGTTTGCTTCCCAAGTAAAGAGCGAAGAATGTGTGTATCCCGCTTAGGGCCTTGAGTCCCGTTAAATTGAGAGGGTCGTACTTGGAGCCAGAGACGGTTGCATAAGCCATGCAGACCAAGAGTGTGATGCTTTTCCTTCACCAGCTAGCTGATCACTTGCTTTGAAAACATGTAGCTAAGAACAGGCCGGTGTATTTGTGACTCTGACTGTCACGACAACTTCACAGATCCTTAGAATGATTCCCGCTCACTCCGATTCAGCAAATGGTAATACTTAAGTTTTTCTTTTTCAGATATGGCTTATTTGTGTTAGTGTTTATAATAGTCTTATAATGTGTGATAGTGTTGTCGGTTGTATATGTTGTTTAGCATTTCACAGCCCGTTGGCTGTAGTTGGTTTGCGAGGTCTCCAAACCTCTGTCTTATGCATACGATCCGGATATCGTGTATTAGAATCAGTGTTCTTTTGGTGGGTTCAATTTAGGGTCAGCCACAACAAATAAAGAGTTTTCTTATAATGCTTTGTATCCATCAAATTAAGAATTAGTGTAATTAGGAAAATATCGAATCGATCATTATATAGTCATGGAAGAGACGGCTGTTAATCTCAGTCTGCGGGCTAATCACAGTCAACTTATCTCGATCTCCATTACAAAGAGGCAGATTTCATGTTTCCGAAGTAATTGAACTATATATGCCCGGGTTCTCGACCCGTAAGCTTTGAACGACCTTTAGTGTTTAATTTTATATTGTATATTATATATTGCAAATATCTTTGTAGTATATAATTTGGAGTTTTCAGTGGGGTATAAGTTAGTTCTTGTTTGCCGGTCTCGTGGTGTAGGGGTAGCGTGCCTGCCTCTCGCCCGGAGGCCCCGGATTCGATTCTCGGCCAGGTCAGGGATTTTTGTCTCGACCTGAGGGCTGGTTCGATGTCCACTCAGCCAACGTTATTAGAATTGAGGAGCTATCTGACGGTGAGATGGCGGCCCCGGTCTCGAAAGCCCAGAATAACGGCCAAGAGGATGTGTCGTGCTGACCACACGACCCCTGGTAATCTGCAGGCCTTCGGGCTGAGCAGTGGTCGCTGGGCAGGCCAAGGCCCTTTCAAGGGCGTTAAGTGACATGGGGCTTCGTTTATAGTTCTTGTTTGAATTCAAACTTGATATTTTAGACGAAATAAATAATGCTTTTACCTCGTTTATATTGCTGAGTTCTCATTCACGAATATGTATTCTAGAACCTGTCCCGATATTGTACGATAGTTAAGTTAGACATATGTGTTTCTCGGACGCTGAGCTAGGCCATTTGGGACAGGGGAAAGGTGCAATATAATAATAATAATCCTTTGCTGGCGAGGCGCAGTGTTTACAGTGCACTATGTCTTCTGGCATGGGCTAGAATAAATTTGTTACTTTCATTGACCTCTCTCAGGCTCATCCTTGGCTTTGGCAATATGAAAGTAACCGAGGTATGCTAGTAATACCATTCTTTACGCAGCCAATCCCTGTTATGAATGGTGTGAAAATATCGCTCATAGGGCGGTAGGTGCATGCATTTCAGTGGGCTTGGCACACTGTTATGTAATAGCAACTTCTGGCTCGGTGAGGAAAACAACGGAAAACTACCTCGCTACTCATTTCCCTAGTACTCCTCTTCAACGTCGCCTAGGCTGTTAATGACAGCTGTTGGCGGGGCCTAGGCGGATCAAACCATCCTTCGGACTGAATACCCAACATACAATAATAATAATAATAATAATAATAATAATAATAATAATAATAATAATAATAATAATGTATTCGGGAGATAGTAGATTCAAACCCCACTGTCGGCAGCCCTGACAATGGTTTTCCGTGGTTCCCCATTTTCACACCAGGCAAATGCTGGGGCTGTACCTTAATTAAGGCCACGGCCGCTTCCTTCCCACTCCTAGCCCTTTCCTGTCCCATCGTCGCCATAAGACCTATCTGTGTCGGTGCGACGTAAAGCAACTAGCAAAAAAAGAAAATTAATAATAATAATAATAATAATAATAATAATAATAACAATAATAATATAAATAATAATAAATTTAGGAGGACTAGAATGAATTTTATTTTCCCACAATGTATGAGCCTTTCCATTCCTTTATGAATACACTAATTTTTCTTTTGATTTATTGGAACTTTTATCTCCCTGTGGATGGAGTCAAAGGATGCAAAGTTTGGACGGGGAAGAATTGGGAGAAAAGGGACGAGCTGCTCGACTGATCAGTACCCACATCATGTCGTAAGAAGCTACTAACATGGGAAGAACCAAATCAACTCTACTCGCTCTCTCGTATTCTAAGCGAAGAATAATCAATCACTACTGATCTGCATTTAGGGCAGTCGCCCAGGAGGTAGATTCCCTATCTGTTATTTTTCTAGCCTTTTGTTGAATGATTGCAAAGAAATTAGAAATGTAATGTAATGAACATTTCCTTTATTCACATTGGCTACTATCAATTATGTTATGCTTTTCGGTATTGGGGAGAAAATTTACGAGCGCGATCATTTTAAAAATATCCATTATGTCTGTCCCACTTTCTTTCTATGTGTATGTACAATTAACCGCAAAAGAAAGTAATTAGCTGCTAGGTAAAACCCAAATAATCCGTCACATTAGAGATCCATCAATCAGGCCTAAACGTGTACATTACAGGCCATGGAACTGAGCCATACGTAGCAATTGGCTTATAGACATCACTGAGATCCGATTCCTAGTTTGGCAAATAATTCATTAACAACAAAAAGTATAGGAAATTGTTTCTAGAAGATAAAGGAGCAGCTATCGTTCTGATAAAATGAGTTAAATAACTCATCTCATCGTTAAGTGGAGGTTATGCGATGTGCTCCGACAGTGGGAAGCAGTAGCGGCAGTTGATAGTGGCTAAGTCATCAGGCGAATCATTGCCAGTCTGCGTTCCACTTGATTTGATTTTTCAAATGTTTATTTCTTCTACCAAATTCGTCTCTGATTCGTCTGATGACCTTGCTGTTTACTTCGCATCACACATACGATTTAGCAAGGAACATCTTGTTTGGAACTAAGAGTGTGTTACCTGTTGCCACTGTGCGGCTCTTGGCTAAATGGTTAGCGTGCTGGCATTTGGTCACACGGGTCCCGGGTTCGATTCACGGCAAGGTCGGGAATTTTAACCGTAATTGGTTAATTCCCCTGGCACGTGGACTGGGCGTACGTGCCGTCTTCATCACCATTTCATCCTCATCACGACGCGCAAGTCGCCTAGGGGAGTCAAATCAAAAGACCTGCACTAGGCCTCTCCGGAGGCCACACGCCATTATTATTATTTTTCTTCCTGCCACTCGGAAGGCTAGCGCATAGTGAGCCATCTAGTGACGAACGAGAGTACCAGTTACCAACGGTAAAGCATTATTTGATTCCAACCTTCGTTATTAGATCAAGTCTTCGTCGGGAACAGACAAGATTTTCTTCTTAAGACGTGGACCAAAGTTCTCTGCGAAACGTAAAGAAATTCGCCTTGTTCTCTTGACAGAGAAAAAACCAAAAGCTAATTATCATATCATTAAAATAAACACGTACAATAAATAAAATAAATGAATAAATTTAGATTTTTTGTGGAGATTAGATTTTAAAAATTGTATTTGAAGGTAGGGGCTGCCTGACCGAGGCGGTCAAGGCGTGCTCGGTTCGCCCGGAAGGACGTGGGTTCGAATCCCCGTCAGGAAGTCGTAAAATATAAGAAACGAGATTTCACGTTCCGCAGGTGCACATGGCCCTGAGGTTCACTCAGCCTACACAAAAAATGAGTACCAGGTTAATTCCTGGGGGCAATGCGGTCGGGCGTAGAGCTAACCACTCTACCCCATGAACTGCCGAGGTTACGGATAGTGGAAGCCTTTACCTTCCACCTTTCCAAGGACCTTCATGGCCTGTGCGGAGATGACTTTGGTTTTTTGTATTTGAAGTAGGTTTCTTTTCAAATAATAGATAAAAATTGTTGAACTTTGTTGCTGAACTTGTTTACAAATGATAGATATGTATTTTTCATAACGATTTTGGCCAACTAAGGACCACGTAAAGACGCTTCATGATTTCAGTTTTCTTTGGCGGCAGTATTTCTGCATTCTCTTGATTACAGCATCTTTCTTTTCAGCCTTCCATTGTTGTTTCTTCTTGGTCGCTGTTTCTGGCTTTAGGAATCCCTCAAATGTGTGTATCTTGTTTCTGAATGTGGTTTTGTCGTGGATGTCTTGATCCATGACGTTCATTTCTTGCAGACCCTTCTTGATGTTAACGAACCATTTGTCATAAAAGTTGTCTTTCCTATTAGGTTTGTTGAAATGGTTAAACATTTTCTTCGTGAGTCTGTATTCGGGCATTCTTGAAATATGTGCAAAAAATTAACTCTTCGTTTGCGTATTGTATCTGAAATCCTGATGCATGTTTTATAGACTATATTTCTTTGTCACTGCGTAATCGGTATGTATCCGCACATTCTTTCTGGTCCGAGAATTTTTCTTAAAATCATCCTTTCCTTCTTATCGATATCTTTAATGTCTTCAATGGTTGTTAATCCCAGGCATTCTGAAGCATACAGGCACTCTGGTTGGATTAATGTCTGAGAGTGTTGGTAGATATGTTATGCAGGATATAAATATTCTTATATATTGTATAATACGTCTACAACAGAGACTACCCCCAATTACAGGCCTAATATGCAAACTACTTGAAGTTTTAAGGAATATAGCAGTAATTAGCGCTAATGCATTATCTTTTTATTTGTTGTGAAATTCTACCTTGGGTTCTATAAAGAACAGAGTTCTGCCATCTGTATTTCTGACAAATGTACTTGGTTCTAAACATTTCTTTTGACTGGTGATGAATCTACATTCAACAAGCTCATTCCTACACTATCTGTTATTGAATCTTTTGTGGCAATGGGAACTGGAGAAGAAATGGCTTCCGTTTCCGGCTGAGAGGTATACTTCATGCAGCAAGACGTGATTTACTGCCAGTCTTCTCGCTCCACTGTTTATGTAGCTTCCTCATCGAGGTCTGCAACAAACTGTTTCATGCTAGAAAAAGTTCTTCTTTCAAACTTGAACATCAAAAATTTAAATAACTCCAGCTCGAGAAAACAGATTGAATGGAATAGACAGGAGAAAGCGGGTCTCACTAGCAGAGTATATCCGCACTCAAAAAAAAAAAAAAGTATGGTTCTTTATATCCGATGTAAAATCGTACTGAAGTGAGCTGCAAAGTTGTTACTGAGACAATTTAATCAGGAAAATTTTGCAAGGACGCTTATATATCATTACTGTACATTTACCGTGTATACTCCAATGTATGCCGAAATATATGTTACAAACGACATACAGATGTCGATGATGGAAAATTTTACAAAGACGTTGCATGCACTTGGTTCGCTACGGCTAATTGAGATCTTTGTGACTTAGCTCGTTGTGGATGAATCATTTCTGTGATAAAAGTCCATAATTTTTCAAGGATATGGTAGATGTTTACTATGACATAATGTAACTCCATCTTTTCATAAAAACAGTCTCCAGGATATAATGATATTTATATGTATAAACAATTTGAAGTAGCACGAAGAAAGTTACTACATTCAGTTACTTTATTGAGTATATATCATCGCTGAAGAAACCAAACCTCGTATTCCACAGTGCTCTTTTTATCCATTATGTTCCTTAAGAATGGTCACGCCTCCCAGTCACATATGGATATACAGTCCATGAGAGCGTTGTGCGTTCTGTTCATCTTCCTATGCGACAACGTAAAGGAAAATAAACCTTGCCGTACCGTACTGTAGGAGTGAGTAAATTCGTCGCGCAAACATACATTCCTACAGTACGGTACGGCAAGTTTTATTTTAATTTACACATAAGTGATACTGCTGATGCCGTTCAATCAATCAATCAATCAATCAATCAATCAATCAATCAATCAATCAATCAATCAATCAATCAATCAATACTGATCTTCATTTAGAACAGTCGCCCAGGTGGCAGATTCCCTATCTGTTGTTTTCCTGCCCTTTTTCTTAAATGATTTCAAAGAAATTGGAAATTTATTGAACATCTACCTTGGTAAGTTATTCCAATGTCCGACTCGTTGGCTGAATGGTCAGCGTACTGGCCTTCGATTCAGAGGGTTCCGGGTTCGATTCCCGGCCGGGTCGAGGATTTTAACCTTAATTGGTTAATTCCAATGGCCCGGGGGCTGGGAGTTTGTGCTGTCCCCAACATCCTTGCAACTCACACACCATACCTAACACTATCCTCCACCACAATAACACCCAGTTACCTACATATGGCAGATGCCGCCCATCCTCATCGGAGGGTCTACCTTACAAGGGCTGAACTCGGCTAGAAATAGCCACACAAAATTATAATTATTATAGTTATTCCAATGCCTAACTCCCCTTCCTATTAATGAATATTTGCCCCAATTTGTCCTCTTCAATTCCAACTTTATCTTCATATTGTGATCTTTCCTACTTATGAAGACGCCACTCAACCTTATTCGTCTACTGATGAAATTCCACTCCATCTCTCCGCTGACAGCTCGGAACATACCACTTAGTCGAGCAGCTCGTCTTCTTTCTTCCAATTCTTCCCAGCCCAAACTTTGCAACGTGTTTGTAACGCTACTCTTTTGTCGGAAATCACACAGAACAAATTGAGCCGCTTTTCTTTGGATTTTTCCCCGTTGTTGAATCAGGTAAACCTGGTGAGGGCCCCATACACTGGAACCATACACTAGTTGGGTCTTACCAGAGACTTATATGCCCTCTCCTTTACATCCTTACTACAACCCCTAAACACCCTCACAACCATGTGCAGGGATCTGTACCCTTTATTTACAATTCCATTTATGTGATTACCCCAATGAAGGTCTTTTCTTATATTAACACCTTGGTAAATACAATGATCCCCAAAAGGAACTTTCCCCGCATCAACGCAGTAATTAAAACTCAGAGGACTTTTCCTATTTATAAAACTTACAACCTGACTTTTAACCCCGTTTATCAACATACCATTGCATACTGTCCATCTCACATTATCGAGGTCACGTTGCAATTCCTCACAATCTTGTAACTTATTTATTGTTCTATATAGAATAACATCATCCGCAAAAAGGCTTACCTCTGATTCCACTTCTTTACTCATATCATTTGTCTATATATAAGGAAACGTAAAGGTCCAATAATACTGCCTTGTGGAAGTCCCCTCTTAATTACTACAGAGTCAGATAAAGCTTCGCCTACTCTAATTCTCTGAGATCTATTTTCTAGAAACATAACAACCTATTCAGTCACTCTTTTGTCTAGTCCAAATCAGCACATCGGAGAGGGGGAGGGTCTAAAGGTATGAAAGGGAAAATGTCCGAAATGATTAAGATTAGTGTTGAATCCACAGTTTTTGGCTTCGTTAGGCAGGTTGGTGACAGTCTCAATGCCACTTGGAATCATGTACATCATGTATATAGGGCGACGCGTAAATACATATAGTAACCACTTATTTTTATTCATTTGAAGGGATCAGATTGTTCTCAGACAATATGGGTTGCAACAAGGCCAAAACTCTACGGGGGAAAAATCTATAACGAAAAGTTTTGATTGAACTCACAACAATAACTTTAAAACTACAAAGTAGTTCGTAAAGTATAAATCATTGCCACAATAAAGAAATTTACAAAATATCACATGACACATAATGAAGAGGTAATACAAATCCTAAAAGCCATCATCATCATCATCATCATCATTATCATGTTCATCTACTAAACGCAATGCCTTGTCGCTGTAGCCACATCTGACTATCTTCTGCTAGCCTCTTCATGTTGCTATATGAACCATATGCCAGTTCACCGACGGAGTTCCTGATGTATGGCATTCTTGGTCGTCCTCTGGGCCTATTTTCCAGTACTTTACCTTCAATGATGGTTTGGAGAAGAGTGTCATGTCTCAGTACGTGTCTAAGGAACTTTGTTTTCCACTTATTCTTTGCGTAATGCAGTCTAATGACTGGTTTGCCCCTGCGATGAGTCTTCTCCAACAGGGTCGAACCTGTGCAGCAAGTTTTGCGTCTGCATAGCTCCTGCATCCTCAGTTCACAAGAAATGCCGTCATGAATGTCTTTCTCTCGCGAGGGCGTTTCCGTGGTATTTTACCTTCCAAAATTTCTATAAACAAAATCCTATGTTGAAGCCTACGTCTGTTTCTAATCGGACTCAACAGCTGACCTTTTTTTTGGAAATTCCTCAATACCGTAGTGTTGGTCTTCTTCTCCATCCAACTTACCCGTTGCAGCCGACGCCAACACCACACCTCAAAGGCTTCTAGCCTCTTAAAATCGCTCTTAGTCAAGACCAGCTCTCATCACAATACAGCGCAAATATAATATTTCATTGTTCTTTTACGTAAGGAGAAGCACATTATTTTCTGATATAGAAGGAATTATTTATCTTTGAAGGCTTTCTTTACTATTGCTATTCGTGTTTTTATTTCAGTGTAACACTGAAGGTTTTCTGTTATGATCTTGCCAAGGCATTTAATCTATGCTACCTGTTCTACAGGCTCACCACTGATCATCACGTGCAATGGGCGTGGTTTTCTACTAAACATCATGGCATTTCTTTTATTAATATTCATTTTCATACCAAATTCCTTAGCTTTTTCGTTCAGATTTAGCAACATTTTGCTTGCGTTAGTCTCCCTCATATTTTCACCCCAAGCTTGGATTTTGTAAGAGATTCATTGATGACTTTTCTCAGCAAAGATATTAAACAGAAATGGTGAGAACAGAGAGCCCTGTCTCACTCCTTTCAGTATGTGCACAGGGACTGTTAGTTCGTTGCCAAACCTAATAACTGCATTTTGATGTTTATATAAATTATATAACAGCTGTATCATGCGATGTGGGCAACCTATCCCAACGAGAATTTGAAACAGCTTGTTCCATTGCACTGTATCAAATGCTTTCTCGTAATCAATGAAGTATAAATTATATACAAATTCCGTCCGCAGCCCTACAATCTTTCTACTATAGAGCGTGGTGTAACTACGGCATCTAGTGTAGACAAATCTCTGCGGAGACTAAACTGAGTGTCGCCAAGGTTCTGCTCAATGTAACCCTCCATTCTGCATTTTATCGTATGGAAGAGTATCGTAGATGTGTGAGTGATTAAACTTATCATCCTATAGACATTACAACCAGTACGAGTAGTTTTCTTTTGAATAGGTATGATGATTGAAAAGTGAAAGTCCTCATCTTTATTGTATTTAGTAAACATCGATCCTCAAAAAATTACGCGAGCAGTACACGGAGAAATTATACATCAAGATACCTTACCTTACCTATAAAATTTTTTTAAAGTGATTTTTACGTCGCACCGACATACTTAGGTCTTGTCTGGCTCCATGGCTAAATGGTTAGCGTGCTGGCCTTTGGTCACTGGGGTCTCGGGTTCGATTCCCGGCAGGGTCGGGAATTTTAACCATAATTGGTTAATTTCACTGGCACGGGGGCTGGGTGTATGTGTTGTCTTCATCATCATTTCATCCTCATCACGACGCGCAGGTCGCCTACGGGTGTCAAATCAAAAGACCTGCATCTGGCGAGCCGAACTTGTCCCCGGACACTCCCGGCACTACAAGCCATACGCCATTTCACTTAGGTCTTATGGCGTCGATGGGATAGGAAAGGGCTAGGAATGGGAAGGAAGCGGCAGTGGCCTTAATTAAGGTACAGCCCTACCATTTGTCTGGTGTGAAAATTGGAAACCACGGAAAACCATCTTTAGGGCTGCCGACAGTGGGATTCGAACCCACTGTCTCCCGGATGCAAGCTCACAGCTGCGCGCTGCTAACCGCACGGCCAACTCGCCCGGTCATTAAAGTTATAACGAATGCTGAGGAGTAATATGGGTCCTCTAGTCAAGTATTAAAATATTCAGGTAAAATTAAAAGCGATATACCTCACAACAGATTTCAAATAGCATTAGCAATCTATAAGTTAACCTCTTGAGTCTTGTTATAAATAAAATCTGAAGAGTACTGCAGTGCTTATGCATTGTCTTAAGCATTCTTAAATATGAATGAAATTATATCCATAATATCTAGGCAAATATTTTTCATTCCCTTTCTCTCTCTCCCTCTCACCCTCAACCTTATGGTTGGTGCGTAGCATGACTGTCCTCGTCCAACGACCTTCTGTCTTGAGCCAGCTGCTTGATTAGTTGATATGGACATCGCCCTTTAATGCCATCGAGGAACCCTGCTCTTGGTCGTCCTCTTCCTGCCTTTCCTTCCAGTTTCCCTTCAAGCAGTTGGTGCACCATGATGAATGCCGGAGTAAATGACCTATCCAACTACATCTTATTTTCACGATCATTTTCTCTAGACTGATGGTTTCTTCAGTTCTCTTTAGAACTTCTTCATTTGTTAGCCTGTGAGTCCAGGGAATTCGTAACATTCAACGCCAGCACCACATTTCGAATGCATCTATTCTTTTCTTATCAACCTTTAATAGAGTCCAGGTTTCAGAGCCGTAAGTCGCAATGCTCCAAATTAAGCTCTTAATGAAATGCTTTCTTACTGGTAGGGATATTGCCTTTGACGTCAATAGGCTTATTTTTTTACTGAAAGCTTCTTTAGCCTGGGCTATTCGAGAATGGACGTCCTTTTCACACCTCCCAGCAGTTGTAATGATCTTTCCAAATAACTGAACTTATTTACTTGAGTCAATTTTCTTCTTCCAAACAAACATTAACACCCTTTTTAACATCCGGAGTACATTTCATTATCTTGATTTTTCTTTTGCTAATTTCTTCTAATTATTCCATATTATTTTATTATCACATCGATGGCTTTCTTTTAAAACCTCGAATGACACAATGGACTTCCAACCCATTATTTTTCTTAAGACTGGTCATGCCTCCCAGCTACGTATTTATATGCAGTCCATCAGAATAATTTTCCTTGCATTCATTTTCCTATGCTAATGTGTAAAGGAAAATGGACCTTATCATACCATATTATAGTGATCTTGTTTGCATGGCCAATTTACGCACTCCTACAGTATAATGCATTTAATGAACCCTTAATACATCATACTCTATTCCTTCTATATGGTACAGTAACGTACATTTTCCTTTACACATGCGCATTAGAAAATTAACACAAGGAAAATTGTTCTGATGGACTGCATACAAATATGTGGCTTAGAGGCATGAACAGTCTTAACAGAAATAGTGGGTAAGAAGAGCATTTTCACATTCGTAGTTTAGGCACAGCAGCGATGATATGAAATACATTTGACAGGCTGATTTCAGCAGGTAAGAAATATACAATTATACAACCATCCCCTCATAACAATTATTCCGTTGTCCATTTTAGTCACCTCTTCCGGTAGGCAGTAGATACCGTAAATATTTTCATTGCCACCACCCACCAGGAAGATCCACCACACTGTTGGAGCAGAAATCATGAATAGAATATATCAGCGTCATGTTAGAGAGCAGCTTAGACCTGTATCTCGTAATTCTCTGTCATTGTATTGATTTCCGACTTCATTCATGATGTTGGGAGGTCAGTAATGTAATGAATTTGAATAATAAGAGTCTATTGTCACGCAAAGGTGAGACTTTTGCATGAACTATTTCTTCGCCACAGTTTAGCATGACAACTCACTGAGACCAGAATTGCATGTTAGACATGTGACATAATAATCTGATCGTGTGCGGCGCCTGTAATTATACAGCATATTACGAACACGTTTCACTTCCAATCTGGAAATATTGGTGAGCAATGGCTGAACCTGCCACACCCTGGGATGACTTAGCTGCTGGCCTTGCAGAAAGACCTGAAAATGAAGTTCCACAGCCTGTTTCCAGTCATTTGACCGAGTCAGGAAAGGAATGAATGAAGTCCCCATCTAGGGGCGAAAACAGGAATTCTGTCGGCACTCCTCTGGGGCAATGACTAATGACTGACAGATGAAATGAAATGATATTGGAAAGCGTCGCTGGAATGAAAGATGACAGGGAAAACCGAAGTACCCGAAGAAAAACCTGTTCCACCTGAGCCGCGGGAGTTCTGTAGAAAATCCTGAGTGATATCAAAATAATTCGTTCACTACAATGAAAATCTACAGCCTGTTTCCAGCCATTCGACCGGGTCACAAATGAATAATGTAGCCCCATCTCCGGGCGAGGATAGGAATTGTGTCGGCTGCCTATCGCACTCCTCTGGGCAATGATTACTGACTGACAGATGACATGAAATTATATTGGAGAGTGTCGCTGGAATGAAAGATGACAGGGAAAACTGGAGTACCCCGAGAAAAACCTGTAGCGCCTCCCCTTTGTTCAGCAAAAATCTCACATGGAGTGACCGGGATTTGAACCACGGAACGCAGTGATGTGAGGCCAGCGCGCTGCCGCCTGAACCACGGAGGTTCTGCAGAAAATTCTGAATGAAATCAAAATAATCCTTTCACAATAATACTACGCCATAATAGCCGACAAAGTACCGGAACTGCGCCTTGAAAGAGGACTTTTTGCAGTGCCAATCTGTATGAATAAATGTGACTGTCTGTTTGTTATTTTTATTACAGTTTTTTACGTTTCACCGATACAGATAGGTCTTATGGCGACGGTGGGATTGGAAAGGCATAGGAATGACAAGGAAGCGACCATGGCATTAATTAAGGTACAGTAGTACAGTCCCAATATTTGCCTAATGTGAAAATGGGAAACCATGGAAAATTATCTTCAGGGCTGCCGACAGTGGGGTTCGAACCCACTATCTCTCGAATTCAAGCTGATAGCTACGTCACCCAAACCACGCGACCACTTGCTCGGTGTTTGTTATTTTGACCGGAAATGAGGTCACTTCTTTGCTTTGAATCACCTCATGTTCATACCTAATATTTGTTATTCTACCAGTGTGTTTGTTTGTTTGTTTGTTTGTTTGTTTGTTTGCTTGCTTGCTTGTTTGTGATACAGGCTGCGTTCAAGATATGGCTGGTTCATACCCAACCACAGGCAACCCTGCAGATTGTTCTCCATGCTTTCCTATTTTTACACTAGGTAAATGCTGGGTTCTACTTTAATTAAGGCCACAGACACTTCCTTACCATCGTAGAACGTTGCCATCTGAATCTGCGCAAGCCACCTATTGTTGTCAAATAGAAATATCTGCATTAGGCGAGTCGAACATGTCCACTCTCGGCACTACAAGCCAAACGCTAAATAATATTGCAGTACATTAATTTTCTTTTAAATACGTGTTTGAGGGAAAGTAATAAAAATGGCGTATGCTTATTTTCAATAATTTTTCTAAATAAAGAAAATCTAATGTGAATTTCAGCATATTTATCACTTTGGCAATGATATCCTCTCACAAGACAGTTCCTAGTATTGGCTTACGCATTTTGTATGGAGCATTTCTACCAGAGGATGGTAACACCTGTAACCAGTAGTAAAAGTGGGGGGTGAGTTGGTACCCTAGATTCAACTCAGACAATCTCATTTCCCATTCTATGTAATATTCCACTCTCATCCTTAAGAAAATCTCAGTAAATGCTGAACACACGGAAGAGAACAGAACTTAACTATCAATACACTGTGACGTGTCCATACTTTCAGACTTCAAATAAGCGGTTAACATCCAGGCGTCAATATTCAGTTCTCCTGCACTAAGACGAACACCTCCTTTACCGTGTCAAATTTCCCTGGCCTAGGAGGACGTCTAGAAGAGGACGGAATGAAAACTTTTAGTAGTAAAAGTAAACTCGTGTCCTCATCCCGAGGTGGTGCAGCTCTTTTCAGGCACACCCCCATTGGAGGTGAGCTGCATGTACCATTTCAACCACATACGAGCCCTCCTGCCATTCTTAAATTCCTGGCAGTACGGGGAATCGAACCCGGGCCCCAGAGGAAGGCAGCTAATAACACTAACCGTTACGCTACGGAGGCGGACACTTTTAGTAGTGAAAGCAAAGCAAAGAGGGATGGAAGGTAAAGGTAAAGGTTTCCACTATCCGTAACCTCGGCGCTTGATGGGGTAGAGTGGTTAGCTCTACGGCCCGCCGCCTTTGCCCCCAGGAATTAACCTGGTACTCATTTTTTGTGTATTCTAAGTGAACCTCAGAGCCATATGCACCTCCGGAAGTGGAAGTCTCATTTATTATATTTTACGACTTCCTGATGGGGATTCGAACCCACGCCCTTCCGGGCGAACCGAGCACGCCTTTACAGCCTCGGCCAAGTAGCCCCTAAACTTTTAGTAGTACTACGCAGTATAGCAGCCGATCTATAGAAGAGTTACATCTTTTCTTTGTTTGCTACTTGCTGTACGCCGCACCCACACAGATGGGTCTTATGGGGACGATGGGGCAGGAATGGGAAGGAAGCGACCATGGCATTAATTAAGGTACAGCCCCAGAATTTTCCAGGTGTGAAAAAATGGGAAACCACGGAAAACCATCTTCAGGGCTGCCGACAGTGGGATTCCAGCTCATAGCTGCGCGCCCCTAACCGCATGGCCAACTCGCCCGGAAAGTGTTACTTCAAGATATCGAATGCTTGGAAACACAGTCGGAGCAGCACACCGGTCTACTGCATCACCACATCACCGAAAATCCTTCTGAGTGACATCTTATATTCCACATGTTAAACTAGATCCGAGGTTGACAAGGGGGCCGCATATCGAAAACATAACGTCGGTGATAAAACAATGAATTGTGGGTCACAATGGTCTTCCTATCCATTATTTCCCTTAACGTATCCCATTCACATATCGATATGTAGTCCATCAGAACAATGTTCGTTGTGTTCATTTTTATATGCGGAAGTGTGAAGGAAAATGAACAGTGTATTGTAGGAGTGCGTAAATTCGCATCGCACACATACAATACCTTTCTACAGTAATGAATGGTACATTTTTCTTTGCAGGGGCTGCCTGGCCGAGGCGGTAAAGGCGTGCTTGATTCGCCCGGAAGGACGTGGGTTCGAATCCCCGTCAGGAAGTCGTAAAATTTAAGAAATGTGGTTTCCACAAAAAGGAGTACCCGGTTAACTCCTGGGGGCAAAGGCGGCCGGGCGTAGAGCTAACCACTCTACCCCATCGCGTGCCGCGATTAACAATGGTGGAAGCCTTTACCTTCCACTCCTCCAAGGGCCTTCATGGCCTGTACGGGGGTGACTTTGTCTTTGTTTTTGACATTTATCTTCGGACACATGCATAGGAAAATGAACACTGCGAAAAGTGTTCGGATAGACTGCATATCCATTGAGATTTCCTAACTAGCTGACTAATTTTACAAACATATAAATCTGCATTTAACTTGAAAAATCTGAATATCTGCATTTAAAATGGAAATTATGAAAATTAACATACATTAAATAAAATACACACTCGTCGAACCTTGTACTCACACTTACTTGTTACCTGCTTACTTACACATACGTTATTTGAAGGGCGCCAGCTGTCACTCAGTACAGCAATAATAGAATGAGACTCTTGACTATCTCTAGGGTGTGGGGTAATAAGCTTACTTTTGACAACATACCATATAAGTTCTGGGAAAAGGAGATTGGCGTTCGGTTTCCCCATTAATTTTGAGGTTAAGATATTTTACTGTCAATGAAATGAAACTCTGAATTCGTTTGATAGAACAATATATATTCTTTAAATAATATATCAAAAAATAGTGAGTCTTGTTGCGATAAAACAGATGAGAATATGAAATTATGACATTGCAACTGAAAGAAACTAGGCATGAATTTGAATTCTTCTTGACCGGACATTTAACAATTTATACGAAATATTTCCCTCACTGATTCACTTGACTGTACCTTCAACACTTTGAGTGTAATTACGACGTAATCCATTGCTCTGGTGTTTACTGTAGATGTGTCACGCCTAACGTGGTGATACATCCTTGCGACTGCTTCTTCTCCATATCATCTGACTTCTTTGTAAGTCAATATGGTATGACCTCTTGGCAGGTCCAGGGTTGCCCTCTCTGACTCCTTGGTAAGCCTTGCGTCCGCGTCTTCCACTAAGTGACGGACCAACCATTTGGTCTCACTCTCTCAATGACCAATAATTAATGGCTCACTGAGTCTTCTCCATCTCTCGTTCACACTCGTTGGCTGACCACCTAAGGCCTCTTGATCTAGTAGACTACTTCACTGTACTGCATCCGTATAAGTAATGACTGACGCTACAATGTGCATCCACCTTATATAGACGTTGGTTGACACAACTACGTAATCTCCAGAAATAACAATGACACACTCCCACCTACGCGACAGATATTACATCCAGTGGTGAAATAGCCCTGCGGCGACTAAGTCCGTGCGCGCATTGCTAAATAAATACGATGACGTAGCCATGGAGTGGCGATGACTTGGCAGAATCTCCACTGGTATAGCAATATAACAACGTCACTTCCAATCTCTGATATATACAACAATTCTCACTGTACAGGTGTTTAATGATAATCTACACATACGTATATATGCATACATCTAAGTGCAATCTTGCAAGCAACAGGCCATTGCAAAATCGAATAAAACGGATAATTACAATAATAGTAACAATATCACAGATAAAATAATAATAATACTGACATAATAATAATAATAATAATAATAATAATAATAATAATAATAATAATAATACAGATAAAATCATACAATAATAAAAATACAGATATCATCTTGTAACGGGATTTGAACCGTTACAATTTGCCTCCCTCATAAATAAATCGAAGAACAAAGAATCGATTGATTTATGAACAACATAATATATATATATATATATAACACTGACACATGTAAACACTTTAAATGAGTATACAACAATAATTTTCTTTTTCAACATCCATACATTTTATAAAATATCACAAGTATGAGAATTTTTCTCGCACATTGTCATCGTAGATAACTGTTCAGTGTCCCATTCTCTTTTTCTCTCATACAAATCACAAGAGTACAGCACTCAATTTAACACATACAAATAATTTTAAATGATTACACTACATTCTTCTTTTTTTAACATATCAAAACTTTTTGTGATATATCACTTATATGAGAACTGTTCTCGCATATTGTTATCGCAGATAACTGTCCAATGTCCTGTTCTCCGTTTTTTTTTGTCACACAGTACATGACAATGTAGCACTTATTCTTCCAATACACCAATACGACACTTGGTTCACACGCATATCGCAGATGTTAGTTTTATTTTGCCAGTTTCTCACAAAATTTAATCATCTTACTCTTATTTCAACAAATCTCACGTGAAGTACTTCTTTACATTCATTGTACTATAAATACCGACAATATCCCCTTCCTGATCTTTTATAAGAATATGCACACTTCCCGATACGGTTCACAATAGTGAAATACCCCTGATAAAAAATATAACTTCAACATATTTCCCGCCTCTGCAGATGATGAAATGGAACTCTGAGTAGCACTCTGTCACTCAACTGAATCAATTTTGCCCTTATTAACTTACAAATCAATAAATCACATCCTTCTTGGCAACAACAATTAAAGAATCAACACTATGGCTACAAGATGGTTCAATTATTCCGTAATCCAGCATAATGTTTATTTGTTCTTAGACTCCACTAGCACATTTAAGTTGAATGGGGTACTTACCTCCCACAAACGATGAATGGTCATGTACTACAAATTCATGTTCATATACGTGTTCTTCCTCACTTACCACTAAATACCTCTCGATGCTTACCTAACATCGAACACAATTACTCCTCTGTAATTCACTCAAATTACCTCACGTCACTGCCTCATACCGACAATCCCTCAGATCCTGGTCGTACAGACACGTAACACACCTTAACATTTCCTCTCACTAGGAACAACTTCACTTACCTCTCATATCTTTCAAAGAACACACGTCACCAACACACTTACCTCAGATCATCATGATTAACACGTACTTCTTTGCTAGATTACTCCCAGAACAAACACACACTACCTAAATTAAAGTCTACTCTACTTCCATGATTTGCAACCAAGTCAGCTCCTAAAACAACTGAATACACAAGTTCTGGTACAATAAGGCATGTCTGAAACTTACAATTATCTTTACTTATGATCGGTACCGCTATCATCTTATTTACTCACTTTGACTTACCCAACGGCTGTTATAATATTACCTTCTTCACATCACAATTTCTATCATCGGAGTTACTACCTCACTACTTACGTCATATTCTCGACATTACAAGTACTTACATCACTTACCAGAACACTTCTTACGTCTAACTTACTGCTACCATTAATTACAGCATGATCTACGACTACGGCACTACTTAAATATCTCACTTAACATTACTTAGGTCACAATCACACTATACTTAAATCTACTTTCACTATATAACTACTTATACTAAATACCTGTTCGTCTACTACCTTCAGCCTGTCCACTTAACTTACCCGATTCCCTGTGAATCTGAGATACTCTGGCTCGATAAAGACACTTGGATAACATTCATATTAAGACTATCATAGTCCCTCTGATAACTCAAACCCGTACGCCTCCAATCTTCCGATTCTCTCTGATTACTCCTCTGACCTTCTCTCTCATAACTCAAATACATACGCCTCCCATCTTCCGATTCTCTCTGATTACTCTTCTGATCCTCTCTCTCACAACTCAAATCCATACGCCTCCCATCTTCCGATTCTCTCTGGTTACTCATCTGACCTCTATCACCATCGACACAACTATTAATCCTCTGCGGATCATGATCACCCCTTCTCCTCTGATACACGGCTAACATTTTCTCCCTTCTCTCTACAATATTACTTTCCCTAGACATCATGCGTTCTCTCTCACGCGCGCGCCCTTCCACACATTCCTTCCAAAGCCTGTCAATGAAATTTTCTCTAAATTCTCCCAAATTAGACATATTATCCCAGTGCACTCGAAACCATATTTTACTTTCACCGATAAAATCATTAGACAAAATCTCCAACACATATTCCCATTCATTAATATTATTCCTCGACTTACTTGTAAATCTTTTCTCAACTACTTTTACAAATTCTGTAGTACTGAACTGTTTTCCAGAAAACCCAGTTAAATCACGATCCCTACTGAACAAACCACTCACTACTATCTCACCCGCCGACTTACCTCTACCTTTCTGCCGTATCACTTCCTGGCAGTTTACAACTCCTTCTTCTTCTTCCTCTTCCGCTGCTCTCTCAGAATTCTCTTCCACTATTCTCACTTCTTCCTTCAATTCTTCCTCTCTTTCTCTTACCTGCTGTGATAGCGTTTCCTGTTCGTTCGGTAGTTCAGTGACCTCCACAAGTTTGCTTTCGACTTGCTCATTTCTACTAATCTGTTCCCCCATCTCTTCCCCAACTGCATTGCAAATCCTGTCCAATCTCTTCTCGACTACCTCATGAATTCCTTCCCGATTACTAGAACTTTTATCACTTAATTCTACGATATTCTCTGTACATATTTCTTTGACTTGCTCGGTCTGAATATGAATATTGCTCCGATTCAACTTCATTTCACCTTCTCTAAGGTCAACACACTCTTTATTTAACTTATTTTCTAACTTAGATATTTGACTAGTTACCTCTACTATCTTAGTATCTATTTTATAATTTAGTGATTCACTTAAAGCATCTATTTTCTCATTGGTCACATTAAAATTTTCTTTATGACTGCCAATTAATTCTTCCATTTGTTTCTTATTATTTTCATTACTAATACCAATCATTTGTTCCATTTTATTACTTAGAGAGTTAATCTGTTTATTACAATTTTCATTATTAGTACTAATTAATTCTTTCATCTCTTTCTTATTATTTTCACTACTACTAAATAATTCTTTCATCTCTTTCATCTCTTCCTTACTATTTTCAATCAGTTTCTTACAATTTTCATTATTAGTATTAATTAGTTCTTTTATCTCTTTATTATTTTCACTACTACTACTACTAAAAAATTCTTTCATCTCTTTCTGACTATTTTCACTACTACTAAAAAATTCTTTCATCTCTTTTTTATTTTCCTCCATTCGTTTCTGACTTTCATTACTGATCTCGGTAAATTTGGCCATCAGCAAATTTAGAAAATCTTGGTTCATTCCCCCCACGATTTCCTTTTGGGTTTCAGTGTGCTTCTCAATTTCTGCATTTTCCTGAATTATCCCAGAACCTTCCATCGTATTCACCTGCTCCCTACTCTGAATTTCACCTTGGATGTCCGCCGAAGCAATGACCTCGTCGTCACATGACTTGTTATTGTCTTCCTTGTCCATCTTTGGTTCACTAGTGATAGTACGCGATCTCAAATTAATTTCCCTCTTCAAATCCCTTGACATATCCCCAAAATACAAATATATATCACAAAATTACACTCTTAACATTTACCGGTAATTATTCCGTTGGCTTAAATGTGCACACTCTTCCCAAATGAACCTATGATATGCTGTCATTCAGACCAAATTCTGAATTTCTTCGTGCACCACGTTGCGGGGCCAAAATGAGATTTCCTAACTAGCTGACTAATTTTACAAACATATAAATCTGCATTTAACTTGAAAAATCTGAATATCTGCATTTAAAATGGAAATTATGAAAATTAACATTCATTAAATAAAATACACACTCGTCGAACCTTGTACTCACACTTACTTGTTACCTGCTTACTTACACATACGTTATTTGAAGGGCGCCAGCTGTCACTCAGTACAGCAATAATAGAATGAGACTCTTGACTATCTCTAGGGTGTGGGGTAATAAGCTTACTTTTGACAACATACCATATAAGTTCTGCGAAAAGGAGATTGGCGTTCGGTTTCCCCATTAATTTTGAGGTTAAGATATTTTACTGTCAATGAAATGAAACTCTGAATTCGTTTGATAGAACAATATATATTCTTTAAATAATATATCAAAAAATAGTGAGTCTTGTTGCGATAAAACAGATGAGAATATGAAATTATGACATTGCAACTGAAAGAAACTAGGCATGAATTTGAATTCTTCTTGACCGGACATTTAACAATTTATACGAAATATTTCCCTCACTGATTCACTTGACTGTACCTTCAACACTTTGAGTGTAATTACGACGTAATCCATTGCTCTGGTGTTTACTGTAGATGTGTCACGCCTAACGTGGTGATACATCCTTGCGACTGCTTCTTCTCCATATCATCTGACTTCTTTGTAAGTCAATATGGTATGACCTCTTGGCAGGTCCAGGGTTGCCCTCTCTGACTCCTTGGTAAGCCTTGCGTCCGCGTCTTCCACTAAGTGACGGACCAACCATTTGGTCTCACTCTCTCAATGACCAATAATTAATGGCTCACTGAGTCTTCTCCATCTCTCGTTCACACTCGTTGGCTGACCACCTAAGGCCTCTTGATCTAGTAGACTACTTCACTGTACTGCATCCGTATAAGTAATGACTGACGCTACAATGTGCATCCACCTTATATAGACGTTGGTTGACACAACTACGTAATCTCCAGAAATAACAATGACACACTCCCACCTACGCGACAGATATTACATCCAGTGGTGAAATAGCCCTGCGGCGACTAAGTCCGTGCGCGCATTGCTAAATAAATACGATGACGTAGCCATGGAGTGGCGATGACTTGGCAGAATCTCCACTGGTATAGCAATATAACAACGTCACTTCCAATCTCTGATATATACAACAATTCTCACTGTACAGGTGTTTAATGATAATCTACACATACGTATATATGCATACATCTAAGTGCAATCTTGCAAGCAACAGGCCATTGCAAAATCGAATAAAACGGATAATTACAATAATAGTAACAATATCACAGATAAAATAATAATAATACTGACATAATAATAATAATAATAATAATAATAATAATAATAATAATAATAATAATAATAATAATAATAATACAGATAAAATCATACAATAATAAAAATACAGATATCATCTTGTAACGGGATTTGAACCGTTACACCATATGTGGCTGGAAGGCGTGACCAGCCTTGATGAACATAGTGGATAAGAAGAGCATTGAGACATACGAGATTTGGTTTCTTCAACGACGATAAGGGGTAGGCTATCTTGAGTGATACGGTATATTTGCACCGTCATTTTAACAATGCTGTTTCAAAATAAAATTATTGTAATGCGCACTTTGATTTTTTAAATATTTTCCCGTTATGACCTAGTGTTGTTCGATTAATTAATTAATTTCGGGTGGCTATTTCTAGGCGAGTGCAGCCCTTGTAAGGCAGACCCTCCGATGAGGGTGGGCGGCATCTGCCATGTGTAGGTAACTGCGTTTTTATTTGGTGGAGGATAGTGTTATGTGTGTGAGAGTTGCAGGGATGTTGGGGACTGCACAAACACCCAGCCCACTGGAATTAACCAATGAAGGTTAAAATCCCCGACCCGGCCGGAAATCGAACCCGGGACCCTCTGAACCGGAGGCCAGTACGCTGTCCAACGAGTCGGACTGTACTGTTCGATAACATTCGTAAATATTCAGTGATTCTGCACGGGCAGTTTAATCAGATGATTGTAAATGTTTCTCCAAAACTCATATTATAAACATCTCTTTTATTAAAATTTTAATTCTAAACATAATCAATGTATTTGTGTATAAGCAATTACTTTACATACAGACCAAGTCTATTAATGATTTATCCTACAGAACATAATACATTCATACAATCCTAGACATTCATATTGGATAAATTTATCCAGTTGCAGTTTGCAAAGAATTCAAAAATGTCATACCTTTTTAATGCACTTGAACCAAATAGGATCTCTACAATTGCTTCTGGATTTGAAAGGATATGCCGTCAGCACATTTCGTAATATAGTCTGACGTTGCCCAGGGTACGCCCGATTGCTACTCATCGAATTGTAATGGTATAATTGCAGTCTTTGTGGATGCTCCTTTCACTGAACAGGTTAAGAACAGGTATTGGATAGTATAAGGACAAGCTAGTGAAATGAGGATATTTGGATGTATCACCACCATGCGAAGAGGTGCAGACTACCAAGCATCTGTGTCAGTGCTCGTGTTGCCCTTAATCTTGTAGTAAGGAGAATTTGCTCAAGGCACAATTAATTGCAGTCGCAGTTGCTCGCTTCTGGGCAAAGACTATTTAATACAATTTTGGTATATTTGTTTATAAATTCCTCCTGTTTCATTGTTACTAAATTGTAATGTAAAAAAACAAAAACAAAGATTGTATGCTCCTGACTCGAGTAAATAAATAAACAAAATCGGATGTGAATTAGGAAGGGTGTTTTCAAACACAGTAGTTATTGGTCAATGAATGGTATTCCATTAATGAGTGTGTAGAAGCTGACTGGCTCGACTTCAAGTGATTGTAATATTGTTCACTGAACCACATTTCAATGCCCTAACTGATTATTTCCATTATCATCTCACTTATGAATTTTGTACATTTGTAAATAAGTGCATTTGAGAATCAAACAAGCCCCCTTGAAAGACAGAATAGCATTGTTCACCTAAGAATGTTAGGGTACCCTACATGGAAGTCTTACACATCATCAATGCTTCTCAGTAGACGGTAGCGGACAGTATTTTATAAATAAAGCAAAACAGGAAGACGATAATTATATTTGGGTTCATTGACACATTGGAAATCACCGCCAGTAGCAAGACCAGATTGTTGGCACTTAATAACAACGTCCTGTTTTCTGAATCAATTACATAACTTAATCATTATATTTCACTTTTAATTACCAAATCACTCTGATGACATTACGTTCAGACCATCAATCAAGAACAAAACATGATTTAAAAAGTATTATATTATATTCACACTACATTTGTCACATCCAACACCTGTTGATAATTCACAACATGCCGATGCCATCCTGATAACGAAAACACTAACGAGGATCGCAACGAACTTCGAGGTCGGGAAAGCAAACTGGTGTTGATAAGGTTGAAAGCATGGCACGTCTAGTTCGCAATATCGCTGTTACTTGGGAATCTTACCTTCAGGGGAGCAATGGAAACTCCACATTTGTGTGGTATGAAGAATATCTGCTTCCAACAGAACAATGTTCGTTTTGTTCATTTTTATATGCGGAAGTGTGAAGGAAAATGAACTTTATTTAAAGTATATTGTAGGAGTGCGTAAATACGTCCCGCAAACATACATTCCTATAGTAAAGAACGATAAGGTTCACTTTGCATACATGAATATGAAAATCCACAGCCTGTTTCCAGTCATCCGACCGGGTTAGGAATGGAATGAATGAATCACCCATCTAGCGACGAGGATAGGAATTGTGCCGGCTGCCGAAGCCTGTCACACTCCATTGGAGCAATGATTAATGAATGACAGAGGAAATGAATTGATATTAGAGAGTGTCGCTGGAATGAACGATGACAGGGAAAACCGGAGCACCGGGAGAAAAACCTGCCCCACCTCCGCTTTGTCCAACACAAATCTCACACGGAGTGACCGGAATTTGAACCACAGAACCCAGCGGTGAGAGGCCGGTGCACTGCCACCTGAGCCACGGAGGCTAACATTGTGAAAATTGTGCGAGGCGTGACCAGTCTTAAGGGACATAGTGAATAAGAAGAGCATTGTGACATACGAGGTTTGGTTTCTTCAACGGCGATAAGGGGTAGGCTATCTTGAGTGGACATGATTGATGACCGGCTTAAGAGCGCCAATAGAAGAAATAACCTCTCCAGGGGAGGGATTTGAACAAGTATCTCTCTGCTGATAGGCAAACATGCGATGGTAGCATTTTCGGCAACCCACAGTGTGTTAGTGTTTGAAGCTCATTTCTCGGCATGACTCTCAAGCCCGACCAAGCCACGTGCAGAATTAGCAACACCGCCTCGTACAGCCCATTTGAATTCGCCCGTGAAACAATCTAATTGGCTAATTTCAGCAGCTGATGAAATGACAATGGCGCGAGATATAGATGATTTTTTTTCAAATTACTTATCAGTATGCCAACGGCCGTAGCCGTGTTGAAACACCGCATCCCGTGAGATCTCCGAAGTTAAGCAACATTGGGCGTGGTCAGGAGTTGGATGGGTTGCCACGCGCTGTTGGGGGGGAGGGAGGAGAGGGGGGGTAAGGGAATGGAGGAGCGGAAAGGAACTGGCCACCCTACCGCACGTAAACTCCGGCTCAGAACACCTCTGCGGAGGTTCGGACCTGCCTTCGGGCAGAATAACCCTTACCTTACCTTACTTATCAGTATGACCAACGCTCTAATGCTTATATACTCTGTTCACGCTGTTTCCGACCACCTTGTAGACTATAGCAGATAACCGGGCTAAGTTGCTCGGATAATACACAGCCCAAGTTCGCGAGTTAAGTCCGTATTCAGTCCGATGGTATTTGAAGGTGCTCGAATACGTCTGCTGCTTGTCGGTAGATTATTTGTATGAATTTTGAATATGTAGGCTTCTTATTCTTGGCGTTTTTCCAATTTATTAAGGGATAATTCTAAAGAAATATACAGCTATTCTGAAATAACCATGCATATTTTTCTTACAGAATCCATGCTGGTACTAATAATTGGAAAAACATGGGCCTAGAATCCGAAAAATACGGTTGATAAATCTTGATAAAACCTATCTAGTTTTAGGTCAATGCATTGCTTCAAGTTATTAAAAAATGTCTGAATTTTTTATAAGTTCCGTAAATCTTAATTTCTCCTTTTTCACACCCGTTTTATGGTGAAAGAATGGTTAAATATGCTATTCCGAAAAATGTTACTAGGTCCAAGTCTAAAATGCTCATTACAAGCCTGTGAGCAACGTGGTCGTTAGTATAGTTATCAATTTCTTGTACGGGTATATGATATATTTCTGATTTCGGGGACTGTTTTCTTAATTTAAAATATGTTAGTGGAGATTATTCAATAACTATAAAAACGTTTTATGTGTGCACGGTAGTTGGTGTAGGCTGTGTATTTTATTATAAATTACTTGGGAATGGCTAAGTTTCTCTGAGGCCTTAATGAGACATTATCGGACATTTACCGAGAATCAATGTGAAAGAACACACAGACTTTCACACTTCACGGTCCACTTTTACCACTTCAGACTTCGGATTACTTCCGTGTATACAACTTCTGCATGGCATTTGATTTTAAATTAGCAATTCAGTGTTTTTGGTTTGCGAACTGACGAGAATATCCGTACGGATCTTCTGTTTTCTATTCATTTTAAAAATATTTTCGATGTACCTAATTAACATTCGTTCTTACAGTGTTATCTCATGTCATAGAAATCATAATAATAATCCTGAAAGAGGAACGTAAAATCATCAGAAAAATTCTCGGCCCAAAACTGACTGACGAAGGATATAAACTGCAATCTCGTATAAAAACTGAGGAGCTCTCAAACCTTGCGGCCAACATCAGAAAAAGACGCCTGAGATTTTACGAACACATCAAACGCCTTCCAGAAAATAGACTGCAGGAATCTCACTTGAGGCAACAGAAAACATCAAAACAAATGGGTGGACAACGGAAATCCGCCAAGACCTGGAAAAATCAGGAATCAAAGTGGCCGACATCGCTGACCGAACCTGCTACAGAACGAAAATCAACAAGTGGGAAGTAGAGTCAGAGAGAAACCACAAAAAGAAGACGGGAGCTAAGTGGACAGAAGAACGAAGAACCACGATGAAAGAATAATAGAAGGCTGCCTGGCAAAGAAGGAAATGCACAACTTCTAAGTGAGTTTTGCGTGATCAGTTTTCTGGTCTTTTTCGCATCTCATAATAACAATAATAATAATAATAAGAAGAAGAAGAAGAAGAAGAAGAAGAAGAAGACGAAGAAGAAGAAGAAGAAGAAGAAGAACATAGACAGGTGTTTTCATGCATGTGTTAATGTAATTTAATGCATGTATTCCGTACTACGATCTCCTCAACGGGCTCAGGAGTGCCCTCAACATGGCGGTATGGACATCTCTACCCAGTCACACTCTACTGAGCAGCCGGTGGTGTGGGGCCTTGGCGAAAGTAAGGATTGGCCGTCCGCAGGTATAGCAACGGGCCGGACCGCCTGCTGTTCCTTATGGAAGAGGGACTTGTGATTAGACAGCAATTAGTACGTGTGGCCATTCATGGTTGATTAGAATTGTGTGTGTATATGTGTGTATGTGCATTTAATGGGTCATCCTAAAATAAATTAAGAGTAATAAAGCAGACAGAATTTTATTTGTAACGGTATGAAAAGTAAGACCCATAATTTTGTAGATATAAAAGAGCTCTACTTGACACCGATCACAGAATGGTTTGGATATCAACTACTCTAGGCAAGCCGGAAATCTCAGGTAGTTAAGATGAGGAAGGAAATAGTTGATGACTGGAGTTCAATAGTGAAACCCCAGTGAACACTAGAAGGGTAGGAATAGACGTGAACAGTGAAAAACAGACCACGTGTGTAATTTAGACACAATGATAAATAATTAGGAATGAACGACAATTAAATCAACTCCGGATAATTTTAAAGATTACGATGTTTTACTTCTCAGCGTGTGAAGATAATTATAGAAATGACGGTTTCCGTGACCTCAATACATAACATGGAATATTCATTACAATCTCTTAACTACCGTTATCTCAACAATCGCTTGTGCTGCAACGCAGTCATTTTCTCTACACTAAATATATATTAGAACATTTTAATGCAGGCTTTGGAAAAGTTAAACTGCTCATAAATTGCTTGTTTCGATATGTATCTTACGGTAATCAGCGGTTCCACTTCTTGAATGCCAGTGTCTTGGTAAAGAGAAAAAGAGGAGGGCAATTCAAGGAAGCAGTTGTAAGCTATGAATCATGGAAATATTCGTAGATTTTTTCCCGATTTGAGGACAGTCAATATCTGTATTTAAGATACAGTCCTTGGGGCCAGATCCATCTCTGGTGAGAAGTAGTGTGTACCATAGACTACTGTTTGTCTTCCGGTGTGGGCTACTTTCTTTGCTACTTCCGTTTACCTATTGCAGTCCATTGGCTTTGATCATTTGAAGTGGGGTCGATGTCCTAGATGTTAGGTCCCTGGCACAAGCTGCCTGGCCAAGGCCGTAAAGACGTGCACTGTTCACCCGGAAGGAAGTGGGTTCGATTTTCCGTCAAGAAGTAGAAACATTTTAGAAACGAGATTTCCATTTCCGGAAGTGCACATAGGCCTGAGGTTCACTCAGCCTAAACCAAAAAGAAGTACCAGGTTAATTCCTGGGGGCAAAGGCGGCCGGGCATAGAGCTAACCACTCTACACCATCAAGAGACTTTATGGCCTGTATGCTTTATGAGGCTTCACTCAGGCAGCGTTCCATCAACCTTCAGCATCATCTTTTGAAAATGTGGTATATACAGTATGCTTTGAATTAAAGAAAAATATACAAGACAAATATACAGAATTAAATACGCAATATCGTGTAGATACTGTCAATCAATCAATCAATCAATCAATCAATCAATCAATCAATCAATCAATCAATCAATCAATCAATCAATCAATCAATCAATCAATCAATCAATCAATCAATCAATCAATCAATCAATCAATCAATCAATCACCATTCTGGGCAGTCACCGAGGTGGCAGATTACTTACGTGTTGTTTTCCTAGCCTTTTGTTAAATAATTGGAAAAAAAATTGGAAATTTATCGAACATCTCACTTGGTAATTTACGAGTGTTCCAATCCGTAATTCCCCTTGTTATAAATGAATATTTGCTCTAATGTTTCCTCTTGAATTCCAACTTTATCTTCATATTGTGATCTTTCCTACTTTTTAAAACACCATTCAAACTTATTCATCTACTAATGTCATTCTACGCCATCTGTTCATTGACAGCTCAGAACATGCCGCTTAGTGGAGAAACTCGTCTCCTTTCTGCCAAGTCTTCCCGGCACAAACTTTGAGACATTTTCGTAACGCTAGTCCTTTGTCAGAATCACCCACAATAAATCGACCTGTTTTTCTTTTGATATTTTCCAGTTCTCAGTTCATGTAATCCGAGTAGCTTTTTCAGACAAAGTTTAAATAATATTATGAAATAGCCCCCGTGCCTCAGACGGTAGCACGCCGGCATCCCACTGCTGGATTCCGTGGTTCAAATTGTGCTCAGTTCATGTCAGATTTGTGCTGGACAAATCGGAGGCTGGATAGGTGTTTTTCCGGGTTCTCCGGTTTTAACTGTCATCTTTCGTTCCAGCAACACTCTCCAATATCGTTTCATTTCATCGGTCTGTCATTAATCATTGCCCCAGAGGAGTGAGAAAGGCTTCGGCAGCCGGCACAATTCCAATCCTCGCCGCTAGATTGAGGTTTTATTTATTCAATTCCTGTGGACTTTTCATTATGAAATTAAAATATTTATTATTTACTGAATTTGTGTTTTTCTTTCTTCAGAATATCCCTAAGTGGCAGTTACCCCAGAATGCAAACTTGTAATTCATTTGTAATTTGTCGTGCTATACAGATGGTGATTGATAATTTGGAGATACTCCCTGAGACTCTGCTCTTACTTCCAAAATATGAATGAGAAAACTTCGAATTTCTAAATCACTCCTCTAGCACCGAATAACAGCTCAATAACTTTCCAGTTTCGGAACAGAATGTTGTTTTTCTCCTCCAGATGTTTAAATGGTTGTTCGTATTGCCTCTTCTTTTCAGCACCAACCTCCTTTGCTTGTGCGTTTCCTCTTGCAAACTGCACACCTGGGTCGATAACGAAGACGACGTTCTTCTTTCTGTCCATTGCTATGCCATCAGCATGCGTATAGACTCCCTGAGATGAAATTCATGGCACTTCTTAAAATATTTCAAACTTGCTCGTCTTTTTGGGACAGCTAATAATGCACGTATGTTTAATATTGCGTTAATATTGGGTGGCTAAACAATATTCATACCTTAGAACCATAATAAATGAAGATTGGGATAACTCACAAGAAGTCGAGGTACGCATTGGAAAAGGAAGAATTATGTACCAGAAAATTAATACCGTAATGTGTTTAAAAACCACAATCTAACATTAGGAACTAAGATCAGACTTTTACGCTGTTATGTATTTTCTGTTCTTTTATGTGGGAAAGAGACATGGACCTTAAATAAAACACAGAGAAGAAACTGGAGGCGTTTGAAGCATGACTTTATAGGCGGATACTGAGAATATCGTCCCTGTTCTGCCAAAACGGCGAATGTAACAATGCTCGCCTATCCATTATTTCCCTTAAGACTGGTCACGCCTTCCAGCTATATATTGATATGCGGTCCATCAGAACAACTTTCGTTTAGTTCATTTTCCTATGCGCGTGTGTAAAGGAAAATGAACCATAAATACATCACACTCTAGGAGTGGGTAAATGTCATGCAAACTTACATTCCTTCAGTATGGTACAGTAAGGTTCATTTTCCTTTACACACGCACATAGGAAAATGAACTCAACAGAAATTGTTCTGATGGACCGAATATCAGTATGTAGCTGGAAGGCGTGACCAGTTTAAGGGAAATAATGGATAGGAAGAGCATTGTTACATTCGCCGTTTTGGCAGAACAGGGACGATATCTTGAACCCAGAGAATGACAAACGTGGAGGTAATGAGAAGGATGAACACAATACCTCAGTTGATCAAGATAGCGAAATGCCGAAAGCTTCAGTATCTGGGACATATCATGCGCAATACAGGTTGATACGGCCTACTCCAAAACATACTTCAGGGGAAAATCAACAGCAAAGGAGGTCCTGGAAGAAGACGAATATATTGGATTGACAATGTTAGAGGCTGATGCAATATGGCATCAGCTGAACTGTTCCGGGCTGCCACAAACAAAACGAAAATAGCCATCATGATCGCCAACATCCGAAACGGATAGGCACCGAGGGAAGAAGAGGAAGAAACTTCTAGCAAATAGAACTCAGAGAATTAGTGTAGGTGAAGTGTTATCTGATCCTGTAATGATTAAGAATGGATCCCGCAGGGCAGTATTATATTGGACCTTTATGTTTTCTTATACAGGATGGTAGTAAACAACGTGAACTGGGTATATGTGCGTTGGAGGGCCGCTCATACTTAAAGTAATTTGGAATACAATTCGATGTCATTTTATCATCTACTGCAGTTAGCCAATCTGATACCTTCGCGGGCGAATTAAAATGGGCTTTGTTAGGCGCTATTGCTAAATTTGCAAGTGGTTTAGACCGGCCTAAGAGCCATACCAAGAAATCAACATCAGTCGGTGATACCGTAGTGCACTTGCTATGGCGCGGGCCCATCAGCCAGGAGGTCCTGGCAAAATTATTTTTCTTCCATGGGTGCTCTAAAGCCGTTTGTAAACTACGTGCAGGTTCACTTGGCCATGTCCTGGGATTCTGCAGGCGCGGGGAGCTCCTACGAAACACACAGCACCACCAGATCAAATTCTTCATTGCTGAAGAACTGAGAAAAAAGGGATTCAATGTACACGAGGAGGCACACGGACTGGCCATAAACGGTAGTTCACAGAGAATTGATGTAATAGCATCCAAAGAAAACATTTCTCAAGGACTCATCTTAGATTCGACTGTCAGGTTCGAGCACCATAGCGGTCAGCCAGTGGAGGTCAATCTAGAAAAGGTTAACAAATACAAACCCGCTATCCATTAATACAAATATAAAAATGAAATGGTGTATGGCTCTTAGTACAGGGAGTGTCCGAGGAGAAGTTCGGCTCGCCAGATGCAGGTCTTTTGATGTGATTCCCGTAGGCGACCTGCGCGTCGTGATGATGATGATGAAATGATGATGAAGACTACACCTACACCCAGCCCCCGTGCCAGCAAAATTAACCAATTAAGGTTAAGATTCCCGACCCTGCCGGGAATCGGACCCGGGACCCTTCTGACCAAAGGCCTGCAGGCTAACCGTTTAGCCATGGATCCGGACACTACAAATATAAATACCACCTTAAGGAAATTTTAATAATAGGGATAATGGTCGGAGCTCGCAGTACCGTACCTCGTCACTTCATCACCACATAGAAGCGCCTCCAACTTCCAATGAAGCTCATCCCCGAAATTGTGACTCTCATCCTTCGAGACTCCATGAAGATCCTGAGACATCACCTCTACAGCTACAGCTCTGAAATGCCACACTAATTATACTGTTTCTGTATAATTTAGAGCTTTCTTCAATTAATAGACCTGTACAGAAATAATTATATGTATTACCATGTCCTTAGTGGCAGCCGGTAAAAACAGCAGGTTGTGCCTAAATAAATGGGAATATATATCAGTATGACCAACTCACTAACGTTGACGTTGTTTCCGACCACTCTGTATATATATATAAATGATATGAGTAAAGAGCTGGAATCAGAGATAAGGCTATTTACAGATGATGATATTGTATAGGATAGTAAATGAGTTGCAGGATTGTGAGTGACTGCAGGAGGGCTTAGACAATGTGAGATGGACGTCGAACAATTGTTATATGATGGTGAACGGGATAGAACGTGCGGTTGTAAATTTCACCAAGAGGAAATATCCCCCCCCCCACACACACACTTTTACTGTGTTGATGGTGTGATAGTACCTCATGGGGAACACTCTAACTGTCTAGGCGTTAATATAAGGAATTATCTTCAATGGGGTAATCATATTAACGAGGTTGCAGATCTCTTCACATGGCTATGATAGAATTTAGGCCATGTGATAAGGATGTAAAGGAGAAGGCGTAAAGTCCCTGGTAAGACCCCAATTTGAGTATTGTTCCAGTGTATGGGACTCTCACCAGGACTAATTCATACGAGAACATGAAAAGATTCAAGGGAGAGCAGCACGAATTGTTCTGGGTGATTTCCGACAAATTAGTAGTGTTATGAAGATGTTGCAAAATTTGGGCTGGGAAGACTTGCGAGTAGGGAGGCGAAATGCTAGACTACGTTTCGAGCTGTCAGAGGGGAGATGGCGTGAAATGACATTAGTATACTAAGTTTGAACGGAGCTTTCGAAAATAGAAAATATCATGATATGAAGACAAACGTAGAATTCATGAGGACAAATTGCGACAAATATTCATTTATAGTACGAGGCGTAAAGGATTGGAATACATAAATTGCCAAGTTCGTTGAAAACTTTTCAGTAAAAGCTACGTAAACAATTGATTGAGAATTTGCCACCTGGTAATAGCCCTAAATGCGGATGCTTGGTGACTGATTGACTGAACGTCAAATGACAGTGGAGAAATCTCAACTTGTTCAAAAATGCAAGTTGTAAAACGTTCAAATTAAGCAAGTTGTACTGTATATAAAGAAAATGGTGCTTCAACTCGTTGAAGAAAAGCTCTTGTTCGGAGTTTCGGTCACAGTGTGGACCGTATTGAACAACTGAAGCCAGTGCAAATGGCAGACTATTAGCTTGTTTCGCGGATATTGGTTTGCTGGAGAAGGGCAGGAACATCTGTTGGTCTCTGATTTCTGGTGACTGCCCTCAGTGCACGAGGGGTTGATTATGTTAGTGAGGCGACAGGCGCATAGCCCGTGGCTTCCCCTGTAACCTGGCCTTCAGTGTTGCGCCCACAGAGCGACAAAGGCGCCCTCGCCGGCGCCGCAGGGGTCCAATTACCGCGCGGCCCACACAAAGGAGGTGTACCTCGCTCCTTCCGCCAACCCTCAGGCTTATTATTAATCTCGCTTTACGCTCCTAGTTTCAGTATAATGAAATTATCCCAGCCAACTCGGTACGGCACGACCATCGTGTCACCCGCGTTTCGTCTCCACGTGAAATACACATTCTGGCAAGACAGTTTTACAAATTATTTATTAAAGTAACAAACAGTAACTTCTGTCGTTCACCACCTGAAATATTTAAAACATACGTTTGTGGACACCAGGGTTACCAACTTCATGGCATGAAAACCCTCCAATGAATCTTCTAACTCGTGACAAAAGAAATACACTACAGGTTTGTCAAATGATCAAACTATCTTTTACTAGTGACAGAAAATTATTACAATAGATTTTATTATTTATTATTCGCTAATCGGCCAACTAGGGACCACGATCAGTTTCATTATGCATTTTGGTGTCTAATAAATTTCCGATTGTTCCAGTAAATTTTCATTAGCTTGCTGTGTCAATCACGGCGCTTATCCGACACTCTGCACCAGTTGTACCACTTCTCATCCCAGAAAGTCTCAAAAGTCAGGATGTTTGTTCTGAAAAGGTCTCGTTCGTGTGTGTCTTCTGGTCGTAGGCACATTTCTCCGAGGAATTTCTTGAAGTTTACGTGCCAGGAATTGTTGTTTTGATTTTGAGTCGAAATTGTTAAAAATGCGTTTTGTCCATCGAGAGTCGTGACCGTAGAAGCGAGCCCTGCATTTGCGCATTCTGTCCATGATCCGTTCAATCTTAAGAGTATATTTCTTGTCTGAATTTTCTTATGCACATCCCGTTTCTGTAGTTTGGGCCAAGTTTGTTGTGGAGATTTTTTTTTTTTGTCTAGATTAGCGAGTGGGCATTTCTGAGAGGGGACAAGGCATTCTGACAGACAGAGAGATATTATTTGTATCATCCCAATTTTGGCCAAACAGCGGTAAGCAACTGTTTAACCAGTTCTTCTCCTCATCTCCTCCGAGAAATTTTCGTCCTTTGACAGAGGATCCTCCACCTTTCTCCTGTCCAGGTATTGGGCTTTGTTGGTTGTTCCAGGAATCCCTTCATTTTATCCATCTTATTTTGAAAAACTGCTCTGTTCCAGATCTCACTTGTCCGGATCTCAACTTTTAATATCTTTTCTTGTCTCCTGAACCCATTCTGTGGTCGTCTTTATGTTGGTGATGTACAGTATTTGAAAATGTCAATATTTTGCGTTGTGTCTCTAATCTTTTCCGCATGCATGCATTACTATTATTAATAACAATTAATAAATAATAATAATAATAAGAAGAAGAAGAAGAAGAAAGAAGAAAGAAAGAAAGAAAGAAAGAAAGAAAGAAAGAAAGAAAGAAAGAAAGAAAGAAAGAAAGAAAGGCCTTAAAATACAATCGCATTATAACTGCCCTTAGGTTTGTTATCGTTGAAATGTTATGATCCTGAAATATTTGAATTACGGTGTCCATTCTATTTATTAACCAAGAACTCAAATACGAGAATATCTGCCGTTGTTGTTAAATTATACGTATGTTCAGTTAGACTGGGCACGCCGTTGTAGGGCTTTACTCTTAGAGCCACTTTCAGAATAGATTTTCGTGAGATTGCAATAACGCCCTTGAGCAATCCACCTTCAGAACGTAAATGTATGTAACGGTGATAACAAAAGCAGTTGGGAAACTGTCATTTCTTTGATAATGTTCCATAAGAGCGAATAGCGAGGCCATATCGGCAGAGTTCATAAGCATAAAGTCCAGTTGTGGATGATGGGGCAATCTCTGTCCGGATAGAGATGAGGCTAGAGGCAGTCTGACCACGTCCGAAGGCTGATCCTGAGGAACGAGGACAGTTGGGCTTAACCTCAATTGCTTCTCCAGCTCCGCTTCTTCGATGGTCGACTTAAAGCAAGACGTCGCGATGCTAATGAATGTAGTGGAAATGTAGAAGGAGCTTACGTGGAACGATGTGTAATATAACAGAAGATAGCCCTGGTTCTCTGCCGGACGACTAGAAACATCTTCGCATAACTTCGCACTTCAGGAAGAATGCCGAAATTAATTCAATCCATAGTTTATCAATAAATCAAACAAAATCCAGGGACGAAATTAGTTATTTCCAAAACAATGTAAACCGTCATTGAGAAAATAAAAGTCTGCTTTTTGTCTCAATGAGCAATCTTCTTCAGCATCATCTTCACTCTCTTAAGGCCCATTTTGTAGGGCCTTGGATAATGACGACCTCTCTCCACTAAAATATGTTCATTGACTGGTATATCCAGATTTATTTACTTTTTAACTTTATTTTGCAATATGAAGGTACACATGCCTAAGTCCAAATACGTTGCTACCGAGCTCGATAGCTGCACTGTCGGCAGCCCTACAGATGGTATTCCGTGGTTTCCCATTTTCACACCAGGTAAATGCTGAGGCAGTACCTAATTAAGGCCACGGCCGCTTCCTTCCCATTCCTAGGCCTTTCCTATCCCATCGTCGCCATAAGACCTATCTGTGTCGGTGCGACGTAAAACAAAAAAAAAAAAGATATAGAATGATAAGACACACCTTAAGACACTCCAAATATTCTAATTCGTAAAGATATGACAAAAGTTTCACACCCAGGGCTTGTTCAGTTAGTTTTCTGAGGGAAGTGTAGGCGATGAAAACGGCAAGGGTAGACCGAGGCATGAACATGACAGACAGATTCGAGTAGATGTAAAATGTATTAGTTAAGTAGAAATGAAACGGTTAAGACAGGATAGGGTGGGATGGAGGGCTCCATTGAACCAGTCTATGGACTGATGATAAAAACAATAACGTGATAAGAAGAAACAGAAAGAATACTAATGAATAAGAACACAATTGATGACAATAACTAAAAGACTAATAAGAATAAGAACATAATTGATGACAATAACTTTTTTTTAACAAGTTGCTTTACTTCGCACCGACACACATGTTTTATGGCGACGATGTGACAGGAAGGGTCAAGGAATGCGAAGGAATGGGCCGTGGTCTTAATTAAGGTGTGAAAATGGGAAACCACGGAAACCATCTTCAGGGCTGCCGACAGTGGGGTTCGAACCCACTATCTCCCGAATACTGGATACTGGCCGCATTTAAGTGACTGCGGCTATCTAGCTCTGTGATGATTATAACTCCAAACGAAAAACATAATAACATGGGCTACAGATTACCATAGAAAATTGCTGGCCTTAACAAAGGTACATCCCCAGTATTTGCCTGGTGTGAAAATGGGAAACCACGGAAACCATATTCAGGGCTGCCGACAGTAGGGTTCGAACCCACTATCTCCGGCACTATCTCCGGGATACAAGCTCACAACTGCGCGCCCCTAACCGCACGGCCAACTCGCGCAGTAAAATAAAATGCTAAATTATGTATATATATGCGAGGTTACCTCAAATAGGAAAAAACTAAAGATTGAATATGGACACGTATGCAAAATACTGTAAACTATGTTTTAAATTACTCCAAAAATCCCCATTCGTAAAGATATGACAAAAGTTTCGTCAGACCTAATAAAAAATATACGGATATACATTGAAATCACAGCCCGGGCAATGGGTGTAGCAATGCGATTTGTATTTGAAAATAAGTGAATGGGTACCGTTAGTTTGATTCATAAACTGATATATATATATTGATATACTAGGCAGCTTCACACACAGGTTTTCTGAACATTTTATCTCAAGTCCCCTAACAGAATCTTTACCCATAACAACTAATTCGAAACATCCATCGGAAACAGTTTTTACGTCTGAGAGAAACTTATGAATTCATGAATTCATATTCTGCGGCTGTGAAATAACAGTACTTGCTTCTCTTGGAGCCGAAGAGCTTGCTTACACGTACAAAAGCCATATAATATAGCGGATTACGCCCTAAATTACTGCAGAAGACGACGACGGCCTGTAGATGTAAGTGATGGCGGGGTTTGCCGAGGAAACTGAGACATATATTTACTGGTAGAAGTTTTCTTGGCACAATCTAAATTATGTGAGAAAAACTTGGATGATATTTATGGCCGTCAAAAGCTACTAGATTTGTGATAGTGTCATATGGCAGAATGTACTGCAATTACATTCACGATATATGAGAGGCCTATATATTAAAGTGAGAGGGAAAAAAGGAAGGCTATGAATTAACAGGGCTGTATTCTGATAAGCGTTTATGTCGCCATATTTCAGGCGGGCAAGAAAGAAGACCCGTGGTTGCCGTTTTGGCAGGTTGTAACCCTATCCCTCCGAAAGTCAAGCTTAACTTAAGTAATAAAACAAAGCCGAGAATGGAATGAAGATTTACACACCGCTAGTAGCCCATTATTCAACGCGAATTCTGTAAGTGTTGGCCAGATAATTTTAGCCTTAACCGAATGCGAATGAAAAAGACAACAACATACACATGGCCAACTCATCAGGCAGAAAAATAAAACAATGTTATTTATCAGTGTTGCCAAACATGCCATAAATTATCGCAAAAGGCCAAGAGCACATTTACATGATGGAATAATTATAAAGTATTCTGTAGCTATCCTTAAGGGAATAGTACTGACGTAGAAGTGAAGCAGTAAATTCGGAACCGTACTTTGCACGCCCGTCCTTATAAAAACTACTTTACACTTTGACACTACGTTTCGAACTGGCCTTAATTTGAATGTGCATGTGCGAACTGAAGTTGCGGCAATATATTACGAAACTAGCAACTGTCAGCTACTTCCAACTTTTCGTGAAACTAAACTGTTAATTTTGAGGTGATAAATGTTTAGATCCGTTACTTGGTTTGCAAAATGAAGTGGGGATGTGAAGAAATAGAGAAATGTCTGGAGGTGTACACAGTCCAGACGTGTTTATGGAATTTTAATTACGTTAAATTTGTCCGCCTCTGTCGTATAGTGGTTAGTGTGATTAGCTGCCACCCCTGGAGGCCCGGGTTCGATTCCCGGCTCTGCCACGAAATTTGAAAACTGGTACGAGGGCTGGAACGGGGTTCACTCAGCCTCGGGAGATCAACTGAGTAGAGGTGGGTTCGATTCCCACCTCAGCCATCCTGGAAGTGATTTTCCGTGGTTTCCCTCTTCTCCTCCAGGCAAATGCCGCGATGGTACCTAACTTAAGGCCACGGCCGATTCCTTCCCTCTTCCTTGTCTATCCCTTCCAATCTTCCCATCCCCCACCAAGGACCCTGTTCAGCATAGCAGATGAGGCCGCCTGGGCGAGGTTCTGGCCATCTCCCCAGTTGTATTCCCCGACCCAACGTCTCACGCTCCAGGACACTGCCCTTGAGGCGGTAGAGGTGGGATCTCTCGCTGAGTCCAAGGGAAAAAATAACCCTGGAGGGTATGCAGATTAAGAAAGAAAGAATGACTACTAAAATAAAAGTCTTGAACGTTAGAAGAAAGAGTTAAAGTGATCACCAGATTGAAAATGGAATTTAAAATGTTGACGAGTGTCGTGAGTTCGGCCCTGTTAATTCCGCAGTCCAAACGATTTGGAAGAGCAAGCAGAACAGAACAGAATGGTTCGAAAGTTAAGCGGCTACAAAAATCTGAACGGAGCTTCGTGGATGAAGTCTAGTTAAGTTTATGTTGCTATGTTTTTCATTTTCCACTCCACTAGACTCATAATACGAATCTTGGATACTACAACACTCGCTTATAACGACACAACTTTTGAGGTCCCTTGGATGTCATTATAAACGAGTTCTACTCTATTTTAAAACTAAGGCCGGTTGCACTACTACTATTGAATTGAATCCAGAAGAAGGTAATGTGGTTTGACTGACAGTTGATGAATTGAAAAGCAAAATCTAATTCTATTAGCAATACTTACACGAATTAATCACAAAGACAAAGTTCAGAAGTCAAGTTTTATTTATTGATTTTATTTATCCTGTGCCAAGTATACTGAATAAACTTGAATAATTATTTTAGAATTGTGAAGTGGACTGTATTACCATGAGGCTGGTTCTCTCACAGGATGCAAGAAGGGATAATATAAACAACGGTAAACTTCAGTAACTATATTAAACATTGTCATGTGAACAATCAATACATGCTGTAGGCCTATAGGTAGTTAATACACTGGTGCAGGACTAAGCTGCACAATGCAGGGCTACGCTGCCACTAACACTCAAGTAAACATAAGATCTTCGTCCATTATGTTCAGGACTACGTCCCCTCACCCTCCCTCTCCCTCTCCCTCTCACACCGAGCTGCCAGGCGACATCCGAAGGCCATCTGGTAGCGCCAGAGAGAAGTGCATCACACCAAAGGTAGTGGTGCTACCTACAGGCTCCTGACATATATATATATCACTCTAATATTGCACATCCTCCGCCCCGTTGAACCTGTTCAAAACATAATTATATTACAATATACACAGAGAGTTAAGGAGGAGGCAGAGGCACCAGCTTCGTGATAGCACGCCTTAAGATACAGGAATTGCACCTGACGTCGGCAACTCTTATTAAATTGTCCCTTCCTGGAAACACCTGCTCAATGATGCCCATCTTCCACTGCAGAGGTGGCAGATGATCTTCCTTCAGCAGAACAAGAGTGCCTGCTTGAAGATTCGGATGCGACGTGGACCATTTCTTCCTCTGTTGCAGAGTGTGCAGATAATCCTTGGACCATCGACGCCACCAGTGCTGCTGCATCTGCTGAAGGTGTTGCCAGCGTGACAGTCTGTTTAGATGAGCCTCAGTCATATCAGGGTCAGGAATGGACATGAGTGGAGCTCCAATGAGGAAATGACCAGGTGTGAGAATAGAAGGATCGCTAGGGTCATCGGATAATGCACACAATGGTCTAGAATTGAGGCAAGCTTCAATTTGCGTGAGTAAGGTAACCAACTCTTCGTAGGTTAAAACTGTTTGACCCACAACCCGACGGAAGTGGAACTTCATCGCTTTCACTGCGGACTCCCATATTCCGCCAAAGTGTGGTGAACGTGCCGGAATGAAGTGCCATTTGAATTTTGATGCTGCAGCATGATTGCTCATTTCCTTGTTGAATTGTTCGTCCTTCAGCATTTGCTGCAGTTCCTTATTAGCCCCAACGAATGTTGTAGAATTATCACTGTAGAGATCTTGAATATGTCCACGACGGGAAACGAATCTTCTGAGGGCTGCGATGAATGCCTGAGATGTCAAACCTGTGACAGGTTCGATATGTACAGCTCTCGTGCTGAAGCAAACGAATATTGCAACATAGCATTTGTAGATCGATTTACCCTTCCTGGATCCTATTTTAACATCAACTGGCCCTGCAAAGTCAACACCTGAGGACAGGAATGGACGAGACATCTGGATGCGAGCCTTAGGCAGTTGGCCCATGAGTTGACTTGCATTCTTTGCCTTAAGCCTAAAGCACTGCATACATTTGTGGATGACTGATCGAATGGTTTGTCTTGCTCTAGGAATCCAGTACCTAGATCGTAAGGATGTGAGCAGTAGCTGAATCTCAGCGTGGAGAAGTCTGTGGTGCTCATATTGAATGAGTAGACGAGTGAAATGGTGATTAGGAGGGAGGATTATTTGATGCTTCCTATCGTAGTCTAGGTCTGAGTTGACAAGTCTTCCTCCAACTCTCAGAATTTGTATTTCATCCAGAAAAGGGCTTAGACATAAAATCTTGCTCTTATGGGAAATAGGTTGCCCCTTGCTTAAGGCTGCGATCTCACGTGGGTATTTGACCTGCTGAATCAGTCTAATACAGGTCAGGCTTGCCTCTTCAAGCTCCGTTGAAGAGAGTGGTGTGATGTGTTTGTGTTGAGGCTTGCGGCAGTTTAGGACGAAGCGTTTGCAATAGGCAACTATTCGGACTAGTTTACTGTAAGAGGAATATCTTTCGATTATATCTTCGGAGGCTCCTGTAGTAGTTAGCAGTGAGGTGACTGGTCGTACTTCGGGCAAGTCTTGAGGAAGGTCTCTGGGAGTTGAATTTAACCAGAATTCATTCTGTTCTTCGAGCCACTTCGGGCCCTTCCACCACAATGGCGTTGACTGAAGTGCTGCAGGATCTGTGCCCCTAGAGATTAGGTCTGCTGGATTGTCGTGCGTGGATACATGTCTCCAGGATTCCATGTTGGTCTGCTGCTGAATCTGAGACACTCTGTTAGCTACAAAGGTCTTCCAGCGGGTGGGTGTGCCCATTATCCAGGCGAGCACAATCATAGAATCAGTGTATAAATGAATGCTATGGATGTCGAGTCCAACAACAGGAACCACCTTGTCAATTAATCTTGCGAGTAATGCTGCTCCACAGAGTTCCAGTCTGGGCAGAGTGATCCGTTTCACTGGAGCCACTCTTGATTTGGCGCATAATAGTTTGCTAGTGATTGTGCCGTGAACATCCATGGCACGAATGTAGAGGCAAGCTCCATATGCTCTTTCACTAGCGTCACAAAATCCATGAAGTTGTATATTGGAAGCGCGGTGAGGAACCACAAGCCGCTCAATTCTAATGTAGTTCAAGTGTTGTAGAAGGTTGACTAGGCTGAGCCACTTATCCTGCAATTCGTCTGAGAAAGGATCATCCCAGCCCAAACCAGAGCTCCATAAGTCTTGCAAGAACACCTTATATGTAATAACAACTGGGCTTATAAGTCCCAACGGATCAAATGTAGAAGCAACTATGGACGCGACCTCACGCTTAGTAATAAAGTGTCTTGAAGGGATCTTGTTATCCATCGTTCTTGACATGCTTCTTATCAGGAAATGGTCTGTTGACGGGTTCCAAAGTAGGCCGAGGGTGTTGACACTATCATGCGTATCGAGTGAAATCAAATCTTGAGTTTCCTTACAGGTGGGTGGAATTCTTTCCAGAAGCTCGCTACGGTTGGCTGAAAACTTTCGAAGCTCAAACCCTCCCCTTTCGAGCAAGGCGATTAAATCATCTTGTAGTTGTACAGCTTCTTCAACCGTTCCAGTCGCGGTGATTAAGTCATCGACATAGAAGTCCCTCTTCAGTATTTGAGATGCTAATGGAAATTGTTTCATTTCGTCATCGGCTAGTTGTTGTAGAACACGTGTTGCAAGAAATGGTGCACAACTTGTACCGTACGTTACCGTTGTCAATTCATAGATTTTAATATTCTGATCTGGGCGTGATCTCCAGAGGATGCGCTGGAGTGGAGAGTCTAGCTGGTGCACGTAAACCTGTCTGTACATTTTGCAAATGTCAGCAGAGAATGCTACAGGCTGCATCCGGAAACGCAAAATAATAGAGTAAAGATCCTGTTGTATGTTGGGGCCCACCATTAATGTGTCGTTCAGTGAAAGTCCGTTGCTAGATCGCGCAGAACCATCGAACACTACTCGGGTTTTCGTGGTGCTACTTGTATCCTTGAAGACGGGGTGGTGCGGCAAGTAGAACACTTCTCTTTCGGAACTGTCATTGTCTGGAACTTCTGTCATGTGACCTAGTTGCTCATATTCCGACATGAATTCATTGTAGGCACGCCGAACATCTGGTTGTCTATGCAAACGACGTTCTAACTGTAGCAACCTCTGTTTTGAGTGTGAGTATGAGTCTCCCACCGGACCCACTTCTGAGCGACGAGGAAGGCGGACAATGTAGCGACCTGTAGAATCTCTCGTTGTGTTGTGAGTGAAGTGTTCTTCACATCTCATCTCTTCAATCGTTCGAGGTTTGTTTGGGAGGTCTTCTAGTTCCCAGAACCGTTGAAGCTGGTCATCCAATGAGGTTTCTCCACGGATGAAGAATGAGCGTTGCGGCTGTACAGTTGAAGACGGTGTGCTCGATGCATTTATTGTTCCGGATAGTATCCATCCAAGCTCTGTTTCTTGCAACACTGGATAGTTCCCTGGTTTGGTCATCTTCCCACGACGCAAAATTTCGAAAAATATTTCAGCACCTAGAAGTAAATCTATTCCTCCTGGCTGATGGAAGTTAGGATCTGCGAGTTGGATGTCATCTGGGAGATTCCAATCATCATAGCAAAGCTTCACAGATGGCATGTCTCCCGTAATACGTGGTAGTACAGCGCAAGTGACTGTTGCCTTGTAATTGCTTGCAGTAGACTGTAAATGCAGAGATACTGAGTGTTTCGACTCGGACATTACCTCATTAATCCCTTGGATTGGAAAAGATATGCGAGACTTCTTCAACCGGAGCTTCTGAACTAAGGATTCTGTGATGAAATTAGTTTGTGATGCAGAGTCTAGAAGAGCTCTGCATTTTTGAAGTTGTCCCAACTGATTACGGACCATGACAACGGCTGTAGCAAGCAATACATGAGCAGAAGCCTTAGGTTTAAAGGAACAATAGGAACCGAATCCTTCGTGTGAGCCTTGTGACGAATCCGACTCCGTACTATTCTCGGCACTTACTGGCATGGCAGACTGTGTATGGTGCTGATGGACAAGTGTATGATGTGCCTTGCCACACTGACGGCACACATTACCTGATGGACAATTAACAGCATTGTGCCCACTAGCCAAGCAATTGAAACACAGTTGATGTTCCTTAACAATGTCTAACCTTTCTTGAACAGTAATGTCCCTAAATCTTCCACATTTATAGATAGGATGAGAGAGCTTACAGGCTACACATGCATTGTTAGTTGAAACGTAGCTGTGTTTAGTATCTCTGTTTAATCTAGGTTTTGTTTTCTCTTGTTGGATAATGCTAGGCATGTTAGATTTAATTAATTCTAAGGCATGACACCTTTTCTCTAAGAATTGTAGAAATTCGTCGAGTGATGGAGATTGTTTTGCTGATAACATGAGTTCCCAGTCCTTCCTAGTATTAGCATCAACCTTATCTAAATACAGCTGTGAAATGATTAGTTCATGTAGTGGAGTTGACAATTTTAGTGCTTCAATGGCATTTAAATGACCCTTACAATGACTTAATAACATGCGTAGGGAATGTGGGCAATCCTTATTTGTTGCTGGCGGAGATAACAATGCCTTTATATGTGTACTGGCTACTAAGCGTGGATTGTCATATCTCTCACAGATCAGATTCCAGGCAATATCGAAATTGTCAGCAGTGACCGGCAAGTTCTCAATTAATTTATGTGCTTCACCTGATACTGCTGACAATAAATAATAATATTTCTGAATCTTATCTATAGTGTCATTATTGATCACCAAGGAATTGAATGTGTCATAAAAATGTCTGAAGTCAATAATATTGTTATTAAACACAGGCACCCTTATAGGCGGCAGTTTTACATTAGCCCTGCCTGAGCCCATAGAATGTAAACTTGGTGGAAAATTACTGCCCTCTTGATCTTCGATTAATCTCGTCATATGAGCCTGCAGATCATAATACACCTCTGAGAATTGTTCCCTATCCCTCTCATGATGTTGGGAGTCGTCATCTTCTATTTCTAGTTGATCTTGCACGACAGTATAGTCCTGCCACGCTTGTTGTAAAGCATCAAGTCTAACCTTAACACTGAATTTATCAATATGACCAGTTAAAGAATCGGTATATTTCTTTATGTTGGTTACCTTCGATTTCGCGATTCCACGCTTCTTTATTAATGACTTTCTAATATCGGGATCCATTGTGTGCAAGGATTTGACAAATGAAAGGAAGTATATGAACTGAGCTTACCAATTGTTGATTCTGCTGATGAACTCGCAATGGTGCTGGATCCAGTGTTAGCGCAATGAATGTGACGTCACGCCGCAAGATGGCTGCTTCCAACACACGTTCGAACGACTGGCCGATATGCACAAGCGTATATTGTATCACAGTCACAACACTCTCGAAACTACATTTAGTTCACAGTATGCACAATCCGTTAATTTTAAAGTACACCTTCTATGCATCCGGCCCGTGATGGCCATGAATAAACTTGAATAATTATTTTAGAATTGTGAAGTGGACTGTATTACCATGAGGCTGGTTCTCTCACAGGATGCAAGAAGGGATAATATAAACAACGGTAAACTTCAGTAACTATATTAAACATTGTCATGTGAACAATCAATACATGCTGTAGGCCTATAGGTAGTTAATACACTGGTGCAGGACTAAGCTGCACAATGCAGGGCTACGCTGCCACTAACACTCAAGTAAACATAAGATCTTCGTCCATTATGTTCAGGACTACGTCCCCTCACCCTCCCTCTCCCTCTCCCTCTCACACCGAGCTGCCAGGCGACATCCGAAGGCCATCTGGTAGCGCCAGAGAGAAGTGCATCACACCAAAGGTAGTGGTGCTACCTACAGGCTCCTGACATATATATATATCACTCTAACTGATATATATATATTGATATACTAGGCAGCTTCACACACAGGTTTTCTGAACATTTTATCTCAAGTCCCCTAACAGAATCTTTACCCATAACAACTAATTCGAAACATCCATCGGAAACAGTTTTTACGTCTGAGAGAAACTTATGAATTCATGAATTCATATTCTGCGGCTGTGAAATAACAGTACTTGCTTCTCTTGGAGCCGAAGAGCTTGCTTACACGTACAAAAGCCATATAATATAGCGGATTACGCCCTAAATTACTGCAGAAGACGACGACGGCCTGTAGATGTAAGTGATGGCGGGGTTTGCCGAGGAAACTGAGACATATATTTACTGGTAGAAGTTTTCTTGGCACAATCTAAATTATGTGAGAAAAACTTGGATGATATTTATGGCCGTCAAAAGCTACTAGATTTGTGATAGTGTCATATGGCAGAATGTACTGCAATTACATTCACGATATATGAGAGGCCTATATATTAAAGTGAGAGGGAAAAAAGGAAGGCTATGAATTAACAGGGCTGTATTCTGATAAGCGTTTATGTCGCCATATTTCAGGCGGGCAAGAAAGAAGACCCGTGGTTGCCGTTTTGGCAGGTTGTAACCCTATCCCTCCGAAAGTCAAGCTTAACTTAAGTAATAAAACAAAGCCGAGAATGGAATGAAGATTTACACACCGCTAGTAGCCCATTATTCAACGCGAATTCTGTAAGTGTTGGCCAGATAATTTTAGCCTTAACCGAATGCGAATGAAAAAGACAACAACATACACATGGCCAACTCATCAGGCAGAAAAATAAAACAATGTTATTTATCAGTGTTGCCAAACATGCCATAAATTATCGCAAAAGGCCAAGAGCACATTTACATGATGGAATAATTATAAAGTATTCTGTAGCTATCCTTAAGGGAATAGTACTGACGTAGAAGTGAAGCAGTAAATTCGGAACCGTACTTTGCACGCCCGTCCTTATAAAAACTACTTTACACTTTGACACTACGTTTCGAACTGGCCTTAATTTGAATGTGCATGTGCGAACTGAAGTTGCGGCAATATATTACGAAACTAGCAACTGTCAGCTACTTCCAACTTTTCGTGAAACTAAACTGTTAATTTTGAGGTGATAAATGTTTAGATCCGTTACTTGGTTTGCAAAATGAAGTGGGGATGTGAAGAAATAGAGAAATGTCTGGAGGTGTACACAGTCCAGACGTGTTTATGGAATTTTAATTACGTTAAATTTGTCCGCCTCTGTCGTATAGTGGTTAGTGTGATTAGCTGCCACCCCTGGAGGCCCGGGTTCGATTCCCGGCTCTGCCACGAAATTTGAAAACTGGTACGAGGGCTGGAACGGGGTTCACTCAGCCTCGGGAGATCAACTGAGTAGAGGTGGGTTCGATTCCCACCTCAGCCATCCTGGAAGTGATTTTCCGTGGTTTCCCTCTTCTCCTCCAGGCAAATGCCGCGATGGTACCTAACTTAAGGCCACGGCCGATTCCTTCCCTCTTCCTTGTCTATCCCTTCCAATCTTCCCATCCCCCACCAAGGACCCTGTTCAGCATAGCAGATGAGGCCGCCTGGGCGAGGTTCTGGCCATCTCCCCAGTTGTATTCCCCGACCCAACGTCTCACGCTCCAGGACACTGCCCTTGAGGCGGTAGAGGTGGGATCTCTCGCTGAGTCCAAGGGAAAAAATAACCCTGGAGGGTATGCAGATTAAGAAAGAAAGAATGACTACTAAAATAAAAGTCTTGAACGTTAGAAGAAAGAGTTAAAGTGATCACCAGATTGAAAATGGAATTTAAAATGTTGACGAGTGTCGTGAGTTCGGCCCTGTTAATTCCGCAGTCCAAACGATTTGGAAGAGCAAGCAGAACAGAACAGAATGGTTCGAAAGTTAAGCGGCTACAAAAATCTGAACGGAGCTTCGTGGATGAAGTCTAGTTAAGTTTATGTTGCTATGTTTTTCATTTTCCACTCCACTAGACTCATAATACGAATCTTGGATACTACAACACTCGCTTATAACGACACAACTTTTGAGGTCCCTTGGATGTCATTATAAACGAGTTCTACTCTATTTTAAAACTAAGGCCGGTTGCACTACTACTATTGAATTGAATCCAGAAGAAGGTAATGTGGTTTGACTGACAGTTGATGAATTGAAAAGCAAAATCTAATTCTATTAGCAATACTTACACGAATTAATCACAAAGACAAAGTTCAGAAGTCAAGTTTTATTTATTGATTTTATTTATCCTGTGCCAAGTATACAAAAGAAAAAGGAAATTTACACTATATACAAGGACAAGAATGTTGGTAGCGTTCACATTTACAAATCAATATCCAGTTGCTGTAGCCATTCAAAGAAGAGGGATGTAGCACTGATGACATCTTGGGTTGGTCCACCATACTTCCTAAGAGTGCACTCCTCAATAATGTGCTGAATTGACTGGAAAGGGGCTCCGCAGTCACAGGCAGGGGATTCTCGTAGTCCCCACTTATATAGCATGGCATTAGATCTAGCGTGGCCTGTTCTTAAACGGTTGAGTTTAGACCATTGGTGTCTCTTCAGGTGAAATCATGCAGAGCTCCAGCTTTGACGCCATTTTTCCCGGATATTGAAGCCAGTTATGTCATGCCATATTGGGTTCCTTGATTTAAGACGAGAAGGAGGTAGGTCAGTAAAGACCTCATGGATTGGGAGATTCAGTGGATGATCAGAATGATGTAACTTTTTCCACTCGCGTATAGTTGCTTCCTGTCGTCTGACTTCCGGAGGTGGTATGTTACTGTTAGTACGTAGCCACGGGATTGGGGTGGATTTTAGTGTGCCTGTTATGGTTCTCATACATTCGTTCAAATGGACGTCGATTTTCCACACCGGGGCACAATATTCAGCCACTGAATAAACCATGGTGAGGGCAGTAGTGCGTAGTGTGGATGCATCAGCTCCCCATGTCTCACCAGCTAGTTTCTTGACTTAGGTCTCTGACTTGTATTTTCCAGGTATTTTTTGTATATTAAAGTACGGTCTAAGGTGATGCCAAGGTACTTGGGGTTGAAATTATGTTTAATTCTTTGTTGGCAGAACACAACGTTGAATTTTTGGTGAGCTATTTGGTTACACTGATGGAATGAGCATACTTCTGTCTTAGCCGTATTTGGGCAAAATCTCCACTTCGTATAGTAGGCATTCAAGATTTTCAAGTCATTGGAGAGAATGATTTCGCCCCTCTTCTAATGTGACAGTTTGGGCAGCGATGGCTAAGTCGTCAGCATAGCAGAATTTCTTGCTGATGGTGTCTGGCATGTCCCTGATGTACAAGTTGAAAAGTAGTGGGGCTAATACAGCCCCTTGAGGTAGTCCATTTTTTTACTGTAAAAGACTTGCTTGTCTTTCTCCCTATGATGACCTCGAAGTAACGATTTGTCAGCATGTTCTTCAAAAGGGCTGTAAGTTTTCGGCAGCGTGTATGCTTTTCATTTTTGAATAGTAGTTCATCCAGCCATACTGTATCATATGCCGCTGTCAGGTCAACGAAAGCGACAGATGTCTTTAGCTTCTTCTGGAATCCTGCCTCTGGAATCCTTGCATTGAAGCAAGAAGTCAATTAGTGGCACGGAATAAATAAATTTATAAGCCGAGAATTCCTTAGTTCAGCATTACTGATTCCCTCCTGACGAAAATAAATTATTATTAATATTTATTATTTAAATGCATGATTGATTGACGTTTACTAAATATCACATTAAGACAGTTAGATATTTTCTTTCCAGGTTTGTAAGTATTGTACAATTATCTTTTTCAGTAGGGTCGTAGGACATCCTAAGTGTGATTTTCTATTATCTATTCCATATTAAGGAGAGCTAGAGTTGAGCATGAGCTGGCACACATTATCAATGCCAGGAAAACAGCTTATTTAGGCCTTGTTCTACGAGGTAGAAAGTACGGGCTTCTTAGCCTCATATTACAAGGAAAAATATAAGGCAAGCGAAGACTGGTAGACCTCCAATATTCATGGCTCCAAAACATCAAACACTGGAATTTAGAGGTGTGACAAATGGTTATTTTTGTGTAACTGCTACACCTGTCACTGGCAAAATAATATAACTGTGAAAAGTAACAGTTAAAAATAACGTCCAACGTTTCTCACCTTTTATTGGTCACAGCCTGGCTTAAAGCTCGTCTCCTTACTGCTGCGTTGCGAAGTCCCATTCATTCACTCGCACATGCGCGCCCGCATCACTACACTGTTGAAAGTTGGTGCAGCAAAACAAGCATTCCTATTTGCTATAAAGTTAACGAAAGACAGTCAACGGATGAAATGAGAAGACAACACAGTGTCTTTTTTTGTTTTCTTGTTCTTTGTTTAACGTCTCACCGAAACAGATAGGTCTTCTGGCGACGATGGGATAGGAAAGCCCTAGGAGTAGGAAGAAAGAGGCCGTGGCCCTAATTGAGGTACAGCCCCAGCATTTTCCTGGTGTGAAAATGGGAAACCACAGAAAACCATCTTCAGGGCTGCCGACAGTGGTATTCGAACCCACCATCTCCCGGATGCAAGCTCACAATTGCGCGATCCTAACCGCATGGCCAATTCGCCCGGTAGGCGTCTTTTCTGGAATCTAGAGGAGTAAATTTGGCAATGCCCCTATCAAGGATAGAAGACAAGAAAACATTATGATCTGTCTGCCAAACCTCGACACAAATCGCTACAAGAGGATCGATTTAGTAAAATGAAGTAATGTTATGTTATCTATAATATGTTATCTATAATATAAATTTGGAAGGTTATCATACTAATTTATTTATGGTACAAGAACAATTATACGGGTGAAACTTATAATAATATTATAATGTAATGAAATGGCGTATGGCTTTTAGTGCCGGGAGTGTCCGAGGACATGTTCGGCTCGCCAGGTGCAGGTCTTTTGATTTGACTCCCGTCGGCGACCTGCGCGACGTGATGAGGATGGAATTATGATGAAGACGACACACACACCCAGTCCCCGTGCCAGAGAAATTAAACAATTAAGGTTAAAATTCCCTACCCTGTCGGGAATCGAACCCGGGATCCCTGTAACCAGAGGCCAGCACGATAACCATTTAGCCATGGAGATCATAATGTAGGTAGCCCTTCACGATGTCTTGAGTCATCGATTACCAGGTTACAGCAGCAACTTAAACAAACACACTATAGAGTATATTATACACTTATACCAGAGCATGCGTGTGACGTCAATCAACATTTGACTTTAAGCAATCTCCTACGAAAGCGCTCTCACTTGGAAGACATGCGTACTACCTGAACTCTGAAGGTCACATTCTGTGTCTGTAAGCTGCTACTAGTGACAGTTCACACTTCCCAGTTACTGCTTTTACTAGTACGTTATCCTGTTGTCGTTACTCGGCATTCTGTTATTTTTCGTCCTCGTTACATTTGTAACTGTGACAGACATGTGTATGTATGTATGTATGTTCATTCTTCAGCCCTAAGGCTGGTTGGATCCTCAACAGCTCCGCCATCAGCTATCATAAATGGCCTAGGCATCACTGAAGAGGTGTACTAGGGACATGAGGAGTGAGGTAGTTTCCCGTTGCTTTCCTCACCGAGCCAGAACTTGCTATTACATATCAGTCTGCCACGCTCACTGAAATGCATGCACCAACCGATTCTATGAGCAACATGTTCACACCATTCATAGCAGTTACTGGCTGCAGAAGGAATGGCATTACTAGCATCGCTCATACCTCAGTCACTTTCATATTGTCAAAGCCAAGTATAAGACAGAGACAGATCAATGAAAGTAACAAAATTGCTCTAGCCTTTACTAGAAGACATAGTGCACTGTAAACACTAGGTCCTGCCCGCAAAGGCATCCTGTATTAATATTGAAGTAAATTACAGGAGATATCATGAAACCACGGTATGTACTAGTGTCTACATGTGAACAACCATCTATAACCATCTATGAAATTACTTTCATGAAATCTGTTTCATAAAATTAGTTACGAAACCTAATGTCGTACTGCAAACTAGCCTTACGAACTTGAAAGTTTTTCTAAGGCGCTTCAGAAACTAGGTTAACAAAAGCTCGCACGAAGCAACTTTATTTTACAGGCGATATAATGATACTCAGTAGTAGGAAACTGATAGGCATAGTCACTATTCTTGTCCGAACACTTGTCCCAACGGTTCACCAAGACATCGGAATGAAATAAATTGGGGCAAATATTCATTTATAGGAAGAGGAGTAAAGAACTGGAATAATTTACCAAGGGAGATGTTCAATAAATTTCCAAATTCTTGCCGATTGTTGAACAAGAGAGGAGGTAAACAACATATATGGAATCTGCCACCTGAGTGACTGTCATAAATGCAGATCGTTGGTGAATGATCGATCGCGATCGATTGATTGATTGATTGATTGATTGATTGATTGATTGATTGATTGATCGATTGATTGATTGATTGATTGATTGATTGATTGATTGATTGATTGATTGATTGATTGATTGATTGATTGATTGATTGATTGATTGATTGATTGATTGATTGATTGATTGATTGATTGATTGATTGAGAAATCTGCGTCCAATCCCTGAAGCCATGTCATGACGGCATGGTGAACATCCGTTTCGCCATTGAATTGCTTACCACCCAGGTGCCTCTTCATTGGTCTGAAGAAATTGAAATCACTGGGTGCCAGGTGAGGGATATAGGGAGGATGGCTCAGTACATCACACCCAAAGCACCGTAAAAGTCCAGGCTTGTGGCCTGCGGTTATCGTGCAGCTAAACAACGCATGTTAAGAGAAGTACAGGTCGTTTTCCGCGAACTGCTGCCGGAAAACGCTGCAATGTGTCACAGTAACAAGCTACATTCACAGTTGCTAACCTGGACTCTGACCTGTTAACACGTCGTGCTAGATGGCGTTTGATTCGTCTCAGTGAGTTCTATGACTATACGGCGGAGAGCAAATTAAATAGTGAACGTCTGAGAAAACTGCTTCCTTCGCAGAATACCGACGAGGAGTAAGGGACTGGAATAATTTATCAAGGGAAATGTTTGATCAATTTCCAAGTTCTTTACTCTGATAAGGAATCTGCCACCTGGGCGACAGCACTAAATGCAGATCACTGATGATTTGCATGGACGGCGATTGACCTGTCTAAGGCGATTGATACGGTAGACCATGAGAGAATAATTGCAACAATGAGTGCAGCTGGACTAGAGGAACGAGTGACTGAATATGTGGCTATATTTCTAGAAAGTAGGACTCAGAATAGGTGAAGCCTTACATGATTCTGGAATCATTAAGAAGGAAGTTTTTCAAAGCAGTATTATTAGATGTTTATGCTTTCTTATTTATAAATGAATGATGTCAGTGAAGAGATAAGGCTTTTTGCGGATGATATTACACTGTATATAGGCCTAGTAATAAACAATTTAAAATATTGTGAGCAATTGCAAATAGACCTCGACACTGTTGTGAAATGGATAGCAGACAATGGTATGATAAGATGGGTGAGAAATCAAGCTGTGAGTTTCACAACGACGAAACGTCCTCTCATTATTACTGCATTCGTCGGATCACTGTAAGTAGATAACTGGAATTATTTTAATTGGGGTAATCACATAAATGGGATTATAAATAAAGGCTCTCCACACTGCTAAGACCCCACTGTAAGTGACCCACACCAGGATTACTTAATGAAATCCAGAGAAAATCAACTCGTTTTGTTGTGGGTGATTTCCGACAAAAGATTAGCGTTAAGAAAATGGCAGAAAGTTCGGACTAGGAAAACTTGGAGAAAGGGGACGAACTGCTCGATCAAATGGTATGTTGCGAACAGTCAATGGAGAGATGGCGTAGATTGATATTAGTTGACGAATAACTTCGTGTGATGTTTTTAAAAGTAGGAATGATTACTATGAAGATAAGGTTGGAATTCAAGTGGACAAATTTAGGCAAATATTCGTTTATAGGAAAAGGAGTTGGGGATTGGGATAGTTTATCAAGGGAAATATTCGATAAATTTACAAATTCTCTGAAAATGTTAAAGAAATGACTAATTAAATAACTGACGTGGAATCTGCTACCTGAGTAACAGCCCTAAATGCAGATCACTACTGATTAATTTATTGATCGATTGGCTGAATTTTTATAGCCCCTAAAACTTATCAACAATAGCACTAAACCAACTGATTATTGTTGTCGAGATGTTCCGCTGCCTATCGTTTACGCCATATGCCATTACGCAAATTAACCCTTTAACGAAATGAAAACTAGTGATATTTAAAGTTTTGTTGATACACTAAGTTAACCATAGAAACCAACGGGAAAGTCTCTTGTGAGAACATTGTTCTCCTCTAGAATTCAAAGGCGTTCTTGAACGTGCTGCGAGAGTATTTCGAAAACTATTCATGAATATGTATCACTCGTTAATTATGTGTAATTATCAGCTAAAATGAAATGAGCACTCTAACACCCTGGCTGATTGCATTGTTTGTCAACGCTGATTAGTGATGATAATGAATGTATTGTGTCCAAGAAAGAATGACAACTTCGAAAATTACCTTAAGTGCACAGTAACATTACCATTGCTAATAACATACTGTCAGAACCATTCAATTGCGGGATACAAATGTATGAGAAAACAAAGAAGAGGATGTAGCATGTTGTCATTCGTAAGTTTTACGAAATGCAGTTCGAGTTTTCCAGGGAGGCTGAACTTTTAGCATTCCAGCAAGATGTAGGAGATATCGTCGGTGAAGAAACCAGCTTCCTATCCATTATGTTCCTTAAGACTAGTCACGGCCACATATGGATATGCAGTCCATCAGAACAATGTTCGTTGTGTGGATGTATTTTCTTATACGAGCGTGTAAAGGCATATGAACCCTAAATACAGTATATTGAAGAAGGGAGTAAATTCATGGTGGAAACATACATTCACAGTACGGTACGGCAAAGTTCATTTTCCTTCACACACAAGCATAGGAAAATGAACACAACGAAAATTGTTCTGATGGACTTCATATCCATCTGTGGCTGGAAGGCGTGAGCAGTCTTAGGGAAAATAATGGATAGTTAGAACACGGTGACATATGAGGTTTGGTTTCTTCAACGACAATATTTTAAATTCGGGAGCTCAAATTAGACTGTATCGCTTTAAACTATTCAAGGCTTCTGATAGGGTATAATATGAGAGACTACTGAATAAAATGAGTGCTGTTGGACTAGACAAAAGAGTTATTGTTTGGATGGCTAAAGAAATAGAACTCAGAGAATTAGATCAGGTGAAACGTTATCTGATCCTGTAATGATTAAGAGTGGGGGTGTAATCCACAATACAATAATTTTATTAGACGTTTACGTATTCGTATGTATATAAATGACATGATATGAGTAATGAAGTGGATGATGTATAGAGTAAGAAATAACATACAAGATTGTTAGAGCCTTCGAAATGATCTGGACAATGTGTGAGAGACAACAGACGAGAGGATGATGATAAACGGGATGAAATTTCAGCTTGTCTCACCAGGAGGAAAAGTCCTCTCAGTTTTAATAGCTGTGTTGATGGGGTGAAAGTACCTCACGGGGATCACTGTAAGTAAGGAATGGTCAATATTCGGGTAAACACACTGACGTGACTGTAAATAAAGGTTGCAGATCCAGTCACATGTTATGCCGGTTTTAGATTAAGTACTGTACAAAGGGAGGGGGCGTGTCAGTCGCTCATAATACATCAGTTAGTGTATGCTTCTAGTGTACTGGAACCTCGCCTAAATTAATTTATTCGAGAACTGGAAGAGATCCAAAGGAAAACAGATAGATTTTTTCTGGGTGATTTCTGACAAAAGAGTAGCATTACGAATATGTTGCAAGTTTTGGGCTGAGAAGACTCGGAAGTAATGAGAACTGCTCGACTAAGTGGTATGTTCGGAACTGTCAATGGTGAGATGACGTTGAATGACATTAGTAAACGAATAACCTTGAGTGTAGCTTTTGAAAGTAGGAAGATACAATTAGAATTCAAGAGGAAATATTTGGGTAAAGTTCATTTATAGAAGGACTAGTAAGTAGGCAAATTGGAACAATTTATCAAGCCAAATGTTCGATAAATTCCCAAGTTCTTTCAAGATATTTAAGAAAATTGTAGGTAAAAAACTGTTAGGGAACTTGCCATCTGGGTGACAGCCCTAAAAGCAGATCATTGATTGATTGATTGATTGATTGATTGATTGATTGATTGATTGATTGATTGATTGATTGATTGATTGTCGAAAAACCTTAATTTCCAGAACGACCATTACAGTTACAAAGGAAATACATACGAACTCTCTTTTTCGTAATGAACTGAGTTTTACATACGCGTGCTCTGCTTTATTTTGTCCCAGAACCAACCATTGACCCAATATTTCGTTCTTCATCGAAGAATAGAAACGCAATTTCATTTAATAACTGCGAATTAATGACCACAATTTTGCAAAGATTAATTACTGAAAAATCAGAGCAGGCTTGAATTTGAAGTGAATATATCCAAGATACAGCCCTACATCATTTTACTTCATTGGTCTTGTAGTTTAGATGGAATTAATCTTGAAAGAAAGACACAATCTAGTCTTAAGCTATTAAGTGAATTTTTACAAATATTTCCGCAATAATTCAAGATTTTAAAATGAAACTTAATCATGTGATAGTTACCCCTGAGAATATCTGTAGAAATTTCCATGAAATTCCACCCAGTAGTTGAGAAGTGATGTCGTTTCAGAAGGTAGACAGACCCAAATCATTTAATTTTTTGGATTCAGACGTTATTTATTTATTTATTTATTTATTTATTTATTTATTTATTTATTTATTTATTTATTTAGTATCAAAATGCCGCAAAGCTAATGCTATGAGCTCGCAGATGTGATCAACAGTATCCTGTAACTTCTTTAAAAAAATAAATCGACCTCTTTTCAGGCCAATTTGTCTGTACGGGAGTGAAGGTTGGGTGGATTCAGGATGTCTTAATCAAAAGTTGGAAGTTAGTAACATGAAGGTAGCGAGAACGATAAGTGGTACAACATGTGGGAACAATGTCAAGAGGACTCTTGGAATGTGATGATAAATGTTAAATTAGAATTACACTTGATAGGTGTAGCTATGTGTATTAGCCGGCCTCGGTGCTAGGATCATGTGAGGTGAATGGAGAATAATAGATTTTGTCATGGAGGGTAAGGGATGTAGGGGAAGTCTAGGATAGTCGTAGTTAGACTCAGTTCCTAATGATTTAAAATAAGAGATTGGGGAATAACCGAGACTAGAAGCCTAGTTGCAAACGGAGGATTGTGGGGACGCTTTGTTAATTCACGGTAGTCCCGTTTCTCTACGGGGTGGGATATGAAGTGAGATGAATCTCATAGCGAGTTTTTACGTTCGGGTGGCCTTCCTGACGTCAACCTCATCAAAGGAGTTAATGGGAGGAAATTAATGAAGTGATATACGATAGCAAGAGGATGGATGAAAACTGTTACTGGCAGATAGCCTGCTCCTGTCGAATAGTACCAAAGAGTCTCATCAGAGCTTTACGGACGAATCACCGTGAACAGTCATATGCTCTCACTCCATATGAACACTGCGGAGAGGTTAGGAATTAAATCCAGGCTTTTGGCACGCAATCTAATGATCAGTAAGTTAATTGTACACCGCCACCTCTCATATCCTGCCCACCAACATTCTGATAGTGAATTTTTTGTACCAAAGGGACTCGAATCAGCTAACCACTATGTCAGATCATATAGACTTGACGCCTTAACGATCGCGGCCACCAGGCGGGCCACAGAATCTTAAAAATTGAACTCTGAAAATCATTGTGGTTTATAATGAAAACGTATATGTTTATGTATGGGTGCAATGCATTCATTTTGTAGGTGTTGCTCCTAACCGATGATTCAAATTTCAATAATAATTATTTGTCACATGAACCTATCTATTTGTTATTCCTAAACTCCTCATGCATGAGGTCGGCACTGCATATCAATTCCTGTTCACTTACACAGCTTGATGCCTTTCCTGACATCAAACCTATGTGTCTGTGGACGAATGTATTGACGATGACGTGTTTATGTAGTGGTTAGTACTGAGGTTTGTGTTGTGTGAATTAAGACAAATATAAATACTCAGGTCCCCCTCTGGGGTGTAGTGTTTAGCGTGAAGAGGCCCGGGTTCAATTTCCGGTTCTGGCATGAAATTTGAAACGTGGTACAAGGATTGGAACGGGGTCTACTTAGCCTCGGGGAGGTCAACTGAGTACACTGGGTTCGATTCCAACCTCAGCCATCCTCGAAGTGGTTTTCCGTGGTTTACCACTTCTTCTCCAGGCAAATGCCTGGATGATACTTTTACTTAATTGCCACGGCCGCTTCCTTCCCTCTTCTTTGTCTATCCCTTCTTATCTTCCCATCCCCACACAAGGCCCTTGCTCGGCATAGCAGGTGAGGCCGCCTGGGCGTAGTACATATCCTCCACCCCAGTTGTATCCCCAAACCCAGTCTTAAGCTCCAGGACGCTGCCCTTGAGCGGTAGAGGTGGGATATCTCTCTGAGTCTGAGGGAAAATCCAACCCTGGACGGTAAACAGATTAAGAGAGAAGAAATATTAACACGCAGTCGCCGAGCAAAAGGGGTTAAAGTTAAGCGACTGAAGCCTTCAACCCTTGCAGGAAGTGAACCTGGGATCCTGTAAAAGAAAGGACCGCAGGGGTTTTTTTCGACTCGGGGATATCAGGGAATCTGAGGGGGTCGTTAGGCACTTTCGCTAAACACCTCGACCGTTTAATTGCTCATGGCTGCCCCATCCTTTCAAGGATCGTATCTTGATGTTTTCCACTCGACTTCGATAGTTATTTTCCTGATCGATGGGAACTGATGAGCATGCGGGTTTGAATCTTACAAAATCAACCACGCCCATCATCGTGCTTTGATGGATTTCCAAATAGTAATCTAAGCTATTAATATCTCCGTTATTATCGCTCGTATGGTAAAAAGATATATGAGACATCAAGTATTTTATTTCATACTATGAAGTAATAGCCTTCTTTAAGAAGACACTTTACAGTCGTATAATTACGTCCCGCACTGTTTAATTAGAAAATGTCTCTGATTGGTTGAACTCAATATCGTAAACACGGATAGAGAGATCATGATTCGAGGAACACAAAATATAACCTTGTTGAATTGTATCCCCGCCTGATTGTAGCACTGTGGTTTCGTGAACCTGACAAACGATAAAGCGTCTCAGCATTCCCAACGCAAGTAATCTGCCGCTATCAGAATACTGATAGAATTTTCAACAGATACATATCGCATATATTGGTTATTTGTTTTACGTCGCACCGACACGGATAGGTCTTTGGCGACGATGAGGGAGGAAGGGGCTAGGAGTGGGAAGGAAGCGGCCGTGGCCTTAATTAAGGTACAGCCCCAACATTTGCCTGGTGTGAAAATGGGAAACCACGGAAAACCATCTTCAGGGCTGCCGACAGTGGGGTTCGAACCCACAATATCCCGAATACTGGATACTGTCCGCACTTAAGCGACTGCAGCTATCGAGTTCGGTTATCGCATATATTACAATATATCATAACGTTCGTATTATCTTTATTCATGCAGAACCAGAGGATCATGTTTACGATTCTGGTAGCTTGTGGACTGTTCGCTGCTTCAAATAACATTAATTTGTATGTTTTATTAATACATAACCCCATGTACACACCTCTTATATCTTGCAGAACAATACATGAACAACAAAACAAGAAAACGTCAATACATGGATCAAACATGAACAATTTGTATCGTGACGAATCAAATTTTTGTAATTAAATTGCTGTGAGCTTGCATCCGGGAGATAGTAGGTTCGAATCCCACTATCGGCAGCCCTGAATATGGTTTTCCGTGGTTTCCCATTTTCACACCAGGCAAATGCTGGGGCTGTACCTTAATTAAGGCCACGGCCGCTTCCTTCCAACTCCTAGGCCTTTCCTATCCCATCGTCGCCATAAGACCTATCTGTGTCGGTGCGACGTAAAGCCCTTAGCAGCAATGTAATTAAATTAATGAATTCATTAAATTAATTTAATTAAATTTAAAATGAGTAAATTCACTGTAGTATGAAATCAAATATAGTACGAAACAGCCACCAAAGTGATCAGTTTATGTTACTCGTTTGGAAATTCCAGGAAACATCTCGCTCGTAACGTACAAGATCACTTTGTGTAGCTGTTGCGTAGGCTACGTCACTATTGCATTACCACAACTTTTTTATGTGCCATTTTAGATAGAATAAATATTTGCGGGAATATTCGGAAGTTCTTAAAGGAAATGTATTAATCTTAAATATCTACGTTATTTCCATCATAGGGTAGAAGCGTATAATATACAAGGAGCTCCGGAATTAGATTTTGTATAAGGGTTGTCGTGTACACTTTTCAGTACAGTTGATATTAACAGGTACCGTATGCGGCGAAACAAATAGCACTGAAATATTATTTAATTACGTTGGTGTGAGCTTGCATTCTGGAGACTGTTTTCTTGTTTCCTTTTTCATTAAAAAACAACTACACTTGTACCAATGTACTTAATAAATTTTCTTAATGTTGTATTGGTAACTTTTCCCTAACTATGATGACCTTTACACAAAATCAAATCAGTGGTGGCTGGTAATCACAAATTCTGTCCGACTTGTTGGCTGAATGGTCAGCGTACTGGCCTACGGTTCAGAGGGTCTCGGGTTGGATTCCCGACCGGGTCGGGGATTTTAACCTTCATTGGTTAATTCCAATGACCGGGGGGCTGGGTGTTACCTTCACATGGGAGATGCCACCCACCCTCATCGGAGGGTCTGCCTTACAAGAGCAGCACTCGGCTAGAAATAGTCACACGAAATTAAACCACAAATTCTAAATTATCTTGCAAACGACTCGCCATGTCTACTAAGACTTCTTTGCATCTAGTATCATGTACTAACAGTTGTTTCAATTTGCTCTATTAATTACGATGCACTCTGTATACTGAGTAGATCATGACTACCCTCCATAGTTAACCCATTACTGCATAGTGTAGCCATGATGCAACATATCACTTTTCACCAATGTAAGTGAATACAGATTGTGGACAGAGGTAGTTTTACGTCACACCTTCAACCATACAGCCAAAGATACGCCATCCACGCCGTCAGCATTCACGCATATCAAAAACAAAAGCTAACCCCATGGCACGGCAGTCCTTGAAGGGCCTTAGCGTACCAAGCGACAGCTGCTCATCCTGAAGGCCTACAGAATACGAGGTGTCGTGTGGTCAGCACACCGTATCTTCTCGGCCGTTATTCTTGTCTTTCTAGACCGGGGCCGCTATCTAACCGTCCGGTATGGCCTCAATTCTAAATTCTAATCACAGAGGCTGCGTGGATCTCGAACCAGCCCTCAGATGCAGGTAAAAATACCTGACTTGGCCGGTAATCGAACCCGTCGCCTCCAGGTAAGAGGCAGACACGCTACCCCTACAACACGCACACCAAACACCGTTTACTTTCCGTGGGCCTTCCTCAGCAAGTAACCACAGGGTTCAGGGGTACGTTTTACTCAACCTCAAGACATTACCGACCTACGTTCGTGCAACTGTACTTGAGCCTTGCAGTACGTACCCATGGCCAGTAGGCACTAACGATCCGTCTTTAAATGTTAAAAGCTTAGCGTAGTAAATGTTTTTGTTGTTGTAGTTGTTGAGAGCAAGTACAGGAGAGTCCCAGGACGAAAACTGTGCCCTTTTACTCATCTGTTTCCAAGCAATACTCAGTGAGTCGGAAAATCTCCATTGTACTGCACTGGCGGGGGAATAAAACGCACTGCTTCGGAGGCGGTATTTACCACCACATCAGAAAAGGGACCCCTTCATCGCTAATAATTTTGAAAAATCAAATGGTGTTTATGAATTTAGTGAATGAAGTTAGGTGGGGGGGGAGGGGGTTGGGAGCTAAGCTTCTTACCAAACGAGAGTTTTCAGGTTTGAATTTTTATGTTAATTAGTGAACATATGTCTTAAAATTTGGAATAGGCCAAACAATGGGAAGGTAACCTTTTAAAACAGGTCCTAAGTTAGCCAAACGCCGCGGTGTTTGAAACTGTTCGGCTTCTTGGTCCTTACGACCTGTTTTAAGAGTACGATGCCTGTGTCGACAGACTGACTAAGGAGGATTCTAGATTTAGTCATCACCGGGCGAGTTGGCCGTGCGGTTAGGAGCGCGCGGCTGTGAGCTTGCATCCGGGAGATAGTGGGTTCGAACCCCGCTGTCGGCAGCCCTGAAAATGGATTTCCGTGGTTTCCAATTTTCACACCAGGCAAATGCTGGGGCTGTAACTTAATTAAGGCCACAGCCGCTTCCTTTCCACTCCTAGGTCTTTCCTATCCCTTCGTTACCATAAGATCTATCTGTGTCGGTGCGACGTAAAACAAATAGCAAAAAAAATAAAATAAAAGAAAACACGTCATTTTCATTATTTTGTTTACTTGTGATCTAATAAGCAGAATACGAAGTTCGGTTCGTATCGTTTTATTAGATTTTAGTAATGCGGCTCTTGTCATCTTGCATAGAGTGTTATTTTGAAAAGTTTGTAATTTGAAAGAAAAATCTTTTTTTTTTTTTGCTGTACGTCGCACCGACACAGATAGGTCTTCTGGCGACGATGGGATAGGATAGGATAGGCCTAGGAATTGGAAGGAAGCGGCCGTGGCCTTAATTAAGGTACAGCCCCGGCATTTGCCTGGTGTGAAAATGGGAAACCACGGAAAACCATCTTCAGGGCTGCCAACAGTGGGGCTCGAACCCACTATCTCCCGATTACTGGATACTGGCCGCGCTTAAGCTACTGCAGCTATCGAGCTCAGTAAGAAAAATCGTTTATACTATATTCCATTATGGCAAACCACATCACATACAAGTGTTAATGTAAACCTAAGGCAAGCTGAACTTTAAAGATTGAAATTTTCGTGACCGTACGCAAAGAAAAAAAAAGTAATTCATGCAGCAGAGAGTTAAGTCTTCAACATATTTCTCCTTGAGTCTGGAGGCTGTGGAATGAACTACCTTCTAACAGGGTTCTTTTATCTTGAGTCTAGTTACTATGGAATGACTTTTGTCATTAATTGTTTCCATCCTTCATTCTTATTATTCTGAAGACGATCTTGGTAGCAAGATCGGAACACGTCAGCCTTCGACAGTTGTAACATGACCTAATAAATAAATGTCAGATCTGTGATAGTTATGTATGACTAGGGAATAATGATCCGCTGAAGGAATACTTTACCAGGTCACCTTGTCTTTCTCTGATGTAGTATCAGAAAATGGAGACCATTCACATGTTTGTAGAGTGAAAAATGTTCACAGGGGAACTTAGAATGATGAAGAGTGTTATCAGAGGCATTGAGCAGGAAGAAGACATGACTTACATCTATATCTCTAAGGAACGGCAAACTTCTTACAAAATTGCAGCGAACATAAAATTCGATTCATTGCCCTATCTTTTACCGTGAGTACACCATAAGTTTTAGTTAAAGCGTCCTTGAGGGTGATATGAGCCGACAACATTAGAGGCACTCACAATAATTCCGTGTTCTTTCATTCTGCACCACACCTCACTTCTCCGTCCGCGAGTCTGGACGGCGTGTTCTGCCCATTTCGCTCGCTCCACAGAACCATATCGCCGGCGTGATGTATGGCAGGCACACATTGCAGCAGATAGGACGCAATATGTCTGCTCGAGAAAGGCAATAACCATTAGGTTTCGTGGGGGGAAAACTGCCCCATTCCAAATGACACGGCCGGCGAATATCGGGAAATTTATATTGTTGGGTTGGTATACGTGTGTGTGTGTGGGTGTGGGTGAAGGAGGAGGAAGGCAGCAGGCGGATTACGATCGGGGGTGGCTGTCGCCGGATATGAAGTGCCCAGAGCGGATCGCCTCAATGCCGGGTAAGCTATTGACCCCCCCATCTATCGCCGGAGTAGAGTGCTACGAGCACCATCGATTTGTATGCAACGTTCCGAAGGGATAAAGCTAGGTCCACGCTCCCTAACCTTTGGCAGGGTCTGGGCCACACCTCGGACATAATTCACCCTGAAGGCTCTATCCACTCACCAAACTGCAATCTTAGCGGGGGGAGCTACTGCCCCGCTGGCCCATTCATCAAGGTGTTAAGTGAAATGTTACAGCCACGAATTAAAACCACTGCTGCCAAGCGTCGTGATATTAAGCCGTATATTACTTAAGAAGAGAGGGTCAGACGGCGGAGCAGATAGTATATATAACAAGAATTTAGTCATGCATGGAGAAGTAATAAGCTGAGGCACCGAAGGAGAGAACTTGTGTAATTAGTGCAACTATGATAACGATTGCAGCTGACATTTTTGTGGCCTAAATACTCTGGAAGTAGACATGCATATATGACACAAAAATACCAAAATATGACCAATAATTGCAAGTGGGAAGCCCAAGAAATATTGTCCAAAACCTGCTTAGGAGGACCACTTTTATTCACCATTCTACGACGTTTTGAGAGGACTATTAACTCCTTGTTATTGTCCATAGTGGGATTCTTTTTGTTCTTCTTGGACTTCTCCTCAGTTTATTGAGGCTAGCATTTGATGAGCATTAAGTCCAGTTTTACGGAAAATTTCCCTTCCTGAAGCTAATTCTATGTGGAGGAATGTATTCAATGTCAATGTCAAAGATACCCGTCTCCCTTAATCTTGAAAACCATAGATTAGGGAGAGGGTATTGTTTATTGTAACCGTTTCATAATTTGTGATACATGCAGTATACAAAATTAGAAGGAGTAACCTGAGATAACTATTGAAATTATGTTAATAAATGGAACATTCATTGAATAGTAATATAAACACAGATGATTAGAAATTGAACAGAGAAAGAATAACCTGAGCTGAATGTTGGAGTTGCGTTGATAGATGGCACTTTGAAAGAAAAACCGAAACATCTATGAATATTAATATCTTTTCAGATTATAAACAAAACCTCAACGAATCCCAGTATTGTCTCTACGGACTATTGAGAAAAGGAAAAAAAAAATGAAAATTAGTATTCGGCAATACGGCAGACTAATAGAACTACTACGACAAGGTAGTTCCATACTATGCCTTAAGCCTACGTACCTAATGGCTCTAGACTTCAACGGAGTTATTTTGTCTAGGTTACCTTAGGCACAATTCAGTTCCTGGCTGACATGTATCACATCCTTTCCTTCCCTCAGTTTCCAACTCCACAGGAGGAATGTATTCATTAATAACTGTTCTTGGTAATGTGATGTGTTGTATGTAAATGCAGTTATCAGTTAAGATGTTCACAATAACCCAGCCTCCGAATTAGAGGAATTAAATCCACGATGCGCCCCGGAATCAAACTCAGGAACTCAGGAACCTATGAACCGAAGACCACTACGCTGACCCTTCACCCAAGGAGATGGATCCCTCAAAGTACCACCGTACCGTCGAAAGGGCTCTTAACTTGGGAGCGAGGGTTGGGGACCATGGAGCCCTTAGCTGATTCCTGACATGCTTCCACTTACTTGTACTAGGCTCCTCAATTCCATCTATTCTTTCCGACCTTCCTCGGTCAACGTTTGTCCTTTTACGACCCCACCGGTATTAGAGCATTCAAGGCCTAGGGAGTTTTTCGCTTTCACGCCCTTCGTAGCCCTAGTCTTTCTTTGGCCGATACCTTTATTTTTCCGAAGGGTCTGATCCCTTTCATATTTTCCTTCAGATTAGTATTAATAGAATTTGGTTGCCTGGATACATCCTTTTAAAAAAATAATCACCACCACCGTTCTACTTCCCTAAGGCCACCACACAGAAACGTGAGAAGATATTGATTAGGGCCTATGTCACCCAGCTACCATACTTCTTACAATTAGCCTACCTTGTCCGATGGATCTTGATTCTTTCTACTGAGGAAACTATTTGGAGATAATCAGTAATTTTGCGCAATACATGGATTTTCATGACATTTTCAGAGAATGACTTCTAAATAATGGGAATGTTATATCTTAACCCACGTGGCTTGGATGCTGGCTTTTCGCCCCAATTTCATAGGTTCAAATCCTATCCATCCCTGGTTCGAATTTTCACTTGAAATATCACTTGGCATGAAGAAGGGCATCCGGCCTTAAACCACGATCAATACGAAAACGAACTCGGGTGGCTACTGCAGCTGAAGAAAGTGAAATCACGTATTCCCAAAACCTATTGATTTGTAATTTGGAAATGAAGAAATATAGTTATTTAAAAAATTCGAATCCATTTTCTTGGATAAATTCCATAACGGTGTTATCGAAATTTCGGAATTTATTAGAAAATTCGGGCTCAAACATCCCTGTGTACTGATCACTCTCTCTCTCTCTCTTAAAGGAATGAGACTTCTATACCAAAATTTGAGATATAACGATCTGAATAAATTTTGCTATCAAAATTACATACAGTACATTCATGTTCTAATATAGCTTTGATAAATAGGCACTAAGTTTTGTACCGTTTGACGTAATATTGCAGGAGAGGCATGAAATTATGTAAGTCAGTATGGTATGTGAGAATAGTAATTTGAGGAAATATAAAACAAATTTAGATGTAAATTCCTCAATTGAAACTTTGCGTTCAAGGTTTCAGCACGTGATCAAAGTATCCATTTTTATATCCAGACTCTCCCCTTAACTCTTTCACTATCTACTGTATGTAAGACTGGAGGCACACTGCGAAGCATTCCTAAGGCCTTGGGTACTTTCAGCTTAGTTTAGCGATGCCGTGACTTGTCAGAATAAATCTTACCTGCTATACTGCTAGTCGGAACATATCAGCGGGCGAGTAAATTCTACTGCTACATTTTTTTACAATTTTATTTTGCGGATATCTGGTAATAGACGCGAGTGCTGGCTGGCAAAACGCCTGCTCAGATATTCATTGGCACATTAACACGCCAAGTCTAACGAAGAACATAATTTAAAAAGGGAACACGCAACTGTTAGACTCACACACGACATTAACACTCCACCAAGATAAAAATGTATGATATGTTCTTAATTAATTAAAATTTCACTTCAATTAATACAATTGCTTGTTAGAAGGGTTGAAAATTTATCTGTAATTCTGTTGGAGGTTTAGTTTGCTTCACAGCGCTGTTATGTATGATTTACTTTGACACGTAAAATGTTTTCTCTAATTTATCGAAGAGCAGTTGTTTTGGCTTGTGCTCCAACTGAGGACGGCCGCGCCCGTGGCTATATATACAGTATGTGTGCTACGCCATACACACGCGTCGTTATGACAGCTTTGGCGATGGCAAGGTCTCACCTCACCGACAGCATGTCAGGAGACTGTAAACCCGGAAACCACATCCATCACCTCAGCTCCATGCATAGCTTGGAGACTTTTATGAACTCTTGGACATGTTCCATATTCTCACTGAAGTCGGCTAAAGGTCAACTGTGGAATGGATATTATTGACTGAATATCCCATTGTTGTAGTAATTCATGTCATTCATATGCGAAAAGTATCAGTCAATCACTACAGATCTGCATTTAAGGCAGTCGCCCAGGTAGCAGATTCCCCATCTGCTGTTTTCCTAGCTTTTTCTTAAACGATTGCAAAGAAATTGGAAATTTATTGAACATCTCCCTTGGTAAGTTATTCCTATCCCTAACTTCCCTTCCTACAAACGAATATTTCCCCAATTTGTGCTCTTTAATTCCAACTTGTTCTTCATATTGTGATCTTTCCTACTTTTAAAAACACGACTCAAACTCATTCGTCTACTAATGTCATTCCACGCCATCACTCCACTGAGAGCTCGGAACATACCACTTATTCGAGCAGTTCGTCTCCTTTCTCCCAAGTCTTCCCAGCCCAAACATTGCAGCATTTTTGTAACGCTGTTCTTTTGTCGGAAATCATCCAGAACAATTCGAGCTGCTTTTCTTTGGATTTTTTTCCAGTTATTGAATGAACTAATACGCGTGATGGTCCTATTCACTGAAACCATACTCTAGTTGGGATATTACCAGAGACTTATATGCCCTCTCCTTTACATTCTTACTACAGCCCCTAAATACCCTCATACCGATTGCAGAGATCTGTACCCTATATTTACAATCCCATTTATGTCGTTACCCCAATGAAGATCTTTCCTTGCATTAACACCAATGATCCCCAAAGGGAACTTTCACCCCATAAACGCATTAATTAAAACTGAGAGGACTTTTCCTACTTGTGAAACTCACAACCTGACTTTTAATCCCGCATATAATCACACCATTGCTTATTGGCCATCTCACCACATTATCAGTGTAATTTGGAGTATCTCACAATCTTCAGACTTATTTATTACTCTATACAGAATAACATCATCTGCAGGTATTATTCGAAGAACTGCTGACTGATATGGAAGATTTATAAAATCATATGTACACAGATGACGTCAAATGGAATTAAGAGAATAGACATACATACATACATTATCATTATAGACTGTTATGCCTTTCAGCGTTCAGTCTGCAAGCCTCTGTGAATTTACTAAACGTCGCCACAATCCTCGATTTGCAACTAGTGTTGTGGCCTCATTTAGTTCTATACCTCTTATCTTTAAATCGTTAGAAACAGAGTCTAACAATCGTCGTCTTGGTCTACCTCTACTTCTCTTACCCTCCATAAATGAGTCCATTATTCTCCTAGGTAACCTATCCTCCTCCATTCGCCTCACATGACCCCACCACCAAAGCCGGTTTATGCGTACAGCTTCATCCATCGAGTTCATTCCTAAATTAGCCTTTATCTCCTCATTCCGAGTACCCTCCTGCCATTGTTCCCACCTGTTTGTACCAGCAATCATTCTTGCTACTTTCATGTCTGTTACTTCTAACTTATGAATAAGATATCCTGAGTCCACCCAGCTTTCGCTCCCGTAAAGCAAAGTTGGTCTAAAAACAGACCGATGTAACGATAGTTTCGTCTGGGAGCTGACTTCCTCCTTACAGAATACTGTTGATCGCAACTGCGAGCTCACTGCATTAGCTTTACGACACCTTGATTCAATCTCACTCACAATATTACCATCCTGGGAAAACACACAACCTAAATACTTGAAATTATCGACCTGTTCTAGCTTTGTATCACCAATCTGATATTCAATTCTGTTGAATTTCTTACCTACTGACATCAATATAGTCTTCGAGAGGCTAATTTTCATACCATACTCATTGCACCTATTTTCAAGTTCCAAGATGTTAGACTGCAGGCTTTCGGCACAGTCTGCCATTAAGACCAAGTCGTCAGCATAGGCCAGGCTGCTTACTACACTTCCACCTAACTGAATCCCTCCCTGCCATTTTATACCTTTCAGCATATGATCCATGTAAGCTACAAACAGCAAAGGTGAAAGATTACAGCCTTGTCTAACTCCTGTAAGTACCCTGAACCAAGAACTCATTCTACCATCAATTCTCACTGAAGACCAATTGTCAACATAAATGCCTTTGATTGATTTTAATAATCTACCTTTAATTCCATAGTCCCCCAGTATAGCGAACATCTTTTCCCTCGGTACCCTGTCATATGCTTTCTCTAGATCTACGAAACATAAACACAACTGCCTATTCCTCTCGTAACATTTTCCAATTACCTGGCGCATACTGAAAATCTGATCCTGACAGCCTCTCTGTGGTCTGAAACCACACTGGTTTTCATCCAACTTCCTCTCAACGACTGATCGCACCCTCCCTTCCAAGATGCCTGTGAATACTTTGCCTGGTATACTAATCAATGATATACCTCGATAGTTGTTGCAATCCTTCCTGTTCCCTTGCTTATAGATAGGTGCAATTACTGCTTTTGTCCAATCTGAAGGTACCTTACCAACACTCCACGCTAATTTGACTAATCTATGAAGCCATTTCATCCCTGCCTTCCCACTATACTTCACAATTTCAGGTCTAATTTCATCTATTCCTGCTGCCTTATGACAATGGAGTTTATTTACTATCCTTTCCACTTCCTCAAGCATAATTTCACCAACATCATTTTCCTCCTCCCCATGAGCTTGACTGTTTGCAACACCACCATGATGATTTCCTTTTACATTGAGAAGATGTTCAAAATATTCCCTCCACCTCTCCAGTGATTCCCTGGGATCTGTTATGAGTTCACCTGAATTACTCAAAACACTGTTCATTTCCTTTTTCCCTCCCTTCCTAAGATTCTTTATTACTGTCCAGAAAGGTTTCCCTGCTGCTTGACCTAGCCTTTCCAGGTTATTACCAAAATCTTCCCATGACTTCTTTTTGGATTCAACAACTATTTGTTTCGCTCTGTTTCTTTCATCTACGTACAAATCCCTGTCTGCCTCGGCCCTTGTTTGGAGCCATTTCTGATAAGCCTTCTTTTTACGTCTACAGGCTGCTCTCACTTCATCATTCCACCAAGATGTTCGCCTTTTCCCATCTTTACACACAGTTGTTCCTAGGCATTCCCTTGCTGTTTCTACTACAGCATCCCTGTATGCCACCCATTCACTTTCTATATCCTGAACCTGCTTACTGTCTACTGTTCGAAACTTCTCACTAATCATATCCATGTACTTCTGTCTAATTTCCTCGTCCTGGAGATTTTCTACCCTTATTCGTTTGCAGACAGATTTCACTTTCTCTACCCTAGGCCTAGAGATACTTAGTTCACTACAGATCAGATAATGGTCTGTATCATCGAAAAATCCCCGAAAACTCGTACATTCCTAAAAGATTTCCTGAATTCAAAGTCTGTTAAGATATAGTCTATTATGGATCTGGTACCCCTAGCCTCCCATGTGTAGCGGTGAATAGCTTTATGCTTGAAGAATGTATTCGTAACTGCTAAACCCATACTAGCACAGAAGTCCAGCAAACGCTTCCCATTCTCATTAGCTTCCATATCTTCCCCACATTTACCAATCACCCTTTCGTATCCTTCAGGTCTATTCCCAACTCTCGCGAAACAATAAAATATAAAACGCGTGAGACAAGGATGCCCACTTTCACTACACTTGCTCAGGATATTTATTGAGGAAGGGATCGATATTTTAAAGAAAAACAAACAGAATTAAACATAGAACCAATCCACGGCATCAGATGTGTTGATGACAATGCAATAGTTACAGATTCAGTAAAGATATAAATGAGATGTTGGATGTACTGGCAGCTGCACTCAGACAGTAGAAACTGAAGTTCAATGCTTACAGAACAACAATTGAAACAGTGAACAAGAGTACCGAAAGAACCTCTGTAAATATAATTCCCTTCGAGAATATCAAATGACCATAAATATGTCTTTAAATACAAGAAATTACATTCGAAAACGATGAATTTATTTGCTTTTAACGAACCGTTTTTGAGAGACATCTGTATGGGACTTGTAGTCGACAACTGTAGGATTCAGTGCATCGAAATGGGGAAAGTGACTCAGGGCCTATGAAACTATCACCAAAGAAAGGATTTCTCTACAGTGTGACAAGAAGTGGTCTATTTGATGAAGGGAGCCTGCTAAATGCCTTTCAGTCATGGCCATCACATCACAGCCTGCAAGATCACATCTACCATCTGCACTCTAACACCCTTCTTTGATAATATGTATCTTAATCATGGCCATCCATGTCCGCCGCCGTAGCGTAACGGTTAGCACTATTAGCTGCCGTCCTCAGTGGCCAGGGTTCAATTCCGGTACTGCCAGAAATTTAAAAATGGCAGGAGGGGTTTTATGTGGTTGAAATGGTACATGCAGCTCACCTCCAATAGGGGCGTCCCTGAAAAGAGCTGCACCACCTCGGGATGATGTTACGAGTTTACTTTACTTTATGACCATCCGTCAGTACTTCACATCGCAGGCTGCACGGTCGCTAGGTAACATCGCGTCACACATTTGGTATCGCTAATTTCGTGACTGAAATTTTAGATGACTCCGAAACATAAGGCATATTTATGTGAAAACACAGATCCTCTAAAATAGACCAAGTAAAACATTATCGCTGAGGTAAAGAAATGCGCTTTTGAAATGAAGAGAAGGAAGACATTGGCTAAACTAGCTTTCCAAAGCAAGCAAGGTATTTTGACTAGTAGCCAAATGAGCATAGAGGCAAGGAATGCTTTTGCAAAGTCCTTTGTTAATAATAATGTTATTTGCTTTCCGTCCCACTAACTACTTTTAAGGTCTTCGGGGGACGCCGAGGTGCCGGAATTTAGTCCCGCAGGAGTTCTTTACGTGCCAGTAAATCTACCGACACGGGGCTGTCGTATTTGAGGACCTTCAAATATCACCGGACTGAGCCAGGATCGAACCTGCCAAGTTGGAGTTAGAAGGCCAGCGCCTTAACCGTCTGAGCCACTCAGCCCGGCAAAGTCCTTTGTTAAGACTGTGTTATATTGTAAGGATATAAAAGCTCGACAGTTGTTAGAGAGCTCAGATGGAGGCAGTGCAGATGTGGATACGAAGAATACTCACAAGAAAGAGCTGGACTGATAGAAAATCAAACTTTGAGATTTTAAAAGGGGTCAATAAGAAACTGACACTAATGAAAATGATGGAAAAGAGGGAAATGAAACTTGTAGACGATCTACTGAAACACGAAAACTTCCTGACAAATATTTGGAAGGAAACGTGCTGAGAATGATAGGTAGAGGAAGACCCAATCATACTACGAAGATCTGTAAAAGTGATATGAGAGAGTGGTAGAGGAGCGAGGAGAAAATAGTTACAGCGACAAGACTTTTGCCTTTAGAACAAGATGGTATAGTCATACATTGTCATGACATACATATATTGTCGCAGTGTATTTGCTACTATTCCGGTCTAACTGGGAACTCGGGCATCGTCAGTTCATCATATAAATTAAGTCAGCAGAAATGGGGAACTCGTTACTCATCAAACGGAAATAATGGAAGGGGAAAAATTACCGTTAAAGATAAACTCGCGCAAAAAGGTTTTAACAAGTAAAATAATACTGATATGGGGCAGGTATATTAAGAGATAAGAGGATGTATGAAAGTGGTGCATTATTCAGATAACTGGAAGGTCGCTTGTTATTCTAAATCATATCGGATGAATACCCCATCCCATTTCCTTGGAACATCAAAGTGAGATCGTACCCTGCTTATTTACGGATCTAGATGATTGCCTACTATTAACATTCCTATCAAATTGAATAGGTCGATAATAAATTATCTTTAACACACACAAAAACTTGATGAAACAAATGATTAAATCTCAAATGTAACTAACACTGGTGGATTCGGACCACTTACATTACAAATAAAATAAAAACACATCTTTAAACACACACTTAAATTCTTAAACAAAGACAAATTGCTAGAACATGTAATCAAATAAACTAGGAAGAAGCAGAATCACAACAGCTGATATCTGTCACAATCATATTAAACAAAGACCAGGATCTCGACATCAAACACCAGAATTTATACGTAGGTCACCTGGACATTAACAAGCACTCTGATGACATTTAGGAAACCAAACAACGCACTTTATTTTCCAGGTAATCTAAAATTGAACTTGCTATGATCCGCAAATACTACCAATGCTGATATTAAAATCCAAATAAATGAGGTGCAAAATTACACTCTTAACTCACCTGTGAAAATGTCACTCTTGACTAAATGCCAATGTCACATCAGAACAAGTTTACTCCACTGTAGTAGGAGTTATTTTACCTAGCAAGTGGCCGTGTGGTTTGGGTCAAGTAGCTATCAGCTTACATTCGGGAGATAGTGGGTTCGAACCCCACTGTCGACAGCCCTGCAGGTGGTTTTCCGTGGTTTCCGTTTTTTACACCAGGAAACGTCTGGGGATGTACCTTACTTAAGGCCACGGCCACTTCCTTCCCATTCCTAGCTCTCTCCTTTCCCATCGTCACCATAAGACCTATCTGTGTCCGTGCGACGAAAAGCAATTTATAAAAAAATAAGTCATTATTTTATGATGACGATCGGAAATAGACGGAGAAAAATAAGTTGCATATTTCTACTCAGTATGCTTTTGAACTTTGGCATAAACAAGGAGCTGTTGATATAATATATTCGGATTTCTCTAAGGCGTCTGATAAAATGGATCGTAGTATATTGTTAAGGAAGCTCTCCGATTACGGATATTTTTGGTGTATTGAAGTTTATTGCTTCATATCTATCACATCATCAGTGCAATTCATATGTTTATAGTGCATACTCTGGTGTGTCACAGGGTTCAAATCTTGGGTACACTCTTATTTCGGCTGTAATTTAATGATTTTCTACCGTAGATGTAATTTAGTCATTCAATTTATCTTCTATATGCAGATGATATCAAATTGTTCGAGAAATAACCTCAAGTGGCGATATGGTAGACCTAAAACTTGATCTGTGAATGACGTTCATTTGCAGCAAACAGAACTCGTTAGAGCTAAATATTACAAAGTACTGTTTCCAGAGAATATGAAATAATAAATTCATCCCTAATTGGGAATCATATAAGCTTAAAGAAGACTTAAAACAAGTAATATTTGAAAATTATCTCGGTGTACAAATAGCCAATAATAATAATATGGCCTTCAAATCGTGTATTACGTGTACAGTAAATGAGGCATACAAAACCTAGGTTTCTTAAACAGAAAGGCAAAAGATTTTCCTTATATTGAAGCATTGTAATTATTATTTAACTCGCTTATTAGATCAAAAGTGGAATACGCATACGTAGCATTGTTTCTATATTACAAATCATATCAAAATCAAGTTGAAAAATGTTCAGAAAAGGTTCCTACGGCATCTGTAGTACAAAAAGAATTGCAAATATTCACCGCGTAGCCTTAGATGTTATGTAGACCTGATGAAAGAATATGCATAAATAGCATATACCATTAACCAACAGAAGAGAAATATCGCAGCAACCGCTTTTATATAAACGAGTAAATAATAGAATTCATAGTCCTAAATTACTTGAACAATTATAGTTTAACATTAAGAACGCTAACCTACGCTTCAGAAATCAGTTTACAACCTCTATCCCTAATAGTTTATTTTATACTAGCATGTGCCCGCGCGATTGACCTATGTCAAAATTTCAGATCTCTTTGTGTCGTAGATTTGACTGGGCTTCGCACACATACACACAAATACTTCCGAATATTACGGGCTGATGGCTCCTCGTGTCGTGGACCGAAAATGACTTCCTACTCAATGGACTTACAGTTCCAGGAATACTACTTCGCCCGCGGCATGCGGTGGCTTCAATAATATTCGTCATCAGTTTCAGAGCCGTGTTCATTGCAGAGGGTAGGATTCATATTCCTGAGAAGGATAATTGGTGAAACAATAGTCCACCCCAAGATGTTCGAGGGTACTCCAGGTGACTCCAAATTGTTCAAAGTCTTTGTCGTGCAGTTGACAGCCTCATCTATATGACATGTCGTGTCAATAGACTTTTCAATTTATAGAAAACCGGATAATTCTTGTGAGTGTTGCTTGTTGATGACGTTGACAGCTTCATGTCTTGGTGCAAGAATTGCTCTTAGACACAATCATGCGTCTTAGGTGAAAACCTGTGCTCACGTATGACAAACATTTTAGATCTTTGTTTGCTGTGGATTTGGCTGGACATCGCACACATGAACACAGACAGACAGACAGACAGACAGACAGACAGACAGACAGACAGACAGACAGACAGACAGACAGACAGACAGACAGACAGACAGACAGACAGACAGACAGACAGACAGACAGACAGACAGACAGACAGACAGACAGACAGACAGACAGACAGACAGACAGACATCATGGACTGAAGGAAAATGGCTTCCTATTCCACGGACTTAAAATTGCATCTTGACTGATATATGTATTATTCCTTGTTTATTATTATCGTCTATCTTGTGCCATATATGTTTCCTGTCCTGTAAATATATACGTGTCCAACCCTTGTCCTCTTTCTCTACGGGGTTTGGGTATGAAGTGAGATTAATCTTCGTAGCGAGTTTTTATATGATAGCAAGAATGAAGAGGATGAAACCCGGCGCCGGCACATAGCCCACTCCGCTCGAATAGCTCAAGACTTTACGTCCCGATCCGACGGACAAATCACCATCAACACCGTCATATGCCCTCACACCATATAAGACCAAAAACGGCTTCCTACGTCCTGGACGTAAAATGGCTCCTTGAATATTGTGTTCTCTACCTATCTTATGCACGTTGCCTTGTGACAGTGACTCTATATTGGTGACAGCACGCTGGATTGTCATATCGCAATGCACGTTTTCCGATGGGTTTTCGTTCACAGCTCACCAACGAAAGCGAAAATGAAAATTCCGGCTTCGAGGTGCATTTGGACCCCTTTGCACCTACCTATGTTCAAAATTTCAGATCTCTGCGTGCTGTAGATTTTTCTGGGCATCGCGCACAGACAGACACATAGAGAGACAAATACTTCATTTTATAATGGATATAGATTAACTCTCCATTGTCTATATTGTGTTGAACGGATAGTTTGCTTTTAAATAACGCCAGGCATACTGATCTTGATTTATCACCTAAATAACATGTTATATTAGATTGGTGAAGGAATTATTGTATGAAATTTGACTTTTATTTACATGTAATCATTACTGAAGTCTATTTGTACTTATGTACCATTAACGTGCTGTTGATGCTGATTGCCGCACTTGACCTCCTGTCATACATATGCATTTTCTGCCTTATTTTCCCTGTTTTCTTTCTCTTGTATATGCAAATTGCTTTTCTAACAGGTTTCAATTTTAGGCTAGAGGAACTTATTTTGTTCTATAAGCCTACATATTAATTCTTAATTTCGTTGAAGTTTATTCTTTTTAGATATTATTTTAGGTGATACGGCTACTTCGAATTTGAAAAAGTATTAATGTACTGTAAATTTCCATTACTCCTGTTCTAAATAATGTTATGTACTATCTATTTTTAGATGTTAGATTTTTAGATTTTTAGATGTTAGATTCTTTCTAATGATTAATGTACAGTATATTGACGAAGCCACCCGTAATTGGAGAAACATCTCTCTCTCTCTCTCTCTCTCTCTCTCTCTTGGTGGCCTATAATACGAACTGTCCCGGCATTCACCTCAGTGCAGGCGAATATAAAACCACGGCAAACCATTCTCAGGACAGCCGACGATGGGCACTATTCCCACAGCTTCCCGACGGTAGAGCTCCAAGGCTAATAAAACTAGCTGCTGTTCAGCCGAATTCTACTCCGTGACTTTATTGTGATAATCCTTAACACGCTCAGACCGACGCTGAATAACCATTGAGTTTCCAAAATTCTGACGTGTACCATTGTGGCGCACAATGTGGTTCGAGATAAATGTTGCTTTATATCGCACTCGGCGTTTTGTTCAAGGAAACAGCGTAATGCGTCAGCTTTGTTAGGATTGTATACATTGTGTACCAACGGTGGTACATGATATAACAAAAACTGGAGCACAAAAAGCTTGTAATAATAATAATTTTGTGTGGCTATTTCTAGCCGAGTGCAACCCTTGTAAGGCAGACCCTTCTATGAGGGTGGGCGGCATCTGTCATGTGTAGCTAACTGCGAGTTATTGTGGTGGAGAATACTGTTATGTGTGGTGTGTGAGTTGCAGGGATGTTGGGGACAGCACAAACACCCAGCCCCCGAGCTACTGGAATTAACCAATGAAAGTTAAAATCCCAGACCCGGCCGGGAATCGAACACGGGACCCTCTGAACCGACGGCCAGTACGCTGACCATTCAGCCAACGAGTCGGACACAAAACGCTTGTAAATAACTGTCATTCAATAACCTCCTTCAATTTCGAAAACATAGCATTTTATTTATTTAAACAGATTGATTTATTAAATTCCAATGCAAATTAACTTTCACAGTGTAAGAACGCACAGGATTTGACTTTTTCTAGGCGTGGTTCAACAATAATTGGTTGCTCGTTATGATGGAAATGCAAGCATTTCAGCAGAGTGTCAGATCGGTGTCATGGTTTTCTTTATATCCTCATTTCCACACATAGGATTGTTAGACCAGTACATTTTTCTTTGGGGAAGAGGACAAATGCCCATGATCATAACAACTCCAAGCAGCTTCTTCATTTCTTCTTTCGTGCAGTCCTTCCATTTAGCCATTGGTGAGCGTCTTTTTACTCTTCTATAGGCAGCGTATTGTTTTGCATATCTGTTGGTTTCTAAAACAATATGTATGATTTCATCATCTAAAATTTGCTTATATACTGTAAAAGGGTCTATTACATTCAATTTATACTTCAGCCCTGGCTGTCCAGGAAAAGGAAATTTCCCACACGAAGCTTTAAAATCAGTCCACTCCAAAATATTGTTTATGTGATCATTATGAATAGCGGTTACCACTGTTTGTAATGGATTACTGTCGCTCCTTTCATCACTTTGTTCTTCCACATTTTTTTCCACCACACTTGTATATCTGATTAAAAATCTTCAAAATTTACTTCAGTGAATATGAAATTGCATGTACCACAGATGGCTCACAAAATAAATTGCAAAAATTGTCTCCAGAACTGTTGTAATACGGAAATTGACCATTGATCTTGGGGTTTCATGTGAAAAAGAAACGTTGTTTGTATAAAAATCCAATGTCGTCTTTTAAGGAATGCAATACTAAATACAAAGCAAATTTTGAGAGGTAAATGTTTTTAATCTTGTCCCACCGGTGGCACACATCGGGATGAACGTGTTGAGTGATACACGGAGCGTGTACCATCTACGAATACCTTGATAACATCTGGAAACAGACAATATTTACAAGAAAAACTTATCTGAAATGAAAAGATTGATGTTTATGAAACAGGTTTAATACTTTTATCAGAAATTACTAAATAGTCCACCGCAGTGGAGTATAGTTCGATTTCGGATTCAAATGTACACGGATAATGTTCACCACTATGTATTGTAACAGATGGCAGGCATGATATACATATCGTCGCTGCCGGGACAAAACCTCCTATGTGAAATACTTTAGCTTAGAACTTTGTCCGGTAAGGTTCTGTCATATAAGGTGCAATATTGTCAAGGCATTCTCGCTCTTCATAATGTATGTGCTGCGGGTCAGTATATCTCCAAAATTATTATCACATACGAGGTTTTGTCCCGGCAACGACGATATATTAACCATGAGTCTCCCCGGCTAGTTCAATACGTGGCCTGTACAGACCAGGGCTGTGGTTTGAAGATTTGAAACTGAAATAAAGACACATTAAAACACAGGAAATGAACAGAAATAGCTGGAATGAGTGGCAGAAGGAACAACAAGAAAAAATAGACTCGAGTATTCATTTCTTATTAATTAATGCGTCTTACAGATGATTAGATCTTACTTTCCAATACTTGATGAAACACGTGGTCACTTTTTGGATTGCTGCTTTTAAGGCTTGAGGATTGTACAATATTAATCGATATCCGGTATGGTTAATTGGCGATCGATATTTGGATTAACAACGATACTTTAATGGGTTGCAGATCTTTAATGTATGTCACTAGGAAGCAGTTATATCACCTGTAATTAGAGTATTATAGTACTGCCGAACAAAAATAAAATTAGACCATTCTTTAAGAGCACGTATAAACACAATAAAATAATAACTAAATACTGCAATGCATGAAAATATGCACTGCATGACCCTAATAAATCTATGAATGAAACAGAAGAGCAAAGTACATAACATAAAGTATCTGATGGGATCATAAGTCCATTTTAATACCATTTAGGACTCCTAGAAGATATGCATAACCACTTAACGGCGTGGAAGGACAAGTTGGCAGCTTAAATCCCAGACATTCCATTGCAAGGAGACCTATATCATCGCAGCTGTACAGCGGGTTGTGGCTTCTCCAAGCTGAATATTCCTGCTGTATGGATTACAATGCGAAAAGACGTATGTCCCCACCAGAATAATAATAATGATGATGCTATTTTGCCTCCCATCCCACTAACTAATTTTACAATGCGAAAAGACGTATGTCCCCACCAGAATAATAATAATGATGATGCTATTTTGCCTCCCATCCCACTAACTAATTTTTAAGGTTTACGGAGACGGCGAGATGCCGGAATTTAGTCACGCAGGAATTCTTTCATGTGCCAGTAAATCTACCAACACTAGGCTGACGTATCTGAGCACCTTTAAAAACCACCAGACTGAGCCAGGATTGAACCAACCAAGTTGGGGTCAGAAGGTCAACGCCTTAACCGTCTGAGCCCCTCAACCCGGCTGTCCCCACCAGATATATACATAATAAATTAATATGTTTTTCTTACCGACCGGGCGAGTTGGCCGTGCGGTTAGAGGCGCGCGGCTGTGAGCTAGCATCTGGGAGATAGCGGGTTCGAATCCCACTGTCGGCAGCCCAGAAGATGGTTTTTCTGGGTTTCCCATTTTCACACCGGGCAAATGCTAGGGCTATACCTTAACTAAGGCCATGGCCGTTTCTTTCCAACTCCTAGGCCTTTCCTATTCCATCATGGGCATAAGGCCTATCTGTATCGGTGCGTCGTGAAGCCACTAGCAAAAAGAAAATTCTTACATCTCCAATGAAATACTATTCCGTAAGTCCTATTATACTCTCAGCACTTCCACTCCCCGAGACAGAATATCTCGTTACATTGCTGGCCCAGAAAATTTCTAACAAGCCTGGCACATTGATATCAACATGGAAAACATGGTATTTTGGGAATCAAATCTTACATTCTAATTTCAAGAATGGGTACGCTTGTATAGAGTTCACTAGCAAATGTACCCGTGCTTCGCTACGGTATTCTAAATTGTATACGGATATCTAAGTAAATTACTGTACATGCAGTGACTAACATGTTTTTTTAATTCCATGTCTCTGAGCGTTATCCGAGAAAAAGCATAGGGAGGTCCACATACGTTGCTTCTAATGTAAGGAGCGAGTTGCGGAGTTGTGACGATAACGGCAGGTCCACTAACCTACTGCCATTCGCAATCGATTTGGGAATATTCATTATAATGACGGGCCCAATTGCCTGCTGGGCGGTCACAATATATTTGGGGAGTTTCCGTTGCAATGACAGGCACCTTCCCTACAGCCAGTCAAAATTGAGTTGTGCTGTTATCAATATAATTCCAGTCAGCTTACTGCCAGTCACACCGAGTTGGTGAGTTTCCATTATGATAGCAGGCCACTATGCCTAACATCAAGCATATTTTAGATGGGCAAATTTGTTTATAATGGCGAGCACCCTAGCCTAATACCAAACACAATCGGTTATGGGAGCTTTAAAAAAATTGCATGTTCCCTAGCCTTCTTCCAGTCAAATCGAGAGGAAAATATTCATTATAATGGTACACTGGAGTTGGAGATAGACCCCATTCATACTGCCAGTTTAAGTCGATGTGGAGAGTACTGATTACAATAGCAGATGCCCTCCTGCTGAGAGTCATTATCGATTTGTAAAGTATTAATTGCAAAGGCACGCAAACTACTTCTGGATCGCTACAAATCGATTTCAATGAATAAATAGAGATCGACATACATTTTTACCTTCTTTTAAAGATTAACTGCTCTTAAAGGTACACCATATCGACAAAAGGATTGTAGGCCTATGATAAGACTCCATATATAACGGTCTAAATGGCTGGTCATATGATATGTTCTCGTATATCATCTATTTATGGGTAAGATTGAGTTAGAATATTGAATACGGTGAAATTTTGGTAAAGTTTTCTCACATTGAATTACTCTTCGGACACATATGTGACAACTACAAACATAGAATTTGGTACACATGTAGATACTGCGTGGTCGAAGGTTCACGTAGAAGTTGATGATCCTATCTTTCGGATAAGTGAATCAAACTACCAATTATACTTGTAAAAAGTGCAAAAATTACGTAAAATCCATAAATACAGTCAAATTTAACGTATAAGGGATGGAGATACGACAAAAAGTCAAAGGGCCAAAGTTGTAGATCACTCCAAATTGAACAGAGGATGTGCCATCAGCTTTGTGATATGACTTCCGTTTAGCCACCAAATATCTCAAAAGGAAGGTCTGCACCGTCTTTAAAATTGCCTCCATATTTCGATATTTTTGGGGGTAAAAAAATTTTAACATCTCGTAATTTTACCATCGAGTACAGGCTAAAAGCTATAATTTTGCTCAATTTCAATTTTCTATCTCGTCTGGCAGATTTTGCCGCCATCTTGATATGGGGGAGGGGATTAAAAATTAGGACTTTCAGGAGACTTTTAAGCCCATGAAACCTGTAGGTTATCGTTTAGTATGAATATATCCGACTACGTTCTTATGCTGAGCCCCAAATTTGAGACTCCCAGCGAGGCCCCCCAGGGTATTTTGAAAATTTTCTACGTTTCTTGGGTTCCTGAAGTCACCAGCTTCTTTGGTACCAAGTTTTAAGTTTCTACGATGCCTGGAAGTGCCTCATTAATTCGCGTCTATTTTAATTTTTATACCTTAACTTATATATACAGTACAATATACTACGTATATAGTTCCAAACCGACTTCCATTTTTTATATGGGTTATATTTAACCCCGTTCCCTATGAGTTCTAGGGGCGTCCTGCTCCCACAGTATATTTTCCAGATAGTAGGTAATATTTCTACGCCTCCCACCCCAAAGCGGGTCGAACTTGTACTTTAAAAATATCCTGAGTGACACGATTCATCTCAGCAACCCCGAAAAATATGGATTCGACACTATTTTCGATTATGTTCATATATCACTAACAAATCGCCCCCTCTCCCACCCCAAAGAGGGCTGAAGTTGGACTTAGAAAAATTCCGGAATGTCACTATTCACCTCAGCGACCGCAAAATCTATAGATTCGTCGCTATTTTGGATTATTTTCATATATCACTCCCCCTCGGACCCCCCACTCCAAAGGGGGATGAAGTTGGACTTTAAACATTTTCGGAGTGTTACTATTCATCTCAGCGACCCCGAAATCAATGGATTCGACGCTATTATCGATTATTTTTATATATCACTGCCCATTCGCCCCCCTTCACGAAGGGGGCTGACTTGGACTTTTTAAAAATCCGGCGTGTCACTATTCATGTCAGCGAACTCGAAAACTATGTATTCGACACTACTTTCTATTAATTTTATATATAACCCCCCTGACCCCCGAAGCCGAAGGGTGCTAGGGATGGCTTACCCCCACATTGCTCGTCTCCAGACGAGTTATGAGCGTACCAAATTTCTTTGATTTTTCTCCAGTGATTTAGGAGGAGATGTGTCATTTGCATACATACATACATACATACAAACATGCAAACATTCATTTTTATATTTATATAGATTGGAATCAGCATGGTGTAAACTGCTGCCAGTGAAATGTAGAAACGCCGGAATCGATTTTTGGGATATAATTATAGAAAATAAAGTACGAAGCCAGAAAATTTCCTCATTCCTTTAGTAGTTACAAGAAATCAAGTTTGATACGCAGAATGCTTTGTCGGAGGATGGTGCACTTGTCACCTAATTTGTGTAAAAGTGAGTTTGATCAACACCATGACATGTATAACAATTCCATGAATGTCATTATATCCTCACGAAAACTAACGATTCTCAGTGATAATCAAAGGCTAAGTGTGGAGGACTCAGTAGGACCAAAAACCGATTCACATGTCATGTTGTCTCTTCGACGTGTTGCCGCAACAAAATTGTACAAATGTTTGAAAAATTTGCAAATGATAAAATCATCCTGCATCGTCAAAATTTAAACCCGATGCAGCAATTCTAGTATTATCCTTGAGACACGTTCAGAAAAGACGAATGCTACCACGTTCTGAGAGGTTTAACCTCCATCCAACTTATTCTGGCGTAATTTTATGATTATTATTATTATTATTATTATTATTATTATTATTATTATTATTATTATTATTATTATTATTATTATTATTATTATTATTATTACACAGTTAAAACAATTAGGGGAACATGTTTTGTAACGTCTAGTATGTGAACGTTAATTTGGTAGATGGAGCTCCAATGGTCGTACAGCATACCTTGAGACAAGCTACTCAGAGTATGCCAAATTGAAGTTATACTACATCTGTTGGCGTAGCCATGCATTAAACTGTCAGGTCACCCCTAAAAACTAAGTCAATAGCGGTGCGTCCGTGTGCCGTTGTGAGGTACACAGACTACTGCGGCCATCTGAGCACGTTGTACGCAAACAAGACATCTTAACGAGGTTCAAGTCGCAAGAGCCATCACTTGGATCCAGGAAGGATGGACTTTTTGTAGAGTTGCTGTGGATCTCATGTCTCTCCGTCCATTATTCACCGCTTGTGGAATCGCTACAATGGGACAGACCAGTTCACAAGGAGGGTTGGGCAAGGTCGTGGACGCATGACAACCCCACAGGTTGACCGATATCTTACCATCTGTGCGTTGCGGTGTCGTTCAGAAACTGCCAGAGAACTGCAACAAGACGTCAGGAGGGTCACTGGAGTCACGGTGTCTGACTAGACAGTAAGGAACAGGTTAAGAGAAGTGTCCTTACGACCCAGACGTCCTGTTCGAGTGCCCCGCTTAACGCAGCAACATCGCGCAGCTCGCTTTCTGTTTGCCCGTACCCACATCAACTGGCAACTTCGCCAATGGAGAACTCTGTTGTTCACAGACGAGTCCAGATTTCCCCTGACACAGCGTGATGGACATCAACGTGTATGCAGACGCCGTGGTGAGCAGTACATGCCAAATGTTGTCCAGGAAGGCGACCTATTCGGACAAGGTTCTGTGATGATGTCGGGTGGCATCATTATTGATGGTCGTACGGATCTTGTCGTCGTCCGTGGTAATCTTAACGCTGCGGGGTACATCGTGCAGATACTGCTACAGCATGTATTGGTTGCTTCATACGGTATTGGCTCTGAATTTATACTCATGCGCGACAGTGCAAGGCCTCATGTAGCGCGCATCACCAGAGCTGTCTTGCGAGAACTGGACATTCAAGAGATGGAATGGCCAGCAGTGAGTCCCGACCTTAATCCTATCGAGCATGTGTGGGATAGGCTTGACAGAAGTGTTCGTGGGCGTCCTGTTCCACCACAGAGTCTTCAAGACCTCGAACAGACTGTCGTTGGAGAATGGGACCTGATACCACAACGTGACCTCCGTCGACTTATACGGAACATGCCACGTAGGTGCCAAGCTGTGATAAATGCTCGTGGAGGACATACACCATACTGGAGCTCTCTCTGTGATAAAAATCTACCCTGGAGGATGTTACACTTTGTTTTCGCCCCTATCTGGACATTTCCGTTTGTGTTCTGAAAATGAACGCGAATCCATCGATGTTCTTTCGTATACTTCAACGGTAAAGAATAAAGATTTAGTTGGTAATGTACCTGGGTGTGATGTATTGTTTTGTGGATCATGGCATACGTTCACAAACATGTTCCCCTAATTTTTTGAACTGTGTATTATTATTACTATCGTTATTATTATTACGGTTAGACAACATTAGGACTACATGAAACACTTTTCTTGTTCTTGTCGTGTGGGATAGGCTTGACGGAAGTGTTTGTGGGCATCCTGTTCCACCGCAGAGTCTTCAAGACCTCGAACAGGCTCTCGTTGGAGAATGGGACCTGATACCACAATGTGACCTCCGTCAACTTATACGGAACATGCCCCGTAGGTGCCAAGCTGTGATAAATGCTCGTGGAGGACATACACCATACTGGAGCTCTCCATCTGTGATCATCCTTTCTCGGTGTTGTTGTTTTCTTTCTTTCACCCATTTACTGCCTGATTTTCCTTGGCTTTCTATGGAAATTTAGTTTGGTTTCTTCAGCTTCTTTGAAAAATGCTGGTTTGTTATTTTTATTTTCATAGTGTTCACAAATCTGTTTTGTTAATCTGTCTTTGTCCATTCTGTACAGGTGACCATATAATCTTAATCTTCTTTTCCTGAAAACAAGACCTACTTTTTCTGGTGATTTGTATAAATCATGTTCTGGTCTCAATTTGTATATGCCATCCTCTCAAATAGGTCCCATAATTTTCCTTAGGATTTTCTTTCCTCTTCTGCGTATTTTCTGTCTTTTTCTAAAGCGGGTGCTAACTGTGTTGGATATATGGATTTAGCCATGTTTTTCAGCCGGATGCCCTTCCCGGTCCAATCCTATCTGGAGAGATGTATTCACTATTATGTGTTTCTGTGGTGTTTGGTAGTCTGGTGTGTTGACTGAATATGAAGAGGAGAGTGTTGGACAAACACAAACATCCAGTCCCCGGCTCTCATCGACGGGATTTTGTACAACTCAAATGTAATCGACCATGGTCGATAATAGGAACGAACGTGTGGTCCGGCTTCATGGCTAAATGGTCTTTGGTTCACGGGGCCCCGTGTTGGATTCCCCTCCGGGTCGGGATTTTTAACCTTAATTGGTTATTTCCACTGGCCCGGGAACTGGGTGTGTGTGTGTCGTCCTTGAACGGAAAATACAAGGTAAACAATGAGAGAATATATCAGTAAAAGTCTAAAATATTTTTTAAATATAAGAAATAACGTGTCAAAATGAACTAATCCTCTGGCACATACTCACTCATACTACAACAATTCAATCAGGTTTCCTCAGTGGTTAGTCTCGGCAGGCCCAACATCACTATTGCTATTGCGAAGACAAGTACGAAAGTTATCAAAATAAATGAAACCGTCGGTTTGGCATTTATGCCACATTCGGAGTAAATTTAGCATTTGATCTCGTTTTACAAATACATTAAAAGTACATTGTAGGTCGTGAAAAAAGAAATACAAAAATAAACACTTTTAAAATCGATCCACGCAACATCCGTGTTAAAATCACCATTCCAAGCACTTAATTTTATCATTGCCTAAACTGATCACCCACCGAAAATTAATTGTGTGTTCACCAGCTGAATAGCCCACTGAATGCAATATTAGGTCATCTTCACCTTGTGGTAGAAACGCGCAAGTTGTTAGGATCGTAGCAATTAAATACAATATTTCGCCCACAGCTGCGTCTTGGTCAGTATTTTGGAGACCAGCTTGCTTCTCCACGCCACTGTAACAAAAGTTTTGCGTCTTGAAGGCGACCAATATTGAGTTTGGTGGCTTGTACCAACTGTCGCCTCCCTGCCCACTGTTTTATGGAGCTGTGGCTATTATCAATAACACGCCATGTGCTGCCCTCCACAATCTCACCTCCATCCACTAACTGCATTTTCATACAATGAGAAAACTACACTCATCGAGAATCTAAAGATTTCCAGCAACCAGACCACTAAAAGAACCGTGTCCTCTTGAATTTCATATTTCGAACTCACACAATTACCCAACCCACCCACTTAATAGATTTTCAAACTTTACACCTTCAATAACGCTACACAGGGAGACTTAATAAGCGAAGGTTTTCCAGAAAGTAAGAACCTACGAAGAATAGAAACAAGTCTTGAAAAGAAATTGACACGAAAGTTAATGATAAGAAAATAAGTAATTTCTGGAGAAATATGTTAGAAATTCTGGAGTGCGTTGTTCACATAAATTTTTGCACCAATTCAGCAAAATAAATTATGTAAATATTCAATGAATTGTAGTATTTATTAAGGTCACACCAATTGCTTGCAAACAATTTATTAATATTCCGATTTAATAATAGTATTAACGAGTAATTAGAAGGTGATTTAAAAACCTGAACGTTTTTTCATAGATAAAAATGAACGTGTGCTTAAGTAGCCTTTACGAATATTGATTCAAAAAAGAAAGTTATTAGATTTAAGTTACAGAAACGTTTTACTCTCCCTTTACGCGAACCTATCTTATATCACTGCTTACGCTAAGAAGAATTCCTTCTGACGCCACTGGTACCAGGCTAAGAACTACACAATCTCAGAGGCACCTGAGTAAGGGCTGAAGGAATTTCGTGACTGATAAATCAGATCTGTTGGCGTCTTTAATGAATGACGACAGTGGTAATCAGATGGCGCTAACTGAAGATCATGGGAGTGATATGGCAATATATTCTTCATGCCTTGGCTCTTTCGCAAGGAAGTGGCTAAACATCCAGAATACAAACTCCTTTCTCATTACGTTTCCTAACTTTCGGTATCACCACATTTCACTATCTACAGAAATTCAGTGTTACGGTATGTGTTAAATATATTTATTTGCGAATTTTAACCTAGAATTGGCTTTTTCAGATCACCTGCTTGGTTTAGTTGCTATATATGTATCCATCTGAAAAGTCCAATGACACGCGCACAATAACCGACCCTATGAAAGACATTGTCATTCCATTCATATCAGAAACTGGCTGCATAAGGAGTGGGGTTACTAGAGTCGCTCGTACCTCAGTGTCTTTCATGTTGTCCAAGCCAAGGATGAGACTGAGACAGGTCAATGAAAATAAAAATAAATTTTTGTAGTCCATAGCCGATGATGCAGTGCGTTAAGAAGGTAACGATGCTTAGGCCTATTATGGGTCAAAAAAGGAATCTTTATTTCGTTGGCAGTAGGCGCTGAAAGTAGTAAAATTCAGCGTAGTTACAATAAGACACCATTAATTTGGATTAATTGTTCATCATTGTTGTTCGGATCAATAAATGTTAATATATGACAAATGTTCTAACTTTATTTGTCAAAAAGGAAGTGGAAACGTATGCGGAGAATACATAGAATAATCTATGGACAACTAGCTCTAGAGGTCAGCTTACAAGGAATTTGTTCCTTCCGAATATTCAGGATAGAATGAAAAATAGGTTAACACATGACCATATTTGAACACAGTTTATGTCAGGACATGGACAAATTGGATCATATTTTGAGAAGTTTAGAATCAATATCCAGAAGCCTTACACTTGTGTCTGTAAAGTGCCATAAATTTTAATCACCTTTTATTAGACTGTCGCATTTCGTTTGTAGGAAGTAGATATGAATGAGTAATTCACTTAAATATGTGTGATATAAAATATCAGGCACGTTTTAATGCTTTATTTTTAAAATATTGGGGTTGGAAGGAGTCTGCTAAATTTCTCCGTTTTATTTACAAGTCCTCCCAGTTTTAACTTTTGTTATTTTATGTATTAATATAGTTTTTATCTGTAACCCTAATATGCCATGTGTAAAATAAGGGTTTTACTGGGATAACAAATAATAATAATAATAATAATAATAATAATAATAATAATAATTATCCCCGTGTGGGGATTTACCGGTTGCCTCCATCGGGCGCGTCCCATTGGAATTGGGGAAGCTCGCTGGCTCTGCCGCCAGCAGAGTCAGAGGGTAGTAGGGAAATAAAATACCACCGTGAAAAAAAACTGGTCCCTTGCCAGGGTTACGGCGAAGACTGGTAAATGACCAGAAGCCAGAAAACATCTTGAGGCAACCTCTAGGGCTAACAACCCTAGTTGTAAAAGGATGGGTACCCGTCCAAAGCAAAGTCAAGTCAAAAAACATGATGGCACAACATTTCAAGAAATATACCCCAGGGGGTAAATCTTCGGATAAATCGCTCGTCGTGAATGCCACGGCGCACGAGTCTCGTTCGGATTCTGGGGGAGACTCGACATCATGCAAGAGACGAGTCGGAGCGTCTCGGTGTACCCCGAAGAGTCAAAAACTCAGGCCAAAATCTAAAACCTTTCTAGCAACTTTCAACATAAATTCACTTATACAAACTGGCAAGCTGAAAACCCTCACCAAAGCTCTTCACGAAAATCACATATCCATAATGGCCCTACAGGAAACAAGGTACCCAGATGAAGAGATTTTTAATCCGAAGGCTACCGATTTTTCAAGAGCAAAGCGCAAAGAGGAATCCTCAATGGAGCTGTGATGCTTGGAACCGCGTTTGCTGTTAGAACCAGGATTCTTAAATCGGATGCAAATTTCGAACCTGTGAATGACAGATTGTCTTTACTCACAATTAAATGTGCGAACAAAACCTACGCCCTAGTTAACGCACATGCTCCTACAAACGATAAGAACAAGTCTGATCCAGACGAAGTTGATAATTTCTGGGACCTACTGGATGAAAAATTAAACAAAATCCCCAAACACCATGTCAAGCTTCTTTTGGGTGACTTCAATGCCCAACTAGGTCGTGAACAGAAGTACAAGAAAGTTATATGAAATTACCCTGCTCACAAAAGAACCAATCCCAACGGCAAAAGACTGGTGTCCATTTGCGAAAATCACAACCTGCAGGTCATGTCGACCCACTTTCGCCATCTACCCAGAAAGCAAATGATTTGGCGTTCTCCCGTCCAAGCTCTCGGAGAGTTCCAAATTGATCATGTTGCAATCTCCAGGAGAAACAGCCCTGAGATTATGAATGTCAAGGTAAAGAAAGGAATCAATGTAGCCTCAGATCATTATATGTCTCTTATCAAATTCAAACCAATTCCCGCAAACACAAGGAAGACAACCAAACAGATCACACGCTTCGACAATGACAAACTTCGGCAAACGGTCGAGGAGTTCCAGGAGAAGGCTAGACCAAATGACTGTGACTTTAACAACGCCAAAAGTCTCGTTGTTGAGGCCGCGAAAGACATTGCAGAAATCAAGAGAAGCAAAAAGCATGCCTGGTGGAATAGTACCTGCGAATCAGTTATCCAAGAAAGACTCAATGAGTGGAAACAGTACTACTCTACAAAATCAGAAAATGATTGGGAAACCTACAAAACCCAACGTGCCCAAGCAGCTAGGGTGTTCAGAACTGAGAAACGTAAATACGAAAAATCTCTCATTGAAACGATAGAACAAAACTTTAGGAAGAATGAAAGCAGAGAATACTACAGAGCCTTCAAACACAAACTCACTGGCTATAAACCACCATCTCTATGCTTTGAGCGAAAGGACGGCACACTGGCGACGTCAAATGAAGAAAATTGCAGCATTCTGGCAGATTACTTCAAGAATTTACTTAATTGTTCTAAACCGCAAAGCGCCATTGAGACCAAGGAACCCTTACTCAGGTACCCAGATTCCAGACCACCCGACAGAGATTAAATAAAGCGCCACATTGCCCGTCTCAAAAATAACAAAGCGCCGGGGGAAGACTCAGTAGTAGCAGAACTATGGAAATATGCCCCAGAGGAATCACTTGATATCTTGCAAAAGCAAATAGAAGAAATTTGGAACACGGAGACCCTACTCGAAGATTGGAAAATAGCTTTGATCCATCCATTACACAAAAAAGGCAGCACGAAGAACATCGACAACTGCAGAGGAATATCTTTGCTACCCGTGACTTACAAAATTCTATCACTTGCCATCGTGGAGCGTTTGGAAGCACAAGTCGAACATCAAATAGGTGAATACCAAGGAGGGTTCAGAAAAGGTCGCTCAACAGCTGAACAGATCCAAAATCTCAAAACGATCATCAGATATTGTACACTAAGGTCCAAGCAGTATGTGTCTGTCTTTGTGGACTTTAAGAAAGCGTACGACTCCATTGACCGGGAAGTCCTGCTAAACATCTTAAATGAATTTGGAGTCGATTTTAAACTGCTGGCATTAATTAGAGCCACCCTGACCGATACAAAATCCAAGGTGAAGTTCTACGGATGTCTCTCGCATTCCTTTGACATCAAAATAGGAGTCCGACAAGGTGATGGGCTATCCCCGATACGCTTCAACTGTGTTCTTGAAACGATCATCAGAACCTGGCGGGTGAGATTACAGGAAACCAACTATAGTCCATTCAGAATAGGAACCAAATCCAAGGGGATCGTAACAGACTGCTTAGCATTTGCCGATGATATTGCACTTCTCTCAAACGACATAGAAACCGCTAGAGCTCAAGTTGAAATTTTAAAGGAAATTGCCGAACAAACTGGTTTGCAGATATCGTTTGAGAAAACAGAAGTAATGACTAACATCAAAGAGGCTCCACCAAAACTCCGTATAAAATACGGGGACATCACCCGAGTAGACAAATTCAAATACCTGGGTGAGATCATCATGAAAAATGGACTGGACAAAGAAGCACTTCAGGAGCGAGTACGCAAACTGGAAATAGCCTACCAAACATCCCGCACAATCTACAACAAATAATGCCTTTCCCAAAACACCAAAATACGTCACTATGAAACAGTTCTGAAGCCAGTAGTTCTATATGCAGCCGAAACCCTGTCTCTAAATGCCAACAAAGGACTCCTTGAAGAACTGGAGAAAAGAGAACGCAAAATTGTGAGAGGAATCTTGGGATCAAAGTACGGAAATGGAATCCATCAAAAGAGATCAAACAAGGAAGTCTACAGCAAAATCGAGAAAATTACTAACACAATCAGAAAAAGACGGGCACTATTTTACGGTCATCTGAAAAGAATGGACGGAAGAAAGTTAACTAAAGAAATCTTTCACTTTTTTGATTCAAACCCCAAAACCACAATTCGCTGGTTTAGAAATACCAAAGAAGACCTGCAAATGCTACATATCTCAGCTGAAGACGCCCTTAATAGAGATCTCTTCCGCAAGAAAATATTGACGAACGGGCTAAACCGAGACGAGCAACCGAAGAGAAGACACGGTGCCCCTTGGACAGAGGAGCGTAAGCAGGCCCACTCACAAAGAATGAGGGAAATTTGGGCTCTAAAGAAGGCCAAGTTCAGTGTCAAATGCAACAAGACTTAACGTGGTCCTTGATGGCCCCAGCGAATTAGATATATATATATATATATAATAGCTAGTTACAATACATGGTATAGGGTACACGTACATTGAGACTTCAAGAAAAACAAGGTTTAAATAAATATATATAGGAAATCATATATATACCTTGGACCTTTAATATGGATAATTCTATGGACCGGTTTACCAGTTAATTGATAGTATTATTATTCAGAGGATATTTACTAATATTCTTATTTGTTACCATAACTGATAAACATGTAGAGAAAATGTAAACATCCCTTTTGGGTCAAATTAGATAAAGGAAAGGCATTTGATACTTTCTACATCTGTACTCAGAGGTTCGAATTTAGAAGCTCAAGCCCACGTATATGTCATTCGCATATCTAGAAATGGCATTCAATAATGTTGATTCTACCAAGCTATTAGAGATTCTGAAGGTGATCGGGATCAGCTACCGAGAATGATTATCTCTAATCTGTACAAAAATCTGTCTGCATTGATAAGAATTGAATGCTATGAAAAAGAAGCAGCAATCCAGAAAGGAATGAGGCAAGGCTGAAGTTTTTCCCCACCTTTTCTATGTTTATATAGGAAAGGCACTAGAGGAAATCAAAGAGAAATTTGGCAAGGTAATCAATCGAAGGTGAGGAAATCAAAAGTCTGAGATGTGGCGATTATATTGTTACTAGCTGATGTACCCGTGCTTCACTACGGAATTCTACATTGTACACATAATTATAGGTTAGGTAGTGTGCACGTTGTGAGCAAGACTGTATTAAATTGCAAAGCTCTTAACGTTACCCCATATACGCGACGGGAAAATCACCAAACGTCTTTTCTCATATGAAGACTGGGTTAGGGAAATTTCATTGTAATGGTAGGCCCGCTTACCTACCAAAGTCACAATCAGGTTGGGAAATTTCACTATAAAGGCAGGCACTCACTCTCCATCTGCCTGTTTACATCCTCAGAAATACTTTCTTAGTGGTTTTCCCAACTGAAATGAACTTAGGTCATTACAATGACGTCAGTAGGAATGGTGGGAATAAAAGCAATGCTTTCATATGAAATACTCGATCAAACGATAGAATACACATGTTCTTACTTTTAACGAACAGTACTACGCTGCCGATGTAACAGTTCAAAGTTCCAGAGCTGGAATGACCAGGCCGAAGACAGCCGTGATCACTCTTCGTCTCTATTCGGGATGGGAGGGGGGGTCAAATAGTGGAGAGCCCCAGGGCAAAAACTATTCCCTTTTACTAATCTGTTTCCTAGGAGTACCCGACGAGTCGGAAAATCTCAATTCACTACACTGACGGCGGGGAAATCTACCTGACTTCGACGCAAATTTTTTCTTCAAGCCAGAGGATAAAACACCTCATAATTGCTAATTTGGAAAAAATGAGTGTAGAATTTAATAAAAGTAAAGAGGGAGAAGCTCTTCTTAAGGAAGGGATCTTTTCAGTGTTGAATTTTCAGTTGTTTAATGAATTGTGGTGTTATAATTTGGAATAGGCCTAAATTGTAATTCTAGACCAGGTCATAGTACTACTACTGTGTGCACACTGCTCATTCAAAGCAGCGCGTCAGAGTAGGTATTCATAGCTGGAATACTATGATGAACCAGTGTGTTACGTGCCAGCAGTATCAGAAAATGTATGAACCAGAGGAATAGCATGCTAAAGAAGAAAGTTATCTAACTCCCCAGCTATTTCCCGCCAATATTCAGTCAGGTTGTTATACTCGGTACGCAGCAGTAATCCCATCTATCAGAGTTGAACGGCAGCATAAGAGACAAAGAACATCACAACAAACATTGGTCAATGCAGTGTTATTGTTGATGAATGTCATGCGCTTTCGATATTGTAGGTCTTCACATTTAGCTTTCTTCCGACTCTGAAATACCACTCTTATCATAGTCGGTACGGTAAAACTAAATAAAACATAAGTGATCGGAAATTGTATTCTCTATAACTGTTGTTATGTTGTACTTTTCGATAGGTCCAATAATATAGGTATTTCAAAATTTAATTTTAGGCGCCTTCCCCTAAACTACAATTTCTTCCAGGGTGAATAAAATGGTTTATAGCTTAGACTGTAGTTTCTTATTTCTCTACTCTATATACCAATTTTCATTAAATTCTATTAACCCATTTTCTCGTGGCTTGGTGTTGATATGGACTTAGCAACAAAAATACAATTCATGAATGTGTTATCCTAGCTGGTACGTTAACAATGCATGACATAAATGATCAGAAATTTAACTCTATATAACCTTAGTTATGTAGTATTTATTGAAAAGACCACTGATAAAATAAGTATTTGAAAATTAAATTTTAGTCCTTCCCCTAAACTACCATTTCACTCAGCGTGAATAAAGTGATTTATAGCCTAGATTGTAGTGGATCATCCCCCGACTTCACATACCGATTGTCATTAAATTCTCTTCAGCCGTTAGACAGACAGACAGACAGACAGACAGACAGACAGACAGACAGACAGACAGACAGACAGACAGACAGACAGACAGACAGACAGACAGACAGACAGACAGACAGACAGACAGACAGACAGACAGACATTAAGGAAAATTAAAAAGTGCATTTTTACTGTGGACATGATCGATACAGAAATACCATTCTTTCCAAATTCTGAGCAGTGTACAGAAAAAATTCTTATTTTATGTATAGAGATTTCACTTGAATCTGCATAAGACGTGGAGTAATTTCTGAATGGTATGGACAGAGTCTTGGAGGAGTACATGATGAAAATAAATAAATCCACTACAAAAGTAATGGAGTGCAGGTGATGCGGGAAATATTAAATTAGGAAATGAAGTCTTGAAGGTAGTAGATGAATATTATTACTTGGGTAGTAGAATAACCGACGATGGCGGAAATAAGGATGACATAAAATGCAGATTAGCACAATCAAGGAAGGCCTCTCTTAAGAAAAGAAATTTTCTCACTTCCGATATTGATACCATAGGAACTTTTTCGAACACATATGAAACGTGGCATTGTATGGAAGTGAAACATGGACGATAACTAGCTCAGAAAGAAATAGAATATAAGCATTTGAAATATGTTGAAGAGAGGAATGAAGAGATACTGAATCGAATTGGTGAGAGGACAACAATTTGGCGAAATTTTACCAGAAGAAGTGATACAGTAGAATGATAGGACATATCTAACTGCACCCAGGACTTGTTAAGTTAGTTTGTGAGAGAGGTTCAGATTGTAACAAGGGTACGGGTTGGACTAACATGACTGTGACAAACAGATTAGTGTAGATGTAGGATGTAGTGGCTATGTAGGAAAGGAAACTGTCATGGGGAGATGCATCAAACAAATCTACGGATTTTTGAACAAAACAACAACAACAAAGTACCTACAAGTGCCTAATTTGACGTTATTTTTTAATATATTGAATACTACTTTATTCTATCCTTTGCTTCGATGCATCCCATTGATCAGCTGCAAGTCATAGCCCACTTAGAATGGTCGAATCAGTCAGCAGATTGGCAGATTGTCCTGCATGAAATACCTAGGGAGTTAGGCAAACCCATCGTTTCAAAATTCAGAAGAAATTTGCTTGGGAAAATGTAAATCAAGTAAGCGATATTTCCTGTGGAACTTTCTCAGATATGATATTTTAACTGTCTGTAGTGGAAATAGCCTCCTTTCCAGTATTGTCCAATCACACCCACTGAGGACATGGTCTCTATGAAATCGGATAGCAGGTTGTTTCAGAACAGTTTCATTTTATCTTCACAGAATTTAAGTGAATATCAAATTATAATTCCAAATCCAGTAAACCCCCTCTTTAACTTAGTTTAGGAAATAATTTATATTTTATATACGTAAATCATACAAGTTTATACAAATTTTGATAGCGCCTTTATTTGGTGCTCTAAAACATTTTATTTACACCCGCGTAATGATTATGATTTCAATTACAGCAGTAACGTGCATTTCTCGTTGAAACTCTTTCACTAAAACTAACTACATTTGCACAAGAGTACTGTTAGTAGCCTATCCTTGTTATCACTTCAGGTCAGTACCAACAGGTGCGCATCTGTAAAGGAAAATGAACCTTACCGCATTGCACTCTAGGGATGCATCTTTGGGCGACGTATTTACGCATTCTTACAGTACAATGTGTTTAAGGTTCATTTCCCTTTATACAATAGTATTGGTGAATTAATACAACAAAAATTGTTCTAATGGACTGCATATTAATATGTATCTGGGAGGCGTGACCAGTCTTAGGAGAAAAATGGGTAGGAAGAGCATTCAATCAATCAATCAATCAATCAATCAATCAAACAATCAATCAATCAATCAATCAATCAATCAATCAATCAATCAATCAATCAATCAATCAATCAATCAATACTGATCTGCATTTAGGGCAGTCGCCCAGGTGGCAGATTCCCTATCTTTTGTTTTCCTAGCCTTTTATTAAATGATTGCAAAGAAATTGGAAATTTATTGAACATCTCCCTTGGTAAGTTATTCCAATCCCTAACTCCCCTTCCTATAAACGAATATTTGCCCCAATTTTTCCTCTTGAATTCCAACTTTATCTTCATATTGTGATCTTTCCTACTTTTAAAGACACCATCCAAACTTATTCGTCTACTGATGTCCTCCCACGCCATCTCTCCACTGACAGCTCGGAACATACCACTTAGTCGAGCAGCTCGTCTCCTTTCTACCAAGTCTTCCCAGCCCAAACTTTGCAACATGTTTGTAACGCTACTCTTTTGTCGGAAATCTCCCAGAACAAATCGAGCTGCTTTTTTTGGATTTTTTCCAGTTCCTGAATCAAGTAATCCTGGTAAGTTTTTGGCTTCGCAACGAAGTTGCATGCTATTTATTCCTTTATTTATATATTTGATATTGTAAGCAGCTAAATGAGTGAATTTATTTATTTAATTAGTCTGTTTACCCTCCAGTGATGGTGTTTCCCTCGGACACAGCGAGGGATCCCACCCCTAAAGAATCAAGGGCAGTTTTCTGGAACGTGAGAAATTTGGTCGGAGATACAACTGGGACGGAGGACCAGTACCTCGCCCAGGCGGCCTCAGCTGCTGTGCTGAACAGGGGCCTTATGGGGGATGAGAAGACTGGAAGGAATAGACAAGGCAGAGGGAAGGAAGCCGCCGTGGTCTTAAGTCAGGAAGAAATGCGGGACCCTTCCAGCAAACGCAGACACCTCGTGTGAATGCTGTGCTGAACAAAACCCAAGCCACCTACTTATCTGTCCCGTCCTGGATAACACATTCACATAACAAGATGGTTTTAGAGGAAACAACAAGGCTATCGCAGCTGCAGTTTTTCGAAAATGCTGACAGGGCACGGAAATGAAATGAATGATTTTAGCAATCTGGCGACGATGTATAAACTTAGTGTAAATAAAATGTAACTTCAGAATATGACAACGAATGTGTATATTATTAATAGTAAAAGATGCGTTATGACAGGTAGCGCAGGGAGGGTCCCTTTACTGTCTGCCTGGCTGGACAGAAGGGAGTAGGTATGGTTGTCATAGAGACGTGTATGGACCCACTGCTGTCAGCATGGAGACGTGCATGCAGTCCATTTGGAGTTGCCATACTTTTCACTTCACGGAAACGGCACTACAGTAGCCCCTCCTTCATGTGCTAGCTGTCAAAACGCTTCTTTTACTATTATGACTATTGTTGAAATGGAATCTGCTTTGTTAAGAACATAAAGAGAACTACTAACCGACTTCGCTACTGGGATCAGCGCAAGTTCAGTACCACCGTATAGTTCTCATTATAGGTGTCATCGTGAAAATATCCATAGTAAATGTTGGTACAGAGCAGCAGAGTATTACTTCAAATTAAGAGCAAGGTGATTACTACATTCCAGCTCGATGGAGTAAGAGTGGTGCATCCTGACTCCTACCTGCCAGTACAGGGTTCGATCTCCGGGTCATCTAGGTGTTTTAATCCTCGATTGAGGGCTAGAACGGGATTCACTTAGAGTTGTGAGACCACTTGAGGAGCTGTTAGATATGAAATACGAATGACCCGATCAAGAAAGCCAAGCAATACGGTTCAGGATATAACCACGTTGACATGAGCCACTCAAATAGCCACATTATCAGGCGTTACCTTCGCCACTGTAGGCTTTATTTAGGCTGTTTGTGCCACAAGAGAGAAATACAGAGAGAGAGGAGGGTCCGGGGATATCCTAATTCTTAAGGGATATGGATCCGTTTAAATTTCTTGAAATAACACGTACGATCATTTATAGCAATATTTATAGAATGAGAAAAAAGTCACAGACGAAACGGAGAAAAAACATTGAAGAACGAAAGAATTCAAGGGAGGATGAAGAGAGGGGAGAGAGAGAGAGAGAGGAAGCGTGAAATAAAAATTACGAAAAATGCTCGAGGAAGTAAGGTAAGGCTTAGAGAAAGGAGGAAGGAGGAAGGAAAAAAGACTGGAAGAAAGGAACGAAGGAAGGAAATGGAAAAAATCGAAAGAACGAAGGGAAGGAGAAAGGAAATAGGAAATAAGGAACATAAGGAACATAAGGATGAAGAAAGAAAGAAGGTAAGGAGGAAAAAAGGACAGAAAGAAGGTAATAAGAATAGCGTATGGCCTCCAGAGAGGCGTGGGGCAGGTCTTCCAAGTTGACGCCTCATAGGCGACCTACGCGTCTGTGAAAATGGTGCACTACCTATGATGGATTCTAATGCTGAAGGTAAGCACATACTCCAAGCCCCGGAGCAATCGGAATTAAGGTAAAAACTCCCACCCGGCCGGGAACCGAACCCGAGTTCCCTTGAACCAGAGTCCAGCACGCTAACCACTCAGCCATGGACCAGGAATAAAGGAGGTAAGGCCAAAGAAAGGTAAAGGAGGAAGGAAGAGAAGGATTGTAGAGGGGAAAGGAACCACGGTCTGAAGGTATGAGTACGATGTATTGATAGCAATTTTAGTTATTGTCTGCACTTCTTCGTTCTGCAGATGAGTCTGCTCCGTCCAATATTTAAAGATTCATCCTCAACATTATGAATGTCACCCAGTTATAGAGTCCTTTGCCCATATGATATTATTTAATAAACCACAACTATTTCCGGATCATTATATCTTATGTTTTTCTTCACAAGATATTTCCAGCACTCTCTAATCATAGAATAATATTCATCTAAAGGTCCATCCCATTTATCACACGTCGCTACTTCACGTCATTATTATGAACTAGCTGATGTACCCGTGCTTCGCTACGGGATTCTCAGGAAGACTGACTTTGTGTTTTTCCAAACTGAAATCAACATAGGTCATTACAAAAACGTAAGTATGAATGTAGCGATTAAAAGCAATGCTATCATATAATTTTTTTTTTGCTAGTTGTTTTACGTCGCACCGACACAGATATGTCTTATGGCGACGGTGGGATTGGAAAGGCCTAGGAATGGGAAGGAAGCGGCCGTGGCCTTAATTAAGGTACAGCCCCGGCATTTGCCTGGCGTGAAAATGGGAAACCACGGAAAACCATCTTCAGGGCTGCCGACAGTGGGGTTCGAACCCACTATCTCCCGATTACTGGATACTGGCCGCACTTAAGTGACTGCAGCTATCGAGCTCGGTATCATATATAAAAAAATACTCTATCAAATGGAAAGCCGCATGTTTTATCACTTTTAACGAACAGTGCTGCGGTTAGATTGCGGTGCCAATCTAATAGTCTAAAGTTCCAGAGCTGGGATGACCAGGCCGCAGATTGCCATGAACACTCATCTGTCATTATTCTGCTAAATATGCACTCTGTCCATTCCAATCAGTGCCTCAGAGTAGGGATTGAATAGCCCGAATGCTATGATGATCCAGTGTGTTACGTACCAGTAGTATCAGAACATTTATAAACCAGGGGAATGGCATGCGAAAGAAGAAAGTTATCTAACTCCCCAGCTACTTCCCATCAATATTCAGGCAGCCTGTTACACTCTGTAGGACTGGGCGAGTTGACCGTGTGGTTAGCGGTGCGCAGCTCTGAGCTTGAATCCGAGAGAGAGTGGTTTCGAATCCCATTGTCGGCAGCGCTGAAGATGGTATTCCGTGGTTTCCCACTTTCACACCAGTCAAATGCTGGGCCTGTACCTTAATTAAGACCTAAGGCACTCCTACCCTTTCCTATCCCATCATCATATGACCTATCTATGTTGGTGCAACGGAAATCAAATAAAAAATACTCTGTACGCAGCAGTATTCCTATATACCGGAGATGAGGGGCAACAGAAGACACAAAGCACAAAGCACACATCACGACAAACAATCCTCAATGTAATGTTATTGTTGATCAATGTTATGAGCTTTCTATATTGTAGGCCTACACATTTAGTTTTCTTTCGACTCTGTGATTTGCAAAATATTTTATACCGTAAACTGTAGTTTCTTATTCTCCGACTTTATATACCGATTTTCATTAAATACTGTTTACCCATTTTCTCGTTACTCGGCGCTGATATGGACTTAGTAACAAAAATCCAAATTCATGAATATCTTTGTGATCATAGCCAGTACGGTAACAATGTATAAGACATGAATAACAGGAAATTTAGTACTATATAACCTTAGTTATGTAGCATTCATCGATTACACTTCTAATAAGAAATATTTGAGAATTACATTTTAGGCCTTCCCCTAAACTACCATTTCACTCAGCGTGAATAAAATAATTTACAGCCTAGACTATAGCGACTTATTTCCTGACTTTGCATACCGATTTTCGTCAAGATAGGACTGTACTAATAACAATATTTGAGAATTAAACTTTAGGCCTTCCCCTAAACTACCATTTTTCTTAGCGGGAATACAATTATTGATAGCCTATATTGTAGCCATTTATTCCCCAACTTTGCATACCCATTTTCTTTAAAATACGACCACTAATAACATAAATAGTTGAGAATAGAATTTTAGGCCTTCCCCTAAACTACCATTTCACTCAGCGTGAGTAAAATGATTTATAGCCTAGATTGTAGCGGCTCATCTCCCAACTTCACATACCGATTTTCATTAAATTCTCTTCAACCGTTTTCTCGTGATGCGTGTACATACATACAGACAGACAGACAGACAGACAGACAGACAGAAATTACGGAAAAGTAAAAAGTGCATGTTCTTGTTACTATGGACATGACCGATACAGAAATACCATTATTTTCAAATTCTGAGCAATGTACAGACAAAACTCTTATTTTATATATATAGATATATAGATTATATTACAGTTTCCAATGAGAAAAGTTAAACACTTCATATTTACGGAGAATATATGATTACAAACAGTGGATGAGATATATCATATGACAAGTGATATGTCTCTTCCGACAAGAAGAGTTTGATTTAAATCTTATTAACTACTCTTAACACTAGTTCTTCAATAAATTTCCTGAGACAACCAACAACGTACTGCATCTAAAATTATGTTGATTAAGGAGCAGTTGGGTTGTAGAAAGGCGTGTTCTTGTCGTGTTTAGTTGGCCAGCTTCCTTCGAGGCATAACTCATCTCTCACTATTAACAAAGAGCTAAAAGTTTATTTTCCAATCTATGAGTGTCCCAAAACACTCATGTGGTGGGTGGAACATTAGAGTATGGTTCTAGTGTATGGGATCCGCACCAGGAATACTTCATACAAGAACAGCAAAAGCTACAAAGGAAAGCATCACGATTTGTTCTAGGTGATTTCCGACAATAGAGTAGTGTAACGAAAATTTTGCGAACTTTGGACTGGGAAGACTTGGGAGTAAGGAGACGAACAGCTCGACTAAGGGCCGGTTCTACCATCTGCTGGTAAAGTGGCTGGCAGCTGCCCGGGAGGTAAACTACCTGGAAGTGTAAATCGGCTGGTACTTTGGCTTGCGTCCAACCACCTCCGCGCAAGCGCTAGGTAGCTACCCGGAGCTAGACACCGATATACGAAGTTGGCTAGACTGATTTTCAGCGATTTCTCGCTTTCGAGTGTGGTGCTATCTATCGTCAGATGCATGAAACCCATTTCGATTGTCTTATTTCCCTGTGCTTGCGTCTGCTGATTATCACCAAAAAGCCTAATAAGGGAAGTCTTAAGAGTTATGGACAACGATTCATGTCAAGCTTTCGTGATTTTAATCTATGATCTTCAATATCAATACTTAATTGGGATTAAAATCTCGAGATTACATTTTCTTACGCCAGTTATAACCTATCATGCAAGGCAGCGTTTTTGAAAGGTATTCTCGTAGTAGACTGGTCAAGTCGCTCGCTCCGTAATAGAAGGTACGCAGGTTTTCATCGTACTTCTAATTTACATTTTAAAGTGTATTTTCGTTCCCTGCGTTGTTCTTAACTCTCTTTTACGCGCTTCCATATACGTATATAAACACATCTTCTTTACGGACTTATTGCTTTTGAGCATTCTATCTGCAGGCTTCTGTGAATTGATTAAGTATCTCCGCGATGCTCTATTTGTAACTAGTTCTGTGACCTCGTTTAGTTCCAGATGCTTCCATTTATTGATAAAGCATTTCATTTTAATTTTTAACTTTATGAAGATAAAGTTGGAAGGTACTGTAAATGTAAAGAACAAATCGGGATAAATATCCATTCATAGGAAGAGGAATTCGGGAATGGAATAGTTTCCAATTTCTTCGAAATAATTTACAAGCCTATGTAAACAACTAATAGGGAATCTGCTACCTGGGCGACAGTCCTATGTGCTGTTAATCATAACATCACTTGCTATAGGTAGCATACATATAAAGCAATTTTCCTAGTAGACATAATATTATGATAAGAACGTATGAAAAGAGGCATACAGATTAACAGAACGCTAATAATGGAAATAAAAAAGATTCGTCATAATAAAGACTCGAACCTGCACACTTCGTATTACGAAGCGAACGTGTTAACCATTACGCTACGAAAACGCTTGAGTTAGGTAGGATACATTCAGTAATATATATCTCGTGTCGGAAAACTGAAAAAGTAGAAAATTAAAGCCCATTTGAAATGATTTCCAAATAGATTTTGATTTTACATCCTTTTAGAGTTTCTTTACGAAAGCTTGACGTATAAAATGTGTTCCCTGCGCTACCGATGCGAGAGGCTGGTGTGACCGTTGCAATTAAAGGGAAGCATAATGTTCAAAATCCTGCAATACAATATAGATCACTGTTACAGTATACTGCTTTTTTCAGTATACTAAGCTAATTTGAGTTGCATATCACCAGAAATACAGCTAATAATGTTCAGCTCTCAGAACTTGCCCGGCAGGTAAAGTCTTATCGGGCCCTCGAAGTGGCCGAGAAATTACGCGCCGGGTAACGACGATTTATGCTGCCGATAGCGCTACCTGGGAGTGGTCGGACGGAAACATCCTTTTACGCGGAGGGCAAATTACGCGCTACTTTACCAGTAGGTGGTAGAACCGGCCCTAAGCGGAATATTTAGAGCTATCAGTGGAAAGATGAATTAGACTGTAACATTAGTAGATGAATACGCTTCAGTAGAGTTTTAAAAAATAGGATATATCATGAAATCAAGATTAAGTCGGAATTCAAGAGAAAACATAGGGGCAAATACTCGTTAAGGAGAGAGTCTGGAGATAAACAGATATTTTTACCTAATGTTCGGCTCCATGACTATATGGTTAGCGTGCTGGCCTTTGGTCACAGGGGTCTCGGGTTTGATTCCCGTCAGGGTTGGGAATTTTAACCTTAACCAATTTCGCTGGCACGGGGGCTGGGTGTATGTGTCGTCTTCATCATCATTTCATTCTCATCACGACGCGCAGATCGCTTACGGGCGTCAAGTCAAAATACCTGCACCTGGCGAGCCAAACTTCTCCTCGGACACTCCCGGCACTAAAAGCCATACGCTATTTCATTTTTACCCAATGCATGGATTTTCACCAAACGTTTTGAGAATGTCCCCTAAATAAAAGTAGGAATATCACGGAAATTTATTTCATAAACAATTAATAGTTTTCCAAAAAAAATATTCCATTTTTTCATGAAATGTAATTGAGATATTATTGAAAATTTGTAATTATGTAGAGAATACTTCTTGAAAAAGCACTGTGTATTGATTTTCTGTACGTAATTTATGGGCCTATAAGGAGATGTCTGTCTATCTGTCTGTCTGTCTGTCTGTCTGTCTGTCTGTCTGTCTGTCTGTCTGTCTGTCTGTCTGTCTGTTAGGTCATCAGCCCAGAGGCTGGTTGGATCCTCAAATAGCACCACCAAGGGCTATGCAGTCATAGAGAAACTTCAAAAACCAATGGCAGAGCCCAAATGAGGCGTACTAGGCAAGATGAGGAGTGAGGAAGTTTTCCATTGCTTTCCTCACTGGACCAGAAGTAGCTACAGCAGCACGACTGACCCTATGAGCAACACCTTTCGTAACACTCAGACACACTGGTCGTGCTCTGAATATCATTAATCAGCACCAATCATACCCCAACAGCTTCCATATTGTCACAGCCATGGATGAGACTGGGACTTCGGTGGAAGCTACACTTTGCTCTGACCTGTGCCAAGAGACAGATACAAAAATACTGCATCCATCAAGAAATGGCAACAGGCGGTCTGTGATACATATATCACACAAACTTTGTTACATTTGGCAGAATATTATTGGAGAAAATGGGAATAATATCGTCGCTTCACCGGTAAAACGTTGTATCCCACAACACTCTTCCTATCCATTATTCTCCTTAAGACTGGTCACGCCTCCCAGCCACATATGGATACGCAGTCCATCAGAACAATGTCCGTTGTGTTCGTTTTCCTGTGTCGGCGATTAAACGAAAATGAACCTTACCTGCTTGGTGCTATTTACTTTTCTTCTTCCTTGTTATCATTATTTCCTTCTTTTTGTTCGCCTTCCTCCCTTTCTCAGTTGCCATTGCCTTCTTCTTTCAACTCTTGTATCCTTACTTTTTCCTCACAGTTCGTTGCTTTCTTTTGCACACTTCTCTCCTGCTCCCCTTCCCTCATACTTCCCTTCCACGCTATTGTCTTTTCTCCCCGTTTTGCCTCCAATTCTGGTAGGTTATCACAGTCAGGTAGCTGAATACATTGCTGACTGCAGTGCATCCCAAAGCTGAAGTTGTGTTCACCATGAAGTTTCCACAGAACCAATATGATGATCAAAATGGTCACTCAAATGGGTTGAAATCCCGGAAATTAAAGGTAGGTAAAAATACTTGAAAGTCTTGATCGTGCCCTTCTAACCGCGCGACGTGTTCCATAATTTTACTAGAAAATCCCATCTTCTCCATAAAGATAATCAGCATATACTGAACGTGTGTACGTATATAGTCCATGCTGTACTAAAACCGCTAATGTGACGATACACTTCCTGTTCATTATTTCCCATAAGCCTGGTCACACCTCCCAGCCACATATTTATATGCAGTCCTCAGGACCTTACTGTACCGTACTGTAGGAATGTATGTTTGCATGACATATTTACGCAATATCCATATGTGGCTGGGAGGCGTGACCAGTCTTAAGGAGAATAATTGATAGGAAGAGCTTTGTGGAATACAACCTTTTACCGGTAAAATCATGATTGGCAGGAAAATGAAAGCAAATCAGACGCCATGCTCATTTCTGTTGTGTAGACTGGCAAAAAAAATCACAATTAAAGTGGTAAATTGATTAAATTTAACGGAATATCTTCGTGACGAGGAATAATTTTAATCCTTTCAATTTCAGCCGTAGTGTTCTTTTCTTCGTCAAAATTACTGAAATATCGATTTTTACCTCCAGACTGTCCCCTTAATACAGGGCCTCTCAGGGTGCATGCGCGTGGTGCATGCACTGTGCACGGTGCAAAAGACGACTTGGCTTGGTTGACCAGAGTGCAGACCCCCACTCCTCGATTTGGAGCAATAGCGCTTACTCTCTCTTTCCTCACGCCTGTCTCGCTCGCTCCGCCTGTCTCCCTCTGCCCCACTTGCGCCGTAGCGCTCCAAATCCAAGCTGACTTGAGCCGAGCATAGGCGAGTTGAGCCGAGCTTAGCCGAGTAGCCCAGAGACGAAGCGTTGATCCGAGCCATGTCGATCGGCAGCGATGCACAGTGCACGGAGCTCTTACGCCTCTATCTGCACGCGTGAGATTTTGGGCGTTTGAGAGGCCCTGCCTTAATAGGAAGAGAAATTAGGGATTGCAATAATTTATCAAGAGAAATGTTTAATAAATTTCCATCTAATTTGTAGTCATTCAAGAAAAGGCTAGGTAAACAACTGGTAGGAAATCTGCCACCAGGGCGATAATTCTAAATCAGATCAATGGTGAGTGTTGGATTCCTTATTAAATGTACACAATTTACGAAATTAATTCAGATTGTCCTCTGTACGAAATATTACGAGACGTTGGTTAACTAAAGATAACTGCCAATTGTGTAAGGAAGAGAAATTTGACTGATATTCAAACGATTCCAGTTCTACCGTTGATTCCGTTAAGGGAATTGAAATACGGCACCTTAAATCGTGAGAACCATAGCTTCGTGAGTATACATTTGTCTGTACTATTATGTAGTTATTGTTAGTGTGTGCAACTGGAATTATTTGAAAATTTCTCGTCACTTCTCACACGTTTCCATGAAGCGCATGAGCCGGAGAATGGAGAATGCTTGAAATCCAAGTAATACGCCTAAATATTTATAATGTCAACGTTAGAAATCGTACGCAAAACTTTTTGCAAATAGTGAAACCAATGGACTATTCTTAATTAACCTATTAATTTAAATCAAGTCCGCCTCAGTGGTGTGGTGGTTAGTGTGATTAATTGCCATCCGCGAATGTCTGGTTTCTATTCCCGGTTCTACCACGAAATTTGAAAAGTGGTACGAGGATTGAAACGGGGCCCATTCAGCCTCGGGAGGTCAATTGAGTAGAGGAGGGTTCGATTCCATCCTCAGCCATCCTCGAAGTGATTTCCCGTGGTTTCCCACTTCTCCCTCTGGTAAATGCAGGGTATCTAACTTACGGCTACGGCCACTTCCTTCCCTCTTCGTTGTCTATTCCTTCGGATCTTCCCATCCCCTTCACAAGGCCCCTGTTCAGCATAGTAGGCGAGGCCGCCTGGACGATGGACTGGTCCTCCTTCCCAGTTGTATCCCCAAACCCAATGTCTCACGCTCCAGGACACTGTCTTTCAGGCGGTACGGGTTGGGATCACTCGCTGAGTTCGAGGGAAAAACCAACCCTGAAGGGTAGGTGGATTAAGAAAGAAAGAAATTTAAATCAAATGAAATATTTCCTCTTCCAAGTCAAGTGCAACTATGTGACTGACGTGCTGACTGACGGCTGATTTTTGTGTCGGGCTTGGTGCTATGTACTTTTCTTCTTCTTTGTTATCATTATTTCCTTCTTTTTGTTCGCCTTCCTCCCTTTCTCAGTTGCCATTGCCTTCTTCTTTCAACTCTTGTATCCTTACTTTTTTCTCACAGTTCGTTGCTTTCTTTTGCACACTTCTCTCCTGCTCCCCTTCCCTCATACTTCCCTTCCACGCTATTGTCTTTTCTCCCCGTTTTGCCTCCAATTCTGGTAGGTTATCACAGTCAGGTAGCTGAATACATTGCTGACTGCAGTGCATCCCAAAGCTGAAGTTGAGTTCACCATGAAGTTTCCACAGAACCAATATGATGATCAAAATGGTCACTCAAATGGGTTGAAATCCCGGAAATTAAAGGTAGGTAAAAATACTTGGAAGTCTTGATCGTGCCCTTCTAACCGCGCGACATGTTCCATTAGTTTACCAGAAAATCCCATCTTCTCCATGAAGATAATCAGCATATACTGAACGTGTGTACGTATATAGTCCATGCTGTGCTAAAACAGCGAATGTGACGATGCACTTCTTGTCCATTATTTCCCTTAAGACTGGTCACGCCTCTCAGCCGCCTATGGATATGCAGTCCATCAGAACAATTCTCGTTGTGTTCATTTTCCTATGTGCGTGTGTAAAGGAACATGAACCTTAAATACATCAAACTCTCGGATTGCGTAAATATGTCATGCAAACATACATTCCTACAGTACGGTACAGTAAGGTCCTGTGGACTGCATATCAATATGTGGCTGGGAGCTGTGACCAGGCTTAAGGGAAATAATGAACAGGAAGAGCATCGTCACATTAGCGGTTTTAGCACAGGAGCGACGATATGCAGCGTCGAGATTCACGTTTCTTGTCCTACGGTCCTGTATGGGTTTCGACCGCAGCTGCTCTTCCGTTCTCGTCGAGAAGAATAGACAACCTCAGAGTTTATAATATGATTGATTCTCAAGTTCTTGAAGACCTGGTTGGTCTTACAGCTGTGACTTAGCTTAAGGTTGTAAGCCTCGATACAAGTTTGAGGCTCCCTTTTATACAGTTAAGATAGGCGTGGTTAGGGGCAAGGCATAAGAGGGCGGATGCTAAAATAACAAGATGGCAGATTAAAGTTATCACGACCTAGGGAACATGGCTTTGAGAGTGGTCAGGACCTGTTATCAACTTATTCTTTATTTACATAGATTTGAACTAAGAGATGTCACTTCCTAAGAATTATTTGTGAGGAAATATCCTCTAGTAAATATTTTAGGTCGAGCCCTCTTATAAACAATTGAATCTCTGTTGCCATTAATGACTTCACGGCCCGTACTTATAGATATGATAGTGTATAGACTTTTGGGCGTATGCCGTGTCATGAAAATAAGGTGAAATTCTTAACGTGTCGCAGAAAACTGTGCTCTGCTCCCTCAGAAGAAATCTCGACTGTCCATGAGAAAGGCTTCTTAATCAATGACACTTTGAATTCCGGAACGTTATAATAGAAGTGGAAATGGTACGTTCATTCGCCACCAGATGGCCTCCAGGACGTAGCACAACGCTGGCGTTCGAAGCAAAAGCTGACTGAACCAACACAATCAGACTAAGCGATTCATATACCGTGTTTGCGTAACATATGGCAGGTGTAAGACATAGACATAAGCTGGAAATGAAACATCTGGCGACGAGAAACGTACGAATTTGGAAAACACCGAGACGAAATCATAATAGTGAAGGGACAGGGAAGGGAACTAACTACCTTGTACACTATCCTATACACTATCAATGTAATCCCTATTTACATTGATTTCAACTCAGGTAGGTCTCTTCCTAAGAAGACATTGTGTGGAAATGTCCTCTCGTAAATATCTTAGTCTCCATTTAATGCACATTGTTTAGACCCGAAAGAGTCACATGGATGTTGGTCTACAACAATACAGTCTGTTGCCGGATTTCCGGTGACCTTTTTGTATACATTACTCTTAAAAATGATATATGGTCTCGTCGGTAACTGGATGTATTGCCTCCAAGACTGTGACTGTGAGGGAATATAACTCGAGAGTGTCTTCGAAATGTATCAGTGGCCCAGATAATGCCAAGAAAACATTTCTCAGGCATGAATGTTACTGCCACCAGCTTATGTACTTCCAGTTATGGTTGTAAACTGTATCTACTTCGAAGATTCTGCGCTGACATGCCAATGCCAGAAAACGGGCAAAACTTCGCCTATTAGTGGGGATGCGTTTTCTATACTACCGTGAAAACTGGAGGTTTTTTGCTTCACCAATGCACCAAGGTGCAAGTATGCAGATATCCCTCATTAACAGTATTCAGAGGGAAAAAAAATAGAAGAGGTTCGATCTTTCGATGAACGGAACTATCAACAAAATTAAGGCATGAGTCACAAAGGGTGTGAAATTGAACTAGTCGTCAGGTCCCGCAAAACTCATTCCGCTGGGATAGGAAGAGAACAAGAATCAACGCAGAGAGGTCGGACAGAAATGAATAGAGCAGCCCGATACATGGAAGTTGAATCAACACAGGCCTCAGGTATGGACCATTTAGTCAACAGACCATTTTCTAAATTTGAAAGCTTCTCGCAATGGGAAATCATAGATGTATTGTACCGAATAATAATAATAATAATAATAATAATAATAATAATAATAATAATAATAATAATGATAATAATACCAAGTGAGTTGGCCGTGAGTTTAGGTGCGCGCAGTTATTAGCTTGCATTCGGGAGATAGTGGATTCGAACTCCACTGTTGGCAGCCCTGAAGATGGTTTTCCGTGGTTTCCCATTTCCACACCAGGAACATGCTAGGGCTGTACCTTAATTAAGACCACGGCTGCTTCCTTTCCTAACCCATCGTCTTCAAAAGACCTACTGTATCTGTGTCGGTACGACGTCGCCTAAAGCAACTTGTAAAATTGAAAAAGGAAATACTAATACTAATACTAATACTAATAATAATAATAATAATAATAATAATAATAATAATAATAATAATAATAATTTCGGCAGAGAAAACAAAATTCATGACGAATATAAAACATGTTCCAAAATTGCTAGGAACAGACGTTGGTTCAATCGAAATGGTTGGAAAGAGCATATAGTACAACAAAAAATACATAGAACAAAAGATGTTAATCCAAAAATCTTAAAATAAAGCACTACAATACAGTTGTGAAACCAGAGTGCCAGTGAATGCTTAGTACGCAATTATAAACTTGAAAGATTGGAAGTACTAGAAAGATAAATATTAGGGCCTAGGCCATTTAAAACTACAGAATTTTTGGAAATTAATAACTAATAACGAAATTGTTCAGAACATAGAAAACATATCTATAACAGTACGGAAGAGGAGAGTGCTATGTTTTGGACATATTTACAGAATGGACGACAGTAGACTAACCAATAGATCTTCACGTATCTTTGGGAGAAAAATTCAACAACCACCTGGATTCAAGAGATCAAAAAAGACTTGGAAAGAAACAACATCAGAGAAGAAGAAGTAATGGAAAGGGAAATTTTCAGAAAGAAAGTTTTAAAGATGGAAGGATTCCAAGGGACGGAGGCAATGAAAACCGGCACAAAGTGGTCTGAAGAAAGAAAAAAGAAACATAGTGAAGCAATGAAGGAATATTGGAAGAAAAGGAAGGAACAGCAACATAGGATGAAGAATTGAAATTGGAACGTGATCCCTAGTAGGCCCTAATTCAATAATAATAATAATGATAATAACAATAATAATAATAATAAATACATATCCCGAAATACAAAAAATAGTCATTAAAACACTGTAATCAAGCCTGAAGCACAACATACGTCTGAAACACTGGTAAATAATTGGGGCAGAGCATTGTTTAAAGATGTAGAAAAGCAAGAAAGAAGTCTTAAGGAACATTCTTGGACCGGTGTGTACAGGGGGAATCTGGATGATTAGGAAATTTCATGACTTATATCAACACTCTGAGAAAATCTCAGGCACATTTAGGGAAAGACCATTGAAATTTTAGGAACATATTCTCAGAATGAATAATTAGAGATTGACCTAAATAATTCTGAACCTTCCTCGATCAATGAAAGAAGAAAAGCACAATTGGCTGCTCGAAGTTGGAAAACATCTTCAGGAAATTGGCATCACAGATGACATTGTATTAGACAGATCTAAGCTCAGAAAATTAGTCGACAAGCACAGCTTTGCAGACCATCCAAACGCTACCACCAACAAAACCTGGTCAGAAGATCACAAGAAAAGCAGCAGCGAGAGATGAAGAGATTTTAGGGAAACAAAAATGCAACGGCATCAGCTAACTAAGTACAGAAGTTCAATCGCACTCCTTAGTCGGGCATAACGAATATAGGAATAATAATAATAATAATAATAATAATAATAATAATAATAATAATAATAATAATAATCAAACGGACTAGATACAGAGGCCTTAGCCGCCAGAGCAAAAAATATGGAGGTAGCTTTCCAAACCACCCGGAACATACATTGTATAACAAAAGGTAGCTTTTCTATAAACACCAAAAATCATTATTACAACACTGCCGTCTAGCCGGTATTTCCGTATGCGTCACAATGACTTATTCCGTACCAAAAAAGTGCGCTCACGAAGTTATGGCAAAAAGAGAGAAAGATTCTCCACAACATACTTGTCCCAAACTACAAAAGCGGGAAGTACATAACGTGACATTTTTCTCATATAGATTTTGAATGAGTAATCTTTGAGTCAGGGAGAACACAATTTATAGTATTAGTCGTCTTTGAATCCGGTCTAGAAAGCCAAGGATAACGGCCGAGAGGAATCGTCGTGCTGACCACACGACACCTCGTAAACTGCAGGCCTTCAAGCTGAGCAGCGGTCGCTTAGTAGGCCAAGGCCCTTCAAAGGCTGTAGTGCCATTTCGAGTGCATATCGTCGCGTATACGACAGAACGGGTAGAGACTGTCGTACCGTTAGACTGCTGAACTTTAATATTGAGAAGCTTGTTTAACTTTGATTCTTCAAATATTACATCTGAATTAAATTTCGAACGCGTGTGTCTTATATTAATCAATAATTAATTTGCACATGTTTGGCTCACATCAAACTGTGTAATGGTATTTTGCAGTGCGCAGTGAATATGAATGTTTATCTGCGTGTACAACATCAAGATGGAGTGAACATGTGAGGCGCCAGGACAACATATCACCAGACCCCGGTGGGGCCCTATTCAGTAAAAGATAAGTCCTTACTTCATTACTTTGTAGTTAGTGCTCTTTATCAGGTCATGAATTTTCTGAATATATACATATATTTTTGTGATAAAGAGCAGAGCATATAGAAGGTTTGGAAATATGAAAGTGATGGAGTAAAATAGTAAAATAGAATCTCTAGAGGTCTAAATCTTAATTTAATAACTTAAAGCCATGCGATTTCATTAATTTAATTGTACCTCAATTCGCAATATTGAATTTCTGGAAATCATTTGTCAACATATATGAATTTTAATGGTGTTACAATGGTCAATATTATTAGGATCTTCGAGATAATACTTATGTATTGGAGAATTACTTGATTGTACCTGTACTGCTGTAGAGCAGGAATGTTAATTCAATGTAGAGTAGCTGCATTATGATAGTATTGAGCGGTAATTTTATTACAGGAGCGGCGAAGACAGTGTTAGCTACCGGTATGTGTTTTATGAAGCCATGCATTTATTATGAGTCTACGTATTTATTGAGACTGTGAGGAATTTGTTGAATGTAGGATCTTCGCACATAAGAATGAATAGGTCGTTCAGTGTAATGAATTAATATGAAGGCGACGGATATAGCGATCTTCGATATGAATAAAATAAGTATTAGAAGGCACATTTATTCTAGGTACATACTTTCATTGATCTGTCTCTGTCTTATCCTTGGCTTTGACAATATGGAAGTTACCGAGGTATGAGTGATGCTAATAATGCCATTCCTTGTGCAGCCAGTCCCTGCTATGAATGGTATGAAAATGTTGCTCGTAGGGTCGGTTGGTGCATGCATTTCAGTAGGCTTGGCAGACTGATATGCAATTGCAAATTCTGGCTAGGTGAGGAAAGCAACGGGAAACTACTTCGCTCCTCATTTCCCTAGTACGACTCTTCAGTAATGCCTAGGCCATCTATGACAGCTGATGGCGGAGCTGTTGAGGATCCAACCAGCCTTATGGCTGAATACTGAACATACATCTCTACGAGAACCTGACCAGATCATGTGACCAGCAGCGTCATTGTAGATTGTACATATGCATGTTAATTTTCTTACAGCTATTCGTGTGGGAGTGATCCAGAAACATCGATCCTGTGTGGCTATGCAACTGAGATATATTTGGAAATGTATTTTGTCCATTCTAGGACGGGCTGTTGCCACGTTATTGTATTTCTATTAGCATGTTGGTGCTCAACTCTTTTCTTATTTTGAGATGATGTTGCTTGTATATCATATCTTCAAAATGAGTTCTTTCAATTTCACGATATATACATTTCACTGAATTGTGTGGTTTGATATAAGGGAAAAATCTCTTTCATATTTTAACGAATGTCTGTATGTTGATGTCGTTAATGTAAGGGTAATTTACCTTTATTATAAATTGAACAACCTGAAGGCGAGTGCGATCTGACCGTGGGCGAAAGCATAATCGCTCATTCAATCATATAAATCATACAACTCTTATATTATATTTCAAGTCGTATATTTTATAAACATTTACGCAACGATTTCTGACGGCATTTCAAGTATTTCTTACAAGATTTTAAATATTCAACTTAAGATGATAATCTTAATTTAATTCATTATCACATATAATAATAATAATAATAATAATAATAATAATAATAATAATAATAATAATAATAATAATAATAAATTCATTAATTTAATAATGTAAAGATTTATTTAAACTTTCACATGGACAAACGTTAGGATAAATTTGTAAATTCAATTGTATTTCACGGCCATGTTTTTATCATATTTAATGTATGTGATTGTTAAAGATTAATACCGCCATTATAGCTAACCTCTTTCTCAACAATGTAATGTTGCGCTTCCACAACAATGAAAGAATGTGTAAATAAACAAGCCATCCCGTATTTAATTGTATCATTTGTAGATAGGAAATTCTTTCATATCCCTTCATTTTGATTAAATCTCTACCATTGTACGAGGCGCCTATCTGTCACAGGTATTATTTTAATATTTGGTGGTGATATCTGTCATGAGAACATACCCTTATGAGATATGGATCTTACGTTTTACCGGAGCAAAGCTGTGATATGATATTTAAATGGTTATAAGCCAACTCTATCAGGGTAATTATTAATTTTCTTTTGCTAGTTGCTTTACGTCGCACCGACACAGGTAGGTCTTATGGCAACGATAGGATAGGACAGGCCTAGGAATTGGAAGGAAGTGGCCGTGGCCTTATTTAAGGTATATCCCCAGCATTTGCCTGGTGTGAAAATGGGAAACTACGGAAAACCATCTACAGAGCTGCCGACAGTGGGGCTCGAACCCACGATCTCTCGGATGCAAGCTCACAGCCACGCGCCTACGCGCACGGCCAACTCGTCTGGGTAATTAAAGCTGATTGATGACATTCTATTATAATAATAATAATTCATATTCGATAATATTAAGATGTACGTATTTATTACGTTGATGAGAGGTTTGCTAGGATGACGTCGGATGAATAATCTATTGTGTCTTATGCTATATGTTTCGACGCCCAATTTCAATCAGCACGTTTTGTCTCATTTTAGTCGCCCAACTTTGGCCAGTTCATTACCGTCTATGGGCCTTATTGTAACATTTAGTCGCCCAACTGTGGGCACCTCGACCCCTTTTTGTTACAATAAGAAAATCCGGACAAGAAATCTATTCGAAGGTAGAGAAGATCACGGACACAATTCGCAAACGCAGGGCTCGCTTCTACAAGGAATGGACGACTCTCGATGGAGAAAACGCATTTTTAACAGTTATGACTCAAAATCCAGAACAGTTCACAAGTACGTTAACATCAAGAAAGACCTCGAAGAAATGGGCTTACGGCGAGATGACGCACACAAACAAGACGTTTTCAGAACAAATATCGTGACTTTTAGGACTCTCTATGATTAGTGGACAACTTATGCAAAGTGGTCGGATGAACGCCGTGCTCTATACAGGAGGTTAATGGAAACGAACTGTAACCGTTCATTACCATGCTAATAGACATGCCATGATGTCCAACAAGTCATTGGTTGTAACAAACAATTTATGCCCTTCCGCGATACGAGCGGCGCTGCGTTAGGTCGAAGGTGGAAGCTCTAATTGCGCGTACCGAGTGAGAGAGAGAGAGAGAGCTCTCCGTACAGCGAGACCTTAGAATTACGCTCTCTGTCGTGCAAACGAGAAGAAAGCAGGACGCCACACTCAAATACTGCCTATGTTCGGAGGCGGAGTTAACTTTAGAGGGTTCTAACTTGAGAACTGTATATTCTCACCGAATTCTCTGCCTATTCGTGGATACCAACCAACAAATGTTGCACGTCAAATCATAATAATAATAATAATAATAATAATAATAATAATAATAATAATAATAATAATAATTATTCGTCACAAGCCTCAGAAATTTACAAGTAAGGGCTCAATGAACTCAGCATAATTTACAACATTTGATAATGTAACAAGATGTATTGCTTAACGAGCGCATTATTAATGACGCACATTAGACAGATGTGCGGTGATAAGAAACCTCTGTCCTGAGCGCTTATCTTGACAGAGATAGGGGAGTCTCCACCTCCACATCTTTGCGTGCTAAAATCCAAGAGAAAGCTTGTGAGATTACCAGAGAACCAGCGATGCGATATAAATGAAAGTAGATCAGTGGAAAGAGGAAATCAAGATCTACAAAATGAATATTTATACGATCCTGAGGGATCATTACTAGCAGAGCGAATTTCCCCTGAGACGATGACCTTATATGTTAGGCCCCTTTAAACAACAAGCATCATCATCATCATCGATTTGTCCCCTGTGGGCGGAGCTTACCTTGCCCGTAGCCTACGACCCGCATTTTCTATATAAGGACACCAGAACAACTCTCACTAACCAGTATCCGGTATTAATACAGCATTACTCATTCATTCATTGTGATTCAGTGCTACTCAGTGTTACCCTGTATTCTCTGTATTTAGACAGAGGTCTACTTCATGTCAGTCCGATACATGTTCATATTACAATCACATTTTCTTGTGTGAAGTGATAATTGTGGTGTGTGGATATATGAGATACTAATCCCAGTATACTTCAAGGGAATGTAGACGATAAAAATTAGTGCCTGCTAAAATGAATATATTCCAGAGAAACGGGTATCATTCCAAAAATCGTCACGACGTAGTGAGTTGTTGACTATAGAGTACCAATTATTATTGTGCCGTGATTAAGGTATGTGCATGTAGGAGACAAGCATCCTAACCAGTAAGTGATGTTAGATTAGCCAGGAATTGCTTCATTAATGAACAGTGATGCTCACATAGGAACAAATATCGTCAATAAGTATATCGCTCTATAACAAATGGGAATCGAGTAGCGACCTTCAGGGACAATAACCGCTACATGGGCAATCCATTCAAGTCTATGAGTGGGTCTATCAATGTCGTGTTATTCGAAGACATATAAAGAGTACTTCAATTAACTAATTCCCCATTTGTTTGCATGTATGCGAGTGCTCGTCTAACCCACAATTCCACTCTATAAGAACGCGTCTTTGTGCCTGCAAAACTTCTGTCGATGACCGCGCAGAACCTCCAAAAGTAGGAGATTGGAGATCGAGACACCACGGATTCAATCCCGAAGAAGATTCACCTAGGACTCCCTGCTAACGAGGCGCCAGTGATGGAGATCTAAGTCCATACGTGTATCCTCAAATGACAGCAAGGTTACATACAGCATTGATAAGTACATTCCATGATATTTCTAAGCATGAAAATCAGAAGTGTCACAATAATATATATCAATTAACTTTGTAAATAGAATTTGTCAGCATGCATTTTGATGTATAGTTTAACGTGTACGTGACGCAATATCCGTGTTACAATCGGGTAAAGTTTCTGTATTAATTAGCGTTCTTTGTCCTCTGTGATTATGTGTTAATCACAAAGTTATTTCGTGGATTTTTGCATAACGTAGTATATAAGGCCCTATAGCTTGTGATGTTTGAGTGAAGTATTAGTAAGGGTGGTTTAGATAATTTAGCAGACTTCAGAATCCATTCCAATTTCAATCATCCGACAAGGACCTTCTCAATTTTTCAAATATAGATTATTAGATGCTGACAAATTTACTGCATGCGTACAGTTATTCTCCTCCTTAGACTTGAGGATGCTGGTGACTGGAGAGATGAATACTGACTCGAGGTGCGAATAATAACCTTAGATAGGTTAGCCAGTGAGTGATAGGTTAAGTAAATTAGCTGTCGATTAGCATCTTCCCAATTTGTAAATAACGTGGATTTGAGGCACACGTGTGTGAAAATGAGGGGCGAAACCGTATATGTGAAAATGTTTAAGGTGAAAGATTTAAATATAACAATAACAATAATAATAATGAAGTGAACCAATAATTATTATAATTGAAGCAGTGAGATAAAATGATATTTGAAGGTATCCATAAATGATCATATGCCTGGAGAATACGAGAGGATTGAACTAAGAATTGAGTAGCTGGTAGAGAGAGGCTGTTCTTAGAGAAAGCAGTTTATGGCCTTCAGGGTAAATGACAAGGGGAGGAACGCCAGGCCCATGGTGGCCGGTCCCATTAGGTCTGTCAAATGCTCGCAAAAATCACATTTTCTCTCGTTTTCACAGTGTATTGAATATTCAAGTGCCAATAATTTGTCGCCATCAACGCTGTATGTTTCATGATCCGATAGGTGAAGTACACTCCTCCAAATTTTGAAGTTAAATGAGACCGTAGTAGGGATTTTCAAATAGCACCTCGAAGTCAAGATAGCGTGGTTCGATACCTTACACCAGAAGAACTCAAAGGACTCACAATTTCAGAAATCCCTAAAGTGTGTGGATTATATATTGCGTTTATGTATTTACAGGTTAATGCCTCATTTTTATATGTGCTTATATTGTCAGTGCATGGTGATTTATGGTGATTCACAATATACCAACGTCGTGTGTGCGCTTTGTAAAATATTAGAATAAGGTGTTACCCCGGAAAAATGCGTATATGCGATAGTGTGATGTATAATTACTGTGATAAAGTAGACTATATTAGCGACCAGCGACGACATGATTTTCATGATTGGATAAAACATGCGGAATTGTATTTCATAAAATGTCGTAACACACCGAATACACCATAAAATTGTTTTTGCCACGAGAATGCCATTCTTTTCATATAATCTTTGTGTCATTATGGCATAATATAGTGGATACAGGAGGGTACCGATATTTACATAAAGGGACAGATCCCTATTGATTAAGAAGTGAAATGTATATGTGCAGTGTTAATAAGTCGAGTTGGTAATGCCAGAATGAGATTAAGAAGTGACAAAGACTGATAAAAGAAATAGATGGTGTGCAAAGGAAATCAGCAAGCTTCGCAACGGGAGATTTCAAGAGAAAAGATAGTGTATCAGAAATGTTACAGAAACCTGTGTGGGAAGCTTTAAGTAAGAGAAGGGAAAAAGCTAGACGTGTATGATTATATGGAGCCTATAAAGGAGAGGAAGCATGCGGAGATATCCGTGAGAGGTTTCAGTTGTAAAATAATTATATCGGCAGGGCTGATCACAAGTAAATTGGGGTCAATTTTCATTCAATGGGAAGGGCGTGGAGGAATGGAGCTGTTTACCTGTGGAAGTGTTTGATCGTTTTCCAAAATCTGTACAGATATTCAAGAAATGAATAAACGGCAACACAGAAAAGAAATGTTAGAGGGCATTCGACCTGTGTAGGTTATAGTAATAACGATTTTTTTGTGAATAAATTAATTCTATCCCCTTGTCTATGGAAACTGGACAGCTGAAGTAGGGGACTGCCTGTAGAGGTGAAGTACAGTGGGGACTTCGAGGGCCCTGGGACCGCTACGATAGCTGTGAAGGCCCTTCAGGAACCTTGAAAAGCAGTGGCAAAAGGGGCTCTGGTAAGGGCGTAGCATGTTACGTACCAAAATGGGTTAAGAAAATGCACATTTAAATCTTATAGCAATATTGTATAGTATTTTTGAAGTGATATCACAAACTGTATATGAGTTGATTATGTGTGTAAGTACAGAAGAGATTATGAGTAGAATTTTGTAAATAATATCAATGTGTATTTAATAGAAAAAATGTTAATGTAAATTGTATAATACTGTATTTCGGGGAAAATGTATTCTTTTCTTTTTAACTTAAAAAGTAGTGGTTGAGAATAACGTATTTCTGTGTATCATTTGCCACCGACGTAGAGACCTCATTTGCGAATAAAGTATTTTGATTTGATTTCAAAAGGATATTTAACGGCGTCACCCATATAATTAATTCCTGTGTTTAAAATTGCCATGTAGGCAATAATACGATATTTCTCGTGTGTACAGATATTTTCATGTGAATATCAGTTATTAAATTACGTTTTTAATTGGTAACAATCCATTCTTATTAGTATTCCTCATATTATAGCACCATATTTTCAATAGAGTTAGATTAAGTGCCCAGTTTCCTTACGAACAGAACCATTCACCCGTATGCTCTTTAGCGTAGTCGTTGTGCCAGTTGAAAGTAGGGAGGATGGAACTTGGATGCCCGGGTTTGAACTCCGAAGTTCCTCATCCAGAAAATGTCCATCCAATATGATATTTGTGAAAGGAAATTTTATATTCAGCACTCTGTCGAGCCCGGGACAGGTGCAGTACAGTATTGTACGAAAATTGATTGAACGCCTGAATGTATAACGAAACTTATCGTGGTCCCTAGTTGATCGATTAGCGAATAATAAAGAAATATAGAAAGAAATAACAATAATATTAATAATTTTGAGTGGCCATTACATCCGCAGATGCAGTCCTTGTATTGCACACCATGCAATGATGATGGGCGGCATGGAAACTTAGGGTTACTTTAGAGGAGAATGATGTTTATGGCGTGTGCTTTTCAGGAATGTTGGGCAAAGCTTAAATAGGGTCCCGAGCCAAGAGAATTAATCATTTACGATTTCCACAACCCAGCGGGGAACTGAACCTCGCTCCCCGATGTCAAGACGCAGTCCCAGGCATGGAGCAGGATAGAAAATGGGATTAGTTAATATAAAACCTCCGCTCAGGATACGTAACAGCTGAGGCGTGTTATGGGAGGAGAATTCGGAAAATTCATGTCCTGTCATTCTGCAGGGAAGTAAAGACCTTAATGGAACATAAAAATTTGCGCGTTAAAAAGAGAATTTATATGAAAGGAAATAGTGGCTGACCATTCGAGCGCGAAGAGTCTAAAATATGGTGAAATTAACGTTGCATAATGCTTGACCAGTCACTAATAAACTCGCTCTTCTGCCACATTGACGGCCTGACGTGTGGTCTCTGTGAGGAAATAGGTTCCATATTTCAGGTTATGTGTGCCAAGCGATGTTAAAACTAGACTCTAACGCTGATGGATTGCGCGTACTTATTGTTTCAAAAGCTGCCGCCATAAATAGACATTAACCAGATGTAACGTTGGCATTTATCTAGTTCCCGTTGGAGACTGCTGCTGTTATTGTCTAGAACCAAAGTGTCCTGTGTGTGTGCGCGTGTGTGTGTGTGTGTGCATGGGTGTGTGTAACGGTGACGCAGAGGGGAGATCAAAACGTTGACACCATCCACTCTGTCACACCAAAATATATCACAAGTAGGGTGACATATTTTGGTGATCACAAAACTGTAGCTGAAGCTGGATTGATTATAACGACGTTAAAATATCCATTATTATTATTATTATTATTATTATTATTATTATTATTATTATTATTATTATTATTATTATTATTATTATTATTAATTTCACATCGTTATGCCCAACTGACGAGCACTCTTGAACTTATTTAGCTGATGATTTTGCTTTCTTCTCTTCTCAAAATATATTCATCGTCTCACTGAAATTCTTCTTACGTTCTTCTGTCCAGGTTTTATAAGTTCTATATTTTCGCTCTGCGAAACAATGATTATTAATCAGTTTTATTAAGTCCGACTCGTTTGATGAATGTTCAGCGAACTGATCTTCGGTTCATAGGGTCCCGGGTTCGATTCCCGTCCGCATCGGGGATTTTAACCTTCATTGGTTAATTCCAATGGCCCTGTAACTCTCACACCACACATAACACTATCCTCCTCCACAATAACACGCAGTTACCTACACATGGCAGATGCCGCCCACCCTAATCAGAGGGTCTGCCTTACAAGGGCTGCACTTGGCTAGAAATAGTCACACGAAATTATTATAGTGTTCCGAAAGCAGATCGGTTCTCCACAGTTTCCTGGTTGATGTTGATTTCCATTCCATTTAGTCAGTTGTTCTTGACTTTCAGTGTGAGGGCAAGATTTAGAATTCTTTTGGGCAGTCTATCATTGTTCATTCTGAGAATGTGACCATAGAATTTCAACCTCCTTTTCTAACAGTGCCTGAGATTTTTCAGTATGGCTACAAATTTCATGAGATTTCCTTTTCATCCATACTTCCTCTGTGCAGACTGGGCCGAAAATTGTCCGTAAAATTTTTCTTTCTAGCTTTTTTGTATCTTTTATGGGTGATCTATCGCCAATGGTTAAAGTTTCCAATGCGTATAATGCTTCAGGTTTTATTAGTGCATTATAATGTCTTAGTTTTGTTTTCCTAGATAATTATGTTTTGTTAGGCTATATGTGTTCCAAGTGATTTGATAAGCTTTCTGTAATTTAGTAATTCTCCCTTTATTTGCTTCACGATTTAATCCAGAAAGTTGAGCGATTTCTCCAAGGTATTTGAATTTATTACTTGGGAAATTTGTCCTAATATTGTCATCATAGTTTTCCCATTTAGAAACCGAGAGGCTTCTCCCATGTACTGGTTTTTTCGTATGATATTTGAAGTCCTGTTTTGGCTGCAATTTTATGAAAGTTTTCGAGGAAGTGGATTGCATTTTGCCTATTATTAGAAAGACTTGCCCGGTCGTCTGCAAAAGCTAGCCACCGCAAGTGAATTCTGCTTTTCAGTTGTCTTAATATTATTATTATTATTGTTGTTGTAATGTGAAGGCGGGTAGATAAATAAGTGAACAAGTGGTAGCGTTTACTCTAGAATTTACTAACCAACTAATAATTGCACTTGAGGCATTCACGGCCGGCGTTATGAAGAATTTATTTTCCGGTCTTGTAGGCCGCGATCTGCATAGTAGCATATGATGGTCCCGACACTTCACCGAAGACTGCGTTGGACATCTTCAAGGGTTCCAAACGCCTTCGCAATGGTGAAAGACTGGTCCCCTGCAGAGAATGCAATGATCTTTGTGCTAGCAAGAGGATGCCACAGGTCCTGAGGTCTCAAGAGCACTATTGAATCGTTAAGGATCTGACAGAAGAGCGCAACAACTTTAACATTCCAATTAAGGACTGGAAACTCTTATTAAACCAGGCTGAACAGGACAAACAAACGATCGATTGAACATTTTCCGAGACAAAGTGACACTCCAACAACTTGTAGGGAGTAACAATAAAGTGCGGCCAAACTTACAGGACACATTCTTCATAGGTAGAAGAAGAAAATGTGTTATATGGACAAATGCTCCCCATCAAGATTAGTATATGAACTCGTGAATGAAACATTTCTGATAGAGGACGTACGAATACGATTCCCGCTCTACTTCATGACTAACTGGGCAAGAGGTATACAAGAAAATGGAAGAGGAAAGCAATATGGACGGAGTTTTGCACCACAAATGCAATGCTAGATAGGTCATGGACGGGACCCAAACAATACCTTCGTCATTTGAAAACGGGATTAGCCCAGCATGGTTATCACCACAAAATACGAAACATCAGGAAATTCCATGAACTTCAACAGGACTGCGTATGTGATCCCTGTAACCTACCGTGCCACAAATATCACATTACCAACTGCAAAAAGAGAACAAATTCAGTCTGGTCCTATTGTAAGATGTGATATTCTTTCATTATATACACTATTATATACATTATATACACTTGTACACAATTCTTACATTCTTCTTCTTTTCTTCTTCTTCTTATTATTAATATTATTATAATATGCGAAAAAGACCAGAAGACTGATCACGCAAAGCTCACTTAGAAGTTGTGCATTTCCTTCTTTGCCAGGCAGCCTTCGATTTTTCTCTCATCGTTGTTCTTCTGTGCACTTAGCTCCTGTCTTCTTCTTGTGGTTTCTCTCTGACTCTACTTCCCACTTGCTGATTTTCGTTCTGTAGCAAGTTCGGTCAGCGATGTCGGCCACTTTGATTCCTGATTTTTCCAGGTCTTGGCGGATTTCCGTTGTCCATCTATTTGTTTTGATGTTTTCTGTTGCCTCAAGTAAGATTCTTGTCACTCTGTTTTCTGCAAGGCGTTTGATGTGTCCGTAAAATTTCAGGCGTCATTTTCTTATGTCGGCCGCATGGTTTGCGAGCTCCTCGGTTTTTGTACGAGTTTGCACTCTATATCCTTCGTCAGTCAGTTTTGGGCCGAGAATTTTTCTGATGATTTTACGTTCCTCTTTCAGGATGTCTTCGAGTACTGTTTTTCTGTGGAGACCCAGTGTTTCACTCGCGTATAGTATTTCAGGTTTGATCACAGTGTTGTAATGTCGAATTTTGGTGAAGATTGAAAGGCATTTTTTGCTGTAAAAGTTTTCGGCCGAGGGCCCTCGTCATTTTGTGGGTGCGGACCTCGAGGGCCTTCTGTTCTTTTCCTGTTGGTACTATAATTTCTCCGAGATATCGGAACTCGGTTACTTTTTCGATTGTGCCAAATTCTGGAGGCTGCAGTGGTTGCACATGACCTTGGTTTTGAGAAGGAGATTTGTAGGCCGAATTTCTCTGAGCATTTCTTGAGGGTTTCGATTTGGCTGATTGCCTGTTGTTCATTTGTTGCGAGGATAGCGAGATCGTCTGTGAAAGCGAGACAGGAGATTTTACATGTTTACTTGTCATATTTAATGGTTGCCAATTTCCCATTCTCTCATGATTTTGTCCAGGGCTATCTTAAAGAGTAGTGGGGAAAGTCCATCTCCTTGTCGGACACCGGGTTTTATCTGCAATTTTTCAGATATATTTCCCATGAATTTTATTTTGGAGGTTGTGTTGGTGAGAGTTAGTCTGATGATTTTTTGGGTCTTGTTGTCCGGTCCGTATTCACTCAGTGTTTGGAAGAGGGATTGCCGGTCAATGGAGTCGTATGCTTTCTGGAAGTCCACGAAGGTGCAGATTGTGGGTTGTTTTATTGTGCGTCGTAGTTTCAAGATGGTTTTCAGGTTGAGTATCTGTTCTGCACTGGATTTGTGGGGCCTAAAGCCCGCTTGGTATTCGCCTATGAGTGGTTCTAGTTGTTCCTGTGTTCTATGGAGGAGGGTTGCGGAGAGGATTTTGTATGCGACTTGCACCAGGGAAATTCCCCTGTAATTGTTCACGTCTGTTCGGTCACCTTTTTTGTGAAGTGGAACGAGGAGGACGCATGTTCACTTTTTTGGTAGTTTTTCCGTTGTCCAAATTTCTTGTATGATTTGGGTGAGTTCTTGGAGAGAATTCTTTCCTAGATGTTTAAGGAGCTCTGCTACGATGCCGTCGTCTCCGAATGCCTTCAGTCGTTGTATGTGTCGGTGTATTTCCTCCTGTGTAGGTGGGGATGAGTCTAGGTTTGGGTTCGTGTGGGGTTTATGTGGAAACCTTTCCGTTGGTTCTGGGCAGTTGAGTAGTGGCTCGAAGTATCTCACGAGTACATTGGTGTTTTCGTCATCTGTGAGTGCCAATTTTCCCTTTTTTCTGAAGCAGAGGTTCTTGGGCGTGTACCCATTTAATATGTTGCGGAAAAACGCTGTAAAAATCTCTGGTGTTGTATTTGTGGAAGTCCTGTTCGGCCGACTTCAGTTGGTCCTCGAGGTATCTCCTCTTGGTTTGTCTGATGAGTTTAGAAGTCTGTGTGCGGACTTCGCGGAATTTTTCTTCGTTTTCAGGTGAACGTTGGCTGATGAACTTCTGGTATGCGTTTTTTCTATTCAATATGGCTTGGTCACATTCGGTGTTCCAAAACGGGTGTCTGCTCTTTTTCTGTAGTGGGATTTGCTCTGATGCACTCTTCATGATTTTGTCGTGGAATTCGTTCCAAGTTTTGGCTGGGTTTTTTCCCCACGTTTCCCTGAGATTTGATGTTTTTATTTGTGTTGTGTCCAACCTTTTGTTCGCCTTGGATTTCTGGTAGAAGCGTTTTGGGGTAAATTTCACTTTGATTCTCGTTAAATGATGGTCCGAGTCAATGTTGGCTCCTCTGCGGACTTGGACGTTGTGTACTTCCTTTTGTGCTGGGAAGGAGATGGCGACATGATCGATCCGGTGTTTGCCGCAGCAGGTGTTGTGTGATTCCCATGTGAAGAGCTTATTGGAGTTTTTCCGTAGAGATGGTGACATGATTTTCAGGTCGTGTTGTTGACAGAGCTCGACGAGGCGTTTGCCGTTTTTGTTGGTCTTTTTGTGTGCTGAGAATCTTCCTGCGGTTTTTCTGTAGCACTTTTCTTTACCAATTTTACCGTTGAAATCGCCGAGGAGAATAATTGTGTCTTTTTCAGGCATTTTGATGAGTGTGGTTTCAAGTTTGTTCCAGAAGTTTTTTGTTTGTTTCTGATATCTTCAGTCGTTGGTGGGTGCCATTTATAAAGGTGTAGTGGCGATTTGCACAGCGAAGTCGCAAGGTCATTAGTCTGTTGTTTATGGGTGTGATCTCTTCTACGGAGTTCATGATCTTTTTGTGAACGAAAAAAGCCATGCCTAACATTGATGTGGCTTTTCCTACTGTTCGTGTAGTTTTGCTCTTGAAAATGTGGTAGTTACCATATTCTGATGTCTCCGAGTCAGTGAGTCTGGTCTCGTGTACAGCGAGTAGCTGGATTTTTGGCTGATCTAATTCTGTTGTTAATCTGAGAAGTTTGCCTACTTGTAGGAGTGTGTTTACGTTTAGCGTGCCGATGTAGAAGAGCGTTTTAATGGGAAGTTTGCCAGAAAGCTCCGACTCTCTCTTTCGTGTCAGCCCGGCTCCTCCAGAATCCGAGTGCCCGGTTGCCGCCTTCGTTTCCAGTTGGCGGGTGGATTGGTTACCACCTGGAGTAATGTTGTTCTTACTTGCACGAATCATGGTGTGCTAGTTCTCAAGCGATTGGGTTGATCTCGAGGGATCGGAGTACAATCAGGTGGGTGAGTTCCTGAAGGTTTTCTAGGCAGCCGCTCCGACTCCGAGTACAGACGCTGACCAGTTGCCGCACCAAATAGGTGAACAGACGCTACTGGATTTGTTATTATCCTATGCCGTTGGGCATCTAGTGGCTCTTCCACCTTTAGGGGCAGTTTCCCACCCCAAGGGCAAGAGAGTGCCCTGAACCTCTACCCACTCATTCGCCCTTCGAAGAGGCCGTTGGCACTTGGTAGAGGAGGACCACTTATACCTGTGGTCACTCGGTTTGTGGACGCAGTTTAACGTCATGCCCGGGACATTATTATTATTATTATTATTATTATTATTATTATTATTATTATTATTATTATTATTATTATTATTATTATTATTATTATTATTAGATGGACACGGGTCCGGAAACGCTTGATTTCCATGTTAGAACTCATTTTCTACAACTCTACGTAGTACATTAATCACGGGAAAAATACCAGCATACCACTTGAACCTCTTTATTACATGAAGTGTTCAAAATGGCATCCGTTACCATCGACAAATGCATCAACGAGCCGTCGCTTTGAATCCCCGAGACGTTGTGAATCCCTTACAAATTGACTTGTATTATTTCTGTAAAAAAGGGCAAGAAAGCAAAGTCATCTCCGTACAGGCCATGAAGGCCCTTAGAGGAGTGGAAGTTAAAGGCTTCCACTATCCGTAATCTCGCACTTGGTGGGGTAGAGTGGTTAGCTCTACGCCGCCGCCTTTCCCCCAGAAATTAACCTGGTACTCATTTTGGGTGTAGGCTGAATGAACCTCAGGGCCATGTCTACCTCCGGAATTGAAAATTTCATTTCTTAAATTTTTCGACTTCCTGACGGGGAAACAAACTCACGTTCCTTCGGGTATTCTTTCTGTAAATTTTTGGGAACTTCAAAGCTGAGAGGACGTAGAGCGAGGAACACGAAAGGCGTTTATGCGGGGTTGAAGGATGGATGTACACGAAGTTAGCTGGCACTTCACGAATACAGTGCGAATTTAGATTTGTCTATTACACTTCCTACAATGGACTGGGAGTCACAGTGTATAACCATCAACATAATTATGCGCGAGCCGCTATTGCTTCGCCGACGTCAAACTCGTCCAACCGCTGGCTAAGGATCAGAAGAAGAAGAAGAAGAAGAAGAAGAAGAAGAAGAAGAAGAAAAAATTATTATTTGCCTAACGCCAATAATGTTATTTACTTTACGTCCCACTTACTACTTTTAACGATTTTCGAAGACGACGAGGTGCAAGAATTTTGACCCGCGGGAGTCTTTTTACGTGCCCATATATCTACCGACATGAGGCTGACGTATTTGAGCACCTTCAAATATGACCGGACTGAGCCAGGATCGAGCCTGCCAAGTTGGGATCAGAAGGCCAGTGCTTCAATGTCTGAGCCACTCAGCCCGGCACAGGTCACTTCTCCCAGCCTCGTAGTAATATGCAGTCCATCAGAACAATTTCCGTTCTGTTTATTTTCCTATGTTGAAGTGTAAAGGAAAATGAACCTAACTCTAACTTATTGTACGACTACATACACTATTTTCATGAAGTATTTACGCATTTCTGCAGTATGATGTACTTAAGATTAAATTTTCTTTACACGCTTTTGATTCTTTAGAGGCTGGGCTGAGTGGCTCAGACGGTTGAGGCGCTGGCCTTCTGACCTCAATATGGCAGGTTCGATCCTGACTCATTCCCGTGGTATTTGAAAGTGCTCAAATACGTCAGCCTCACGTCGGTAGATATATGGGCACGTAAACGGTGATTTACTGGTACGTAAGAGAATTCTTGCGGGACTAAATTCCGGCACCTCGGTGTCTCTGAAAACCGTAAAGTAGTTAGTAGGACGTAAAGCCAATAACATTATTATCAGGATTCATTCCTAAAGCGACGATATCCCTTCAAGTAGAAACGTCATTCGACTGAAATTACAACATTCTGTCATTTGTCCTTCCATTACGCTGTTCAACACATTTGCAGTCCGGCATTCTTGTTATGATGGTAAACGGCATACTTTTGGAGAGGTGACGTGAATAATAAATCCGTTCGTGAAACTAGCACCGGCAATAGTTGATTTAGAAAGTGAGATAAATCGTAGTAGAAATATTCCGTCCACATTCTAACGTCGCTATAAACACATTATTACAAGCTTGATGACTACGGCGAAAATTAAATTGCCGAATAATCTCCAAAATGGAACTAACATAATTTTATGAGTCCCATGAATAATGAATATACTTTAAGTTGGGTGTGTCCCACAGCCTGCAGCTCGTTAAGACGTTTTTAAGCATTCAACTAACACATTCTACTTTAATGAAGACAGCGAAGGGGCTTGGTTACTTTGATTTACAACATTAATGCTTTGTCTTCGGTGTTGAACCTCATTGTAAAGAACACCTTCAGTGAATAATTAATTATTAATAATCCATGAAAAATAGTGAACAGTCAGGCTTAATGAAAAGAAACAGTCATCTTTTGAAGTTATCAAACTCGTTCATAGTACGGAACAATTATTGGGATTAGACAAGACCGTATTATTTCATCTATATTGTTTGTCGTTCAAATGGGTTTTCCAGTCCCTATGATTACTGATATACTGCTCACACCGTCAGTTTGTGGGTGTATTTCAGTGAACTCTATAGGCTATTGTGCGATAGCAACAACTCGTCCAGTGAGAAAAGCAACTGGAAACCGATGATGGACTTTCTGGTGATCCATACAGTGCTAGGCAACCTACATTATTATTATTATTATTATTATTATTATTATTATTATTATTATTATTATTATTATTATTATTATTATTATTATTATTATTATTATTATTATTATTATTATTATTATTATTATTATTATTATTATTATTACAAATAATCCCCACGTGGGAAACTGGGAGTGAAATTTCTAGATCCTAACGAGTGGGTAGGAGATAGGGATCTGCGCTCAGATGGCCTTCATTTAAACCGCAGTGGTACGTATTAGTTAGGAAATTTGTTTGGAAGGGTAATAGGGAGGTACATTCAGGGAAACGGGATGGCCTAGGGAGCGGTGATAAGGGAACAGGGAACTGGAAATCAAGTAGGGATGACATAAAAATTGTTAGTGTTGAACTGTAGAAGTATTGTAAGAAAAGGAATAGAATTAAGTAATTTAATAGATATATATTTACCAGATATTGTAATAGGAGTTCAATCATGGCTGAGAAATGATATAAAGGATGCAGAAATTTTCTCACTGCACTGGAGTGTGTATCGTAGAGATAGGATAGGAATGGTGGGAGGGGGAGTGTTCATTCTGGTGAAAGAAGAATTTGTAAGCTACGAAAAAGTTAAGGATGAGACACATGAAATTCTAGGTGTAAGGCTCATTTCTAAAGATAATAGGCAACTTGATATATTTGGAGTGTACAGATCGGGAAAGGGTAGAACTGATGCGGATTCGGAATTATTTGATAGGATAGTCAGCTATGTGGGAAACGACATGGAAAGAAATGTGATTGTAGCGGGAGATCTGAATTTGTCAGATGTCAATTGGGAAGGAAATGCGAACGACAGGAAGCATGACCAACAAATGGCAAATAAGTTAATATGGGAAGGACAGCTGATTCAGAAAGTGATGGAACCAACCAGATGGAAAAATATCCTGGATGTGGTGCTGATAAAACCAGATGAGCTCTATAGGGAAACAGAAGTAATAGATGGTATTAGTGATCATGAAGCTGTTTTTTTTTGGTAGTTGAAAATAAATGTGATAGAAAGGAAGGTCTTAAAAGTAGGACTGTTCGGCAGTACCATATGGCTGATAAAGCAGTCATGAGGCAGTTTCTAAAAAGTAACTATGATCGGTGGAAAACGGTAAATAAAAATGTAAACATACTCTGGGATGGGTTTAAAGAATTTTTTGAGGAATGCGAAAACAGATTTGTGGTAAGGAATGGTAAAGACGCACCTTATTGTAATAGAGAAATAAAGAGACTAAGAAGGAGGTGCAGACTGGAAAGAAATAGAGTTAGAAATGGCTGTGGAAGTAAGGAGAAATTGAAGGAACTTACTAGAAATTTGAATCTAGCAAAGAAGGCAGCTAAGGATAACATGATGGCAAACATAATTGGCAGTCATACGAATTTTAGTGAAAAATGGAAGGGTATGTATAGGTATTTTAAGGCAGAAACAGGTTCCAAGAAGGGCATTTCAGGAATAATTAATGAACAAGGGGAGTGTGTATGTGAGGATCTTCAAAAGGCAGAAGTATTCAGTCAGCAGTATGTAAAGATTGTTGGTTACAAGGATAATGTCGAGATAGAGGAGGAGACTAAGGCCAAAGAAGTAATTAAATTTACATATGATAACAATGACATTTACAATAAGATTCAAAAGTATAAAACTAGAAAATCGGCTGGAATTGATCAGATTTCTGGGGATATACTAAAGACAATGGGTTGGGATATAGTACCATATCTGAAGTACTTATTTGATTATTGTTTGGTCGGAGGAGCTATACCAGATGAATGGTGAGTTGTTATAGTAGCCCCTCTTTATAAAGGAAAGGGTGATAGACATAAAGCTGAAAATTACAGGCCAGTAAGTTTGACATGCATTGTATGTAAGCTTTGGGAAGGCATTCTTTCTGATTATATTAGACATGTTTGTGAAATTAATAACTGGTTCGATAGAAAACAATTCGGTTTTAGGAAAGGTTACTCCACTGAAGCTCAACTTGTAGGATTCCAGCAAGATACAGCAGATATCTTGGATTCTGGAGGTCAAATGGACTGTATCGCGATTGACCTGTCTAAAGCATTTGATAGGGTGGATCATGGGAGACTACTGGAAAAAATGAGTGCAATTGGACTAGACAAAACAGTGACTGAATGGGTTGCTATATTTCTAGAAAATAGATCTCAGAGAATTAGAGTAGGTGAAGCTTTATCTGACCCTGTAATAATTAAGAGGGGAATTCCTCAAAGCAGTATTATCGGACCTTTATGTTTTCTTATATATATAAATGATATGAGTAAAGGAGTGGAATCGGAGGTAAGACTTTTTGCGGATGATGTTATTCTCTATAGAGTGATAAATAAGTTACAAGATTGTGAGCAACTGCAACGTGATCTCGAAAATGTTGTGAGATGGACAGCAGGCAATGGTATGTTGATAAGCGGGGTTAAAAGTCAGGTTGTGAGTTTCACAAATAGGAAAAGTCCTCTCAGTTTTAATTACTGCGTTGATGGGGTGAAAGTTCCTTTTGGGGATCATTGTACAGTAAGTATCTAGGTGTTAATATAAGGAAAGATCTTCATTGGGTTAATCACATAAATGGGATTGTAAATAAAGGGTACAGATCTCTGCACATGGTTATGAGTGTGTTTAGGGGTTGTAGTAAGGATTAAAGGAGAGTGCATACAAGTCTCTGGTAAGACCCCAACTAGAGTATGGTTCCAGTGTATGGGACCCTCACCAGGATTACCTGATTCAAGAACTGGAAAAAATCCAAAGAAAAGCAGCTCGATTTGTTCTGGGTGATTTCCGACAAAAGAGTAGCGTTACAAAAATGTTGCAATGTTTGGGTTGGGAAGAATTGAGAGAAAGAAGAAGAGCTGCTCGACTAAGTGGTATGTTCCGTGCTGTCAGCGGAGAGATGGCGTGGAATGACATTAGTAGACGAATAAGTTTGATTGGCGTTTATAAAAGTAGGAAAGATCACAATATGAAGATAAAGTTGGAATTCAAGAGGACAAACTGGGGCAAATATTCATTTATAGGAAGGGGACTTAGGGATTGGAATAACTTACCAAGGGAGATGTTCAATAAATTTCCAATTTCTTTGAAATCATTTAGGAAAAGGCTAGGAAAGCAACAGATAGGGAATCTGCCACCTGGGCGACTGCCCTAAATGCAGATCAGTATTGATTGATTGATTTATTGATTGATTAGAGTCGAGAATTAGCATTCCTTTGTGCCTATACTTTTTCATCCTTTTCTGTGGGCTTCATTTCCCTCTTCAGACCAGGTTGTGAATTTGTGAATATTGGATCTGAAAATTACCTTCTTCCTCGTATAATTCCTGCCTATTTAAGATCGGTTTTGATCGGTCTGTTGTCCATTTCGTTGTGCTTGTTTTGCCTTTACTCCTCTTTTCATAGACTTCCACTATTTGCTTTGTAAGTCTGTCTGGGACCATTATTTTACTTTGTCCGTAGAACCTTAACCTGCGTTTTTCTAATGTCACTGTGAATATGTGTGTGTTCTTTGATTTTCCGTTTGCTTCTGAATCGGTTTTTATTCGTCTGCGAGCTTTGGGCCTAGAAAGGTTCATATGATTTTGAGTTCCCTTTTCTCAGTGTTTCCAACGTTTGCCTTCCTAATCAAAATTAGCGTTTCTGTTCCATAAATAAATTCTGGTTCAACGACTGTCTTAGTATTGTGTGCTTATAGGTACATTTTAGTTGTTTCCATCTTTTGGCATCTAATTGTGTTTCCCTGAATTGTCACGAAGATATTTGAATTGAAAAGCTCGTTAATTTTTGCAATATTTTGTTTCCATGAGTTTTGGTACTTATTTTCTGCAGGTGTCGTACTCCTTCGTTTCTAAAGATATCGGGAGTCCGACTTTTTAATGAGTTTCTTTCAGGAGTTCAATCTGATTTTGGGCTGTTGAAAATGCCTCGAGGTAAACATTATCCGTGACTTGGAAGTCGCTGAATAGTTTGAGAATTGGAGTGTGTAGATCTAAGGTTAATTTGGCCACATGGAGATACTCGGATAAGAATGATCTTCAGTGTGAATGTGAAGAAGTCCAGACTGTACAACATTTGCTGCAATGCCAACTGTATCCAGCCCCCCGTACTCAAGAAGACCTTCATTAATCTACAGTAAATACATTGGAAGTAGCCAAGTTCTGGTTACAAACAATGTAGTATTTGCATTGTGCCTTATATATACATGTTTCTGATACGAGAATAAATACCTAAAATCAGTGGCGTGAACTGTACCCCCGCTATCCCAGCATGTTGGGGCAAATTTATATTTTATTACTTTTCCTAGAACGTTTCCTTATCAAGTTAAAAATCAGCAAACAGCTAAGTCAAGACAAGTCAGGCGCGGCTCAATAATACGATCTGCAGAGCTGGAGAACCACCAGAATAAAAGATATAATATACAGCGATTAGCGATCCCAACCTTCATACTGAGTGTTGATATCGAGCCAGAGATCGATTCCCACACAGATACTGGTGATCTGGCAACCTTGTTTAGATCTGTGAACGATAGAACATCAGGAGAGCACGCTTAACTAGAGCTTTATTTCGATAGGAGGCTAAGAGTCGCCCATAAGGTTATGAGTGAACTGCACGCCTTGCAGAACGGCTAGCCTATATTCTCATTCAAGTGAGTTATAAGAAATAATTTCTTTAATACCTAAATTGTCGTATTTATTCGTTTATTTATTGTGTGATCTGTTTGATTGTTATATTTCCACTTATTTATCAAGTGAGTTCATAAAATAGTAATGTTGGCGTAAAAGGGAGTGATGGAGCTGCGATGGCTTCTTTCTTAATGCAGCTGGGGTAACGAATGTGTTGATTGTACGCCAGTGAATAAAATTATTATTATTATTATTATTATTAGTAGTATTAGTAGTAGTAGTAGTAGTAGTAGTAGTAGTAGTAGTAGTAGTAGTAGTATTCATCGTTACAGCCATCTCTGGGCCACGCTTATACAATCTACGTGGGATTCCATTACGAAAACTAATGCCCTCATTCAAGAACTTTAAATGGCAGTCCATGACATCTCAAGCACTGAAGGATGCTTATGGTGGCGATTATGAGGATAATGATTATTATTTCACGTGGTTCATATTCCAGGTTTCTGGTTCCAGGCTTCCTCAGAAGGACCTATTTGCTGCTAGTACAGTAAAATGTAACACACTCACGGCGAGTGAATCACAATCCCTAGCTACCCAGCTTTAAGGAAACTTCCTCTGCGGAGATATGTGAAATACAGTCGACTCTATACTTCATATGAAAGCGACAGGAAGGTAATAAAAATGTTGTATGAGCCCAGTAGACGTTCTGGGGAAGATAGTTGTACGACGTAGCCTTTTGAATTTTGAACGTGACATGGCTTAATGCAATCTATGTGAGAACTTACAAATACACATCAGCGCGGAATACTAAAGTGATCCGAGTACGCCGGTGCTGAACATTATTTTCACCCCGCATGATGTATGTTCAAGGAAGAAGATATTTCACTGCCTCTACTCTAAGATATATATCCAATACCATACAGGTACTGTATGGAGCATAATTTTTCTTCCCTCAACCCCTCACAAGGAAAAAAACTAAAACCTCCCCATTTTTCTTCAACTTCATCTTCAATTTCTTTCCTGTCACAAAAGTTTTATCGCCCACGGAAATACTCGTATTTCTTTTCTTTCCTAGCTCCGTTCTTTATTTGGCTGCTGTCAGGATCACGCGGCTGCAGCGCCTCTGGCGGCGACAGCGACAACTGTTGACCTCACGCGCCGCAAGGTTAATTGCTGCTGTCAAGGGAAAGTATACACTTCGTCCGGGAAATTTATTTTACAAGTTTTTCATCGTTTTGTACCGGCTTAAGGACGATACAATGAAGTAAACATGACAAAAGAATAATTTGCTGAAACAAAGGTAGTCGTTAATCCACGACAGCCGGAAAATCCTTCTCCACAGCGAATTTCATAAACGCCGACACGACACTCACACAGTCCAGAACTGGAAACTCAATTAAGGTGACTATTAAATCCTAAAATTTGTAATTAAAAGTAGAAAAGTGATTTAAAGACTAGCTTTTCACAGAGTGGAGCGAAACAATGGTGACCTCATTTAACTCGATCTAATGCTGTCAATCTTAACTGTTGACATTAACATATTGTATTAAATCGAATATATGAGTGCCATTAAAATTAGAATTGGCTTTAAGGGACTGAAACATCGTGGTTGACAGTTTTGTATTAAACTGAATGCTTGTGAGGTTTAATTACCTAAACGGGAGCTGCCTTGGAGACTCTGTGCTACAGTATCCGACACGCAATCCCAAAGTCTCAGGTTCGACCTAATGAAGGGTGGTCAATGGTGAATGTTACATCAATCATCATTCACCACTTACGTGCATTTAGGGTAAACGCCCAGGTGTCAGATTTCCTATAATTTGTTTACCAAGCCTTTTCTTAAAAATATCTCAAAGAATTTAGAAATTGGTAAATTATTCCAATCCCTAACTCCTCTTCCTATAAAAAATATCTGCCAGAGTTTTATCTTGTTAAATTCCAACTTTATCTTCATTTTGTGATCATTCATACTTTTAAAAATGTCACTCAAATGTATTCGTCTTCTGATGTCATTCCACCCCACTTCTCCACTGACAACTCGGAACATTCTACTTAGTCAAGCTTCTGGTATTCTTACTCCCAAGTCTTCCCAACCCAAACTTTGCAACATTTTCGGAACATCACTCTTTTGTCAGAAATCGCCCAGAACAAATAATGCTGCTTTTCTTTGGATTTTTTACAGTTTTCGAATAAAGTAATCCTGGAATCATATTCTTGCTGTGGTCTTACAGATACTTATAAGAAATCTCCTTTACATTCTTACTACAACTCCTAAATACCCTAATAACTATATGAAGTGGTCTGTAACCTTACTTTACGACCTCGTTAATGTGATTACTCCGTTGAAGATATTTCCTTATTTTAACACCTAGATACTTGCATTGATCCCCATTAGGTCCTGTCACCCCATTAACCCGGTAATTAAAATTGAGAGGACTTCTCCTCCTGGTAAATTTACACTCAGATTATTTACCACCAGACCACTGTCCGCTGTGCATTTCACAACATTGTCAACATCCTTTTGTAGTCACTCACAATCTTGTTACTTATTTATTACTCTATACCAGAGCCTCTCAGACGCCCAAAATCTCACGCGTGCAAACAGCGGCGCAGAGTTCCTGTGCACAGTGCATCGGTCCCGCTCGGCTCGGCTCGGACCAACGCTTCGTCTCTGGGCTAGTCGGCTAAGCTCGGCTCAACTCAGCTCGGATTTGGAGCGCTGCGGAGCAATTGAGGAAGAGGGAGACAGGGGAAACGTGCGAGACAGGCGTGCGGAAAGAGAGAGACAGCGCTATTGCTCCAAATCGAGGAGTGTTGGCCATACTAATAAATACCGGGCGAGATGGCCGTGTGGTTAGGGGCGTGCGGTTGTGACCTTGGATCCGGGAGATAGTGGGTTCGAATCCCACTGTCGGCAGCCCTGAAGATGTTTTCCGTGATTTCCCATGTTCACACGAGGCAAATGCTGGGGCTGTACCTAAATCAAGGCCACGGCTGCTTCCTTCCAAATTCTAGGCCTTTCCTATCGCATCGTCGCCATAAGACCTATCTGTGTCGGTGCGACCTAAAGCCACTAGCAAAAAACAACTAATAAATACTTAGTAAAATGTAATTCAATATCTCACACCGTTGTTATTTTATCAGCTGCTGAAGTTAACCAATCAGGTCGCTTCAGATGGATTTTGCGAGGTGCTGTTGTAAATCTGCACGTGGCTTTATTACCGACTTGAGAGCCATGTCGAGAAATCACCATCAAATACAAGCACAGCATGGGTTTCGGCCGGTGTAACCGTACCGTACTTGCTATGCCGCAATCCTGTCAGCTAGGAGGCCCGTGTTCACATCCTTCCCCTGGAGCAGTTTCCATCTTCCATTAGTGTTCTCAAGATAAGATAAATCGTCACTTACTCGAATTCCCTGAGATATTTTCTAGAAACATAGCCACCATTCTGTCCCTATTTTGTCTAGTCCAACAGCACTCATTTAAAAAAAAATATTATTATCAACAAATACATTGCAGAAAATGCAGGAAAACCGTCTGCGCTGGTTTGGACATGTGTTGCGTGCACAAGACAATACATTGGCAAATTCAGCATATACATTGGAAGTCGCTAAAAGAGGCCCAAGAGACGACCAAGACAATGATGGACCGATACAGTGCACAACGATCTGAAAGCTGTAAGACTACATCCAGACATGGCTCGAGATCGAATTAAATGGAGACAGCGAATCCACACACCGAACCCTGCCACCAGGCGGGACAAACACTAAAGAAAAGATGCAATTGCAATTGGAAAATATCCCGGTAGCAATGAAAACAAAGTAGAGTTAAAACATATTTACCCAACAACAATAACAACAACATATCGTCGTTGCTGGGGCTAAACCTCCTATGTGATGATATTTTTGGAGATATACTGATCCGCAGCACATACAGTATGAAGAGCGAGAATGTCTTGACGATATTCACACAATATTGCACCTTAGATGACAGAACCTTTTCGGCCAAAGTTCTAAGCTAAAATATTTCACATAGGAGGTTTTGTCCCGGCAGCAACGATATATATATATATATATATTTTTCTTTGCTATTTGCTTTACGTCGCACCGACACAGATAGGTCCTATGGCGAAGATGGGCTAGGAAAGGCCTAGGAGTGGAAGGAAGTGGCCGTGGCCTAAATTAAGGTACAGCCCCAGCATTTGCCTGGTGTGAAAATGGGAAACCACGGAAAACCATCTTCAAGGCTGCCGACAGTGGGGCTCGAACCCACTATCTTCCGATTACTGGATACTGGCCGCACTTAAGCGACTGCAGCTATCGATCTCGGTAACAACAACAAGAGTACAACAAGCAATTCCATGCAAAGAAAATATTACAGGAATTATTACTACTTTAATATTCTAAACCCAGCATCATATACAAATTCATACTTTCATGATCTACCCGATCAAGGGAAATATGAGCGTTAGGGCCTATGACAGAGTACCTGAAAGGAATATTCCTAAGTAAGTTTGTAATTTCCCCCCTTTTTTAGAAAATCAGTTGACGTCTACCCCATCTTGCGAGCTCGAACACAAACCAACTCTCACCGCAATCCACCCCCTTAAGCACACCAACGTCCCATGTGAGTTGCTGCTGAATTTCATATTAACTCCAAGGTGTAAGAGGAAAAAAAAACATGAAGAAATGAAAAAATAGTGAGTGAGCGTTTGTTATAATTGAATTGGTGCTCAGTGGAGCGTTTGATAATGGTTATTATGTAACACCATGTAAGCCAATTTACCTCAGAGGGACTTCTTTTGTATAGGAAAAACTTTGAAGGTTACTTTCACATAATGTTCACGTCCCGTAAAATAACTAAACGTAAACGAAAAAATGATTAGTAACGCTATTTCTCTTTCTAACTGCAATACGTTTCAATGAGTGCAATATTTTACATTGATTTTATAAGTAGCCGAGACGGCACGCCGAGGAATTTGGAAAAGAAACTTCGACAAGTGTATAATATGGTTAACCAGAAGTGAGTATCAAGTTCATTCTTAGGGGCAAAGCGGGCCGGGCGTTGATTTTCCTGTCTTTTAGTGAAAAAAGGTGGAAGCTTTTAACCTTCATTCCTCCAGGGCCTCTATGTCCTGCAGTCAAATTAATTTTATAATTACTGGGGTAGAGTTGTATTTGAGACAAATGACAAATATACCATAGGGGAGATCGGAATCGTAGGATATAGATTCAGAGAGAAGTCCATCAAGGATTCATTCGTTATCAACTTTTATCTACCATTACTGGAGTAGACTTGTGTTGGAGACAAATGACAGATATTTTATTAGGGAGATCGAAATCGTAGAATACTGAGATTCAGAAAGGAGCCCGTCAGCTATTAATCTCTTATCAATGTTTGTTTAATCTTTCACTATGACAGAAACCTTGGATGCACTACAGTCGCGCCGTTCTATGTATCGTCTGAGTTACCAATGGATATCCCTAGCGAACATTCCGACTTGTTGGCTGAATTATCAGCGTACTGGCCTTCGGTTCAGAGGGTCGCGGGTTCGATTTCCTGCCGGATCGGAGATTTTAACTTTCATTGGTTAATTCCAGTAGCTCGGGGGCTGGGTGTTTGTGCTGTCCTCAACATCCCTGCAACTCACACTCCATACATAACACTATCCTCCACCACAATTACCGTAGCTGAACTCGGCTAGAAATAGCCACATCAAATTAATTAAAAACTCGACTAGAAATAGCCACACCAAATTAATTAAAAACTAGCGAACAGAGCGGATAAATCCCGTAGGGCAGGGTGAAAATGTTGTCAAAATCTAAATTCTACTAACTTGATGTATTTTGCTTGTAAATCTACGATATAATGGAAGTGCTCAGACATAACATCTAACCATAATTTGTCTAAATTCTAGGTTTAACTGGCCATTATAAAGGACTAAATAAATTTCACGATGATGATGATGCTTGTTGTTTAAAGGGACCTAACATCTAGAACATCAGCCCTAATGAATTACATGCCATTGTTCTAGTTTGCTTCAGTTCTCCTTGTAATCTAGTTGATTAAAGACAGCATCCAGATATCTGAAGCTGTTGACACATTTCAATCCGATGTTCCTTTAAGGGCAAGTTGTAACTAGGATGTACAGTACAGTAAACTTCCGGTTAATCGAGGCAATGAGGTAGTGAAAAATCGGAAAACACGGATAATGGAATTCAATGAGAATTCGTGAGATGGCTTGGCTTTTTCTGCATAACTTATCTGTGGTGAAAACTTTCTCTCCCCACCCCCACCCCTGACTGCGACTGTGTTTTGTTGGACCACAGTCATAAAAATCGACATCTTATTCTTTATACGTAGGCTTTTTTAACATTTACATTTTGAAGGTCACCACTATTGTTGTTCCGCACCAAATCCTCCGGCTTTTCTCTTCTCAAAATTGCGGGCAGTTTGTACAGTACTCCTATTCAATAATCTGCCTCTAACTTAGCAGTCTATATCTCAATCGTCAAAGATTGGTGTTTAGGGCTGTTTTCCACACGGCAGATACCATATCACTTCTTGATCGTTCAATGTTATCATAGAATTTGGAAATCTATCGAACACTTTTCTTGATAAATTATTCCAGTCCCTTATTTGTCGTTCTATAAATGAATATTTGTCCCATTTTTATCCTCCTGAATTCCAGCGTTATCTTCATATTATGATCTTTCGTACTGTTAAAAAATCCACTCAAATGTATTCAGCAAATAATGTCATTCCACGCCTACTCTCCAATGACACCTTGGAACATACCACTTATCCAAGCAGCTTGTCTTTTTACTTCCAAGACATCTCAGCCCAAACTCTGTGATATTTTTTCTTAACGATACTCTTTTTTTGTTTTGTTTTTTTGGAAGTCATCGAGACAAAATCGAGCTGCATTCTTTAGGAACCCTTCCAGTTCTCGTATCGAGTAATCCTGGTGTGGGTCATACACTGGAACCATACGGTAAATGAGATCTTCCTAGAAACTTATACTCCTTTTACATCCTTTCTATGCCTCTAAATACTCTCATAAACACCCTCGACTCTCCATTCTCAAAATGTTCTTTTGCTCTACAGCAATGTTAACTTCATTGTTTAAAACAGTATTTTCAATCAATCGATCACTACTGATCTGCATTTAGGGCAGTCGCCCAGGTGGCAGATTCCCTATCTGTTGTCTTCCTAGCCTTTTCTTAAATGATTGCAAAGAAATTGGAAATTTATTGAACATCTCCCTTGGTAACTTATTCCAATCCCTAACTCCCCTTCCTATAAATTAATATTTTCCCCAATTTGTCCTCTTGAATTCCAACTTTATCTTCATATTGTGATCTTTCCTACTTTTAAAAACGCCACTCAAATTCGTCTACTAATGTCATTCCACGCCATCTCTCCACTGACAGCTCGGAACATACCACTTAGTCCAGCAGCTCGTCTCCTTTCTCCCAAGTCTTCCCAGCCCAAACTTTGCAACATTTTTGTAACGCTACTCTTCTGTAGGAAATCGCCCAGAACAAATCGAGCTGCTTTTATTTGGATTTTTTCCAGTTCCTGAATCAAGTAATCCTGGTAAGGGTCCCATACACTGGAACCATACTCAAGTTGAGGTCTCACCAGAGACAAATATGCTCTCTCCTTTACATCCTTACTACAACCCCTAAATACTCTCATAACCATGTGCAGAGATCTGTACCCTTTATTTACAATCATATTTATGTGATTACCCCAATGAAGATCTTTAATTATATTTATACCTAGGTATTTACAATGATCCCCAAAGGGAACTTTCACCCCATCAACGCAGTAATTAAAACTGAGAGGACTTTTCTTATTTGTGAAACTCACAACCTGACTTTTATCCCCGTTTATCATCATACCATTGCCTACTGTCCATCTCACAACATTATCGAGGTCATTTTGCAGTTGCTCACAATTTTGACGTTTTTCTGCCATGGAAAAACAAATCTGATGATCATACAGACTGATGCACAACAGGATTTTCAATTTACAAGCTTCCATGACTGTCGAACACGAATATAAGACTCAGAACGCCATCAATTACCTGTAAAAAATTAAATTCCGTTTACAAGTGATCAGGTAATTCGTCCTTTTCTAAGTGTTCTACTTCTGTTCGACAGACTGAAATTTAAGTGAGTAGACTCTTACAAATTATGGCTTCATTCTGAACAAATTTTCATGGAGATTGTGGACTGATAGCAATGAATAGAGTGCTCTGTTGTGACATGTCACGGTATTTATTTCTGTCGCAGAAGCTACAGTTCTTAACAGGTCGGAGAAACCGTAGTTCTAAAGTAGAAAAATAATGTACACTACAGTATATTTTTATGTTTTTTATTTAAAAAGATCGAGTTAACCGTGATGTTATTGCCGCCCAGATGTGAGTTTGCATTTGGGAGGTAGTTGGTACGAACCCCACTGTCGGTAGCCTTGAAGATGGTTTTCCGTGATTCCCCATTTTCACAGCAGTCAAATGCTGGGGCTGTACCTTAATTAAGGCCACGGCCATTTCCTTACCACGCCTAGCCCTTTCCTATCCCGTCGTCGCCATAAAAAATATCTGTGTCGGTGCGACGGAAAGCAAACTCAATATTTTTATATTTCTTTAGGATGCACGAATAACTCGCAAACCGGATGACCCACACTTGGATAATCGGAAGTTACTCTGTTCGGTTAGATCTGGTCAACGCCGCTTTAAGAGGTAGAGATCTGGACTGTAAAATTTTCCTCCATAGAAGCCTTTGAAATGTGGTTACATTGGAGAATGCTCAGAATACCTCGGACGGATTTCGTGAAACGTAATGAACTGTTAATGAGAGCTAGAGCGGAGTGAAATATGGTAAACATCATCTAAGCGAGGAAAGCAGCTCATTTATGCCATGTTCTACGAGGTAGAAAGTATAGGCTTCTACATCTTATATTACAATACAAAACAGAAGGAGGGTGAGGAGCTGGTAGACCACTGATATCTTGGTTCCAAAGCATCAAAAACTGGACTGACATCAACAACTCCGAACAAGCCTTCAGATTAGCTAAGGAAAGGGGTACTTTCTTCAGTGTGATCAGCAACGTCTGGAGGACCCGATATGGCACTTGATGGAAAAAGAACAGGTACGAAAAGATTGCCTATTGAAGATCACCATGTTAGGCAAATATGATCGTCATGAATCGTTCAGTAAATCGAAAAATTCCCCTTTATATTTAGGTGCAATTAACTTCTGCAATTGGTACAATGACTATCAAGGTCAGCTTTTCCGTGTCCTGTCGCCGCCATAAAACCTATCTGTATTACTACGACTTAAATAAAAATGTTTTGATTCGTTGCTTCATGGTAGAAACTTGAGAAATAAAGATCCTCAACACTTACAAAGAATCTATGTTGTCAATTCACTGCTTTTGACGCAAGAGTCTACTTCGATCATTTTGAGAATACAGCCGATGTTTTCTTTGTTAAATATATCCCTGTACATCATCTTCATATACAGCAGCAGATGGCTTTAGGTCCACCGAAAGTTGACACTTCTATCGGTAAATTGTGGACAAATTTTTCCATTACTATTTAATATTATGTATGTGAGCCAGACGATATTTGGTGCTTTAATATTAATACTGCTACCTGCTAATATACTCGCCAGTCCTCTGGAAGGCTTTTTCGGTATTTCCTGGAAGGAATGAGTGAGTCAGGCTGGCGACCTCTTGACATGTGACGGGCTTCCCTTTTTTGTGCTTTTCGTCTGGTGTCTCCACGGATTTTCTGGAAGGCGAAACTAGAACGTTCCTGTTCTGGCTTGGAACCGAAGGCACTACAACTACATCGGTAGGTATATAAAAGCAGACTCGCCTTGTACAGCAGTGATGTTGGAGTAGTGTTTGTTGGAGTGTTTGAGCAGAGACGTGTTGGATTTGAGAATTCTTGTCATTGTTTATTGGAAATGAGCTGTGACGTGTAGTTGCCTTGCCGTGTTATGTGTCTTGGGAAGTTCAGTACGTGTGGAGCAGTCATGTTAATTGATTGTTAGAGTTATCGACCTTGTCTGGAGTCGAGCCAAGTGTACAGAATTCGTGCGTTGTTATAGTCAACACAATTGTGTTCAAACGTAACTACAAGGAAGCTGATATGTGAAGTAATCGGTGCGTGCCAAGTGGAAGCTGAGATTTGTCAATGAAGGTTACGGAGGGACCGTCAGTTTCAGCAAAATACCAGCCAGTCGGAGATATGCTTTGAGGCCAAGAATTGTTTGTAAATAGGCACTAATTAGTGAAGTGCTGTTATTCATTAACATATATCTTTATGTGTTTGAGTATTTGCCTACTAATTGAGTTGTCCTAGATTAAAATACCCCAATAAAACGAAGAGTGTTTTACTTGTAACATTTGCCTGCTGTGAAAAAGGGAAACCACGGAAATCCATCTTTAGGGTGCCGAGCGTGGGGTTCGAATCCATTATCTCCCGAATGCAACCTGAGAGCTACATGACACAAAACCGCGCAGCCACTCGCTCGGTACACAAAATAGTAATTCTGATGGGATTTACAGGCCTTCAGTCAATCATCAATAATGTTCGACTCATTGGCTGAATGGTCAGCGTTGAGGCCTTCGGTTCAGAGGGACCCGGGTTCGATTCCCAACCGGGTCGGGGATTTTAATCGCCTCTGATTAATTCTTCTGGCCCGGGGACTGGGGTTTGTGTTTGTCCCAACACTTTCCTCTTCATATTAAGAGATCACACTACACTACCAACCATCACAGAAACACGCAATTGTGATTACATCTCTTTCTATAGGGTTGGCGTCAGGAAGGGCATCCGGCCGTAAAACAGGGGTCAAATACACTTGTGCGACATAGTTCACACCCGCCACCCCACAGGTGTGGGAAAAGTGGTAGTAGAAGAAGAAGAAGTCAGTCATCAATATTCTGCGTTTAGAACTGTCTCCCAGATTGCAGATGTACTATCAATTGTTTACCTAGGCTTTTATTAAATGTTTTCAAAGAACCTGGAAAAGATTTCCCCTGATAAATTGTTCCAATCCCTTATTCCTCATACAAATGAATATTTGCTCCAATTTGTCCTCTTGAATTCGAACTTTATTTTCATATTGTGATCTTTCCTACTTTTATTCGTCTACTAATGTCATTCCACGCCCTCTCTCCTCTGACAGCTCAGAACATACAGCTTAGTCGAGCAGCTCGTCTCCTTACTCCCAAGTCTTCCGAGCTCTAAGTTTGCAGCATTTTGTAACACTACCTTTTGCCCGAAATCGCCCAGAACAAATGGTGCTGTTTTCCTTTGGATCTTTTCCAGTTCTCGTATCAAGTAATCCTGCTGTTGGTCTCATACAATGGAACCACACTCTAATTACTTAAACACCCTCTCGCTTACATCCTTACTACAACCATTAAATTCCGTCATAGTCTACTTTTAATGTAAACAATTCAGTATAAATAATAGAATCATAATACTTTTTCCTCTTTACCAAATACAGTACTATTATCATGGGTACTTCGAATTTTATATATCGCACTCGTATTTTGCTGATGACATAGAAACTAATTAGCACTCTGGAATAATTACAATCTTTGTGCAGCCAGACTTTTAGTTCTCACACGACCTCAATCCCGTGATATAGTCCGCAGAGTAGCTATCAAGAATAATAAGCCATTGACAATTTATGGCTAATAGCGTCAGTTTCATAGTTGAAATATAATTGGATCGCATTATGAGAGAGCCGCACCGTATGAGAAGAAAGAGTCTTTGTGATAGCAGAAAGTTATGACTCTCTGAAGTACGCTCAATTTAAATACCTGCTAAGAATATCCCACCGGGCTAGACATATCGTACACCGCTGCTATTTTGGAACAGAGTAATTACCTAAAAGAAAAACCATCTCTATACAGATCATACAGTCCCTTGGTGTAGTAAAAGGCAAACTATTCGTTACATCGGCACTAAGGCTAGGTGTGGGCTTTCCCTTTAACATCCCGCAGTCTGTGCAATGACACTGCTTTTAAAATTAAAGGCGTGAAAGTGAAAAAAATTAATTTCTGGTATTGTTTATTTCATTAAACGTTTACAGGTCCAACAAAATGTTTATGGACACCTACATATTTGATGAACATGCTTCCTATCGTTAAACGTTTGGTCTGAGGCATACGGTTTTTTTTATGGGAAACTAGATCATGTTTAGAGAAACATTTGATGAAACTTTCATCAAAATATCGCCCTTTGCTTTGAAGTTATTACACTTTTCGTTTATAAAAATTATTATGAAAATAGCTGTTATTTGACACTTGAGGAAATCTAGAAAGTACAGTATGGCGATCACATGGATCATTTTTGTTACGGAGAAACACAGATACTTTTATAATGTTTATAACTGTAATTGAACACCAGATGTTTCCATTAAAATAACACCCCCCCCCCCCATTTTATAGCTCGCAACAGAATCAAAGAAAGTGGTCATAACACAAACATTCCTTGACCTTGGGTGGACAGGAGACCCCTCAAGCTAGCGAGATCGTTTGTGGGTTACGCTGTTGTGGGATATTCACTTTAATGTAACATACAAACGCTCTTGGCAGCTTGAGGGGTCTCCTGACGACCCACGGTCAAGGAGTGTAATTTTTATGACCACTTTCTGTGGTTCTATTGCGAGCTACAAAACAGGGGGATTTTTTAAAGGAAACATATTTTGTTACTCTATTACAATTATAAATATTATACAAGTATCTTTCTCCATAACAAAAACGATTACTGTAATCTTCATATTTTACTGTCCAGATCTTCTCAAGTATTATAAAATACCTATTTTCTCCTCAACAAACATAAACAAAAAATTGTTACTGAAAAACAAAGGGCGATATTTTTATGAATAATTCTGCAAATGTTCCTCTAAATGTGTTCTTGTTTCCTGTAAAAATAATCGTATGTCTGAGACGAAACGTTTAAGAACAGGAACCATGCAGGCGGCAAACATTTGGTGGAACCCGTAATATTTTCTTTATTTAAATGTAGACACTCATGTATTGTTCCTTTATTTTAACTTACACTATTTCAACAAACAAACTAAACCCCATGGCTCTACAGCCGTGAAGGACCTTGACCTACCAAGTGACCGCTGCTCAGCCCAAAGGCATTCAGATTAAGAGATGACGCATGTTCATTGCGACGAAACCTCTCGGCCGTCATTCTTGGCTTCCTAGACCGGAGTCACTATCTAACCGTCTGTTAGCTCTTCAATTCTAATCACGTAGACTGAGTAGACCTCGAAGCAACTCTCAGGCCCAGATACAATTATTTCTACACATATTCATTAAATGCTGGGTTAATGTATGAAAAGTGTGAGATATAAGGTTTGGCGATTGTATGAATGTTTCTAGGAAATGCTAAATCTATAATACACTCGACTTTGATCCTACAGAGCTCTTTATTACCTCTTTTTGTTTGGGATTTAGTAATTTTATCAATAGAGGAGAAATAGAAAATTTTCACTCGCGTCGTTGTGGTTTGAAGGTCGATCGCCCAGCAGAAAGTACAGTGCGTGCTTTAGTTCGTGGAATTCAAAGCAAATCTGCTTGGTCAGGTGTATCTGATTTGCACTGGTTCCAAAAAATTGCTGTCAAATATTTAATCATTCAAGTTCAAAATGTCAGACACTTAAAAATCTTGAAGGTGCCATAGAAATTAACTCATTTAATTTCCATAGGTCAAATCTGAATTTTATGTCAGGCAGTTTTCATGTAGCGAGAGTTCTTCTTATAAAGCACAATACCTTAATTTAAATCACGGTACTTACATAAATTCTTCCGAAGACATGTTTCATAAACACGAGGTTGAAACACTAGTACAATACTGTACAATACACTTGCATAATATTATACTCCTATGATGGTAGCAAACGGGATTATTCTTGATGAAGATTCTGGTCATAATATGGTATTCTTGATATGGCAACAAACGGAATTATTCTTGGTGAAGATTCAGGTAGTAGTGTGTTTTGAGATACAACATCACAGTGGCTTTCTTTTCATTTAAAAAATCAGATCCATACTTAACGTAAAGGCACACAGATCACTGCTGGATGCTTCCATTTCTCAAAGAGTCGCTAAGCAAAACGACTGCCGAAGTGGACGGTAGCCTTTTGCGTTGCACTCAGTCTCACTCAGACGGATGTACTTCAACAGAGAGAACACGATAATAATACCAGAGCCTTCGACTGTTTCGGAATAATATTATTAGACAGTTAATTGTCATGTAGAAATAAAACCGCATTACTGGCACAGTTTTCGATGTTCGCAAGAGTAAGTCCAAATGCTACATTCTATGACAACACTTACGTCGCAAATGTACTCGTATAATTCAGACCACTGTTCACACGCCCCGGGACAAAATAAATAAATAATAATTTACGAAATATCCTTATATAGTAAACAATTAAGTAGACACACTAATCTCCATGTCCATAAAGGCTAGGTCCAAAATAATTACATCCGGGAGATAGTAGGTTCGAATCCCACTATCGGCAGCCCTGAAGATGGTTTTCCGTGGTTTCCCATTTTCACACCAGGCAAATGCTGGGGCTGTACCTTAATTAAGGCCACGGCCGCTTCCTTCCAACTCCTAGGCCATTCCTATCCCATCGTCGCCATAAGACCTATCTGTGTCGGTGCGACGTAAAGCCCCTAACAAAAAAAAAAAAATAATTATCTCGTCACAGATTCGATGAATGTCATGCCAATAATGCGGCACATATAGACATTTATTAAGGTTGTTACATGATTCCCGTACTTCCTCATCAGTTTAAGACCTTAAACGCTATATTGAACCAACCCGTTCATGGTCAAAGAACGATAATGCCCTGATAATTATGATATGCAGACGAGACCACAAAGAAAGGACATTAGATGGTATTTTATTGTGCTATAGTACCTAACATTGCGCGCTTTTCAAGAGAGCTTAGCGTCAGAAGCGAGATGAAGTTCCCAGCATGAACATTATAATTTATGAACCCAAGCGAACCACTTAGCTTACAGCGTCGGACGCTAGCAACTTCATGAGAAACCGCGGGGAAGCTTAGCTTGGAGGGAAACAAAACTTATTGGATATCTCTGCCCACAAAAGAAATAGACAGATTTGGATATAATAGTTGGAATGAGCATATTTTCTGCAAATTTTGATATGCCACATGACAGTAGTTGTAATCTCAACGAATTAATGAATAATTATCTCAAGTATCGTGAGAGAATTTCCATCTCCACGTGCACGCTTACAAGTGACCACACACGATGATCCAGCAAGCGTGGGTAATGCTCTTTCGTATATACAGCCCGCGAGAATGCTAGCATCATTCGCTGTGCGTATCGCGGGCAGGGAGGTGGTCGTCTCACGGCAACTCAACGAAGAGAAAATAGCCTTTGTCTCCACGCATCGCAGTTTGTGACTGCATTGTCCTAGTGACATGTAAATAATAACTATCTGAGATGTAAATAGAAGCTTTGTACAGCAAAATGATTGAATAGATTTTCTTTGGAAACATTTCTTTGCTAGTATTTACTCCACACAAAGTTGCGTATAACAATCTGATGCTAACGTGTTCTCAATTAGTGTTACTAGCTAGTGTATGCTCGGAAAGACAGTGTTACTTCAATTCTTTCAGATTAATTTTGGTCATGTGTAAGTTCCATTGCTACTGAGAATTGTGTTACCATTTTATAAAACAAAGATAAAACTAAAGGAGTTTCAAGATATTTAAGAGATTAAGTCAGAAGGCATGAGGGGAACCTAGACATCGTATTTTAGAACACATTATAATATGTTTTTTCCTTGCAGTTCTCTTACATCACAAGTGTACCTGATACTGCCAATTCATCACGCTGGAGCAGTAGTACGAGTGGAACGACGGAACATCCTTGACCGCAGAGAGGCACGAGCGAGGACCGCTGGCAGTGTGCTTCCCATCCCGATGAGGCACCGTCAACACCGAGGAGGCGGCGATCTGCTCACCAGAACGAGTTCGAGCTGAACATCGAAGAGGATCAAGATGTCACCGGTCACGAACCCCCAACTGCCGTCACTCATCAACAACAGTAGCATGGCGTGCTAAATAATCAGTTCCGCAGGGGAACTGCTCAGATGCTATCACAGATGCAGGTCAGACCAAATCTAATTTCTCAGCATGAAGCAGAGATAGGCTAATAACAGGATTTTAATAAAGTAACTAAGGCTTCCCGCCTATATGTAAATACTAAGTGTGTCCTCGGGCACTTGTACATAGATTTATGCCCCGGGACTCTCACGTATATGATAGTTTAATTAATGCATGCTATTGTTTCATATTTTATTTTCGTTGGTGTCATAATGTCTTCAGTCAATGGAAATAAGGGTCGTATAATTTCATCTACTAAAGACTTACGCAGTCACAGATTTTTATAGGCAGAACAAGATATTTAGGGACTAGCTAGATGCATGAGGCATGCGTAGACATCGGTGGTTTGTTGTCAGTCGGAATATTATAAGATCTTCTATATTTCTTTAACGCAGTTGGAATCGGGCACGAAGTTGAGCTGGTCATGAATTTATGCAGAAATAAGTAGAGAAATGAGATATGTGTGCGATACGCCCAGAAACAATGGATAAAGCGCTTAATAGCCCGATGAATGCAGGCATAAACTGCGATATGATAGTTATGTGTACCGGTAAAGTGCACGAGGGAGTATCTGAATAAATGCTCCAGTTGAATTTGAGTTATGAACAGATTAGAGTGCTGGATTTCGCACTGTATATAATGTGTAGATATGTGGTAATAACATGTGAGTTATATTAATAAGAGGACATAGCAATTTGTAATTCTAATGGGCTAGAATCGAAGGTATGATTGTTCGCTAGCGGTTCGTGCAGGTCCCTTGTGTTAAAAGGAAAAGCATAGCGTTCTGACGTCACTGCAGGGGAAGTCTACAAGTTTGCGGGAACAATACTGTCTCTGTCAAAAAGAAGGGATCGTTGACCTAATTCTTTCTGCTGTTTGGAAAGTAAAATTTATACACGACTGCCTGTATCATTAGTACGTGTATGTCGAGATTCATGATATGTCTGCGCATTGTGAATAATGTGTTTCCAATTGTATTATAATTAGAATTGTTGCAGGACATTCTGTTGTCTTGAGTTCGATTCCCATATAGAAGATTGTGTAATGCATGTTTAGGTTTAAGGGCCTGTGCTAACCCTAAGTCCTGTGGCATAAACTCACTATGGATAATAATTGTTTATGTTATTTGTGTATGCGATTTAGCTATCCAGAAATTCATTATTTGATTTTATTTTTAGAGGTTAACCTTACTCTGGTTGCTGCGAACGTCGACCGAAGATTATTTATTCCTTAAAATTCATTAGTAAATGAAAGAATTATCATGTGTGTAAAATTGGTTGATTAATTTATGTACAAGATATTAGACTCTCATTTTGTAATAAATAATGTTATTTAAGCGAATTTGCAGATCATATTTTTCTCATTTTAGCTTGTGTTAGTTTATTACCTGAACGTACTATTCTTCTTCATTTTTTTGGTTACGCTGACCCATTTCATCCACTTTCCCTATCTCCGATTGTGCTACGTCTTCCTGAAGAAGATGGTGTACGAATCAGGTAAGCTATGTGCCAACGGGTACTTACCGTTTGGTGAGTAATGTTGTCCACTATAATGTACTTGGTCTGATCTCAGCATTTGCTTGATAGCGACCAGGACATGATAGGGCACAATATGTTTATCCCACGTTAAACAGAGTATTCTTTCACGATGGCCCTGTATTTGTGGACATATCTGGAAGTGTGTGAGACATTTGATAATGTCGAATATCTACTTTAGCATCCATCATTGGGTATAGTCTGAACGAACAAGGAGAGCTTAGTCAAGAGATCAAGACAAGATGTAAGCATGCGCGAAACACCTTCATTAAAATAAAGAAGCTCCACAACAATCCTAATCTCAATCTACTGTGTAGATCTGAGGCTGCGAGTGATCGAGGGCATCTTTGTCGTCGTTAAGTTCATGAGAATGCACGACATCGATTAGTAAATTTGGAGTTCTTCCTTCTTATCTACTAGAGTTATCCATAATTCTGACTTTGTAGAAGTTACATCATTTTCAACAAAGTTTATAAATTAAATGGATAGTTGTAGTCGTATGAATAGCGGTAGCGAAGTTTATCGCGCTTGGAGTTCTACTGTGCGCCAATGCATGTTTCAAATATAGCAATGTAATATACAGCCACACAGATAATGCATAAAAATGAAACTTCGTATCGTACTCAACAACGAAATATAAAGAATCAACTATACAAGAGCTGAAGTGTCCCTGATAGAGATCAAAGAAAATATTCCAATGCGAATAAACTTCCGCACGCGGCAAACTAAGACTTTTAATTTAGTTTTATGAATGTTTATTTCAGGCCAAACTCTATCCACACTTCGCTGATGCTGTTCAAAGGGAACTGAAGGTATTCTAATAATTTTTTACGTGAGGCTGACGTATTTGAGTACCTTCAAGTACCACCGAACTGAATCAGGATCGAACCTGCCAAGTTGATCTCAGAACCGTCTTAGCTACTCAGCCCGGCACAATGTCTTCTAAATTGTCAGGAAGTATCATGGTGTTAGCAGCATAGCGGATGATGTTTATTTGCTTCCCGTTGATTTTGATTACTTTATCGCAAAATAACCTCAGAGTATACATTAAAAAACTGGAGAGAGGATGCGGAATGTTCTCACAAATTTTTGTATTGCGATCTCTTCAGCAACGTGGTCTGCAATTTTTAGGTGTCCTACTTGGTTCTAATTCAGTTTTATGATGACCTTCACATCTTTACTGTCAATGTCAAATTGCTTCAGCTGATGTAGAATTACATCATGTCCAACGTTGTCAAAAGGTTTTTCATAATCATAATCCATGAAGTAAGCAAAGAGAATTTGTTGTTGCTCAAGATACTTGGAACTGAAACTTGAGAGAGAGAGAGAGAGAGAGAGAGCAGGTTGTCCCTAGTAGCAAGACCGTTTCTGAACTCTAACTGATTTTCACAGATTTTTCCTCTATTTTCCTCCATAGTCGAGAGCGTAGAAAATTAGAAAACTCTTTCATGAGACTTGTCAGCCCGTATAACTACATCGTTCACAATTCAAGGTGGATTTCAGTAGTCTGCAGCCCGCCTGGTGGAGGTGATCGTATGTCTACATGGTCTGTCACCGCGGCTAGCCGGTTCGATTTTCGTTTACGGTTGAAATTTTCACCATTAGAATGTTGCCTAAAGCCTGGATGCAATTTCAAACCTATCCGCAGTATTCAGTTCAGTTCAGTTCACTGAGAGCATATGATATTGATGATGGTGATTTCTCCGGTGGATGGAGACGTTAAGCCTTGAGCAGACCCCATGCTGTTAATCTACAAGAGTAGGCTGTGTGTTTATAGGAATGATTCCCATCTTTTATCTGTATTTTCTACTTGTTCCGGAGCCTTATTCCTACGAAGAGTTGGTGACAATTATAGAGTATATTTTTCTATTTTGTTGGTCCATTATCGGGTTTGTCTCATGGTGGATGTTGAAACTAGTGGTGGGGACGGAGTGGTTCGGTTCGGAGCAAGTAGTGTGACGTCATTACTCGGTTAAACCGAGTTCAGAACTGAGTACAACTTTATAGCGGTAAATTTAAACTTTATATTGACCTTCTAAGCTACAGTTTACATTCATAAAGAAGATTATTAATTATTATCAGTAGTACAATGCTCCGTACTGCCTATTATTGGTTATTTGCACAATTTTTATAATGTAATATAAATTTAACACATAACGTAACAAACAGTGTAATTACAACTCTGTGTTTAATATGAGGCATATCAAGTAGACATAAATAAAGAAATAAACATACAAATTAATACATAAATACAATAAATATTAATTCATATGGATAAACGTACCGTATTCCATAATGTGATAATTGACGAAACGAAATATGTGCTTTGAAATGTGCCTAAACTCATATAATGTCAAACATTTCATTTATAACTGTGTGGTAAGGAGTTAAAAGAAAAATCTGTAAAGATAACATCAGTAATGGAAATAAGTAAAGTATACAAATGAACTCAATTCTCCATCTTGTGACAAGCATTAAAATCAAGACACAACACGTTGTACACAGACAGTATGGGAAGTAGCGTTAGTGTTCTGTACTGCATGGGACAGGTGTTATATAGGAGGAATTTCCAGTCAGAAATATCAGAGTTTCCGCTCGTTTTGCAGAAAGCAACGACTTTCGGTCTGAAATAATTTGTCTAGTACATGAAAACACCTCCTATGCAGGCACAGATGTAGCAGGTACGCTAAGGTAAGCAAAAGCAAGTTCACTTAAAGGTCAGTGAATATTGAAATTTCACGACCGCATTGTAATCAAAATCGACTTTCAACCTATTAGGTCGTGTTACGTACATTTAGTACGTGTTGAAGAGATGTTAAGTACAGAAAAAAATGGCCAACCGGACACCAGTGGGATCCGAACCCACAACCTCCCTAGTTCGCGTTGGTAGCTCTACCAATTGAGCTATGGTGGCATAGTACTATTTTGTTCTGTTGGCAAGGATCTAAGCTACAGGTCTGGCTCTATCCTCTGCAACCCTCAGTGACTGCATGTCTTCACATACAAAAGTAGCTAAACTCCTATGTAACTTAATTTTCTTCCTGCACTATCTCATCCACATGTAGGAATGGAATTACTTTTACGATGTGCAACTGTATTTGTACCATGTCTTTACGATGCTCCCGTTGTATGCGATTCCATAAATTTGACGTTCCTCCACCTGTACAATAGATTTGATTGCAAATTTTACAAGTAGCGGATTTTCTACCTGGACTGCTAGTAAAATACTGCCATGCTTGGGGGGACTATCATGGCATTATTGCTAATTTCTTATTACAAATATCGGCTGAAAATATAGCGCAACAACTTTAAACAAATATGTATGTAGTATAAGGAAACACAAAAAGAACAGACATCTCAGTCTGGAGTCTGAACAACAGCACAGTGGTGTTGCGATTGTAGCCTGGCTGGAAGGTTCACTGAAGCACCCGCAGCGCTATACGGAGTATTCGAGTTGAATCGGTGCTCCGCTGTGACGTCACGTAAACCTGAAGAACCGAGTTACTCTACAGTTCTACTCGCTCCGTCCCCACCACTAGTTGAAACACTGCCGCGCCCAGAATAATCCTCTCCACTCACAAGGGAAACTCGCAGGTGATCGAGTTCCAAGTGCTGGGATGGTTGACATATTAGTTAAATTTCGTGAAACAGGAAATACTAATGATGTGAAGTGAAGAAGTGCTAACAGAAGAAAATATAGAATATATTGCCTGAAAAATTCTACTAAGAAATCTCTTAGCCGTCTTTCTCAACAAACGGGAATTTCTTACGGTTCCGTACAAAGTGTTATGAAGTTACTTAAGTTAAAACCTTACAAATGTATTGTGGTGAGAACTCAAACAGTGTGTTCCTGTGCGTAGGATTATATTTTAGTGAATCGATTTTGAATAAACTGCATGACGGAAAAATCGATACCATTCTCATTCTCTTCTCAGACGAACAGGGGGTATGCAAATTCTCAAAACCAGCCGATACTGGAGTGCCATGAAACCCATTCTGCTCTATGAAGAATCTGTTCGTGACTAAACTTTAGGAATGAGTATTTTAGAACATATCAATCAGGTAGCCACTCTAGCTTGCTCTCGTGTTGCCCGGCCAGCTACTACTGCAGCTGCGGTCCTGCGTTATTTGGATGACTCTCTATACATGGCCATCTCATATTAGAATAGGCAAGACCGGGCGAGTTGGCCGTGCGTGTAGAGGCGCGCGGTTGTGAGTTTGCATCCGGGAGATAGTAGGTTCGAATCCCACTATCGGCAGCCCTGAAAATGGTTTTCCGTGGTTTCCCATTTTCACACCAGGCAAATGCTGGGACTGTACCTTAATTAAGGCCACGGCCGGTTCCTTCCAACTCCTAGGCCTTTCCTATACCATCGTCGCCATAAGACCTATCTGTGTCGATGCGACGTAAAGCCCATAGCAAAAAAAGAATACGCAAGGACAAAATTAAGCAAGAAAACTAACCGAGGCCTTGACATCGAAAGGATCGTATGTTATAAAAATGTATTTAAAAATCGAAATTTAGATTTTTCACGGAGAACGTACTGTAGTAAACGCTCATGCCAATGGCATGGAAAAAGTAGCAAGTCAACTGGTACAGAAGATTAGTTTCTACGATTGGCGCAAGACAGAACATGTGTTAAGTCCACAAGGTTTGGGATGGAGAGGGTAGTAAAGCAGCCCGTGTCTCTGATGGACTTAGGTATAATCATTACCATCTGTTGAAAATCAACTACGTATAAACCTTGTTGATAGCTATTATAGCTCGTCATAGTGATACTTCAGTTACCAGAATGCCTCCGACACCTATTCCATTCGAAACTGTAAGTGACATGACATTCACACTAGGTCTTTGTTTTAACAATAGGTACAACGTGTGGCCAACAATGGTTCAAGTTTCATGTAATGATCATGACGCCTGGGTATTTTCGTGTCTTCGCCATGGAATCTAATATACAGTATGTTATGCTCCACTGTCGGCAGCCCTGAAGATGGTTTCCCGTGGTTTCCCATTTTCACACCAGGCAAATACTGGGGCTGTACCTTAATTAAGGCCACAGCCTCTTCTTTCCCACTCCTACGCCGTTTCCCAGAAGACTTATATGTGTCGGTGCGACGTAAAGCAAATTGTAAAAATAATCATATATCAATGTTCGAAGTGAGTTAATATCTTTCCTAAGAAAGGCCTTCTTTGCTTCTGCTAATCTACATTTGATGTTCTCCTCACTTCTGCCATAGTTAATTATTCTACGTCCCAAGTAATAATATTTATCTACTTGCTTTACTTCTAACCTAGTACTTACTTCACCTTCTGACTCTGTTGTCTGCATACCATTACGTTTGGTTTGGACTTATTTATTTTCATCCCGTACTCCTCCTCCATGACTGTGTCCATACGGTTCAGCAATTTCTCCAGTAGTTCTCCTGCAAACTCAGACAGAATAACAAGATCCCCAGCAAATCAGAAGGTTTTGATTCTTCTCCCTAGAGTGTGATATCCTTTCCAAATTCCTCGTTGGTTCCTTTTATCGTCTCTTCTATATAAACATTGGAAAGGAGAAGGGACAAATACCAGTCTTGCCCCTTTCCTTCCTGAATTGCTGCTTCTTTTTCATAGACCTCGATTCTTATCACTGCAAGCTGACTTGTGCACAGATTATATATAATCCTCCTTTCTCGGTATCTGATCTCGATCACCTTCAGAATCTCAAATACCTTGGTCCAATCAACATCATCTAACGCCTTTTCTAGATCTGCGAATGCCATGCACGTGTGCTTATCCTTCTTCTATCCTCTAAGGTCAGACGTAAAGTCAGGATTGCTTCTCGTGTTCCTACGGTTTTCTTCTGAAGCGAAACTGATCTTCTCACAACTCAGCTTCAACTTGTCTTTCCATTCTTCTCTAATACGTGTTAGAATTTTGCAAGCGTGAGATACCGAACTAATTGAGCGTGCTGCTCTACTGGAGTAAAAACGGTGGACGTTGAACAAGCAAGGAAAAAAAGGCTGGCTAGAAGCAGTAGATACGTGGATATCGAGGAGAATGAACCGTATAAGCTAGAGAAAAAAGAAAAGAAATAAGGAAATAATGTGAGAAGTAAAAGAAATAAGAAACCTCATTAATGAAATAAATATAGAAAATAAACATAAAGTTCACTTGTCACATCGTACAGTACAACTATTTCCTCTGTAACATCCTTGAGGGAAGACAGGTTTTTGAAATTAATATATCTTATGGCTGGGGACCATCTGAAATTTTGCGTCACGAAATTACCGATACAAATGTGTGACGCGATGTTACCTAGCAACGGTGCAGGCTGTGATGTGAAGTATTGATGGATGGCGATGACTGAGAGACATAGGACTATTATTAAAGAAGTACGTTAAAGTACCGATTGTCGATGTGATCCTGTAGGCTATGATGTGAAGTATTGATAGATGGATATGGCTGAGAGACACATTATCACAAAGTGGCGTAAGAGTTCTGTTGGGCGATGTGATCCTGCAGACTGTAATGTGAAGTGCTGAGGGCTGACCGTGACTGAGAGACATATTATCAAAGAAGAGCGTTTGAGTGATCTTGCAGGCTGTGATGTGAGGTGTTAATGGGTGGCCATGACTGAGAGACATATTATCAAAGAAGAGTGTTTGATTAAAGATTGTTAATGTGATGTTGCAGGCTGCCTGTAAAGTATTGATGGGTGACCATGACTGGGAAACATATTATCAAAGAGGGGCGTTGGAGTGATCTTGCAGGCTGTGATGTGAGGTGTTAATGGGTGGCCATGACTGAGAGACATATTATCAAAGAGGGGCGTTGGAGTGATCTTGCAGGCTGTGATGTGAGGTGTTAATGGTGGCCATGACTGAGAGACATGAAGAATACTCTTTCATCAAAGAGACCTCATCTCATAATACTCTAGAGAGCTGATCATTTCTTTCGTGGTAGTTTCACAGGCCACGAGTCAATTTCCCCCTTTCGATTCAATGAATCCTACACTTTTCTACTCCAGATTCTATGCAGATGTCTCTCGGAAACGATTCTTTAGATGCAAGAAAATTAATTGTCATCTATTTGAGTTTGATTTATGGAAATACATGTTTATGATTATTTGATTCTTCCGCAAGGAAATTTGACACTATTTTTTTTACCAACCTTGTAGCATACTTCGAGCTGCAAAATACTAGATCAGGACAGAAACGAATGTATACAGCCACACAGCCTTTAAAATTTGAAGATGATAACGAAGTACTTCTTCACTGGAGATGCGGTGTAACGATGAGATTTAACATTGGTAATATGGCTTAATCCTGCAAGCTTATTGTGATTTGTTTGTGTAGCGAATAACACACATAACACCAGCAAACTTTGTGCGGTCTTAGGTACAAGATTCCCCGTACTGAACTTCTCTCTGACATAAAAATCCATAGTTGATTCAGGCAAGCAACTCAATGTTGAAAGCATCCTTGGGATATGAGGTACGAATTTTAGGTAAGTAAAATATAATAAACTATGAGAATATATTCTTTATTTATTCCTTACAATCCTTTTCTTAATCATCGTTATCCGGTCGATTAGATTAGCAGCTTATCTTTTTCTACCACTACGAGCGCTAATGTGAGCCAATGCATTCGATGTGTACATTTAAAAAAAAAAAAACACCTAGGGTACTGAAGGAAGGAACAAATTACAGAAAGAATTATGTAAATAAGTTAATTTGGCTATAATCTGAATAAAAAAGGAAACGAGTAAGGAAACAAGCGATTTAGGCTGTTTTCCCGGCACTGTTTTTAGCAAAGCAAAGCAAAGCAAAGCAAAGTCACCTCCGTACAAGCCATGAAGGCCCTTGGAGGAGTGGAAGGTAAAAGCTTCCACCATTGTTAACCTCGGCACGTGATGGGGTAGAGTGGTTAGCTCTACGCCCGGCCACCTTTTCCCCAGGTACTCATTTTTTGTGTAGGCCATATGCACCTCCGGAACTGGAAATCTCGTTTCTTAAATTTTACAACTTCCTGACGGGGATTCGAACCGACGTCCTTCCGGGCGAACCGAGCACGCCTTTACCGCTTCGGCAAGGCAGCCCCTTACTGTATTTAGGCTGGAAGTAATTTTCCAAATCTGTTTTCTTAGCTTGATAGAGCTTGAAACCTTTCCCGGCCGTTTATCCTTTCAACTTTCGGCAAAATTGACAGATTCGTTTAATTTTATGTTTTTCATAGTTTTTTCTGCTAAGAAATGTTTTCAACGTTAATATCTTCAGCTAGCATTCTACTTCTACAAGGATCAATTAAGGAGGCCTCTCTTCCTGGAGCATTCCAGTTTATAGGATCTCTTGATTGACAATGGCCGGCTGACTTAATTGTTTGACCAGTGAATTAGGGAAGCATTTCCGTAGATAGAATCATTGCCCAATTTAGTGTGATATTCCTGACTTTAAATTAAGATAACAATACCTATCACACTAGGTCCATGGTGCACACTATCATTATAATAACTATTTCTATCATAATCATTATCTTTGGCCAGCAAGAGAGGCCGTGTCAGCCATACGAAACGAGGTAGCGTGCCCATATCATCAGCGCATAATCATCAGAATTATTACTAGACTACTTATACTTATTTATTGAGCACAGAGCTGGTCCCGCTTGGAATGCAGGCTCGTTAACGTCAGCCGCGAGATTGAAACGCCGATCACCCGGTCATTATCGAGTGTTATGCTCCATAATATATGAGTCTCCGAGATGATTAGACGGGGAGCGATTGAGCGATGGCTGATAGCAGCAGCAATACATTACCTGGCTACTGGCCAGTGTGATTCGCAGATAATAACGAAAGCTTTCTTCTCTGGTTTCACAAGGTGTGTGCATGCACTGAATGTTAACAAGTAAATTAAAATACATACATACACACCACACATTTTTGTCATATCTGTATAAACAAACCTCCAGAAAACAAAACTCATTACATACAGTAAACTTCATAACGTTTCCGTATTGTCACTGCAAAGCTTATAAAAGAGTTCATAGAAGTCCCACCTTACAATACAATTATCAATTTAGGTTATGTATACCAAAGATATCCACGAAATGTCACTGTAATATTTGTACCAAACGGAACATAATAATTATTTCTTTTGTACCAATAAAGTGAAAAATCCGCGGTAAATTAAATACCGTCGTTACTAGAGAAATATTTAGAGAAATATGTATACGTACTTACGGGCTGTAGACAGGACTCCTTTATGTTCTATTCCGCTGCTCATGCCGTCCTATGTTTCTTTCTTGAGGTCCAGGGCTTGCAACGACGAATGGGAGTGCTATGTCTGTGAATTCTCATTATCTTTGTCCATATGACTAACGCGGACAGTTCAAACAGCAAAATAGCATGATCCCTGGACCTATAAATATATTACTTACTGGTTGAAAGGAAATAGCATGATCCCTGGACCAATCAATATATCATTTAATGAATGAGTTAGGGCACAAAGCGAATGAGAAACATGAAGAAAACGACACCTAATTAATTCAAACAACTTGAGTGAGCAAAGACATCACACACGTAAGTGTTGGACAAACAAAACACATACGGAAGAGCTGCGACGAAGCAGAAAAAATTGTTGTAAGGTAGTAAAGTATGTATCCATATTACTTCCTACAAGTAAAATATTTCGTACTATTTTTCAATTTGCCGCAGATTTTACACTTTATTTGAGTAAAATGAATTATTATATTTCGTGGATACCTTTCGTCTACATAACCATCAATTTAATTAAAATAACTTGTATATGTTTTGTCCTTGAATCGTGGACATCATTAGCTATAGGCCTATTATAATTTAGAGTTTCACGGCCCGTTTAACTATTCATGATGTATATTTTGGGTTTGCGTCGTGTAATGAAATATATAAGCACTCCCAACGCGTTTCAAAAGGAACCTTGCTTTTCTTCATCAGAAGAACAAAAAAAGGAAACACGACGCATCAAAGGTTGCTAAGAGAAAGAATAAAAAAGAAAATAGTGCCCCAAAAAGTAACAGGGACGCCATTTTAGACCCATGCTAGAGACAACGAATGGCAACACTAAACAATTATTTTCTGATAGTTCTGATAAGAGGTAGCCATACTTCACTGAGGTTGCAGCGTGTATCGCGGTTGAAATTATCTGGGTGTTTACATATTACAACCGCCTCCCTGATGATTCTGGGGCGATACTGTTTTATACGGGCAAGAATCCACTCCTTGGAACATTACTTCATGACCAGGTGCTAAGGCATGGTCAGCAACAGTTGATTTATCAGGTTGGTTGAGTCTGATACACCTGTTAATTTCTTTCATGCGAGTACATATCGTTCTCGAAGTCTGCCCAATCTAAACCTTGTTACAAGAACAGAGAACTCTGTAGATACCAGGTTGATGCAAATTAGGCAAACGTTACAACTATGTAAGATTTTAGCAATGCTATCCGTGTAGCTTAAATATCAATTAAAACTAAATGATAAAGGCATTTCCCATCGTCGCCGTAAGACCTATCTGTGTCGGTGCGACATAAAACAACTAGCAAAAAAATAAAAAAATAAAGGCATCACAAAACAAGAAATGGGTAAAATTTTATAAAAGCTGAAATGTCAAATCCTTGTTGTTTAAAATTCTTTCGATGACTTTAAATAAGGCACAAACTTGGGCTCGTCTTAAAATAGATCTTGCTGATTAATGAGTTAAACCACAGCATAAGTCAACATTTCCATTATTTATTTTAAGAAGAGCCTAATTGTGCCTTATTTTACAGTCACTGGAAGAATTTTAAACAACAAGGACTTGTTACAATTGATGCTTTCACGGCCCGTACTTATAGAAATGATATAGTTTTTTTGGACTTATGCCGTGTCAAGGAAATAAGGTAGATTTCTTTATGTTTCACAGAGAACTTTGCTCTGCGTCTTCAGAAGAAAGTCTCGACTCTTTACGAGGAAGACTTCTCCAAGAATGAAAGTTTGAATTTAGGCGTTACTAATACAGTAGAAGTGTAAGTGGTACGTTCCCTGAACTTGCCGCAAGGTATACATTGGCCAAACATGCCGGCCCATTGGTTCTCGTATCAAGAAACACGAACGAAATATTCGTATCAACCAGCCAGACAAGTCAGCAACAACTGAGCACGCCCTATCGTCGGGTCATGATGCCGTGTTCCAAGATGCTCGAACTCTTACCCACACCAGACACTATAGGTCCAGGATTATACGGGAAGCTGCGGAAATACTTAGAAATCCTAGCAACTTCAAAAGGGACACTGGCTATCAATTAAGTAATACGTGGTTGCCAGACATTAAGGATTTACGTAGGCAGTTCCCTTATCTATTCCTTCAGTATTGTTATCTCGTTTCGTTGTTTTCCAAATCCGTACGTTCCTCATCACCAGATGTTTCATTTCATGCTTGTGTTAGTGTCATAATTTCATAATGTGTCTACACTTTTGTGACCCCCTATTCGACATATTCCGATGGTGCCGTCAGTTTCCGTTTCGAACGTTAGCGCCATACCGGGTACGGTGGGCCATCTGGTGACGAATGAACGTACCACTTACACTTTTATTAGTAATGTCTAAATTCAAACTTTCATTCTTAGGGAAGTCTTCCTCGTGAACAGCCAAGATTTTCTTCTGAAGATGCGGAGCAAAGTTCTCTGCGAAACGTGAAGAATTTCACCTTATTTTCCTGACACGGCATAAGCCCAAAAAGTCTATATCATGTCAAGAAAGATTTGATATTTTAGCCTTTATATAATTTTACCCATTTCTTGTTATGTGATACCTTTATCTTTTAGCTTTAAATTGTGTTTAAGCTATAACTGATGATGTCCACGATACAAGGACGAAACATCTACTAGTTAATTTTAATTAAATTGATATTTGTATTGTATTGTGCGACTTCTGTGAATTCTTTTATAAACAAAATTCATGGTTATCACAAAACAGAAGGTAATTTTCCATTAAGACTATGCGAACTTTGTCTAGCAAAGCGGTAGGAACTTATGAATCAGATAGAAAGAATAAAAATATATACCCCAAAAATAATAAAGTTTGAAATTTTCCAATCACGAACACAATTAAGACCACGCTTTGACAGAAACTGACCCAAAATTCTATGTTAAGCAAACCCTTGAGTGTCACTGAAGCTATCGAAATAAACATCACCCAGAAACACAATCCATCATCATCATCATCATCATCATCATCGTTCAAGGATTAAATCACTGGATTGATCCTTCCTCACATTGGTATTAGCCTACTTTCTAGGATGGCTACAACTTCACATGACTTCTCGACACACCGTATTACCTCCAGGCTACTGTTGCAGTATACCCATAAGTTCTTCAATATTTTACGATACATCCACCATTGGGAAGCTTAGCCCATTTTCAAAACATACCAAATCCATAAAATTCGAAATTGAGATTATGATGGAAAACATACGTTGAAAGGAAGATCCATAATATCAAAGATAAAAAACAATCATCAAAATGGCCCAAATCCATCTCAAACAGGGTTGACAATCACGTTTGTTGCCAATAAATACCAAATCCCACATGGTAAATTGGCCAAAACTTAACATATGCATATCAGCCAATGAGGAGCCATTTCCAGGGCACGTGTTCAGCAGCAGAAGAACAGATCGTTTATTTATTTATGTATTAATTAATTAATAAATTTGTTTATTAATTTACATTGTGCTTTACGTCCCACCGAGACAGATAGGTCTTATGGCGACGATGGGTCAGGAAAGGGCTAAGAACAGGATGGAAGCGGCCGTTGGATTAATTATTGTACATACCCAGCATTTTCCTGGTGTGAAAATGGGAACAACGGAAATCCATCTTCAGGGCTGCCAACAGTGGGGTTCGAACTCACTATCTCCCGATACTGGCCGCACTTAGTGACTGCACCTATCGAGCTCGGTACAATTTGCTTAGTTTACATCGCTGTGTTCGATGATTTCGCGTCTGCCTTCACTGTAAGTAATTTTGATCACTGCATATTTAAATACAGTCAGTTTCCTGATAACTGCAGTGAAATTTATGCCTTTAAGATGGACGTGTTTAGAGTTTCAGTGCCAAAAAGTACCAAATCCATTTTTTTCAATATTTATTTTAAAATTTTAAAGGAAATACTTTGTATAACAATACATTTATTCTATCTAAATACAACGTGAGTGCTAAAATGAATTTTCTATTGAAATTTAACATTCTGTGTTTTTTCTTCTCTCCTGTAAAGTTTACCTTTGTATTCGGAACCTTTTTCAAAGAAGCTTCTCAATTCAAAAGCCTGCTGCCGAATTATTGCCAAAGTACAATGTGTCCATTCTTAGCCATGATTTTAACGTGCTAACAATGGGAAGAGAAATAACAAAACTATAGTTCAGTTATTATGAGTTTCGACTTGTTTGAGCGCTGCCTTTTGGCGGAGGGTGAATTAATCAACAGCCAATCATAGACAGCCGATCGCTCCGATAGAGCGCGTTAGACTCCAGTTGCGGTTAGCAGTGTTGTCGATTTCTTGTTTACTGTAACCACGTGCTATCAGCTGTGTGTTGTATTGTGCTCAGTTCATTTCGCGGTCTTTGTGTGTCTTTGTGCTAGGTTGTTGTTCGTTTATATTTCGCAGTGTAGAGTTTATAAATGTATTGTTTAGTATTTTTAATGGTATAGCGCGTTATATTGTAGTAAATAGTGTGTAACAGGTGATCTATTTTATATAGTAGCTTAGTTTAACATTTCGTTTCGTAGTTACATAGTAGGTTAATTTTAGGCCCGTGTGTGAATTTGATGTTCTGTCATGTCGACGCCTACGTTTAAGGATGAAGCTCCCAAGAGAAGAAAGCCCTTCGGACGAGGTACTCCACTAAGGAGCCGGGCCCGGGAAATTGTTTGTAATGTTAGGGAGTCATTCTTGACAAAGCACCAACAATGGTGGCTAGAAAGAATGAGTTGATTAAGTGGCTGAAGGAGCACAATATTTCGGTTCGCGATGACATGGGGAAGGGGGATCTTACGCATCTCTTGAAACAAAACAAGCCCCAGTACCCAGTTTATGTGGTGGATAGCCAGAAGGAACGGGCATAAAGTAGTTCAGACGATTATGTTGAAGACTTTATTATCTCTTTAGGGTCAAGCGAGAGTGAAACCTCAACAGACGATGACAATGCCGATAGTGACTGAGAAATAAGTGGTATATTCACTTTGTACGCTTATTTCCTTCGTTACGGGAAACTGAATCTAACAGCAACGCGAGATCTTCTACATGGTGAGTAGAAATTTAATTTAATTTTCCCACGGTTTATCTGTTCGAGCATTGACATATTTTTATCTTGTAGCCTTATCCTAAATGTGTTGTGCATTATTGATCTTACGTGAATCATGTATGTTGCTACAAAGAATAACCGATTATGGACGTAGCCGGAAGTCAGCCGGTGGTGCCAAATTGCCACGAATACAAACAGCTGATTTACGATACACAACACGAACAGAAATGTAAATACTGGAATATTGGTGACTGGAATATTGGTGATATTTACATTACATATTTACATTTCTGTTCGTGTTGTGTATCGTAAATCAGCTGTTTGTATTCGTGGCAATTTGGCACCACCGGCTGACTTCCGGCTAACTGTCAAGTCGAAACTCATAAAAACGGAACTATAACTGTGAATTGCAGAAGTAAAGAAAGGGAGTATGTAGAAGCTCTACATTAACACGGAAGGTCTTGCGGCGTGGCTTTTATGTTCCTGGCCTTTTGCCGCTCCAACGACAGCTTCAGTAGACTGGGGAGAAACATTGTTTGATTCAAGCTGCACCAGAGTCCTATGGTATCCAATGTAATAATAATAATTGCGTGTGTCTATTTCTAGCCGACTGCAGTCCTTGTAAGGCAGATCCTCCGATGACAGTGGGCGGCATCTGCCATGTGTAGGTAACTGTGCGTTATTGTGAGAGAGGGTAGTGTTATGTGTGGTGTATGAGTTGCAGGGATGTTAGGGATAGCACAAACACCCAGCCCCCAGGCCACTGGAATTAACCAATGAAATCCCCGACCCGGTCGGGAATCGAACCCGGGACCCTCTGCACCGAAGTCCAGTACGCTGACCACCCAGCCAACGAGTCGGACATGGTATCCAATAAAATCCTGGAAATGCTGGATGACAATCAGTCAAGCAGTCATCAATGATATGGATTTAGGGCAGTCACCCAGGCGGCAGATTCCTTATCAGTTGTTTACCATGCATTTTCTTAAATATTTTGAAAAAAAACTTGGATATTTATCGAATTATTCCAATCCATTATTCCTCCTCCTGTAAATGAACATTATTATCTTTGCTACTTTTAAAAGCTCCGCTCAAACCGTATTCTTCTACTAATGTCATTCCACGCCATCACTCTACTGACAGCTCGAAATATACTGCCTAGCCGAGCATCTCGCCTCCTTACTCCCATTTCTTCCCAGCCCAAAGTACGCAACATTTTCTTAACACTAATCACTTGTCGGAAATCACCCAGAGCAAATCGTGATGATTTTCTTTGGATCATTTCCAGTTCTCGTATCAAGTAGTCCTGATGTGCGTCCCATACATTGGAATTACATTCTAATTGCGGATTTAGCAGATATACCTACGCCTACGCCTTACTACAACCCCTGAACATCCTCATAACCATATGAAGAGATCTGTAAGCTTTCTTTTCAGTCTCGTGAATGTGATTGCGGTACCCCAATGAAGATCGTTCCTAATATGAACATCTAAATACAGTACTTAAAGTGATTCTCATGACATTCTATCTCCTCATCAATACAGTAATTAAAACTGGGAGGACTTATCCTCTTGTTGAAACTTACAACCTGAATTTTCATCCCGTTCACTATCATATCATTGTTTACTGTCCATCTCACAGCAACGTCCAGGTCCCCCTTTAGTCATTTACTACTCTACAGTGTATAATGACATCATCCACAAATAGTCCTATCTGTGATTCCAGTTCTTTACTCACCGAGCTCGATAGCTGCAGTCGCTTAAGTGCGGCCAGTATCCAGTATTCGGGAGATAGTAGGTTCGAACCCCACTGTCGGCAGCTCTGAAAATGGTTTTCCGTGGGTTCCCATTTTCACACCAGGCAAATGCTGGGGCTGTACCTTAATTAAGGCCACGGCTGCTTCATTCCCACTTCTAGCCATTTCCTGTCCCATCGTCGCCGTAAGACCTATCTGTGTCGGTGGAACGTAAAGCAGATTTGAAAAAAAATGTTTCTTGTCAACTCGCCGTGGAGTGAGGCGCTCGGTTGCGATAACTTGTCGTCTTGTATCATATTGTGATAGTTGTCTTTGTCTGCACTGCAGAAAGAAAACTGACAACTCCGCTTCCTTCTCTTCCCATCCCACTTACTTTTAGGCAGCCCTTTGAGGTGCCAGTTGTTAACCCACAGAAAATGAAAGTCGTCAGCCTGTTTCCATTCATTTGACCGGGACAGGAATGGAATGAATGAGTGCCCCATCTAGCGGCGAGGATAGGAATTGTGCCGGTTGCCGAAGCCGGTCGCACTCCTCTGGGCCAATGATTAATGACTGACAGATGAAAGGCCCCAGGGGCTCTGAACTTTGGAGCGTGGGTTGGCGACCACAGGGCCCTTAGCTGAGTCCTGGCATTGCTTCCACTTACTTGTGCCAGGCTCCTCACTTTCAACTATCCTATCCGACCTCTCTTGGTCAACTCTTGTTCTTTTCCGTCCCCGACGCCATTAGGTTTGCGATGCCTAGGGAGTCTTTCATTTTCACGCCCTTCGTGGCCCTTGTCTTCCTTTGGCCGATACCTTCATTTTTCGAAGGGTCGGACCCCTTCCATTTTTTATCTCTGATTAGTGTTATATAGAGGATGGTTGCCCAGTTGTACTTCCTCTTAAAACAATAATCACCACCACCACCACCCTGACAGATGAAATGACATGTTATTGGAGAGTGTTGCTGGAATGAAAGACAGGGACAACCGGAGTACCCTGTCCCGTCTCATCTTTGTCCAGCACAAGTCTCACGTGCAGTTGTTGTTGTTGATGTCGTTTTAGTCCATAGACTGACTTGATGCAGCCCTCCACGTCACCCTATGCTATGCTAATCTTTTTACATAACTACTACATCCTACATCTGCTCTAATCTTTTTGTCATATTCGTACCTTGGTACAACCCTACCGTTCCTACCGCCTACATTTCCATCCAAAACCAACTGAACAAGTCCTGGGTGTCTTAAGATGTGTCCTGTTCTCGTCAAATTTAGCCAAATCAGTCTCCTCTCACCAGTTAGATTCATTATCACTTCATCCGTGATTCGATCTATCCATCTCACCTTCAGCATTCTACTGTAACACCACATTTCAAAAGCTTATATTCTCTTTCTTTCTGACCTAGTAGCTATTGTCCGTGTTTTACTTCCATACAATGCTCCCCTCCATACGAAAATCTTCAAAAACATCTTCCTAATTCGTATAGGCCTATCGTTGGCTTGCTAAAGAAACCTCCTAACTTCCAATGCTCTTCCTGTCCATTTTTTCCGTTAAGACAGGTCACGCCTCCCAACCACATATAGATATATAGTCCATCAAAACAATTTTCGTTGTGTTTATTTTTCTATGCGAATGTGTAGAGGAAAATGAACCTTAAATATATTATACTGTAGGAGTGCATAAATACGTCCCCAAACATACATTCCTATAGAACGGTACGGCAAGGTTTATTTTCCTTTACACGTTAACATAGGAAAGTGAATCCAGCAAAAATTGTTCTGATGGACTGCATATCCATACGTGGCTAGGAAGCGTGAACAGTCTTTAGGAAAATAATGGCTAGGAAGAGCAATGGGAGATAATTTTTTAGTAAGCCAACGATATCGTGTTCGAAGTGAGTAAATTTCTTTTCTTAACCTTCATCGGCTAACGTAAATTTTTTAACACACCGGCTATCGTTGAGGCTATGAGCATCTTTCTGTCATTGCTATTGTTTAACTTAAATGCATAATAGAGATCTGGTTTCTTAAATAAATATTAATAAGTACTGTTTTAAAAATTTCAAAATTATTTCTTCATTACAACATACAGTACCGGTCAAAAGTTTAGGACCACATTAAATATCATGAAGTTACATCTAGAAACTAAAATTGTGCTACCAGTCCTTTGTATTTTTTTTCTGAGCTCTCGCATATAATATGATATACGTCGCCTGATTTCAGTGATTTGCGCCAGGTATTGCATAAGTTGTACATTTTTAACTGTTGGAAGGTCACATCAGAAAGTCAACATTTCTGGAAATAGTATGTGCTATATACTCTAATTGGTTTCGAGTATCACCACCAAGATATTTTTTATAGACTTAGCAATAGTTGGGGGTCATTATAGTATAAATTTAAATATTCCGAAAAAATGTGGCACCGATTTTTGTGCGTTTACTTTTTTTCAAACCAGCGCTAAAATAGTCAATTTTTCCTTGTTCTTGTTATAGATCTCAGTGTGAGCTATCGACTTCAGAAATGTGTTCTTGGATGCCATCGGCAAAGTGCAAATGAAACTATCAGGGCAGATAAGTTTGACGCTGATAGCTCGTCCTGAGACCTTGGGCCATACATGACAAAGGCAAAGAAAAATCAACCATTTTGGCCCTGAATCGAAAAAAAACTAAACACGCAAAAAAAGGTGCCACATATTTTCGGAATTTTTATATTTGTACTAAAAAGTCCCCCAACTATTTCTAAGTGTACAAAAAGATCTTTTTGGTGATACTTGCAACCAATTAGAGTATACAGTACATTATATTACCAAAATTTCGATTTGTTGGTGTGACCTCCCAAGAGTTAAAAATTCATAACTTCTACAGTATTTGGACTAACTCAATGAAATCAGGCGATATATATCCTATTAGATGTGAGAGCTCAGAAAGAAAATTACAGAGGTCTAGTGGCACAATTAAAGGCTCCAGATGACATTTCGTGATTTCCTTATGTGGTGCAAAACTTTTGACCGGTACTGTATGTTAGAAGCTTAAGAAAGGCCTTCCTTTCCTGTGCTATTCTGCGCTTTATGTCCTCCTTACTTTTTCCGTCGAAGTCCTTAGATAGGTAGGAGAAAAACGGAGTAAATGATGGTAAGTGGTAAATGATATTGAAAAATGGAAAATATTGCACATTCTGCGGCATGAGGAGTTCGTTTGTGACATCATTAAAGGAAGAATTGCCGAGGAATAAGAATAGAACGACCCAGAGCGTCTTATCTCAAGAACCTGCATCTGAAGATGAACTGCAAGACCTACACTGAGTAGAAACGACTAGCGGCTCAAGATAGACATGTATGGCTGCGGCGACATTGCTTAGCCTTTAGAATATTATTATGATGATGATAATAATGGTGAGTAACAATATTCATCTACTTCCTTTAAGACTTCTTTTCCTAATCTAATATTTCCTGGACCGAGCTGGATAGCTGCAGTCGCTTAAGGCAGGCCAATATGCAGTATTCGGGAGATAGTGGGTTCGAACCCCACTGTCGGCAGCCCTTAAGATTGTTTTCCGTGGTTTCCCATTTTCACACCAGGCAAATGCTGGGGCTGTACCTTAATTAAGGCCACGGCCGCTTCCTTCCTATTCCTAGCCCTTTCTTGTCCCATCGTCGCCATAAGACCTATCTGTGTCGGTGCGACGTAAAGCTACTTGCAATATTTCCTGCATCACCTGAGTTAGTTCGACTGCACTCCATTACTTTTGTTTTGGACTTATATATTCTCATCTTGTACTCCTTCCCCAAGATTCTGTCCAAACCATTCCGCAATTTCTCCAGATCTTCTGCAGTCTCAGATAAAACGACAATATCTTAAGAAAATCCCTGGGTTTTGATTTCCGGGATTTAAATCACAGAACCCAGTGGTGAGAGGCTGGCACACTCCCGCCTGAGCCACGGAGGGTCCGTTAACCAATAGCGAAGCTCAATAATGCTACTGCAATATAGTATTGACCTGAGTGAGAATCAAGCTCAAGACCACCCTTTTACCGACTTGGTCACTCAAGCGGACGAATCAAATACCCTTAGCCTCAATTCCATAAGTTATATCCCAGGGAAACAAAATAATGTTTGGCGACTTACTTCATGAGCAGAACAAAGAATAAACTTCATACATTAGGTTTATTGCTTCCAACACAGTAATACAATAGTCAATTGATGTTCGTTTGATATTTTTCCAAACTAAAGTGGCTTGGGAACACAATTAGCTGTTTTATGTGCCAGGCAATAAATTCGTTGGGTACAATTGAGGGTGTAGTCTGCGCTTAGCGGTAGGTCTCTGAGGTCCTGCTGTTAACGAGCTCGACTTGTCTGCACGAAGAGGTCAATCGTTATTATCTGCACAAAGGAATATTGCCCCGGGTATAAGTCATAATAAGTGGCTTCTTCCCGTGATATATCGGCGCGCTGTCATGCGGTGTACTTTAGTACTTGCTTACTGTGTCGCCCGCTGCGTCCCTGTCGGGACTGCCTTCACTAGCCATGTTTTATCCATGTCCCGGCCCCGCTAAATTATTTTCGTATTACCAAAGCGGCAAGCTGTGATCTAACCCATCTCTCAGGAGGTTTCATGTGAGTGATAGCGACGTGCCACGGTGTCATTGCGCTCCCCGCTGCGCCATTGTTCGCGGCGACAGGGCATCATGGGAAGCGGCCCCCCCGTCGCGACGGTATAGGACGCCGTGCGCAGAGGAGCCCGGAGATGAGTTATGTGGCAACCTCCTGGCGGGCGATGGATGTCTCTAACGGTCCCAGGGCTCCTTGTGGCGGGCACTATACTTAACAAGGGGTTACGTCTTTACCTCCGTAGTCATGAAGACAGATATGACAGGTAGACCACTTGATTTAGGCTCTCACAGGCTCATTTTTATAGGTGAGAAACTGAGTACCCCAAAGTGCCGTGGAAAATGAGAGTTAAAGTCTTGTCTTCATATACGTAATAGATTACTTCCTTGTCTTCACAGGAATAAAGGGTGGGCCGTTGCTCGTTTCTAGGAACGTTCATTTTGCTCTTAATGTGAACAACCAGTTATTCAAAATACAGCTTGACTGATATCCTTGACCCTTAGCTTCTAACAGGAACAATCCTGACGAAGTTTTACAGCACAAGAGGTTGTTTTTGTCAGATTTACTAACGTTAGCCATAATTAATTTTATGTATCACATTCGACGGAACATTATGATTATTGTTTTAGGAGGAAGTGTAACTAGGCAAACATCCTATATTAACCGGAAGGAAAATGAAAGAGTCCCGATACTTCGAAAAATGAAGTTATCGGCAAAAACAACACGAGGGTCACTGAGAGTGAACCTAGAACCATGCCGCTGGGGTCGGTAAATAACATGTCAACCATGTCACGTCGGATACGATAGTCGAAAGTGAGGAGCCTGGCACAACTAAATTGGAGCAATGCCAGGACTCAGCTCAGTGGCCCGTGGTCGCCAATCCAGGGTCCCAAGTTAACAGCCCTGGGCCCCTTTTAGTCGCCTCTTAAGACAGACAGTGGATACTGTGGTCGTTATTCTACCAACCCCAACCACAAGGGGCAAATTATTAAACTACATAAGACCCATATCAACTTTCTCTCAATTTTTACGTAAATATATTGCTGAGTAGTTGTAAATTATAAGTGATTTGCTTTCCTCACAAGACACCATACTTTTATTTAGTGCTGGCCACGGATCTGGTGAATCTAAACTGTGAAATACACGAGGAGATCCATTGCTGGTCACCTAATAGCTGTCTCAAAGGTGTAGACATTCTTGCTGTTAACCAATAGTCAAAAAAAACGCAATGATATTGAACGTAAGAGAGATAAAGGAGAATCAAGACTCCAAGGATCGGTGTTAGGAGTGTAAAGAAAACAGGAATAGGGAAGCAGGTAGTTTGAAGAAACGAGGAACATATTTGGCTGTAACGATGAGTTAATAATAATGACAATAATGTGTTGTATGTTGGGTATTCAGCCCGAAGGCTGGTTTGATCCTCTTCAGCTCCGCCAACAGCTGTCATAAATAGCCTAGGCGTCACTGAAGAGGCGTACTAGGGAAATGAGTAGTGAGGTTGTTTCCCGTTGCTTTCCTGAATGAGCCAGCCGTTGCTATTACATATCATTCTGCCAAGCCCACGGAAATGCATGCACCAACCGACCCTATGAGCGATATTTTCACACCATTCATAACAGGGACTGGATGCATAAGCAATGGTATTACTAGCATCACTCATACCTCAGTCACTTCCATATTGTCAAAGCCAAGGGTGAGAATGAGACAGGTCAATGAAAGTAACAAATTTGATGTAACCCATGCCAGAAGACATAGTGCACTGTAAACACTACATCTCGCCAGCAAAGGCATGATGATGATGATGATAATAATAATAATAATAATAATAATAATAATAATAATAATAATAATAATAATAATAATTGGAAGTTTAAGACCTAAAGAAGTACAAAATATGCTAGCAAATAGGCCCTAAAATCCAGCTAAATATGATCTAAACAAAGGTAAATAATTTTAGGGATGGGATGCAAGTATTAGAGTATTACTGACATTAAAAGTGTCAAAAAGTTATTAGCCATAATACAGCAGACATATTTAACCCTGGAGTGGTCGCATGGGTTTTGTCAGTATTAATGGTAGCACCGGGTCTCTCAGACCCATTCTTTCTCAGTGTTTTACTATTAGATTTTTATACATTTTTCCAATTACAGTATTAAACGACATTATTTAGTTTATTTTAATGCAGTTTACATGACTACAATATTTAACTATCCTGTTTCTTAACCAAAAAGTGTATTTTTTATAATTACACTGAAAAACTGATTGTTTTCTGTTAACTTGTGAAAGCTAAAACATGGTAACAGTAAAATGTAATTTAAATGTTTTTTTTTCATTTTCCTGCATTTACATTCACAAAGTAACACTTTCATCTATTTTCTACAGGGTCTTAAATAGGTATGTGTGAATTAGGTGTCATAATTCATAAAATAAAAATAAAATTAGTTTTAGAAACACATCCAAGTACAGGCAAACATCACTTTGATCAATTTATATGCTCACTCTGCAGCCTAGTTGTCCATGTTCTCTGCAAATGAAATTTTGGCACTTGGGGCAGACGAAGGATGTCTTCCTGTCTTTGTTGTGCAGAAATGACATCTCTTTCTTTTCCTGGGAACTTCTATGGCAGGTGCTTGCACAGGGTAGTTATACCCAGAATTAGCTTCATCCATTGTTACACAGAAGAAAAAGTGTACTAAACTAACAGTGCGAAGTTTGACAAAAAAGACCAACGTTAACCGTCGCACCGGGTCTGCGAGACCCTGAACAGCCTGTACGCGCGAAGTTTCCAAGCTAACTGAGAGCGGGCTACTATGTTCGGTTGAAGGTCGGGAGCCAAGAAGGTACCAATGAGGCGGAAGCGTTCGGTGCATTCCAACACCAGGAACACCACTAAGTATATCCGCCCGGGTCTCGTAGACCCATCGCGACCACTCCAGGGTTAATCATGCTAACTGACAGAGCTACAGTAGGTAAATGAACACTTTATACATTCAGTATTATAGCCTTGAGGCGCAGTTCTTGCTCTGTTTTTCAGAAAAGGAACCAAAAATTAAGTGATAGCGTGGTTTTTTTATATCTGTCGGCGTAAGTTTGTACAGAATCTCTTTCTCTGAATCATGTCTTCCGAACCAGCTACCTATCTTTTTCGGGAAAAGAAAGAATATACATCTACTACATTATTCTGAAATTCTGTGTTTGAAAATCGTCGCAGATAACATGTACCTTGTTAAAAGCGGCTCTTGAACTTAATCAAAAGTGCTCAAAATATGACCTTACATCACTAAAATAAGCAAAATATAATCAAAGCAATAAGAATTGCCACAATATGAATTTATATGCAACATATAAGTGCTTTAAACGGGGTCAGGAACCCATCATTCAAACTTATTTTTCAGATTTCGGGAAAAATGATCTAAGGAAAGTACCAAATGACTTTTCTTTAACATCGGAACCTTAATAATAATAATAATAATAATAATAATAATAATAATAATAATAATAATAATAATAATAATAATAATAATGCGAGCCTCCGTGGCTCAGGCTGCAGTGCCCCGGCCTCCCACCGCTGGGTTCCGCGGTTCATATCACAGTCACTCCATGAGAGATTTGTGCTGGACAAAGCGGAGGCGGGGCAGGTTTTTCTCTGGATACACCGGTTTTCCCTGTCATCTTTCATTTCAGCAACACTCTCCAATATCATTCCATTTTTAATCTGACAGTCATTAATCATTGCTCCAGAGGAGTGCGACAGTCTTCGGCAGCCAACACAATTCCTATCCTCTCCGCTAGATGGGAGCTTCATTCATTCCATTCGTGAGCCAGTCGAATGACTGGAAACACAGGCTGAGGGTTTCAATAATAATAATAATAATAATAATAATAATAATAATAATAATAATAATAATAAGTACATCTCTGTGGTGTAGTGGTTAGTGTTAGTAGCTCCCACCTCCGGAGACCTGGGTTCGATTCCTGGCTCTGCCACGAAATTTGAAACGTGGTACGAGGACCGGAACGGGGTCCATTCAGTTGTGTCGCTCCTACCCAAAGTCTTCACGCTCCAGGACACTGTCCTTGAGGCGGTGGAGGTGGGATCCCTCGTTGAGTCCGAGGGAAAATCAAACTTTGGAGGGTAAATAGATTAAAGAATGAATACAAAATAATAATAATAATAATAACGTGCACTTTGAAACTGCTCGTTTATCCCATCGAAAACCTGCGTTCCTTACAATGCACGTACATTGTTTCATAATTATTTACACTTCAACTAAACATGCGGCTTCATAAGTGACTTTCAAATGTAGGTGGGCTTCTTTATTTCTGCTTTTGATTACAATATACTCTCATTGAATGAGGATACGACGACGGTAGAAGAATATAGTACGGCAATCTCAATCTCTCCCATTTTATGAACAAGAAAGGTTGTAAGGTTGTACAAAACGTGTTTCTAAATATTATTTTAGGAAAATGTTTCAAACAATTCCGCTCTGATACTTATGTGCCACTCTGTACCGAGCGATCTCATAAAATAATGAAGTCTTGGCTCTGAGGAGACGCTCACAGCTGTCAGCCATGTGTCAAAGTAGTTAACCCCATTGACATGCCCCCGACCAGTGCAATACAGACGTTACATGCGTAATGAACTCTCAGTTGGCAGGGATCGATCTGGCGACCCTGGGACCTCATGCAATATGCCCATTTATCACTGTCAAACTCTGCAGTAGTCTTGTATAGACCAACAGCATTACTTCTCAAAAGATCAAATTGATTTACGCTATCTGGACATTCAACAATAAATCAGGATTTATTATTGCATCAAGTGCATAATAATAAATCCAGCACTTGCGTCAGAATTTCAATAATATGCATGTATGCTATACTGCTGTATCCACCTTCTCTGCACTGTATAAACAGTATATATATATCCGGAGAAACGAAAACGCTCAATGCTCAAAGGTTAGAATTGCATAATTTTGTTTATATTGAAGTTGTGTACAGTGACGCTTGTGGAAGCGAACAAAATGGGCCATAACGAGCACAGAACGCGTGTACTGTATACGATACATCTTTTCATTCGGCCATGTATCGCCATCATCTATTCACCTATCTTGGCACCACTTCTAAGCGTGCGCTATAGGCCTACTTACGACACCTTAAGGATTCTTCTTAAAATACTAAATCCTCCACAACCTAGTAATCAGTGCCAGATTAAACCCTGTATGGGCCCATAGGCAGTTAAGCTCTTCGGGGCGCACTTGATAGATAACCCTTTTCAAGTGTTTTATAATATGCTTTGAGTTATTTTGTTGCCATTTCTCGTGATGACGTGATCTGCTTGAGGCCATAGTATGTCTTAGACGCTTTGACAATGTGATGCTTGATCTCCATGTTCAGCTTATTGTTGCGGTTGTTGAATCAGTTCCTAAGTCTTTGAAGTGTTTTACTCTGGCAAGTTCCAATCCTCCCCTAGCAGAGACCCATTCTGTACAGCTGCTCTGAACAGTTCCATCACCACTGTCTTTGCTGCATTTACCATCATACCAACTTTGCTAGACTGTGGGATACATCTGTCATCGTCGCAATGCCATCTGCATGTGCCAGTAAATATGTTTTCCCCATCGGATTAATCCTCTTTCTCTCGGTCCAATTCTTTGATGACTCTTTCCAAGATGATGTTGAACAGTATCGGTGATATGGCATCTCCTTGGCATAGACCTGCGCGAATGTAACATTACTTCAACAGCTGTCATTGTTACTTTGTCTTAGGTCTTGATATCGCTCTGCAAGTTCTCATCGTGTTGATAAGATTTCTTAGTATATTATACTCTTTCACAATGTTGTATAGACCTGTGTATGTTATATGCTTTGGAGAAATCAACAAACCTTACCAATATGGGTGGATTAAACTCCATGCATTTTTCCCAGATAACCATAACGGTAAACATGTGGTCGTTGGTGGACTTCCCTAAATGGAATCCAGCCTTGTATTCTCCTACGCCTTCCTCGAAAAACGTCTTCAACTTGTTCAAAATAAGTGTTGAGAGTACATTGTATGGAATAGGCAGTGGCAAGATTCCCCTGCAGTTTTGCAGTCTCTCTTACCGTTCTTCTTATATATTTGAATTATGGTCTCTGAGTTCTACACTTCTGGCAAATTTTCTTTAATATGATCGTAAATCTCCTCTTACAACTTCTGTCCTTATAACTGATCATCTCGACATTATTTTATCTTCACCTGGGGTCTTCCTGTTATTCTATCTGCCAATAACTTATATAACATCTTATTTGCAGACTTAGAAACATTTTCCACTTCTGGGAAAAACTTCATTTTGTATCCTATATATTTTAAATTATTTCATTACATTCATCACTTTATTTCTGCATGCTTCATTTTACCACCCACTTTGGAAACACGAACTGCATGCTTTAGTAAACAAAAATAGTACCGATAACTATAGGTAAACAGAGGAAATATTTGTGGCAGAAGAAATAAGCTGCTAACCTAAACAGAGATTCTAAAAATAAGGACAGGAATAATATGTAGAAAAGAATAAATAAAATCTATAAAGAGAGACAATGTTCAGTATACCCAGATAAATATAATTCATGGAGGATGGATGAACACTTCAGATGACTGTTAATTGATGAGGATAGTTGGAAACATGATATAGAAAATACTGTGGTTTTGAGGAGTTGAGTACACCCTGCTCTCCTCAGATCAAGGAATTTCAGTGGGTGAAGTAAAAAAAAAAAAAAAGAGAAAGGGCGTAATGGAAGAAAAGGAACAATTTTAGGTAACAACAATGAATTTTGGAATTAAGTGGGTAAGAATAACTTGTATCCTTGAAAGCATAGTTAGAATATTCAGTAAGATTTTCGATTGAGTGAGATTCTCAAAGGCACGGCAGGAGGACGTAATCTGCCTTATACGTGAGAAACGGGATAGAGGTATACCGTTGTTAGATTCACTAAGGAAGATATCGGGCCTGTACATGAATACTGGCAATAAGAGTGGGAGTACTCGATCCTGTCGAGACTCCGTTCAAGATTCAGAAAGGGAATGAGGACAAGCCAAAATATTGAATTACTTGTTGCACTCATGTTGTTGTTGTCTAATTATGCTTTAACTGTATTATCAATTTTAATGCTAAGCTAGTAGTAAGCTCAACTTAACTTATAGCATTGTAATCCGTAGTACTAAGCACTGGAAATACTTAAGTTGTGTGTGAAATTGTATATGATGATGCTGGATTTAGAATGTTAAACTAAAGAGCGTTCCAACCTTAAATTGCAGTAAAGCAGTAATGGGATAATTCCGTCTCTTTCCTTCTCCCATGTTTGCGGGTAGCGCTGTCCTACTCTAATGCAGCGGGTTTGCCAAATATCCGTAAATCAGAATGTTATCGGTTAAAATGGGTGAATATCGTGTTATGTACAGAATTTCAAGGCGCATTTGATGCCGTTAACAAAAAAAAAGTAAAAAATAATTTAGTGTGAAAATTGTAATATAACGGAAAGTTTCGCCAAATGCAAAATCTTCATTGCATAGAACTTACCATGTAGTAACTCCTATTTTATATTCATTATTTTCCTATTTTTTCACTGCTACTAAAGAAACATTTCAGCTCAATGTAGATAAGATTTTTAAATTTAAATGATAACAAAATGCAGTATATGCGTTTATTTTCAGTAATGTTCAGGGAATTTTATGCGCAGGCACGAACAAGTCAGTCGCTGACCAGCGTCTTTCCTATTGAATTTGCATTAGGGGGGGGGGGTCAAAGCGAGGCAAATGGTCTTCAGATATGGAAGTTATTTTTAAAACAATCCCGAAGTTCTTATCTTGCTTAGTTCTTAATTTGTGAGAGGAAGAATATCTCCTTGAATTTTGGTTTCGCGCGTGACTCGGCTGGCTGGCTGGCTGAAGTACGGTAGTGATCTCCCAAACATGCGCTTTTAACATTTCCAGACAGTCGCATGCAGTGCGGTGCTCATTTCGTCAGTTGTATGTATAATAGTGATTAAATGCATATCAGTGACATATGTACAATTCTTGAGGGAAAGTGTATTTCGTTTGTGTGTTTCGTGAGTTCGTGCTCGTGCGTGGGGATCTAATTTCGAAGAAAAAATGCAGAAGGATCATGGCGTGGTTAAAGCAAAGCAAACACTCTTCGGAGATGGAAGTTATTTTTAAATCATACCTCAAAAGTCCTTATCTCGTTATCTCTTAATTTATGACAGGGAGAACGTCTCGTTTGTTTACGTTTCACGAGTGGCTCGGCTGGCTGAGCTTTTAAATATACTGACAGCCGTGTGCAATTGAACGTGATTTTGAGTCGGGTAAATGGAGAAGATTCTTTGTTACGATTTTCCAAAATACGTTCTATCGCTTCTTACATTATATGGGCTTCCGTTATTTAAGACGGGGTAATAAAGCAGCTTTCACTGAAACCGATGAAATGATTAATTGGAGGCACAGATATCTCAGGGAGATAAAACGTTTGAGGGCACAAAATAAAGCTATAATTTACACATATGAATCGTGGGTAAATATTGGGCAGACAGTGACAAAAGAATGGAAGGATATGGCAGTGAAAAGTGCACGGCAGGCCGCCATTGAAGGGGTGAGTTCGGGACCTAGGCCACCGAAACGCCGAGGGCCGTGATTTGCCTTAGTCCACGCGGGTCATGAACAAGGTTTTATTCCAAATGCTGAACTAAAATTTTTATGCCATAAAAATATAAGGCAATTGGGAAAATTACGTGAACGAAGTAAAGAAAAACGAAAGAAATTTGTGGAGAGCAGACGAATTACAGGACGATGTCGACGATGAAAAGCTTTTAATACGACTTTCTTCATCGTCCGGATCATCCTCAAGTTCATCTCCCGAACCCGGTTCATCCAAAGCGGGAACATCAGGCCTTGCAGAAAGGATAGAAGGTGTACGTCCAATGTCTGAGAGCAACGACAGTGATTAAGGTATGTTGTATTTATTTTACCATCCTACAAATATTAATTTATGAATGAACTTAAAATTACAAAATTATAAACGAAAAATGTGAAACTGTGACGCCCTGTTTGAGTCACACTCGAGCGTGATCTTCACGAGTCGATTTCGCAACAGCGCGTTCCATCTACGCTGTACTGCAATTTAAGGTTGGAACGCTCTTTTTTTTATAGTAGTTATTCTTGTAATATTTTCTTTCCAGGGAAATTCTTGTTGTACTTTTGTTGCTGTAATTTTGTTGTTGTTGCCACCGGGATGTTGCCCAATTGCGATATATTTGCTTTCCAGTCATTGACCGGGTCAGGGATGTAATGAATGAAAGATATATAGGCTGTTATTACAGTGGGGTCGCCACTCCCAAGGTGATTTATTAATGAGTGATAAATGCTATGAAATGATAATGGAGAATGTTGCTGGAATGAAAGATGACAGGGAAAACCGGAGTGCACGGAGAAAAACCTGTCCGGCCTCCGCTTTGTCCAGCACAAATCTCACATAGAGTGACCGGGATTTGAACCACGGTAATAATAATAATAATAATAATAATAATAATAATAATAATAATAATAATAACAATATAATGGGAGTAAAAACGATAATGTGGAAACATGTGGCAAGTTACACCTCGATTTAGTGAAAGCTTTGGTTTCGGTGAGTTATCTATAAGTTAAAAGAGACAGACAGGAACATCAATGAAGACGATAAGAACAATAGAACATACATATTCAGAATTTAAATGTTCCGTCAAAAAAGATATGAGGTAACAGTAGAGGAGATATTTTGAAAACTAGGCCCCAAACGGGGTTGTAAACTGTCACCAATAGTATCGTTATTGTTTACTGATGATATCAGCCGAATGGATGAACCTCTCATGACGCTGTCGTCTTGAAGGGTATCGATTTACTGAGCTTATACTGGAATATAAGTTTGTTGTCTCTATTAAATTATACCGTATTTGTAAGTACAGAGTTACATGAAAGAAAATAGTTTGTATCATGCTACATTATCAACATGTGGATAAATACTGTTGTACATAGTTATCACTACTCCATGCACTGTTGAGTTCCTATAAATGTTAGAATTAGCCTTTGAAACATACAACATATTTCTAGGTCTACTTAGTTTTTGTAGATTAGCACACAGAAAAAGACTAACAGAAATATATTTACCGAGGAAATGGCTTTGGGGTATGGGTCACGTAACTATCAGTTTGCATTCGGAAGATAGTGGTTCACACAGCACTGTTTGGCAGCCCTGAAGATGGTTTTCCTGGGTTTCCCACTTTTACACCAGGCTGTATCTTAATTAAGGTCACGGTCGCTTCCTTCCCATTCCTAGCGATTTCGTATCCCATCGTCGCCATAAGAACTACTGTATCTGTGTTGGTACGACGCAAAGCGGGTTGCAACTCCGTCCATGGCGTAAGCTATTCACGACGCGTTCCTTGAACATATTTCAATAATTTATTAATGCTAGGCATTTACCTGTGATTTTATACATCATGAATTTGAGAAACTCTCGATAAAGGTGATGTTATTTGTGGCCATAGAGCAGTAATCAAGTCTGGACCTTACAATTGAGCTGATTAAATTTAGGAGTGTGAGAAATGAGAACAAATTCCGCACAATAAAGCCACTGTTTTGCAGGATAGGATGGCATGGAGGGCTGCATCAAACCAGTCTATTGCCTGATGACTCAAACAAAAACATATATCATTCCCGGAATGTGTTCATTGACACTTAACTCCAGACTGCATGATATTCCTAAGTCTAATCTTCGATTTAATACGAGTTAATATGTTTCTAGCAATTGCAAAGTCATAATATTTTACGTTCATTCCGTATAAATGTACATTTCTATGTTAAAGAGGAACTTATTATGTCTGCTCCAGCGTAAAAGAGGATCTAAATTGTTCTGAAGCTGATGACAATCGGGTGCAGTTTAACAGACCCATACATTTTAATCACTACCAAAATATTACTTTCAATTTCAGGGTGGTTAGTGCTTTCTACTTTGGTAGTCCCGTGATTTAGATGTGAACCTGCCTCGTACCCGGAGGACCCAGGTTCGAATCCAGCCCAAATCAGGAATAGTTTTCTGCATCTGAGGACAGTTTCGATGTCCAATGTCCACTCATCCTACGTAAGAGCAATTGAGGAGCTACCTAACAAAGCGGCCCCGATCTAGAAAGCCAAGACCGGGCGAGTTGGCCGTGTGTTTAGGGACGCGCGGCTTGAGCTTGCATCCGGGAGATAGTGGGTTCGAACCCCACTGTCGGCATACCTAAAGATGGTTTTCCGTGCTTTCCCATTTTCACACCAGGCAAATGGTGGAGCTGTATCTTCATAAAGGCCACGGCAGCTTTCTTCCAAATCCTAAGCCTTTCTTATCCCTTCGTCGCCATAAGACCTATCTGTATCAGTGCGACGTAAAGCCAATTACAAAAAGAAAGCCAAGAAATAATGGCCGAGAGGATCCGTCGCACTGAGCAGCTTTCGTCTGATAGGTGAAGAACCACCAGAGCTATAACACAATGAAGAGTGGGGAGTATTTCCGACGTGCTATATAATCTTTAGAAAATAATGTAAAATGAAAGAACAGAAGTAATATTCTATTAGCAATATGTCTGCCTCGAATTTTTGGTCGTTTGCATATTTAAAAAAAAGCTTATATAAACTACATTAAAGTAGCTTACACTCGTAACTTACAGGTTCAGTAACCAGGATAACTTCCATTTTGGTTGAGTTATGGGAACGAATAAGTTGATTTACTTTCAAGAACAGGAGTATTACTTATATTAAAGTTTTCAGGGATAGAGTTCGCTCAGTAATTTACAAATAAAATATGGATTAATATTTTGGACACCCTTGATTAAAATGTCAGAATTTAGAATGAAAAAGTACCCGTATATTATCGATAATTACTAGAAGCTTGATGTGGGGCCATGTGTGTATGTGTGTTAATGCATTATCATCTTAATTTCCATACGTAATAGATCACATGCATGTGAGCGAATGTTTTAAATAATTAAATGGGGTGAGATGAAATATTCTCAGTCACCAAATCACTCATTCACTCGTCATGCAATCGTGAGTGATAATCAATGTCAGAAAACATCTGCACATCATTACGATGTTGGTAAGCATTGTGCTTTCCGGCCGAGTCAGTCGTTTTCAAACGCACCACCGTCGATTTATGGAGCAGAAGTGCCACCAGAAGCTGGCCGTTCGCTTTGAAGTCAGGTGACGGGGATAAATAGCGTGCAACATCCACACATTAATCTCATTTTATCGGCCCTGTGCAAGCCTTTGATGAACGAGCGACGCTCCCGTTACTCGTTCATGAATAATAAACAAATGGTGCTCGCTACCATGAGTACCAACCATACCGAGCTAAAATCCACGAGTCAAGACGAATATTTACCCAACGGCTTGACCATTCAGACACACATATAGCCATCATGATCGTATATAACGCTCTTTCTCGCCTGCCCCATAACTCATACTTCAACGTGATTTGTTGGACTTTATATTTCATTTCCTTCCATAATATTCAAGTGACAAAAAATATAACCTTTTATAATTTCTGATAATTCATTGTTTGATGCGGATAAAGTATTAGGGATATTTGTATCCTTTAAAAGCGCCGGGAATAATCCGTGACAAAGAGGGTCTGACACGCTCGGTACCCTCTAACGCCTTGTGGAGAATCAATGAAATGGCAGGCCAGGCAGGGCTTTGGGATGTACATTTCTTCGTCACTCTCAAATGAAATGCTACAATCATATCTAAGACGAAAGTGAAAACAATGTGATCGTCGTCCAGGATTGAACTTGCATGCCCCGTTAAAGTGCACGCTGGCAGGGAATTTTTCCCCTTCTGTGTTCCTTTCCATAGCCTACGTTGGTGTTCACTGGAGCTTGGATTTCTATGTTCTAAACGGTCTGGAAGTAGTATATGCATGTTCTTAGCCCCAAAAATATACCAAAATATGACTTTGATATTTGGAAATGTTACGATTTTTCATTATCCACACACAAAAAAGTATTGTTGAATATTAACTCCTATGGGCAATTAACTTTCCGCAGAATATTACAACATATTTGTAAATAAACTAGCTGTACTACTTGTTGTTGCCGGGTTATTTATATTATCATGTCAACAATGCTCGCCGAGGGTGGACTTGCCAATAATAACATAACTTCCTTATTATCTCCATCATCACAGCTCATACGATAAAACAATATAGGATGTAACACAATTTAAATTGCGTTTTTATACGAGTTTTTATTCATACAGGTGGAATTTATCTTTGCCGTACTACTTGGATATTTTGCAGAACGCTAAACTGAAGATATCTTCACTTTTTCATGCAAAAGGACAAATATCCCAGTGCTCTTCCTATCCATTATTTTCCTTAAGACTGGTCACGCCTCCCAGCCACACATTGATATTTAGTCCATCAGAACAATATTCGTTGTGTTCATTTTCCTATGCTTACGTGTAAAGGAAAATTAACCTTACAGTACCGCACTCTGGGAATGTATGTTTGCATGACTTATTTACGCACTCCTACAGTATAATATACCTTTCCTTCGCACACACCATATGAAAATGAACACAACAAAAATTGTTCTGATGGACTGCATATCCATATGTGGCTGGGAGGCGTGAACAGTCTTGAGGAAAATAATGGATAGGTAGAGCCTTGTGAAATATGACCTTTTTCCCTAACAACTACAATATTTCCTAAACCACCGGTTGCTCCCGTAAAATGGTCTTTTCTAGGCCTAAAATGCTTGTTTTACCCGGTAACGTCATTTTGCTGCAATACCTATTTAATTGCATAGAAAATTATTCTTTATTTTTTTAATTTTTAATTTTTTGCTTTGATACAGCTCATTGTTCGATAGAAAGTATTGACTAATCATATCCTATAACTGTGAGAGGACATTCTCTCGATATAGAAATATCCTTGCTGAAATGAGACATAAATTTATACCAGAAAACCTTGTTTAATGTACAATAATCGCGGACAAGGCCTCAGTCAAAATGTGGTTTGTTTCAGATTAACTTCCTCCTTTTCGATCTTCGATTATGCTTTAGTATTGTTTGTAATGTTATTTTTCCTCATCTCATGGTTCTCTCAATCTTCAAAATTAATGACGAGAATTCGGTTTTTAGGATTCTTCAATCGTTAAATTACCCGTTGTTAATATTCAGGTGGTGAAATGGTGACAGAAATTGTTCGTCTGTTATTCTGGAGATCGAACAGTCTCCGAATTGCGTTGTCAAGTGAATTATTTAATAAGAAGAATTGTTGAAGATCGTGATCCTTCGGGATACTTCTTTGTATACGTTTCCATCCTTTTGCAATCTTCTGTCAATCGGGTTGCTTGTATGAAGGGTGTCTTAATCGCATTCTATAATGCAATCTATCCAGCGTGTTGGAGGTCGTCCAAGGCACATTTCTTGAAATTATGAGCATTTCAAGGTTTCGTTCTTTATGCCAAAATTGCAATATATTTTTGCTGGCACACTGATATAATGAAGGCGTAGGGTCTTCGTAAAGGCCTAGGGCATGTCTTCTGAGTTGACACACAAGGGCGACTTGGGCATCCATGAGGATGGAGCCCTATCTGAAATGAAATCTAATGATGCACACGGCACACACTCACCCAGTCCCTGAACTAGGGGAATTAACCAATGAAGAGTAAATAACCCCGAATCAGCCGCAAATGGAGCCCATGAGCTCTTGGATGAAAGACCAACATGCTGATCAATTAGCAACGGAGCTCATTTCCCTCAGGATGGACTCGTTTGTAAAACATTCTAGAGATGAAATGCGATGTATTCTTCTCCACCAACACATCCTAGATGAGTACATCCTTTTCATATCTGCAAAGGAAATCAGAGTTTGAACTAGTTTCATCCTTAGATCGACTAATTATGAGTGATCCTTTCAAATAAGGCAATAAATGGGGTCGTGAGGTTCAAGAACATGGTGATCCTTCTCCTTGATACTTTACTGTTGTTATTGCCAGATACAATAGCACCAAGGTACAACATTTCTGAAATTATTTTCGTTTCTCTGATGGCGATTATTTCAATCATTTTGCAGACTTTATCAACTAGCATAATTTTTGATCTTTTGTATATTGATCTTCCAACTCTAATTCCTGTCACGACCTGGAATGTCTGTCGTTTCTGCGCCTGCTTTACTCTCAGTAGAATCTTAAGTTATGGACAGTAGTATTGAAGTGTAGCACTTTCGTCTGCTGCTAAAGCAGACATGTAGCACTTACAGGGTGAAACTCGAAGTGGTACACGGAGAGTTTAGTCTGACATGATAATGATTGGGTAGTTACCTTCACATTTATCTATCTTGCACTTCACGACGAATTGTGGTCTTTATGCAAATCACATAACAGCCAGGTGAGATTAGGGCTACAGGTAGAAGTTATCACTTCTGTCACGAGGGTGCTAATTAGGTCACAGTTATTAAGTCACAGGTCTTGGCAAAGAACAACACGCGAGCTGTACTGCAAGTCACGCATTTTGCTCGTAAATAGTTGTGTTCCGGCAAATGGGAATTCTGTCAAACAACATTCATATCGCCAGTATGTCCATTGTTTCGAAGATAGTTGAAGGAATACTGGTAAAACTTACTGTTGTTTGGGTCATCCATCTGTTGACTTGTTTGATGATCTCCCCCCACGCCAGCCTATTTTCTGTTAGCATTCTTATTTCTACAGAACGAGTGCTTCCTACATCTACTCTGATATATTTCTTATATTCATGCCATGATCTACCTCTGCTGTTTCCAGCCATCTGCAGCTCCCTCAATTATTAACTGAGCAAGTCCTCAGGTCTCTTTTTCTTTGTAGCTCCGAAGCTGAGTGGTCAGAGTCCAGACCTTATATTCTTGGGATCCCGAGCTCGAACCCCAGCAGGGTCGATGGATTTTAATCTTTCGCGGGCGGATGTGTCTTATGTCCGCACGCTGACCGAAAATATGGCAAATTACAACTCATCCAAACATATCTAACACTAGCTGTACACATGCATATGCACATACCAAAAATTATTTAGCTTGATAATCAAACCCTACTCCGTAGCAGAGGTGCATAGCAAATTGTCGAAATTTTTCGCCGCAACATAAATCTACGATCTGATGATTGGGCTCCAGTAAATCATTAATAATGTTAACTTGCATAAACCCCAGAGACTGAAAGACTAAGCCTGGTTTGGAGATGAAAGTTGGTGGGTGGTGGTAGTGGTGTGAATTTCTTGTGGATAATATTGTTACTGTATGATATAAATTATGCAGATAATTTTTATTCATTGCAGATATGGAAATGACAAATGACGAAACGAAGAAGATGATATGAAATCTAATATGTTGTTTGTAAATTTTTCAAGCCTTGGGCAGGTGATTAAACTGTATTTTGTTTTGTATGGACAGTCAACTTTGCTTGGTGAGGAACATGATACTGTATTATTTATAATAAACAGCTATTACCATGTTGCTGGTAAGCCATCTGCAGTACCTTATATCGTTACAGATTTTGCAGTGTGTTGTTGACATGGCGATGGAACTATTGAGCAGAGTCTAAGTATCCAATAATTTCTTAATGTTCTTAAATATTGGGGTTCCCTCTGTCTGTTCTTTGTAAGCGTAAGAAATCTCAGAAAGAGTTGGAGGTGATCAATATTTGATTCTGTATTGCACCCTGGTGGGGGTGTGATAAGCGTCATGCAATTGTAATTATGATGAATTATTGAGGAATATATATTTCATGTTCAGAATAAATAGTATCTTACTGTACATACAGTAAGAACAGGCCAGGCCGAGATGGCAGGTTTCACCATACCACAGAATGTTGTCTCCAGTGAGATTAACAAACACAATGAGGGACAGAATTAGGTTTCTCAGAATTTGTGACAAGGAAAGAGAGAGGATAACTTGTTGCCAAAGTTTTCATAGCCCCGGACAGTCTTGGTAGTAGCAACAGCGCAGGGAGCCGGGTGCAAATTTCTGAGAAATGATGGCGAGGTATCTCCATGTAACTAGCGGGAATTGAAAGCGGGGTTGGCACTGGAAGAAAAAAATATGAGCCTTCCCGGTCACGTGGTAAAGGAAAAATTCACTTGACCAAAGCAAGGTGACAACTTCGTATTGTAAGAAGCACTAGCGAGGCTAACTCCGTGGATTAAACTGATAAAAAAAGGTGAAATATCGATTCAGAATAAAGTGGTGCGAAAGTACTTCTGATATTGTGTTCGAGCGGTCACCACGTCAGTGGTGCGAAAGTACTTCTGATATTGTGTTCGAGCGGTCACCACGCCAGTGGTGCGAAAGTACTTCTGATATTGTGTTCGAGAAAGTACTTCTGATAAAGTGTTCGGGCGGTCACCACGCCAGTGGTGCGTAACTACTTTTGACAAAGCGTTCGAGCCGTGACTACGCCAGGGGTGCGAGTGTGTACTTACTCGTGGAGTAGAGTTCGAAGTATTATATTGTTACATAGTACAGTGATTCATGACGTGATGTAGCTCATATTACAGTCTTGAGCAGTCTACTAGTATGAAGTGTTTCAAATAGACAGGACTCAGTAAAGCATAACTTACGGAGTGTGAGATTCTACCAACAGATTAGGAAGTGCGTTACATGAGAACGGTCACGAGTGTTTATGTCACCTAGTAAACAGTCGATTCTAAACTGATACCTGGTCAGCTACACGAACGTGAGACGGGAAATTCAAGTGCGCGCACGGGCCATTGCAAAGGGAAACCCGAGGTATCCCATGTTCCTAGTGTCCGGGAAAGGAATGAAGAATGTAAATCTACATTAAGTGGGCTAGATACGAGGCCGAGAGTGTAAAATTTGTGAATAGAATTTAGGGTGGAAATTATTCCAAAGTGCAACAGTTAATTTATTTGTTTTTATTCAAAATGTGTAAAGTTGAAAAGGGTCAAGGATTAATTCTTCAAGCTGGCATGAATACCAGTGGAATGCATTGCTAAAAACCGGAGGGGCTATGGCTTCTCGTCCGGTTTTAGCAGACTACAATGGCAGAGTTGAGTACCTTTTAACATACTTCTAGATTGCTATCGTTAGGGGGAGGAAATCATATTATTTTATCATGGTAACTTGATTGTGAAACGAGCCGTTACGGCTCGTATAAATTCAAAGATAGATAGACAAAGGGACAAATTAATATGTAGATTAGATCAAGCACTCATCATAACTTGAATATTAAATAGAGTATAGTAGGGTTGAGTTGTTCATTCAAGTGCTTGAGTTGTTTGCTATGATATGGAGCACGTTTCACGTAAAGATAATGTTAATATTCATTTAGAAGTGCTTCCAAAATGTTTTTCCGTTATCGGAACTTTTATAGATATTAAGGCATGTTGTTAAGATAATCCAGAGGTAGGATTGCCAAGTGATTTAAATTGTTGTGGGACGGAATGAAGTCCATTGATTTGTTTGTAAATATCGCGAAGTTCGCCAGTGGACAAAATAATAATAATCTGTACAAGTGTCGTAGTACATTAGAATTTGGTAATGTGTAAAGGCGTGTTTAATAATAATCTTTGAGAATAAAGGCACGGGCTTAGTTGGATAGTATGATTGCAAATTAAAGTAATTTAAATGTGGAGATCACATGTGCCGTGAATAATTATAATTTGTGCATTGAATCCGGTTTTAACACTAATTGTTGATTTAACGTTTTTGGACTCCATAATGATCATAAATAAATTTGGTAGAAACGAGATAGGCACTTTTATAATATGGTCACGCTATGTTTGAGGTCCAGAGGGATTTGAGCCAAAAGTTGAGATTTGGAGTTTTGTGGGACAGAAATCCGGCCCGAAATGAAAGTGAATTGTGCTGATGTTGATGAAGAAATAGATGGATCTTAAGGCCCACATAGAGGTTGTATTTATATACCGGTGTACTGAGTGGCAGAATAGAGTCCACACACCGAGGGTTAATTTGTGAAAATGTTTTGAAGAGTTCCAATGGATAAATGGACTTCAAAATGGAAAAGGAAGGAATAATTTAACACTTGCAGAGATTGGAGGTATTTGCCCAACTGCGAGGTGTTATGGGATTTGAGAATTGTCTTAGGAGCATATGGTCTCCATGAATTAACGGCAGTACGAAAATAAGGTGGCGGATTCGAACACTAGTATGTCCCGACCGATGTGAATTCGGACCTTGGTGATTTCTGTTTGGGAGAGAACGTATGTGACCAAATTATAAAGATGGGGAATAAAAATAAAGATTCTCGAAAGAAGTAATAATAATAATAATAATAATAATAATAATAATAATAATAATAATAATAATAATATTCCAAGTAAATCATATCTGGATTGATTAGTGCCAAAATAAATAGGAATTGTAAAAGGGGTTATGCGTTAAACATATTGAGAGTGGACTACCGTGTAACAGGCGAATTTAAATTTTTTAAAAATTAATAATAATAATAAATATTAAAAAACCTACTTTTTTTGAAGAAGAATTTACTTTTTGTTCAATTTGGACATAATTATGATGTTGGGAGTTGAAATGAAAAATTTGAGATTTTTAAATAATAATAATAATAATAATGAGAATATTTGAAGAAGGAGAAGAAGAATAATCAAAGAAGCTACTTTTATTTATTTCAGATGAAAATAAAATAAAATCGCGAAAAGTTGAAATATTATTCCGAGCATGATTACGGGTTACGATAATTATGATCTCCACAAATAATAATAATAATAATAATAATAATAATAATAATAATAATAATAATAATAATAATAATAATAACAATAATTTTTTATTTTTTTTATTTTTCTTATTATTTCGGATGATGATGATGGATGATACTAGGGAAGTCAGCTGGCGAATTAATGTAATAATGTCAATTGGTTGTAAATAATAAGTTAAGTTAATATGTGTAAAATGAAGGCAAATCCCTACATCTGGACCATTAGGTTAGAGTCCCTTTGTCGTATTCCTCCAACTAACGATTAGCATATCTTGGTTAGGAACCCGGGGGGAGTTTGTAGTTTCCCGGGTTGGTCTCATCTCAACTAAAGTGGAGGCGATAACATGGTCCATGTGATCGCGCCTACTTAGCCAACAGGTTATTGGTCCATGATCAAATAGGGTCATGGTGTTAACGGAGGTAAATCTGATACCTTCAGATATCAACGGTTCCACCACCCAAATGGAAGGGTGGTCAAAAGTGATAAATATTATGTAATCATTTTTCAGGAATAATTTGCCAAATTACCGGCAAATCAAGGGTCAACAGATTTTGATTGTGTGTAAAGTTTAATTTGTTTAATTAAATAAAATGCTCCTTTAGCATTTGCAAGGAAACAGTTCCAGGTTCTTGTTCTTGTAGAATAGTAAACCCTTGGTGACCGTTTAAATATCCGTCCCCATTCCTAGGACGGAGCCTACATAATTTCCCTTTGATCTGAATATATATAATTTGTGTGTTTTATGATGAGCCTTAAAGTTAGAGATTAGAGTGTCCCGTTCAACCCTGTAGTACTGCTTGGATGGCGCTCTTACATTTAGTTTGAGATCTTATATCTCAAAATATTTTTTTATTGAGTATTAGTTGCGATGGATTCGGACCGTAACACTCCCTGAGATAAATGCTGGTTGGGACTCAGGCTTTGAGCGGGTACAACATGGCGGCCAACGTGAAGGGCTGATTTCATCATGCTTGAGCAACGTGTGACTTTAAATTAATTTTTGCAAAAAAAAAAAAAAGAAACTTTGTTGCAATAGCGACGACATCATGTCACACAACTAAGGGACGGATTCCATAATAATTAGACCCAATTATGGGACTTAATACAGTTAGGCTGATTACATCATGATTAAACCCAATCGGGGTATTTGAATCAGTTATTGACCGCATCACGGTTATGCGTTGTTGGGAAGCATTTATTCAGATCTAGAAAGGTAAATCTAAATAATGATGGCATCATCTAGTATACGAGATGACCCCATTAGTATAACACTTTGTTTATTAAATTGGATGTTTACATTTCATTTGTTTTTCATTTATTTATTGTCATTGTGTTCAGAAATTCATTAACATAGCATAGGCTAGTAGTAATTTCCGAACGAGACTCATTTGATAGGATGATAGAAGTAGGTTGTTGGGCTCATCAGTTAGTAAAAGATTTTTTTGTAAAAGTTTCTGATGCGATTTTATATCTGCGAATGTGGAGGCTCCACACTTTGGTCACCAAAGGGTAGTATGAGTATATTGTAGGAACAAGGAGAATATGGAAAAATTTATACTTGGTATCAAACTCCAAGTTAATACAGGAATGAGAACTGGAACTGTCGACGAGAATTTATTAATTTCAGATTTAAAGCTACGAGACGGCTGTGTTATGTCAAAATTTCTAGGTCGTGTTTGACATAACAGTTTCAAAATTATTTTCTATATGTGTCTGACACGTATTTATTCTGGATAGAACCAAGCAAGATTTGTTGTCCTTATTCTACTCGTTGTTTGATACGAGTAATTGAATATAAAGTGTGGTAAGAAAATAGAAATTTAATTCAAATATTGAACCGTTAGATGATAGGACCTTGACCAACTGTTAAACGTAGTGCTGTAGGGCGAGGAGCCGTTTGGCCCTAATTTGTTATTATATAAATTCATAATGTCTGACGTAGAGGGGGTGATATCCCAGGATGGACATGTAGGAGAGGAAGAATCGCTTACGTTGGCGGAGATGATGAGGGCTATGGCTCTTCAACTTAAGTCGTTATATAGATCTGTAGAACAGTTCAAATCTTCTTTAAAACAGTCTATGGAGCAAAATAATGATTCTTTAAAACAATATATCGAACAATCTAATAGGGCTATTGAACAAACTAATAGGTCGATAGAAAATAGTAATAATTCTTTAAAACAGTCTATGGAGCAAAATAGTGATTCCTTTAAACAGTCTATCGAACAAACTAATAAGTCTATGGAACAGAAATTTGAAGAAATGCGGATCACTTGTGATAATAGTAAGATGGAGTTAGCGGAGCAAATAAGTGAAGTGCGGACCGCGTGTCAAAATTACGAACGGGAGTTTACCCGAGGGCTAGACCAGGTACGCGAGGCGTGTCATAAGACGAAGAAGGAAATGAAAGAACATTTCGATTCAAGTCTGATCCGAGTGACCGAGAGGGTAGAGCGAGTTAGGTCCGAAGCATTGGAGGATCGTAACGAAATCAGGGAAAGGCTAGTGGCAGGACTCAATGAAATCACGACCCAGATGTCAGCTGATCGTGATGAGTCAAAGGTACAGAATGACAAAATGCGAGAGGAGTGTCGGCTAGGACGAGAGGAGATTAGGTCTCAGATCCAAGGCCATATCATTCAAGCCGCACGGAAAACTGACGAGATAGTGAAGAACGTGGAAAAGCTACGTACTGACCACCAACGTACGGAAGCGAAGGTTTCGATTCTGGAGTCAGAAGTTGAATCCCTCAAAAATAATCGTGAGGTTTCAACCAAATTAGAGGATGCAGGAGTCCGGATCGAAAGTCTAGATCACAGGTTGGAGGCTTGTGAAGATATAAATGATAAACTGATCAAAGCGACCGAAGCACTTGAAATACGGGAGCAGGAAACCGAAGAGTTGGAACGAAAATTAGGCAGTAAACTGGAAGAGTGCGTGGAGAGACAGTTTAAGACTAAGTTCATTGCGGATGTCAACGCGGATAAAATAGATGAACTGAGGAAGGAAGTTGAACTGTTAAAAACGCACGAGGACAGGTCCGGTACTCGAGACTTTAACCTAGAGTATAGGGAGTTCGAGACCCCAGAGAACAGAGGGTTGAACAGGATGAAGGAGGAAAACTTGGCAGCTGATACGACAGGTTCGAAACTCCACATGGGAGACGGATCATCGTCGGCTTCTGCGAACCATGCGACGTCTCCTACAGTTCATTTTATTAGGATGTCAGATGACAAACCTCCCAGGTTCGATTCTCGAGGGCAAATCACGCCAAAATTGTTCATCAGGGAGATCACGAATTACATCCAAGAGCACAGGATACCTGCCGAAAAACAACTGCGGACAGTGGAAAAATTTCTGGACGGAGCGCCAGCGATTTGGTTCAGGGCGTTTCTTTACACCTTTGATGACTTCATGGGGTTCCGCCAAGCCTTTTTACAGAAGTATTGGAGTATGGAGTCGCAGCAGAATCTCAGGTTAGAGTTATACTCGAGACGATACTCTACTTCTGCGCCAACAAAGTACTCTGAGTACTTCACCGCACAATATCATAAAATGCGCGAGTTGGACAATCCAGTCTGTGAGACCGAGCTCATAAGTGCTATTGCGAAGCAGTTGCCGTTTGAAATTCAGCGAATGCTGATTGCTTCTAATGTACGCACTGCAGTACAGGCGGAAAGTCTGTTAAGGCAACTTGACCAGACGACCCATCACGGAAATGGTAGGCACCAAAGATCGTCAGAGCCGCAAGTTAATAATATTGAAATAGGGACAAGCCCGAAAACAGAGTCCACTAGAGACCAGAGCACGAACACCAGTCGTGAATTAACAACTTCTAAGGGGAGAACGTATGAACAAAATTGGCAACCTAGACCATGGAACAACCGAGGGACATTTCAGGAGAAAGGAAGACCGCAGTACCGGGGAAACTGCCAGAGAGATAGGGGATACCGAGGATATGAGGGAAGGAGGAATAACAGTCGACCTTACCCGCACCCAGGACGGAACCCAGCCCAGCATACAGCTCGTCAGAAGGCAAATGACGAATTGGAGGATAGAAATCAGGAGAGCAGGCGAGATATTGATGAAATCAACAGGAAATGGAAGGATGCCATAAGGAATCAAGGCGGAAAGGAAGACAGGCCATGTAGTGTCTGGGATCGTGATAAAGACAAACCTTACATAGAGGCGTCCATACAGAACATGGAGGAGCTGGAGTAGGAATCAAAGCGGTATCTTGAAGATTGTTGGAGTAAAGAGGCTAATGGCGTTCGCAAAGGAGATAGGAACGCGTCCTGCACGGACAGATCACCGATGCTTCAAAATGAAGGTGGCTGCTCGCTGAATCCAAATGACCCTAGGTTCATCAACGAACGTCAACTAGGGGCCAGAAGAAAAACTAGACAGTTTGAGTAGGAGCCGAGGGTATGGAAGAAGGCGGAGAAGACGAAGAAGACGAGGCAGAAGAAGAGGGGGAAGGAGATGAAGAAGAAGATGCCGTAGGAGAAGAGGAAGCAATGGAAGTAGATGTCCAAATGATCCGGCCTACACCAATAGCCAGACCATGTTCAGAATGTGGAAACCCAGACAGCGACGTCCTGGAGTTCATAGCAATGATTCGTCAGATAGAACAAGAGAACGAGGCACTTCGAAAGGAGAATCATCAACGACGGAACGAGATTGTTGAAGCCAAGGAACTGCTTGAGCTTAGAAGGATGTCAGAAAATAATTGATGACGCTATAGTGATTCCAAAGTTATTAAAAATTTCATGTATGCACAAAATTTTTAAACGTAGCGTGGGAAATAATGCACCCTGGTGGGGGTGTGATAAGCGTCATGCAATTGTAATTATGATGAATTATTGAGGAATATATATTTCATGTTCAGAATAAATAGTATCTTACTGTACATACAGTAAGAACAGGCCAGGCCGAGATGGCAGGTTTCACCATACCACAGAATGTTGTCTCCAGTGAGATTAACAAACACAATGAGGGACAGAATTAGGTTTCTCAGAATTTGTGACAAGGAAAGAGAGAGGATAACTTGTTGCCAAAGTTTTCATAGCCCCGGACAGTCTTGGTAGTAGCAACAGCGCAGGGAGCCGGGTGCAAATTTCTGAGAAATGATGGCGAGGTATCTCCATGTAACTAGCGGGAATTGAAAGCGGGGTTGGCACTGGAAGAAAAAAATATGAGCCTTCCCGGTCACGTGGTAAAGGTGGACCAATGGAAAAATTCACTTGACCAAAGCAAGGTGAAAACTTCGTATTGTAAGAAGCACTAGCGAGGCTAACTCCGTGGATTAAACTGATAAAAAAAGGTGAAATATCGATTCAGAATAAAGTGGTGCGAAAGTACTTCTGATATTGTGTTCGAGCGGTCACCACGCCAGTGGTGCGAAAGTACTTCTGATATTGTGTTCGAGCGGTCACCACGCCAGTGGTGCGAAAGTACTTCTGATATTGTGTTCGAGAAAGTACTTCTGATAAAGTGTTCGGGCGGTCACCACGCCAGTGGTGCGTAACTACTTTTGACAAAGCGTTCGAGCCGTGACTACGCCAGGGGTGCGAGTGTGTACTTACTCGTGGAGTAGAGTTCGAAGTATTATATTGTTACATAGTACAGTGATTCATGACGTGATGTAGCTCATATTACAGTCTTGAGCAGTCTACTAGTATGAAGTGTTTCAAATAGACAGGACTCAGTAAAGCATAACTTACGGAGTGTGAGATTCTACCAACAGATTAGGAAGTGCGTTACATGAGAACGGTCACGAGTGTTTATGTCACCTAGTAAACAGTCGATTCTAAACTGATACCTGGTCAGCTACACGAACGTGAGACGGGAAATTCAAGTGCGCGCACGGGCCATTGCAAAGGGAAACCCGAGGTATCCCATGTTCCTAGTGTCCGGGAAAGGAATGAAGAATGTAAATCTACATTAAGTGGGCTAGATACAAGGCCGAGAGTGTAAAATTTGTGAATAGAATTTAGGGTGGAAATTATTCCAAAGTGCAACAGTTAATTTATTTGTTTTTATTCAAAATGTGTAAAGTTGAAAAGGGTCAAGGATTAATTCTTCAAGCTGGCATGAATACCAGTGGAATGCATTGCTAAAAACCGGAGGGGCTATGGCTTCTCGTCCGGTTTTAGCAGACTACAATGGCAGAGTTGAGTACCTTTTAACATACTTCTAGATTGCTATCGTTAGGGGGAGGAAATCATATTATTTTATCATGGTAACTTGATTGTGAAACGAGCCGTTACGGCTCGTATAAATTCAAAGATAGATAGACAAAGGGACAAATTAATATGTAGATTAGATCAAGCACTCATCATAATTTGAATATTAAATAGAGTATAGTAGGGTTGAGTTGTTCATTCAAGTGCTTGAGTTGTTTGCTATGATATGGAGCACGTTTCACGTAAAGATAATGTTAATATTCATTTAGAAGTGCTTCCAAAATGTTTTTCCGTTATCGGAACTTTTATAGATATTAAGGCATGTTGTTAAGATAATCCAGAGGTAGGATTGCCAAGTGATTTAAATTGTTGTGGGACGGAATGAAGTCCATTGATTTGTTTGTAAATATCGCGAAGTTCGCCAGTGGACAAAATAATAATAATCTGTACAAGTGTCGTAGTACATTAGAATTTGGTAATGTGTAAAGGCGTGTTTAATAATAATCTTTGAGAATAAAGGCACGGGCTTAGTTGGATAGTATGATTGCAAATTAAAGTAATTTAAATGTGGAGATCACATGTGCCGTGAATAATTATAATTTGTGCATTGAATCCGGTTTTAACACTAATTGTTGATTTAACGTTTTTGGACTCCATAATGATCATAAATAAATTTGGTAGAAACGAGATAGGCACTTTTATAATATGGTCACGCTATGTTTGAGGTCCAGAGGGATTTGAGCCAAAAGTTGAGATTTGGAGTTTTGTGGGACAGAAATCCGGCCCGAAATGAAAGTGAATTGTGCTGATGTTGATGAAGAAATAGATGGATCTTAAGGCCCACATAGAGGTTGTATTTATATACCGGTGTACTGAGTGGCAGAATAGAGTCCACACACCGAGGGTTAATTTGTGAAAATGTTTTGAAGAGTTCCAATGGATAAATGGACTTCAAAATGGAAAAGGAAGGAATAATTTAACACTTGCAGAGATTGGAGGTATTTGCCCAACTGCGAGGTGTTATGGGATTTGAGAATTGTCTTAGGAGCATATGGTCTCCATGAATTAACGGCAGTACGAAAATAAGGTGGCGGATTCGAACACTAGTATGTCCCGACCGATGTGAATTCGGACCTTGGTGATTTCTGTTTGGGAGAGAACGTATGTGACCAAATTATAAAGATGGGGAATAAAAATAAAGATTCTCGAAAGAAGTAATAATAATAATAATAATAATAATAATAATAATAATAATATTCCAAGTAAATCATATCTGGATTGATTAGTGCCAAAATAAATAGGAATTGTAAAAGGGGTTATGCGTTAAACATATTGAGAGTGGACTACCGTGTAACAGGCGAATTTAAATTTTTTTAAAATTAATAATAATAATAAATATTAAAAAACCTACTTTTTTTTAAGAAGAATTTACTTTTTGTTCAATTTGGACATAATTATGATGTTGGGAGTTGAAATAAAAAATTTGAGATTTTTAAATAATAATAATAATAATAATGAGAATATTTGAAGAAGGAGAAGAAGAATAATCAAAGAAGCTACTTTTATTTATTTCAGATGAAAATAAAATAAAATCGCGAAAAGTTGAAATATTATTCCGAGCATGATTACGGGTTACGATAATTATGATCTCCACAAATAATAATAATGATAATAATAATAATAATAATAATAATAATAATAATAATAATAATAATAACAATAATTTTTTATTTTTTTTATTTTTCTTATTATTTCGGATGATGATGATGGATGATACTAGGGAAGTCAGCTGGCGAATTAATGTAATAATGTCAATTGGTTGTAAATAATAAGTTAAGTTAATATGTGTAAAATGAAGGCAAATCCCTACATCTGGACCATTAGGTTAGAGTCCCTTTGTCGTATTCCTCCAACTAACGATTAGCATATCTTGGTTAGGAACCCGGGGAGAGTTTGTAGTTTCCCGGGTTGGTCTCATCTCAATTAAAGTGGAGGCGATAACATGGTCCATGTGATCGCGCCTACTTAGCCAACAGGTAATTGGTCCATGATCAAATAGGGTCATGGTGTTAACGGAGGTAAATCTGATACCTTCAGATATCAACGGTTCCACCACCCAAATGGAAGGGTGGTCAAAAGTGATAAATATTATGTAATCATTTTTCAGGAATAATTTGCCAAATTACCGGCAAATCAAGGGTCAACAGATTTTGATTGTGTGTAAAGTTTAATTTGTTTAATTAAATAAAATGCTCCTTTAGCATTTACAAGGAAACAGTTCCAGGTTCTTGTTCTTGTAGAATAGTAAAACCTTGGTGACCGTCTAAATATCCGCCCCCATTCCTAGGACGGAGCCTACATAATTTCCCTTTGATCTGAATATATATAATTTGTGTGTTTTATGATGAGCCTTAAAGTTAAAGATTAGAGTGACGCGTTCAACCCTGTAGTACTGATTGGATGGCGCCCTTACATTTAGTTTGAGATCTTATTATCTCAAAATATTTTTTTATTGAGTATTAGTTGCGATGGATTCGGACCGTAACACTCCCTGAGATAAATGCTGGTTGGGACTCAGGCTTTGAGCGGGTACAACATGGCGGCCAACGTGAAGGGCTGATTTCATCATGCTTGAGCAACGTGTGACTTTAATTTAATTTTTGCAAAAAAAAAAAAAAAGAAACTTTGTTGCAATAGCGACGACATCATGTCACACAACTAAGGGACGGATTCCATAATAATTAGACCCAATTATGGGACTTAATACAGTTAGGCTGATTACATCATGATTAAACCCAATCGGGGTATTTGAATCAGTTATTGACCGCATCACGGTTATGCGTTGTTGGGAAGCATTTATTCAGATCTAGAAAGGTAAATCTAAATAATGATGGCATCATCTAGTATACGAGATGACCCCATTAGTATAACACTTTGTTTATTAAATTGGATGTTTACATTTCATTTGTTTTTCATTTATTTATTGTCATTGTGTTCAGAAATTCATTAACATAGCATAGGCTAGTAGTAATTTCCGAACGAGACTCATTTGATAGGATGATAGAAGTAGGTTGTTGGGCTCATCAGTTAGTAAAAGATTTTTTTGTAAAAGTTTCTGATGCGATTTTATATCTGCGAATGTGGAGGCTCCACACTTTGGTCACCAAAGGGTAGTATGAGTATATTGTAGGAACAAGGAGAATATGGAAAAATTTATACTTGGTATCAAACTCCAAGTTAATACAGGAATGAGAACTGGAACTGTCGACGAGAATTTATTAATTTCAGATTTAAAGCTACGAGACGGCTGTGTTATGTCAAAATTTCTAGGTCGTGTTTGACATAACAGTTTCAAAATTATTTTCTATATGTGTCTGACACGTATTTATTCTGGATAGAACCAAGCAAGATTTGTTGTCCTTATTCTACTCGTTGTTTGATACGAGTAATTGAATATAAAGTGTGGTAAGAAAATAGAAATTTAATTCAAATATTGAACCGTTAGATGATAGGACCTTGACCAACTGTTAAACGTAGTGCTGTAGGGCGAGGAGCCGTTTGGCCCTAATTTGTTATTATATAAATTCATAATGTCTGACGTAGAGGGGGTGATATCCCAGGATGGACATGTAGGAGAGGAAGAATCGCTTACGTTGGCGGAGATGATGAGGGCTATGGCTCTTCAACTTAAGTCGTTATATAGATCTGTAGAACAGTTCAAATCTTCTTTAAAACAGTCTATGGAGCAAAATAATGATTCTTTAAAACAATATATCGAACAATCTAATAGGGCTATTGAACAAACTAATAGGTCGATAGAAAATAGTAATAATTCTTTAAAACAGTCTATGGAGCAAAATAGTGATTCCTTTAAACAGTCTATCGAACAAACTAATAAGTCTATGGAACAGAAATTTGAAGAAATGCGGATCACTTGTGATAATAGTAAGATGGAGTTAGCGGAGCAAATAAGTGAAGTGCGGACCGCGTGTCAAAATTACGAACGGGAGTTTACCCGAGGGCTAGACCAGGTACGCGAGGCGTGTCATAAGACGAAGAAGGAAATGAAAGAACATTTCGATTCAAGTCTGATCCGAGTGACCGAGAGGGTAGAGCGAGTTAGGTCCGAAGCATTGGAGGATCGTAACGAAATCAGGGAAAGGCTAGTGGCAGGACTCAATGAAATCACGACCCAGATGTCAGCTGATCGTGATGAGTCAAAGGTACAGAATGACAAAATGCGAGAGGAGTGTCGGCTAGGACGAGAGGAGATTAGGTCTCAGATCCAAGGCCATATCATTCAAGCCGCACGGAAAACTGACGAGATAGTGAAGAACGTGGAAAAGCTACGTACTGACCACCAACGTACGGAAGCGAAGGTTTCGATTCTGGAGTCAGAAGTTGAATCCCTCAAAAATAATCGTGAGGTTTCAACCAAATTAGAGGATGCAGGAGTCCGGATCGAAAGTCTAGATCACAGGTTGGAGGCTTGTGAAGATATAAATGATAAACTGATCAAAGCGACCGAAGCACTTGAAATACGGGAGCAGGAAACCGAAGAGTTGGAACGAAAATTAGGCAGTAAACTGGAAGAGTGCGTGGAGAGACAGTTTAAGACTAAGTTCATTGCGGATGTCAACGCGGATAAAATAGATGAACTGAGGAAGGAAGTTGAACTGTTAAAAACGCACGAGGACAGGTCCGGTACTCGAGACTTTAACCTAGAGTATAGGGAGTTCGAGACCCCAGAGAACAGAGGGTTGAACAGGATGAAGGAGGAAAACTTGGCAGCTGATACGACAGGTTCGAAACTCCACATGGGAGACGGATCATCGTCGGCTTCTGCGAACCATGCGACGTCTCCTACAGTTCATTTTATTAGGATGTCAGATGACAAACCTCCCAGGTTCGATTCTCGAGGGCAAATCACGCCAAAATTGTTCATCAGGGAGATCACGAATTACATCCAAGAGCACAGGATACCTGCCGAAAAACAACTGCGGACAGTGGAAAAATTTCTGGACGGAGCGCCAGCGATTTGGTTCAGGGCGTTTCTTTACACCTTTGATGACTTCATGGGGTTCCGCCAAGCCTTTTTACAGAAGTATTGGAGTATGGAGTCGCAGCAGAATCTCAGGTTAGAGTTATACTCGAGACGATACTCTACTTCTGCGCCAACAAAGTACTCTGAGTACTTCACCGCACAATATCATAAAATGCGCGAGTTGGACAATCCAGTCTGTGAGACCGAGCTCATAAGTGCTATTGCGAAGCAGTTGCCGTTTGAAATTCAGCGAATGCTGATTGCTTCTAATGTACGCACTGCAGTACAGGCGGAAAGTCTGTTAAGGCAACTTGACCAGACGACCCATCACGGAAATGGTAGGCACCAAAGATCGTCAGAGCCGCAAGTTAATAATATTGAAATAGGGACAAGCCCGAAAACAGAGTCCACTAGAGACCAGAGCACGAACACCAGTCGTGAATTAACAACTTCTAAGGGGAGAACGTATGAACAAAATTGGCAACCTAGACCATGGAACAACCGAGGGACATTTCAGGAGAAAGGAAGACCGCAGTACCGGGGAAACTGCCAGAGAGATAGGGGATACCGAGGATATGAGGGAAGGAGGAATAACAGTCGACCTTACCCGCACCCAGGACGGAACCCAGCCCAGCATACAGCTCGTCAGAAGGCAAATGACGAATTGGAGGATAGAAATCAGGAGAGCAGGCGAGATATTGATGAAATCAACAGGAAATGGAAGGATGCCATAAGGAATCAAGGCGGAAAGGAAGACAGGCCATGTAGTGTCTGGGATCGTGATAAAGACAAACCTTACATAGAGGCGTCCATACAGAACATGGAGGAGCTGGAGTAGGAATCAAAGCGGTATCTTGAAGATTGTTGGAGTAAAGAGGCTAATGGCGTTCGCAAAGGAGATAGGAACGCGTCCTGCACGGACAGATCACCGATGCTTCAAAATGAAGGTGGCTGCTCGCTGAATCCAAATGACCCTAGGTTCATCAACGAACGTCAACTAGGGGCCAGAAGAAAAACTAGACAGTTTGAGTAGGAGCCGAGGGTATGGAAGAAGGCGGAGAAGACGAAGAAGACGAGGCAGAAGAAGAGGGGGAAGGAGATGAAGAAGAAGATGCCGTAGGAGAAGAGGAAGCAATGGAAGTAGATGTCCAAATGATCCGGCCTACACCAATAGCCAGACCATGTTCAGAATGTGGAAACCCAGACAGCGACGTCCTGGAGTTCATAGCAATGATTCGTCAGATAGAACAAGAGAACGAGGCACTTCGAAAGGAGAATCATCAACGACGGAACGAGATTGTTGAAGCCAAGGAACTGCTTGAGCTTAGAAGGATGTCAGAAAATAATTGATGACGCTATAGTGATTCCAAAGTTATTAAAAATTTCATGTATGCACAAAATTTTTAAACGTAGCGTGGGAAATAATGCACCCTGGTGGGGGTGTGATAAGCGTCATGCAATTGTAATTATGATGAATTATTGAGGAATATATATTTCATGTTCAGAATAAATAGTATCTTACTGTACATACAGTAAGAACAGGCCAGGCCGAGATGGCAGGTTTCACCATACCACAGAATGTTGTCTCCAGTGAGATTAACAAACACAATGAGGGACAGAATTAGGTTTCTCAGAATTTGTGACAAGGAAAGAGAGAGGATAACTTGTTGCCAAAGTTTTCATAGCCCCGGACAGTCTTGGTAGTAGCAACAGCGCAGGGAGCCGGGTGCAAATTTCTGAGAAATGATGGCGAGGTATCTCCATGTAACTAGCGGGAATTGAAAGCGGGGTTGGCACTGGAAGAAAAAAATATGAGCCTTCCCGGTCACGTGGTAAAGGTGGACCAATGGAAAAATTCACTTGACCAAAGCAAGGTGAAAACTTCGTATTGTAAGAAGCACTAGCGAGGCTAACTCCGTGGATTAAACTGATAAAAAAAGGTGAAATATCGATTCAGAATAAAGTGGTGCGAAAGTACTTCTGATATTGTGTTCGAGCGGTCACCACGCCAGTGGTGCGAAAGTACTTCTGATATTGTGTTCGAGCGGTCACCACGCCAGTGGTGCGAAAGTACTTCTGATATTGTGTTCGAGAAAGTACTTCTGATAAAGTGTTCGGGCGGTCACCACGCCAGTGGTGCGTAACTACTTTTGACAAAGCGTTCGAGCCGTGACTACGCCAGGGGTGCGAGTGTGTACTTACTCGTGGAGTAGAGTTCGAAGTATTATATTGTTACATAGTACAGTGATTCATGACGTGATGTAGGTCATATTACAGTCTTGAGCAGTCTACTAGTATGAAGTGTTTCAAATAGACAGGACTCAGTAAAGCATAACTTACGGAGTGTGAGATTCTACCAACAGATTAGGAAGTGCGTTACATGAGAACGGTCACGAGTGTTTATGTCACCTAGTAAACAGTCGATTCTAAACTGATACCTGGTCAGCTACACGAACGTGAGACGGGAAATTCAAGTGCGCGCACGGGCCATTGCAAAGGGAAACCCGAGGTATCCCATGTTCCTAGTGTCCGGGAAAGGAATGAAGAATGTAAATCTACATTAAGTGGGCTAGATACAAGGCCGAGAGTGTAAAATTTGTGAATAGAATTTAGGGTGGAAATTATTCCAAAGTGCAACAGTTAATTTATTTGTTTTTATTCAAAATGTGTAAAGTTGAAAAGGGTCAAGGATTAATTCTTCAAGCTGGCATGAATACCAGTGGAATGCATTGCTAAAAACCGGAGGGGCTATGGCTTCTCGTCCGGTTTTAGCAGACTACAATGGCAGAGTTGAGTACCTTTTAACATACTTCTAGATTGCTATCGTTAGGGGGAGGAAATCATATTATTTTATCATGGTAACTTGATTGTGAAACGAGCCGTTACGGCTCGTATAAATTCAAAGATAGATAGACAAAGGGACAAATTAATATGTAGATTAGATCAAGCACTCATCATAATTTGAATATTAAATAGAGTATAGTAGGGTTGAGTTGTTCATTCAAGTGCTTGAGTTGTTTGCTATGATATGGAGCACGTTTCACGTAAAGATAATGTTAATATTCATTTAGAAGTGCTTCCAAAATGTTTTTCCGTTATCGGAACTTTTATAGATATTAAGGCATGTTGTTAAGATAATCCAGAGGTAGGATTGCCAAGTGATTTAAATTGTTGTGGGACGGAATGAAGTCCATTGATTTGTTTGTAAATATCGCGAAGTTCGCCAGTGGACAAAATAATAATAATCTGTACAAGTGTCGTAGTACATTAGAATTTGGTAATGTGTAAAGGCGTGTTTAATAATAATCTTTGAGAATAAAGGCACGGGCTTAGTTGGATAGTATGATTGCAAATTAAAGTAATTTAAATGTGGAGATCACATGTGCCGTGAATAATTATAATTTGTGCATTGAATCCGGTTTTAACACTAATTGTTGATTTAACGTTTTTGGACTCCATAATGATCATAAATAAATTTGGTAGAAACGAGATAGGCACTTTTATAATATGGTCACGCTATGTTTGAGGTCCAGAGGGATTTGAGCCAAAAGTTGAGATTTGGAGTTTTGTGGGACAGAAATCCGGCCCGAAATGAAAGTGAATTGTGCTGATGTTGATGAAGAAATAGATGGATCTTAAGGCCCACATAGAGGTTGTATTTATATACCGGTGTACTGAGTGGCAGAATAGAGTCCACACACCGAGGGTTAATTTGTGAAAATGTTTTGAAGAGTTCCAATGGATAAATGGACTTCAAAATGGAAAAGGAAGGAATAATTTAACACTTGCAGAGATTGGAGGTATTTGCCCAACTGCGAGGTGTTATGGGATTTGAGAATTGTCTTAGGAGCATATGGTCTCCATGAATTAACGGCAGTACGAAAATAAGGTGGCGGATTCGAACACTAGTATGTCCCGACCGATGTGAATTCGGACCTTGGTGATTTCTGTTTGGGAGAGAACGTATGTGACCAAATTATAAAGATGGGGAATAAAAATAAAGATTCTCGAAAGAAGTAATAATAATAATAATAATAATAATAATAATAATAATAATAATAATATTCCAAGTAAATCATATCTGGATTGATTAGTGCCAAAATAAATAGGAATTGTAAAAGGGGTTATGCGTTAAACATATTGAGAGTGGACTACCGTGTAACAGGCGAATTTAAATTTTTTTAAAATTAATAATAATAATAAATATTAAAAAACCTACTTTTTTTTAAGAAGAATTTACTTTTTGTTCAATTTGGACATAATTATGATGTTGGGAGTTGAAATAAAAAATTTGAGATTTTTAAATAATAATAATAATAATAATGAGAATATTTGAAGAAGGAGAAGAAGAATAATCAAAGAAGCTACTTTTATTTATTTCAGATGAAAATAAAATAAAATCGCGAAAAGTTGAAATATTATTCCGAGCATGATTACGGGTTACGATAATTATGATCTCCACAAATAATAATAATGATAATAATAATAATAATAATAATAATAATAATAATAATAATAATAATAATAATAACAATAATTTTTTATTTTTTTTATTTTTCTTATTATTTCGGATGATGATGATGGATGATACTAGGGAAGTCAGCTGGCGAATTAATGTAATAATGTCAATTGGTTGTAAATAATAAGTTAAGTTAATATGTGTAAAATGAAGGCAAATCCCTACATCTGGACCATTAGGTTAGAGTCCCTTTGTCGTATTCCTCCAACTAACGATTAGCATATCTTGGTTAGGAACCCGGGGAGAGTTTGTAGTTTCCCGGGTTGGTCTCATCTCAATTAAAGTGGAGGCGATAACATGGTCCATGTGATCGCGCCTACTTAGCCAACAGGTAATTGGTCCATGATCAAATAGGGTCATGGTGTTAACGGAGGTAAATCTGATACCTTCAGATATCAACGGTTCCACCACCCAAATGGAAGGGTGGTCAAAAGTGATAAATATTATGTAATCATTTTTCAGGAATAATTTGCCAAATTACCGGCAAATCAAGGGTCAACAGATTTTGATTGTGTGTAAAGTTTAATTTGTTTAATTAAATAAAATGCTCCTTTAGCATTTACAAGGAAACAGTTCCAGGTTCTTGTTCTTGTAGAATAGTAAAACCTTGGTGACCGTCTAAATATCCGCCCCCATTCCTAGGACGGAGCCTACATAATTTCCCTTTGATCTGAATATATATAATTTGTGTGTTTTATGATGAGCCTTAAAGTTAAAGATTAGAGTGACGCGTTCAACCCTGTAGTACTGATTGGATGGCGCCCTTACATTTAGTTTGAGATCTTATTATCTCAAAATATTTTTTTATTGAGTATTAGTTGCGATGGATTCGGACCGTAACACTCCCTGAGATAAATGCTGGTTGGGACTCAGGCTTTGAGCGGGTACAACATGGCGGCCAACGTGAAGGGCTGATTTCATCATGCTTGAGCAACGTGTGACTTTAATTTAATTTTTGCAAAAAAAAAAAAAAAAGAAACTTTGTTGCAATAGCGACGACATCATGTCACACAACTAAGGGACGGATTCCATAATAATTAGACCCAATTATGGGACTTAATACAGTTAGGCTGATTACATCATGATTAAACCCAATCGGGGTATTTGAATCAGTTATTGACCGCATCACGGTTATGCGTTGTTGGGAAGCATTTATTCAGATCTAGAAAGGTAAATCTAAATAATGATGGCATCATCTAGTATACGAGATGACCCCATTAGTATAACACTTTGTTTATTAAATTGGATGTTTACATTTCATTTGTTTTTCATTTATTTATTGTCATTGTGTTCAGAAATTCATTAACATAGCATAGGCTAGTAGTAATTTCCGAACGAGACTCATTTGATAGGATGATAGAAGTAGGTTGTTGGGCTCATCAGTTAGTAAAAGATTTTTTTGTAAAAGTTTCTGATGCGATTTTATATCTGCGAATGTGGAGGCTCCACACTTTGGTCACCAAAGGGTAGTATGAGTATATTGTAGGAACAAGGAGAATATGGAAAAATTTATACTTGGTATCAAACTCCAAGTTAATACAGGAATGAGAACTGGAACTGTCGACGAGAATTTATTAATTTCAGATTTAAAGCTACGAGACGGCTGTGTTATGTCAAAATTTCTAGGTCGTGTTTGACATAACAGTTTCAAAATTATTTTCTATATGTGTCTGACACGTATTTATTCTGGATAGAACCAAGCAAGATTTGTTGTCCTTATTCTACTCGTTGTTTGATACGAGTAATTGAATATAAAGTGTGGTAAGAAAATAGAAATTTAATTCAAATATTGAACCGTTAGATGATAGGACCTTGACCAACTGTTAAACGTAGTGCTGTAGGGCGAGGAGCCGTTTGGCCCTAATTTGTTATTATATAAATTCATAATGTCTGACGTAGAGGGGGTGATATCCCAGGATGGACATGTAGGAGAGGAAGAATCGCTTACGTTGGCGGAGATGATGAGGGCTATGGCTCTTCAACTTAAGTCGTTATATAGATCTGTAGAACAGTTCAAATCTTCTTTAAAACAGTCTATGGAGCAAAATAATGATTCTTTAAAACAATATATCGAACAATCTAATAGGGCTATTGAACAAACTAATAGGTCGATAGAAAATAGTAATAATTCTTTAAAACAGTCTATGGAGCAAAATAGTGATTCCTTTAAACAGTCTATCGAACAAACTAATAAGTCTATGGAACAGAAATTTGAAGAAATGCGGATCACTTGTGATAATAGTAAGATGGAGTTAGCGGAGCAAATAAGTGAAGTGCGGACCGCGTGTCAAAATTACGAACGGGAGTTTACCCGAGGGCTAGACCAGGTACGCGAGGCGTGTCATAAGACGAAGAAGGAAATGAAAGAACATTTCGATTCAAGTCTGATCCGAGTGACCGAGAGGGTAGAGCGAGTTAGGTCCGAAGCATTGGAGGATCGTAACGAAATCAGGGAAAGGCTAGTGGCAGGACTCAATGAAATCACGACCCAGATGTCAGCTGATCGTGATGAGTCAAAGGTACAGAATGACAAAATGCGAGAGGAGTGTCGGCTAGGACGAGAGGAGATTAGGTCTCAGATCCAAGGCCATATCATTCAAGCCGCACGGAAAACTGACGAGATAGTGAAGAACGTGGAAAAGCTACGTACTGACCACCAACGTACGGAAGCGAAGGTTTCGATTCTGGAGTCAGAAGTTGAATCCCTCAAAAATAATCGTGAGGTTTCAACCAAATTAGAGGATGCAGGAGTCCGGATCGAAAGTCTAGATCACAGGTTGGAGGCTTGTGAAGATATAAATGATAAACTGATCAAAGCGACCGAAGCACTTGAAATACGGGAGCAGGAAACCGAAGAGTTGGAACGAAAATTAGGCAGTAAACTGGAAGAGTGCGTGGAGAGACAGTTTAAGACTAAGTTCATTGCGGATGTCAACGCGGATAAAATAGATGAACTGAGGAAGGAAGTTGAACTGTTAAAAACGCACGAGGACAGGTCCGGTACTCGAGACTTTAACCTAGAGTATAGGGAGTTCGAGACCCCAGAGAACAGAGGGTTGAACAGGATGAAGGAGGAAAACTTGGCAGCTGATACGACAGGTTCGAAACTCCACATGGGAGACGGATCATCGTCGGCTTCTGCGAACCATGCGACGTCTCCTACAGTTCATTTTATTAGGATGTCAGATGACAAACCTCCCAGGTTCGATTCTCGAGGGCAAATCACGCCAAAATTGTTCATCAGGGAGATCACGAATTACATCCAAGAGCACAGGATACCTGCCGAAAAACAACTGCGGACAGTGGAAAAATTTCTGGACGGAGCGCCAGCGATTTGGTTCAGGGCGTTTCTTTACACCTTTGATGACTTCATGGGGTTCCGCCAAGCCTTTTTACAGAAGTATTGGAGTATGGAGTCGCAGCAGAATCTCAGGTTAGAGTTATACTCGAGACGATACTCTACTTCTGCGCCAACAAAGTACTCTGAGTACTTCACCGCACAATATCATAAAATGCGCGAGTTGGACAATCCAGTCTGTGAGACCGAGCTCATAAGTGCTATTGCGAAGCAGTTGCCGTTTGAAATTCAGCGAATGCTGATTGCTTCTAATGTACGCACTGCAGTACAGGCGGAAAGTCTGTTAAGGCAACTTGACCAGACGACCCATCACGGAAATGGTAGGCACCAAAGATCGTCAGAGCCGCAAGTTAATAATATTGAAATAGGGACAAGCCCGAAAACAGAGTCCACTAGAGACCAGAGCACGAACACCAGTCGTGAATTAACAACTTCTAAGGGGAGAACGTATGAACAAAATTGGCAACCTAGACCATGGAACAACCGAGGGACATTTCAGGAGAAAGGAAGACCGCAGTACCGGGGAAACTGCCAGAGAGATAGGGGATACCGAGGATATGAGGGAAGGAGGAATAACAGTCGACCTTACCCGCACCCAGGACGGAACCCAGCCCAGCATACAGCTCGTCAGAAGGCAAATGACGAATTGGAGGATAGAAATCAGGAGAGCAGGCGAGATATTGATGAAATCAACAGGAAATGGAAGGATGCCATAAGGAATCAAGGCGGAAAGGAAGACAGGCCATGTAGTGTCTGGGATCGTGATAAAGACAAACCTTACATAGAGGCGTCCATACAGAACATGGAGGAGCTGGAGTAGGAATCAAAGCGGTATCTTGAAGATTGTTGGAGTAAAGAGGCTAATGGCGTTCGCAAAGGAGATAGGAACGCGTCCTGCACGGACAGATCACCGATGCTTCAAAATGAAGGTGGCTGCTCGCTGAATCCAAATGACCCTAGGTTCATCAACGAACGTCAACTAGGGGCCAGAAGAAAAACTAGACAGTTTGAGTAGGAGCCGAGGGTATGGAAGAAGGCGGAGAAGACGAAGAAGACGAGGCAGAAGAAGAGGGGGAAGGAGATGAAGAAGAAGATGCCGTAGGAGAAGAGGAAGCAATGGAAGTAGATGTCCAAATGATCCGGCCTACACCAATAGCCAGACCATGTTCAGAATGTGGAAACCCAGACAGCGACGTCCTGGAGTTCATAGCAATGATTCGTCAGATAGAACAAGAGAACGAGGCACTTCGAAAGGAGAATCATCAACGACGGAACGAGATTGTTGAAGCCAAGGAACTGCTTGAGCTTAGAAGGATGTCAGAAAATAATTGATGACGCTATAGTGATTCCAAAGTTATTAAAAATTTCATGTATGCACAAAATTTTTAAACGTAGCGTGGGAAATAATGCACCCTGGTGGGGGTGTGATAAGCGTCATGCAATTGTAATTATGATGAATTATTGAGGAATATATATTTCATGTTCAGAATAAATAGTATCTTACTGTACATACAGTAAGAACAGGCCAGGCCGAGATGGCAGGTTTCACCATACCACAGAATGTTGTCTCCAGTGAGATTAACAAACACAATGAGGGACAGAATTAGGTTTCTCAGAATTTGTGACAAGGAAAGAGAGAGGATAACTTGTTGCCAAAGTTTTCATAGCCCCGGACAGTCTTGGTAGTAGCAACAGCGCAGGGAGCCGGGTGCAAATTTCTGAGAAATGATGGCGAGGTATCTCCATGTAACTAGCGGGAATTGAAAGCGGGGTTGGCACTGGAAGAAAAAAATATGAGCCTTCCCGGTCACGTGGTAAAGGTGGACCAATGGAAAAATTCACTTGACCAAAGCAAGGTGAAAACTTCGTATTGTAAGAAGCACTAGCGAGGCTAACTCCGTGGATTAAACTGATAAAAAAAGGTGAAATATCGATTCAGAATAAAGTGGTGCGAAAGTACTTCTGATATTGTGTTCGAGCGGTCACCACGCCAGTGGTGCGAAAGTACTTCTGATATTGTGTTCGAGCGGTCACCACGCCAGTGGTGCGAAAGTACTTCTGATATTGTGTTCGAGAAAGTACTTCTGATAAAGTGTTCGGGCGGTCACCACGCCAGTGGTGCGTAACTACTTTTGACAAAGCGTTCGAGCCGTGACTACGCCAGGGGTGCGAGTGTGTACTTACTCGTGGAGTAGAGTTCGAAGTATTATATTGTTACATAGTACAGTGATTCATGACGTGATGTAGGTCATATTACAGTCTTGAGCAGTCTACTAGTATGAAGTGTTTCAAATAGACAGGACTCAGTAAAGCATAACTTACGGAGTGTGAGATTCTACCAACAGATTAGGAAGTGCGTTACATGAGAACGGTCACGAGTGTTTATGTCACCTAGTAAACAGTCGATTCTAAACTGATACCTGGTCAGCTACACGAACGTGAGACGGGAAATTCAAGTGCGCGCACGGGCCATTGCAAAGGGAAACCCGAGGTATCCCATGTTCCTAGTGTCCGGGAAAGGAATGAAGAATGTAAATCTACATTAAGTGGGCTAGATACAAGGCCGAGAGTGTAAAATTTGTGAATAGAATTTAGGGTGGAAATTATTCCAAAGTGCAACAGTTAATTTATTTGTTTTTATTCAAAATGTGTAAAGTTGAAAAGGGTCAAGGATTAATTCTTCAAGCTGGCATGAATACCAGTGGAATGCATTGCTAAAAACCGGAGGGGCTATGGCTTCTCGTCCGGTTTTAGCAGACTACAATGGCAGAGTTGAGTACCTTTTAACATACTTCTAGATTGCTATCGTTAGGGGGAGGAAATCATATTATTTTATCATGGTAACTTGATTGTGAAACGAGCCGTTACGGCTCGTATAAATTCAAAGATAGATAGACAAAGGGACAAATTAATATGTAGATTAGATCAAGCACTCATCATAATTTGAATATTAAATAGAGTATAGTAGGGTTGAGTTGTTCATTCAAGTGCTTGAGTTGTTTGCTATGATATGGAGCACGTTTCACGTAAAGATAATGTTAATATTCATTTAGAAGTGCTTCCAAAATGTTTTTCCGTTATCGGAACTTTTATAGATATTAAGGCATGTTGTTAAGATAATCCAGAGGTAGGATTGCCAAGTGATTTAAATTGTTGTGGGACGGAATGAAGTCCATTGATTTGTTTGTAAATATCGCGAAGTTCGCCAGTGGACAAAATAATAATAATCTGTACAAGTGTCGTAGTACATTAGAATTTGGTAATGTGTAAAGGCGTGTTTAATAATAATCTTTGAGAATAAAGGCACGGGCTTAGTTGGATAGTATGATTGCAAATTAAAGTAATTTAAATGTGGAGATCACATGTGCCGTGAATAATTATAATTTGTGCATTGAATCCGGTTTTAACACTAATTGTTGATTTAACGTTTTTGGACTCCATAATGATCATAAATAAATTTGGTAGAAACGAGATAGGCACTTTTATAATATGGTCACGCTATGTTTGAGGTCCAGAGGGATTTGAGCCAAAAGTTGAGATTTGGAGTTTTGTGGGACAGAAATCCGGCCCGAAATGAAAGTGAATTGTACTGATGTTGATGAAGAAATAGATGGATCTTAAGGCCCACATAGAGGTTGTATTTATATACCGGTGTATTGAGTGGCAGAATAGAGTCCACGCACCGAGGGTTAATTTGTGAAAATGTTTTGAAGAGTTCCAATGGATAAATGGACTTCAAAATGGAAAAGGAAGGAATAATTTAACACTTGCAGAGATTGGAGGTATTTGCCCAACTGCGAGGTGTTATGGGATTTGAGAATTGTCTTAGGAGCATATGGTCTCCATGAATTAACGGCAGTACGAAAATAAGGTGGCGGATTCGAACACTAGTATGTCCCGACCGATGTGAATTCGGATCTTGGTGATTTCTGTTTGGGAGAGAACGTATGTGACCAAATTATAAAGATGGGGAATAAAAATAAAGATTCTCGAAAGAAGTAATAATAATAATAATAATAATAATAATAATAATATTCCAAGTAAATCATATCTGGATTGATTAGTGCCAAAATAAATAGGAATTGTAAAAGGGGTTATGCGTTAAACATATTGAGAGTGGACTACCGTGTAACAGGCGAATTTAAATTTTTTAAAAATTAATAATAATATTAAATATTAAAAAAACCTACTTTTTTGAAGAAGAATTTACTTTTTGTTGAATTTGGACAGAATTATGATGTTGGGAGTTGAAATGAAAAATTTGAGATTTTTAAATAATAATAATAATAATAATAATAATAATAATAATAATAATAATAATAATAATAATAATAATGAGAATATTTGAAGAAGGAGAAGAAGAATAATCAAAGAAGCTACTTTTATTTATTTCAGATGAAAACAAAATAAAATCGCGAAAAGTTGAAATATTATTCCGAGCATGATTACGGGTTACGATAATTATGATCTCCACAAATAATAATAATAATAATAATAATAATAATAATAATAATAATAATAATAATAATAATAATAATAATAATAACAATAATTTTTTTTTTCTTATTATTTCGGATGATGATGATGGATGATACTAGGGAAGTCAGCTGGCGAATTAATGTAATAATGTCAATTGGTTGTAAATAATAAGTTAAGTTAATATGTGTAAAATGAAGGCAAATCCCTACATCTGGACCATTAGGTTAGAGTCCCTTTGTCGTATTCCTCCAACTAACGATTAGCATATCTTGGTTAGGAACCCGGGGAGAGTTTGTAGTTTCCCGGGTTGGTCTCATCTCAATTAAAGTGGAGGCGATAACATGGTCCATGTGATCGCGCCTACTTAGCCAACAGGTTATTGGTCCATGATCAAATAGGGTCATGGTGTTAACGAAGGTAAATCTGACACCTCCAGATATCAACGATTCCACCACCCAAATGGAAGGGTGGTCAAAAGTGATAAATATTATGTAATCATTTTTCAGGAATAATTTGCCAAATTACCGGCAAATCAAGGGTCAACAGATTTTGATTGTGTGTAAAGTTTAATTTGTTTACTTAAATAAAATGCTCCTTTAGCATTTGCAAGGAAACAGTTCCAGGTTCTTGTTCTTGTAGAATAGTAAAACCTTGGTGACCGTTTAAATATCCGCCCCCATTCCTAGGACGGAGCCTACATAATTTCCCTTTGATCTGAATATATATAATTTGTGTGTTTTATGATGAGCCTTAAAGTTAAAGATTAGAGTGTCCCGTTCAACCCTGTAGTACTGATTGGATGGCGCCCTTACATTTAGTTTGAGATCTTATATCTCAAAATATTTTTTTATTGAGTATTAGTTGCGATGGATTCGGACCGTAACACTCCCTGAGATAAATGCTGGTTGGGACTCAGGCTTTGAGCGGGTACAGTATCTTCTAGTTCAAGGTTTTGCCTTTCATGTCCGTTTATCTCCCTGAATTTTTCCCGATGAAATATGTACAACATTTCGGAAACAAAAAATTGTGAAAAATACTCTAATAGGATCGACCGTCATTTCAAAATTTGAAGGCAAAATTGCTCCTTGATTTATATTTCATATGTAGGAATGGTAGCTAGACGAAAGTCCTGCGTCTAAATTACTGAACTCAGGCCATTCATTGCCTATTTCGTTCTCCGGGGCACTCAGAAGACTCAGTCGAATTTTTAAAAGAAAAACCATCTTGTTCTACATCCGTGGAGTCCAAAATCGAAAAAAGTATATTTACTCACTGACTCTCTTTTTACTCTCCGTATTATTAAATAACTCTATGAAACGCAAATAACCACCTTTAAATCTCGGGAGGCAAGCATGAATGAAGACAGTCGCTTCTCACTGCTTGTAATTCGAGGATTCGATCCCGGCATCCCGGTGAACCAGGATCCCGGAATCCTAACCGCTTTTCAATCCCGTAGTTTTCGGGATTAAGTTTTCCGGATCCCGGGATTTTCGGGATTTATGTCATTTTTAAAAATTTGCAAAATAGACTGCGTGAAGCGAAACTCTCCGTGCGTTATTTTTTCGTCTTTTCGGTGTGTAAATGCCTGTTCTCGTTTAGCGCATGACTGTATTGTTCATCCCCTATATGCTAAAAAAAAAAAAAAAAAAAAAAAAAAAAGGGCTTCAGCTGGGAATAGGAAACAGCATTAAAATTATGTCTGCTGAAGCATTAAATGAAAATTAATTTTTCCAGAATTGTTAAGAAGGAAATGAATCTATACGAGTCTTCAAATTCTACTGGGAGCTATAACCTAGAGCAGGTTTCTTAAGTATTTACTAACGATTCCTCCAACTTCCATCGAACCTGAACGCGCTTTCTCTGCAGCTGCATATATGTGCAACAAATTGAGAAGCAGGCATGATGATGAGACACTGGACTCTTTGTTATTTATCAGATAATATTTTTGCAGTTCCTATTAAATTAGTTTTCTTTATATTTACGAGAAATGTGAAATGGAACTGATTAATGTTATTTTTAAATACTTTTTGCTAAGAAACTTTATACCTACTTATTAATGTTGTTACATGGAAGTTGTCTATTTAGTCTATGTTCAGAGAGATTGTTGTTAATTCCCTAAGTTTATTTGCAGAATTTGTTACATAAGGATTTTTTAAAATGTATGTAAGTTTAGAGATCTCAGTGATTCTTGGAAAAGAATAATTTTAACATAAAGACTGAGTGATTTTAAATCTGGTTAGTCTGCTTAGTTAGAATGATTAGATTAGCTAGGTGAATACCTCAAAATATGTCGATTTTGTCTAAATTTCTATTTGCTGATTAAACAGCTGATTTGTGTAAGATTTTCCTTTTTTATTCGTAACCTTCAATCCCGGGATCCCGGGACTGACCAAGTGTAATCTCGAAATCCCGGGGTAGAAATAAGGGCCGGGATCGAATTCCCTACTTGTAATAAACCTGGGAAGCGATAACGGCACTCTATTTGGGAATTCGCCATTCAGCCAGATCTAAAACTGTCATTCTTTCCGTGGTTTCCCATTTTCACACCAGGCAAATGCTAGGGCTGTAACTTAATTAAGGCCACGGCCCCTTCTTTCCCATTCCTAGGCCTTTCCTATCCCATCGTCGCCCTAAGACATATCCGTGTCGGTGCGACGAAAAGCAAATAGCAAAAAAATGTAATTTACTGCCATCTGTTGACTTTTTTTAGTACTAAGTAAGCCGATAACTCTGTATCTTCATCTACTACATTGAATTCCGCACATGGACAACCTGTTACACGTTAAAGCGGTTAATACCTTCGATTCAAGGACTGTGTCCCCAACATCCCTGCAATCGGCGCATCGCTTCAATTCATACAGCATACTATGACAGAGCACCGAGAGAAAAGTTGCTAACCGTAGTCGGTGGACTGTGGGATTAAGCATAGGTTATTAAAACCAATCAAAAGTTGCAGTGAGAATGAGTTCTTGCAGAGGTTAGAAATGCCTGTAATTGTTCGCCTTTCTTGTTCATAGTTTACATGGATCATCCGCTGAAAGGTGTACAGTAGCTGTTAGGTGAAAACTGAAGTAAGCAGTTTGGCCTATACTGAAAACGTCGTCTTAATAGTAGACTGTGCTGCAAGCTTGCAATCTAGTAATCATTGAACTTGATAATAGGTGCAATTAGTGCGATATGAAAATTAGCCTTTCAAACACCGAATTGGTACCAGTAGGGAAAGAACCTAAAGGAAATTAATGTCAGATTGGGAATACAAAGCTAGAACAGGTAGATCATACCAAGTATTTAGGATGTGCATTCTCCCAGGATTTTAGTACAGTAAGTGAGATTGAATAAAGGTGCAGCAGGGCTAATGCAGTAAAAAAAAAAATGAAATGGCGTATGGCTTTTAGTGCCGGGAGTGTCCAAGGACATGTTCGGCTCGCCAGGTGCAGGTCTTTTGATGTGACACCCGTAGGCGACCTGCGCGTCGTGATGAGGATGAAATGATGATGAAGACGACACATACACCCAGCCCCCGTGCCAGCGAAATTAACCATGGATGGTTAAAATTCCCGACCCTCCCGGGAATCGAACCCGGGTCACCAAAGGCCAGCACGCTAACAATTTAGCCATGGAGCCGGACTGCTAATGCAGTGAATTCACAGTTGCGATCAACAGTATTCAGTAAGAAGAAAGTCTTCTCCCGGACGAAACTATCTTTACACCGTTCTGATTTCAGACTAACTTTGCTTTGTGGAAGTGGACTCAAGATATCTTACTCATACGTTAGAATTAACAAGACATGGAAGCAGAGAGAATGACCACTGGGATATACAGGTGGGAAAAATAGAAGGAGGGTATTCGGAATGGGGAGATGAAGGCTACGTCAGGAATGAACTCGAGTGACAAACCTTAACGCATAAACCGGCTTCGGTTCTGGGTTCATGTGAGGCGAATGGAGGAGGATGTGTTACCTAGGAGAGTGATGGACTCGGTCATGGAAGATAAGAAGTATAGGGAGACGAAGACGACGATGGTAAGACTCAGTTTTAATGATTTAGAGATAAGAGGTGTGGAACTAAACGAGGCCACAGATAAAGTTACAAATAAAGGATTGTGGAGGTGTTTAGTAAGTTAACTGTGGCTTGCAGACCGAACGCTGAAAGACGTAACAGTCTACAATGAAGGTATATGTCTGTGTGTGTTCACTGTAGCCTACTCCATCACACTAACACGTAGTTTTCCATGAGGAATTGCCTCACAAAGACTGAACAGGCTAGCAAGAGGGACACGAAACTAAAATTAACCTCTCTGGTCTAGTTGAGCGAAATCGTTCTCCTCTCAGCTGGAAAGTTCAGTATGTCTTCTTTTGTGGTTCGATCTACCCAACTTACCTTCAGTATTCTTCTGTAACATAACATGGATATCTACTGTATATCTGAAGTGAGCAAATATATTTTTGGAAGAAAGCCTTACTAGTTCGTGATACAGGGCGAGTTGGCCGTGCGGTTAGCGGCGCGCGGCCGTGAGCTTGCATCCGGGAGATAGTGGGTTCGAATCCCACTGTCCGCAGCCCTGAAGATGGTTTTCCATGGTTTCACATTTTTACACCAGGCAAATGCTGAGGCTGTATATTCATTAAGGACACGGCCGCTTCCTTCCCACTCCTAGGCCTTTCATATCCGATCGTCACCATAAGACCGATCTGTGTCGGTGCGGCGTAAAGCCACTAGCAAAAAAAAGTTTGTGATAGTCTGCAATTTATGCCCTTCTTACTCCTGCCATTTTAGTTACAATACTACTTAAGTAACAACAATCATCTACTTCCTTTAAGACTTCATTTCCTAATATAATATTTCCTGCATCGCCTTACTTGATTCGATCATTACTCAGATTTGAATTTTCTAATTTTTACCTTGTAGTCGTTTTGTAAGACTAGTCAATACCATTCAATAATTCATCCAGTTCTTCTAGAGTACTATAATATATCACCAAAGAATCTCACAACTTTTGATTACCTCTCCTTGAACTGTGATACCTTTTCAGAATTCCTCTGTGATTTCCTTTACTGCCTGTTCTATATAAACATTGTAAATGGTGGAATTAGAAACTGTAGTCCTGCCTCACTCCTTTATGGATAGCTGCTTCTTTCTGAAGAGCGGTTGATTCTTATCATTGAAGACTGATACTTTTACAGATTGTAGGTACATAGATGACCCTTTCTCGACAGTTGATTTCGATCACCTTCGAAATCTCAAATCTCAGGTTACGGTAAAACATTTAACTACTCATTCCTCAAAAGTAAACGTGTCGAGGCAAGAGGTTGTCAAGGGCAATTATATGGAGACTTTATATAATAACCAAACCAAACCCCATGGAGCAATAGCCCCGAAAGACCATGTCCTATCAAGCGACCGCAGCTCAGTCCAAAGGCCTGCAGATTACGAGGTGTCATGTGGTTAGCACGACGAATCCTCTTGGCCGTTATTCTTGGCTTTGGGGCCGATGACCTTCGATGTTAGGCCCCTTTAAACAACAAGCATCATCATCATCATTCTTGGCTTTCTGGACAAGGGTTGTCATCACACATTGAGATAGCTCCTCAATTGTAATCATGTAGGCTGAGTGGACCTCGAAACAACCGTCAGATCCAGGTAAAATTTACTGACCTGGATGGGAACCGAACCCGGGGGTTCCAGGTAAGAGGCAGGCTTGCAACCCCTACAGCGCGGAGCTGGCTATATACAACAACACTTTATATTATTTTTCAAGGAATGAAAATTTAAGGTCTTCTCCAGTATCCCACGCTAAGATTACATTTCCTTATAAAACAGAATAATACGCTTGAATAGGCGCCAGCTGCGAGTTTGCATTCCCACTCCTAGGGCTTTCCTGTCCCATCGTCGCCATAAAACCTATCTGTGTGGGTGCGACGTGAAGCCAATTAAAAAAGAATCAATAGACGAGTATGAGAGAGTCAAGTTTTCAGGAGATGAGAAATAGTTTTTAAATCCAGAGTGACTTAGACACAGAGTCCTGGAGTTGGCACGTAGCAGTGGCACCTAAGGATGAGACAACATACACAATTACATCATCAGTTGGCCATGCAGGTTGGTCAAAAATCCAGTTGGAACGCTATGGAGATGACCCCATTGCGAAATTGATGTTCATGATGAGGCCATTAGCATTCTATTCGCTGGTTGCATGAAATGGAGAGTCATGTACATCCATTCGCCGTACAGAAAGAAAGTGTGCGACAAAGTAAGTCCGGTAATTTATAATTACACAGTTATCCGAACGTGTATATACCACTGGCGAGCTGACATGTCCTGATTACTAGAATAAGACCCGAGACACCGGTTAAAATTATTACGTTAAAAACCACGTTGGGAATAAATTTGTTTGGGGCTGACCTACCTCTAGTGACCCGTACATGTTATCCTCTCCTCTCCAGTTCTTGGTGATTTGATTACTTGTTGGGACACTGTGTTCTTTCGGAGAGGCTCACTGGGAGGAGATTCATAGATTTCTTGCGTACTCCATTGTCTAATTACTTGGAAAGCATCACTATCATCCCTCGACAGCTGTACTTCATGCATGATGGTACTCTCTCACATTTCAACCCCCCCCCCACACACACTTTCCACCACACACACACACACACACACACACACACACACACACCTTAATCTGTATTATCCTGGGCGCTGGATAAGTAGAGGTGGCCACCACGCTCTCCTGACTTAAACCCCTGGAATTTTACCTTTGAGGACACGTAAAGGCTGTCGTGTATTTGACTGCTGTTGATTATAAACCACCTAAAATGTCAGGTAACTCTGCAATTATGGATTTCTGAACAAATATTGTAAAACACTATTTTCTTATTCTCTCTACATGAACATGGCATTCGTAGATCTAGAAAAGGCATTCAATAAAATATTGAATGGACCGAGCTATATGAGATTCTTAAGGTGGTCGGGATCAGATACCAAGAAAGAGGAATTATCTACAATCTGTGAAAAATTCAGTCTGCAGTGATAACAATCGAGGGCTGTGAGAAAGAAGCAGCAGTACAGAAAGGAGTGAGGCAAGGCTGCAGTTTGTCCCCTCTCTTTTTCAATGTTGATATGAAACAGGCGGTAAAGGAAGGAAATCACAATTCAATGATAGGAAATCAAAATTCTGAGATTTGCCAATGATATCTTCGGAAGATCTGGAGAAATTGCTGAATGGTATCGACGGAGTCTTGGAAATTAAATGGCGTATGGCTTTTAGTGCCGGGAGTTTCCGAGGACAAGTTAGGCTCTCCAGATGCAGGTATTTTGATTTGACTCCCGTAGGCGACCTGCGCGTCGTGATGAGGATGAAATGATGATGAAGACGACACATACACCCAGCCCCCGTGCCAGCGAAATTAACCAATTAAGGTTAAAATTCCTGACCCTGCCGGGAATCGAACCCGTGGCCCCTGTGACCAAAGGCCAGAATGCTAACCATTTAGCCATGGAGCCGGAAAGGAGTCTTGGAGAAGGAATACAGGATGAAAACAAATCCAAAACAAAAGTATTGCAGTGCAGTCGAAAGAAGTTAGGTGATGCACGAAAAATTACATTAGGAAAAAAAAATGGCGTATGGCTTTTAGTGCCGGGAGTGTCCGAGGACATGTTCGGCTCGCCAGGTGCAGGTCTTCTGATGTGACTCCCGTAGGCGACCTGAGCGTCGTGATGAGGATGAAATGATGATGAAGACGACACATACACCCAGCCCCCGTGTCAGCGAAATTAACCAATTAAGGTTAAAATTCCCGACCCTGCCGGGAATCGAACCCGGGACTCCTGTGGCCAAAGGCCAGCGAATTAACCATTTAGCCATGGAACCGGACATTAGATTAGGAAATTAAGTCTTAAAGGAAGTATATGAATATTGTTACTTCCGTAGTAAAATAAATAACGATGGAAGAAGTAAGGGGGGCAGAAAATGTAGATTAGCACAAGCGAAGAAGGAGTTTCTTAAGAAAAGAGACTTGCTCACTTCGAATACTGATATAGGAATTAGAAAGAAGTTTTCGAAAACTTTCGTATGGAGTGTATCATTGCATGGAAGTGAAATATGTCTACCTCAGAAAGAAAAAGGATAGAAGCTTTTGAAATGTGGTGTTACAGAATAGTGTTGAGGGTGAGATGGGTGGATCGAATCATGAATGAAGGGATAGTGAATCGAACTGGTGAGAGGAGTTTGATTTGGATAAGTTTGACCAAATGAAGGGATATAATTACTATAGGACACATCTTGAAACACCCAGCACTTGTTCTCTTGGTTACAGAGGAAAGTACTGGCTGTAAGAACGATAGGGGTAGAGCAAGGTATGAGTATGGGAAGCAGTTTAGAGTATATGTTTGATGTAGTAGTTACGAAGAAGTGAAAATGTTAGCACAGGATAGGGTGGTATAGGTGGCTGCATCAAACCACTGTTGACCCGGACAACATCTACTCTACGTGAGGAATCCATTCATTTACTTATTATGGAACAGTTGGTCAACATAATTCACGGTAAATAGAAAAAACGTCACGTCCACGAAATCTTGCATCCTAACTTGTGTAGCCTAGAGCAAAGTGAAAGCTATCGAATAGAAGGTTGAAAGTTTCCATTGATAGGGAACGGAATTTCCTACAGCTATTTAAAATAGATCATTAATTGCATGAATCTTTGACAAGCTTGAATGTCAGATTTAACAGAAAGGATTCTAAAATCACTCACTGACAGCTCAAAGAAAAACAGATGAGGGTATGGGCGCAAGTTGAAGGATAGAGAGAAATAGCTGCAGATCAGCAAAATATATGACGTTCATTCATTCCTAATCTGCGAGCGAAGAAGATAAATAGGGTCTGTGTTCATATTGAATGTGCCCTTCATTGATTTTGTGTCCAAGTATCTCTCTTGATTGATGCCATTCACCGAGATGGAAGGCCTCAATTCCTTTCTACAGCCCAGTCATAAAGAACACAAATGTACTGAAAATGGGGTTCAGAGAGAAACGATATTTCAATAGATGACTCTAAACTAAAATATGCTCGTCTTATTCCAATTATAATCTCGCCGTTTCATTTCGGATAACTAAGAAATTAATAAAGGAAATAGTTTCAATTAATTTTTCGAAATTAGGCATTACTAAGTACCTAACAGTCTGATTAAAGAGTCCTTACCAACAAGAGACTCATTTTTAAAAATAATTTGTTTTATGTCACACCGACACAGATAGGTCTTATGGCGACAATGGGATATGAAAGGCCTAGGAGTGGGAAGGAAGCGGCCGTGGCCATAATTAAAGCACAGACCCAGTTGACTGGTATGAAAATGGGAAACCACGGAAAACCATCTTCAGGGCTGCCGACAGTGCGGCTCGAACCCACTATCTCCTGGATGCAAGCTCACAACTGCTCGACCCCAACAACACTCAGTATACCTCGTGTTTTACTATGTGGTACCAGGTGAACAGTAACAAATTTTGGTACTATTTAATCAATGATATTATATTCTTAGAGGGGGTGCCTGGCCGAGGCGGTAAATGCGTGCTCGGTTCGCCCGGAACGACGTGGGTTCATATGGCCCTGAGGTTCACTCAGCCTACACCAAAAATGAGTACTAGGTTAATTCCTGGGGGCAAAGGCGGCCGGGCGTAGAGCTAACCACTCTACCACGTAACGTGCCGAGGTTAACAATGGTGGAAGCCTTTACCTTCCACTCCTCCAAGTGCCTTCATGGCCTGTACGGAGGTGACTTTGCTTTGCTTTATTATATTCTTAGAATTGATAATTAATATAGACAGTCATTGCACTTGTTTAAAAACATATCCTTCAGCTTTTTGTTTCAGTCTGGCGAACACACAACCCTTCATATATTTACTTTGACAGACTGAAAGAAAAATGGTGGTAGACTGTCACTATTGTAAGGGTTGCAGGGTTCTGAGGATTTCGTAGAAGAATTCTTGCCTTGTAACCAAGTCGTACTTGATGTAGCTGTACCTTTATTTACTTCAAAGTAGTTACTTATTGTAAATTGTTTTTGCTGTTTGAATTTCTCGAAATAACGCCTATTACGCCCTTTTCCTTTCGTTTCTTTTATTCCTTCATCATTCACATTTTCGTTTCAACTCTTTAGCACAAATTCTAATCAAATATTTATTTTCCATTACTAAATTTGAAACCCCATACAACTGATCACGATGTATCCACGACAGCTAACCTCCAACCGAGCGCGGGTGTCAACACTGCGCCATCTTATAAGAGAGTATGTGTGTGACATCAATTTTCATTTTCCATTATTCAATTTGTTATTCTATGCAACTGAGCCTCCGTGGCTTAGGCGGCAGTGCGCCGGTCTCTTACCGCTGGGTTCCGTGGTTCAAATCCCGGTCACTCCATGTGAGATTTGTGCTGGACAAAGCGGAGGCGGGACAGGATTTTCTTCGGGTACTCCAGTTTTCCCTGTCATATTCCCTTACAGCAATACTCTCCAATATCATTTCATTTTATCTGTCATTCATCAATCATTGCCCCAGAGGAGTGCGACAGGCTTCGGTAGCCGGCACAATTCCTATCCTCGCCACTAGATGGGGGCTTCATTCACTTCATTGCTGACCTGGTCGAGTGACAGGAAACAGGCCGTGGATTTTCATTTTCATACAACTGACCGCGATGTATTCACAACGACAGCTAACCTCCAACTGTGGGCACGAGTCAACACAGCGCCATCTTATAACAGAGTATGCGTGGAACGTCACAAATTCAGCACAAATTTTGCTTCACTTTGAAGTGCTGCTTTATGGAAGCTACGTTTCAGTTTTTATTTCCTTTCTGCAACAGCCAGCCTCCTCTTTTACCTGTGAATTTGGACATTGAACATAATCGTAAGTTAAATATTGGCGGTGATATACACGTTCTTCCCAAACACTAAAAGTGTCTTAAACGTTTTTCTTTACAAGTACCCGCTGTCAAGGAACATAAGTCTGTGTTAATATTTGAAAGCTGTAATAACCCTCGGGAGGCTAAGGACAGGTAATTTTATATCCTCACTCTCCTTAGAGGTTATGTAGACGAAGTGTATCTACGAAATGTCACTGTAATATTTGTCCCAAATGGAACATAATAATTACTTTTACACAAATAAAGTGAAAAATATGCGGTAAATTAAGAAATACCGTCGTTACTAGAGAAATATGTATACGTACTTACGGGCTGTAGACAGGACTCCCTTATGTTGTATTCAGCTGCTCGTGCCCTCTTTTGTTTCTTTCTTGAGGTCCAGGGCTAGCACCAACGAATGGGAGTGCTATGTCTGTGAATTCTCATTATCTTTGTCCATATGACTAGCGCGCGCAGTTCAAACAGCAAAATAGCATGCATGATCCCTGGACCAATAACCCCCTGTGGGTGGGGGCGGTATAATAACACCCATGGTATCCCCAGCTTGTCGTAAGAGGCAACTAAAAGGGGCCTCAGGGGCTCCGAACTTTGGAGCGTGGGTTGGCGACCACGGGGCCCTTAGCTGAGTCCCTGCATTTCTTCCACTTGTGCCAGGCTCCTCACTTTCATCTGTCCTATCCGACCACACTTGGTCAACTCTTGTTCTTTTCGACCCCGACGGTATTACGTATGAAGGCCTATGGAGTCTTTCATTTTCACGCCCTTCGTGGCCCTTGTCTTCCTTTGGTCGATACCTTCATTTTTCGAAGTGTCGGACTCCTTCCACTTTTTCTCTCTGATTAGTGTTATATAGAGGATGGTTGCCTAGTTGTACTTCTTCTTAAAACAATAATCACCACCACCACCACCTGGACCAATAAACATATTACCTTTTTGTTGAAAGGAAAATAGCATGATCCCTGCACCAATAAATATATCATTTAATGAATGAGTTAAGGCACAAAACGAATGAGCAACATGAAGAAAACTATACCCAATTAATTCAAACAACTTCAGTGAACAAAGACATCACACACGAAAGTGTCAGACAAACAAATCACATACGGAAGCGTTGCGACGTAGGAGAAAAAATAGTTGTAAGGTAGTAAAGTATGTATCCATATTATATTCTGCAAATAAAATATTTCGTACTCTTTAATTTATCGCATATTCTACACTTTATTTGAGTAAAATCAATTATTATCTTCCATTTGGGACAAATATTACAGTGACATTTCGTAGGTACCTTTCGTTTACATTACTCTTCTTAGAATAATTTTCAAAACTTCAAAACTTTATCTAAGCCGGCACATAGGAACGTGCAACTACGTTCCAAGTATGATGAAACTGTGGGAAATTGTTCATTTACTATCACAGCAGATGTTCGAAAAGGCCTTCATCTTCACAGCAGAACCCGTAGCTGTATGCTTCTGGCAGTTCGCTGCAACATTTCCTTGATTTCAGTCATGATGATGGTCTTCAAATCTTCAATTGTTCGTAGTCCATTTCAAAAACCTTTATCCTTGAGATAACTCCACACGAAATAATCTGTTGTCGTTAAGTCCGGTGATCTTGGCTGCCACAATGTTTTACAGATTACCTGTTCTCAGAGAAGCCGCAGATCAGAGCGAAAGACTCCGTTGATGTGTGGCTGAAAACAACCCTGAATTGCGTGGCTGCGGTGGACTTCATAATACAAAAATATTTGACTAAAAACCGCGCTGAGGCAATGTGCACTGCACCTTGAACGAACGTATGAAGAAAAGAAAACAACAAACAAGTCAGCAATAAGCAAAATTTAGGAAAAAAATTTCGCTTAACAAAGAATAACTTGCTTATTCTTAGCAAGTGTTGGTAAGCGAATCTCCCAGAGTTTCTTCTCCTTTAGAAAACAATCGCAGTTTCCTATCTGCTATCAGACGGAAGAAGGGTCGCTTTGAAAATCAGCAGGTTTATTCAAATTACCCTGCATATAAAACTTACTCAGACACTGATACCTCTGTTTTGTGCGAGAAAGCTTTATTCCGTAAAAACTAGTCAATGTTTAGGTTCACAACCAAGTTTTATGAATTTTATTTTCAGGTTGATTTTGAATAACCTTCCAACTCATGGTCCAAAATATGATTTCTGCCCACTGCTCTGAATGTCAGGGTGAAGAAATTCAAGCAGACACTGGTGAACGGCGGGAGTAACTTCTTCAGGTGGATACTACTCGTAAATAGCCCTCACTTGGCCCAAATGTGACACGACTTGTATGAGAATGGAAAGCCTAATTTCCCAAGAGGAAATTCGATTTTTAACACCAATAGGGCATACTGCGGGACTATGGAATTAAAGGTAGATTATTAAAATCAATCAAAGGCATTTATGTTGACAAATGGGCTTCAGTGAGAATTGATGGTAGAATGAGTTCTTGCTTCAGGGTACACATAGGGGTTAGACAAGGCTGTAATCTTTGACCTTTGCTGTTTGTAGTTTACATTAGACCATCTGCTGAAAGGTATAAAATGCCAGGGAGGGATTCAGTTAGGTGGAAATGTAGTAAGCAGTCTGGCCTATGCTGACGACTTGGTCTTAATGGCAGATTGTGCCGAAAGCCTGCAGTCTAATATCTTGGAACTTGAAAATAGGTGCAATGAGTAAGGTATGAAAATCAGCCTTTCGAAGACTAAATTGATGTCAGTAGGTAAGAAATTGAACAGAATTGAATGTCAGATTGGTGATACAAAACTAGAATAGGTCGATAATTTTAAGATATTTAGGTTGTGTGTTCTCTCAGGATGGTAATATACTAAGTGAGATTGAATCAAGGTGTATTAAAGCTAATGCAGTGAGCTCGCAGTTGCGATCAACAGTATTCTGTAAGAAGGAAGTCAGCTCCCAGACGAAACTATCTTTACACCGGTTTGTTTTCTGACCAACTTTGCTTTACGGGAGCGAAAGCTGGGTGGACTCAGGATATCTTATTCATAAGTTAGAAGTAACAGACATGAAAGTAGCGAGAATGATTGCTGGTACAAACAGGTGGGAACAATGGCAGAAGGGTACTCTGAATGAGGAGATAAAGGCTAATTTAGGAATGAACTCGATGGATGAAGCTGTACGCATAAACCGGCTTCGTTGGCGGAGTCATGAGAGGCGAATGGAGGAGGATAGGTTACCTAGGAGAATAATGGACTCTGCTATGGAGGGTAAGAGAAGTAGAGGTAGACCAAGACGACAATGGTTAGACTCAGTTTCTAACGATTTAAAGGTAAGAGGTATAGAACTAAATGTGGCCATAGCACTAGTTGCAAATAGAGGATTGTGGCGCGTTTAGTAAATTCACAGAGGCTTGCAGACTGAACGCTGAAAGGCATAACAGTCTATAATGATGATGTATGTATGTATGTATGTATGTATGTATGTACAGGGCATATAAAAATGTAATAACCACTTTGATGAGTCTAGTGTCAGTCAGACAAAGCGCTGGTTTTATAGAGCAAACACCTGAATAGCATTATATCTAACTTTTATGACAGCAATATTTCGAATCTCTTCGGCAACAATAACTTTATTTGTTCGAAAATGTATTTGTATTTCGGGGTTGTCGTTACGACCTGAAGCCTCGCTCTCTATTTGTGATCGATATCAGATTAACTCCTGATACCGAACAGAGTGGCTGGGCGTGTTAATGCTCTACAGCTATCGGACCAAGCCCTGCATTCCGGAGATGAATTACTTCGAATCCAACCTTCGTTTTTCCGCGGTATCTACCTTCCACATCCAGGCAAATGCCGGGAAAGTTCATATCAATAGGCCACAGCCAACTCCTTCCACTTCGTGCCACAATTTTGCTCTTCTATTCCACCGATTTCAGTCATGATGTTGGTTTCGAAATACGTAATTGTTCGTGGTCGATTTCGATACACTTAATCCTTGAAATAACGCTACAGGAAATAATCTGGTGCCGTTAAGTTCGAAGATCTTGGCAGCCGCAAATTGTAGAGATTATCCGTCCTTATTCATTTCATCTTCATTAGTTCCTCAACTGAAGTTCTTCTTCTTCTTCTTCTTCTTCTTCTTCTTCTTCTTCTTCTTCTTCTTCTTCTTCTTCTTCTTATGCTGTTGGAATTAGGTCCCGGTTTGAACAGGCACGGCAGCACTGAAAAGAATGAGCAAACATCGCTGTAACAAGGACTTTAAGATCAATCTCCGTCTCTGTTCTCTTAGGTGTTATGTGTGTAGTGTTTACTTGGACTTAGAAGACGGTGAGGAATTTTATATGTTTATGTGTTAATTTGGTACGTAATGGATTTATTATGTCTTCAAGATTGTTTCTTTGTCGTGGGTAAGATTAAGGTAAGTTGTATTAGGATACACCCTGTAGCACACGCGCCAGATCGGCATGGGATATTTCCGGTTTCACCATATTGCATCAATTTCGTAACTTCTCGATGCTTCTCATTGTTCTTCGTCAGCACTAATCTCTGGACACTAATTGGAGAAAATAAACGTAAATGTGATTGGTAGGTGAAGGAAAAAGTTCGGACGCTCATTGGTTATTGGAAGGTTTCCTAATTTCCGGACGGAAGCGTTTCGCTAGAGCCTTGTTCTTCCAAGGCGTCTTTTCTGTTTGACCAGTGAAGGGAAAGGTTGCCTTCTACAAGGTAAGTTTACTTTACTTACTTTACTTCTTCATCTTTCAGGTATTTATTTTCAAATGTAGTGTTTCATTTAATTTATCTCGCCGAAGCTTACCCGTGTTTTCCTTCAGCTTCCAAATTTCATTAAAATGATTTAGCCTTTTCGGTAAGTCGCGTCACATTTGTAAAGAGACAGTTCCCATTTTGTTGTTTTCGTAAATTGTGTGTTCAACGCCTTTCGATGTAATAATAAACTATTTATTTCCCCTTGGGTCTGTCTCTCAGTTCTGCGTCATCCTAGAAGTATTCACTTTTAGTACAGGCACTCCCTCACAAGTGATTTTGAGGAGGCTGCCTACTAAAGGCGCGCTGCACTAGGATAATTATCTTTTTCTTTATTTTCTATGGATAGCCTTCTAACGGTATTATGTCACCAAAATCTTATTCCTTCTGACAGTTCTATGTAATTTAAACGTTACGCCATGTGTGAAATGTTCAGACCTAAAGTTGTATGAGGTAGAATCACTGAATTTGAACTTTCTGGGTAATCATTGTAATTATTGTTTGATTTATTTCCGATTTTAAAAGGTGTAATTTTGTGGATCATTTGAGCTTTCATTTCAGTTTAATTTTAAGTAAACTATATTAATTTTGAATCATCACTGACATCGCTTCTTCAGCAATGCCAATACCTTCCACCGCCTGGATATGGTTCCCAGCCACCTTCCACACTTTCTTAGCCGTCATGTTTGTTAACCTGTTTGTTATGATTTTACTTTCGTGCAATTTATTATCATTCCTCCTTACGTCAAAATGTGTTTCTGTGTAACGATGTGTTTGCACAGTGGTAGCAAATATTATTATAAACTATTACTTGTAACCTTACTTATTAGGAGGTTACAATGTGTTTTCTGTCTTATTTTTTGGTGCCGAGACTTGGACCCTAACAGAGAACACCACCAAAGAACTTCGACGATCTTTTGAGATGTGGTCCTACCGACGCCTGCTCAGAATATCTTGGGTTGACAGGATACGTAACACTGAAGTAGTCCAACGCCTGAACAAACAGCTACAGGTCGTGCATAACATCAGAAAGAATAAACTTGAGTAGGCCTACTTTGGCCATATCATTGGAAATGATAAATATTGATTCTTTCAGCTTGTTATACAAGGTAAAATTGAGGGAAGGAGAAATAGAGGAAGAAGGAGAATACGGAATCGACTAGAATGAGCATCAAACACTAACACATACTGTGGGTTTCAGCCAATGCCACCGCAGCGTGCTTGCTGTGGGCGGAGCCTATCAGCAGAAGTTTATTAAATTTTCTTCTATTGGCTCTCTCAAGCCGGTCATAAGCCACATACAGATTTGGCAACACCGCCTCGCAAACCCCATCTGAAATCGCCCGCATACCGATCTCATTGGCTAACTTCAGCAGCTAATAAAATAACAACGGCGCGAGATATCGACATTTTTTTTTCAAAATACATATCAGTATGACCAACGCTGTAACGCTCATATACCCAGTTCACGTTGTTTCCGACCACCCTGTATTTCAATAACTTACACATGTATTTAACCATTATAATACGGTAATCTCCATAACAAAGTAACGATTAGGAATTAATACTCCAATGTTCTCTCCGAGTGAAAGGTAGAAAAATACGACACGCTTCTTCGTTATTGGCTTTTATGCCTTTCAGTCTGCATGTATCTGTGAATTAACTAAGCTTCTCCAAAATCTTCTACTTTGTCAACTATCTAATTTTAAACCAATCAGTTGTTGTAATATTAATTCTTGCGCCCATTGTTTAAAGAATGACTCGTGCCGTCGAAGTCGATGACCACATTTTCATGATAAATTGGATAAAACTGTATTAACCTGGCGGGAAGCACAATGGACGTTGTTTTGCACAAATAGCACTAAAGAAACCACATTGGTTATGACATTACAATGCTACTGACAAGTGATTGATCGTTTCCGAAATACATATTTTATCCTTTTAGAAAATTGTAACATCACCACAGTGCAATCAGTTTAAAAAAACATGATTGTGGGTTTTAGAGTGTAGAATAAAACATTGTAAAAATCATGTGTCAGTCGACGTGGTAATTTTGAGCTTCAGTGAATGTGTATAGGTGACTATCGTCAGCCTAAAGGAAGCATATATCACATTTGTTATCAATCTTGTTTTGTTCACGATATCAAATATGCATCGATGAATAATAATAATAAATGTTTCCTGGCTGCAGACAAAGGCGCAATGCACACGCTCCAGCGGTTATTGTCCGCTCCGCAGCGCACGAGGGTTCCCCAGGTGACGAATCGACCACAAGGCATGTACTCATCAAATGTACTTACTGAGGTAGAAAACAGTTAACGCACTGTAGTGAAGAAGCTTACAAAGGCTAATGGAAGCATTCAATTTCTGAGTTCGGTGCTCATTAAACAGGGTTGGTCAATTGAATAGCTTGCGTACCGGTAGCTTCAGAGTAGAGGGTAGAACGTACTTTTCCATAACACTTTGAGCCACTTACCTGTGGAATGTCGGCTTCTTGACCTCTTGGTCTTGGATTCAGACTCTGCAGAGGTATTCGGATCTCTGAATGGTGGGAAAAATATTCATTCCGATCTGCAAGTCGACGATGTTAGTACGTAAAGGATTTCTGTGTTGGGCTGGGTGGCTCAGACGGGTGAGGCGCTGGCCTTCTGATCCCAACTTGGCAAATTCTATCCTAGCTCAGTCCGGTGGTATTTGAAGGTGCTCAAATACGCCAGCCTTGTGTTAGTAGATTTACTGGCACGTAAAAGAACACCTGCCGGCCTAAATTCCGGTACCACGCCGTCTCCGAAAGCCGTAGTAGTAGTTAGCGGGACGTAAAATCATTATTATTATTATTATTATTATTATTATTATTATTATTATAAAGGATTTCTGTTGACAAATTTCGTGTTTACCCGACAGGATTAATAAAAACTCAGCCGGGTCAGCTGTGAGCTTGCATTCGGGAGATACTGCTTTTGAACCCTACTGTCAGCAGCTCTGTAGATGATTTTCCGTTGTTACCCATTTTCACACCAGGAAAATCCTGATATTGGGTTTGTACCTTAATTAAGTCCATGGCCGTATCCTTCCCACTCCTAGCCCTTTCCCATCCCATCTCCGCCATAAGACCTATCTGTGTCAATGAGACGTGAAGCAACGTGTAAACACTAAAATAAAATTTAAAAAAACCTTCAGCCATGAATTATCCAACAGAGATCCACTCTCTCCCAACTGGCGAAGAAAAACACAATATCGAAATTGATAAACAAACAGCCCAAATGGCGACAAATAAAAAATGCCCACACGTGGTAGCTGAGACCATACGATTATTATTACTGTTATTATATGTGAAGTTTAATAGAACTGAAGCATATTATAATTTTTGTCCACTTTATAAAAGGTGAAAACGCACTTCCTAACAGCAAATAAGTGCTCGATTAAACTAGAAGGATGTGGGTTCGATTCTCTGTTAGGAAGTCGCAAAACGTAGAAACTAGAGTTCTACCTCCGAAGAGGCACAGGCTCTGGGTTTCGCTCAGCCTACATCAAAAATCAGTACCAGGTTGATTCCTAATCACTGTACAAAATTTCGTGTACTTTACAAAATATGTGTTTACTTTTCAACGCCAAATTCCTGAAAGAGTGACACTATCTGAGATGCAACGTGACTGTCCATATCGTGATATAGCCAAGGGAACTTCAGCTCTTCGTGCATTCCGAACCACATTGACATGAGGTTTACATTTCAAAAATCGTTCCCGAGTTTACTTGGACTCGAACAACTACCATTTTGGTGCACAGTAAAGCGATCTACAGGTTTAAGAGTACCACGTGTTCAGTGTGACATGCTCAACCGAATTCGTTATATTTCACGACCAGGTCCGCTGTCTCTCATGTCAGACAGCTCCGGAGTCGGTCTCACGAGGCAAAGTGAACTCAGTTCCAATTAACAGTCCAGAATTAATTGGACAAACTGGGACGGTAAGAACAACACTGCCGCGTAACGCCGTCGCTTCGCTTTGCATCAAGACGTCCGCTGCTCGAATCCAAGTCAATCCATCCGGGATTTTTGAAATGAAGACAAACACGTTCCTGTGGGTCGGAATCTTCGTAAAGATGGATGTCCCGTGGCTATGATTACGATATATATATATTTTGCTAGTTGCTTTACGTCGCACCGACACGGATAGGTCTTATGACGACGATGGGACAGGGAAGGGCTAGGAGTGGGAAGGAAGCGGCCGTGGCCTTAATTAAGGTACAGCCCCAGCATTTGCCTGGTGTAAAAATGTGAAACCATGGAAAACCACCTTCAGAGCTGCCGACAGTGGGGTTCGAACCTACTATCTCCCGAATACTGGACACTGGCCGCACTTAAGCGACTGCAGCTATCGAGCTCGGTGCTACGATATTTACAACAATGTTCAGTAACAGTAGAAATTTTAAGACTACATTCGAATACCATGAAATTTCTCCTAGAACATCAATATCTTAACGATCAGCACTGTTAGCTACCGCGCTCGGACTCCCGGGTTCGTTTCGCGGTACTGACAGAAATTTTAAAATAGCAGGAGGGTTCGTATTTTGTTAAAATACTCCATTCACGGTGTGCCTGAAAAGAGCTGTGCCGTCTCGGGAGGACTCGAGCTTACGTTTACGTTAGCTTAAACCTAAAGGTTGGCCCTAGTTTTTAATATGAAAATTGAGCCATTTTCCCATGCAAATTTAAGTCCTATAAAGTAGTCCGCAGTTTGAATTGAAAGCATATTATTAAATTGCAAGAAATAAGGAAATACCACCAGTGAATGTAGTCCGTGATGTTATGACCTTCTTAAATCTGAACCCCTTTTTGTGACTTTTTCATCATCATCATCATCATCATCATCTGTTTACCCTCCAGGTTCGGTTTTTCCCTCGGACTTAGCGAGGGATCCCACCTCTACCGCCTCAAGGGCAGTGTCCTGGAGCTTCAGACTCTTGGTCGGGGGATACAACTGGGGAGTATGACCAGTACCTCGCCCAGGCGGCCTCACCTGCTATGCTGAAGAGGGGCCTTGTGGAGGGATGGGAAGATTGGAAGGGATAGACAAGGAAGAGGGAAGGAAGCGGCCGTGGCCTTATGTTAGGTACCATCCCGGCATTCGCCTGGAGGAGAAGTGGGAAACCACGGAAAACCACTTCGAGGATGGCTGAGGTGGGAATCGAACCCACCTCTACTCAGTTGACCTCCCGAGGCTGAGTGGACCCCGTTCCAGCCCTCGTACCACTTTTCAAATTTTCGTGGCAGAGCCGGGAATCGAACCCGGACCTCCGGGGGTGGCAGCTAATCACGCTAACCACCACACCACAGAGGCGGACTTGTGACTTTTTATGTATAAAAATGTTTTTTGAATGAATGGAAGTAAAAAATCATTGATATATAAGGACTTTGGAATGATGATGAAGAGGACCAAGGAATCGAAATTTTGAATGAGCGAAAAGATATTAGACAGAATTCGTATTGAATTTGAATTCGTTTATGATGATGCTGGATTGAGAATGTTAAACTGGTAGTATTTCTTGTAATATTTTCTTTCCATTGAATTGCTTGTTGTACTCTTGTTGTTGTTGTTGTTGTTGTTGTTGTTGTTGTTGTTGTTGGTGTGTAATTATATTTTAACTTTATATGGTTCATGTTTGTGGGTTACTGTAGTCACGTCCTAGTTCGTGAACCATGGGCAACGGCTGAGTGGCCCAGTAAGTGGTCCTGAGAGTCGGGATACCAGTTGCTATGGAATGGGAGTGGGCATCTCGGACATATTCTGAGTAGTGGCCCTCCTTGTGCTCAGGCGGCTAGGACTATACAATCCACCTGTGGTCCATAACCCGTTAGAGGAGAGATCCTCTCTTGAACTATGTGTAAGTAGGGTAGCATCCTGCTTCATGAATTTACCGAGCTCAGAACACTTTAAGCAAGCCTCGGACCTATGGGAGTAACGGAGTCCCACTCCCATTTGACAGGCGAGGGACTCCTTGGAAACAACTTGGCGAACGAAATGGAATTCGATGGGGAGCTATCAATATTAATGGGGCTTATGGAATAAAGAAAGTAGAACTGTCTGAGTCAGCAAAGAGGATGCATTTGGATGTGCTAGGAGTAAGTGATATTCGGGTAAGGGGAGATAACGAGGAAGAGATAGGAGATTATAAAGTGTACTTGACAGGTGTTAGAAAGGGAAGGGTAGAGTCTGGGGTAGGGCTCTTTATCAGGAATACTATTGCACGCAACATAGTTTCTGTTAGTGGGTAGATTTGTCAGTTGGAGGAATTAGGACTAGAATTGTGTCCGTGTATTCACCATGTGAGGGTGCAGATGAGGATGAAGTGGACAAGTTTTATGAAGCATTGAGTGACATCGTGGTCAGGGTGAACAGCAAGGATAGAATAGTGCTAATGGGCGATTTCAATGCGAGAGTTGGGAATAGAACTGAAGGATACGAAAGGGTGATTGGTAAATGTGGGGAAGATATGGAAGCTAATGGGAATGGAAAGCGTTTGCTGGACTTTTGTGCTAGTATGGGTTTAGCTGTTACGAATACATTCTTCAAGCATAAGGCTATTCACCGCTACACATGGGAGGCTAGGGGTACCAGATCCATAATAGACTATATCTTAACAGACTTCGAATTCAGGAAATCTGTTAGGAATGTACGAGTTTTTCGCTGATTTTTCGATGACACAGACCACTATCTGATGTGTAGTGAACTAAGTATCTCTAGGCCTAGGGTAGAGAAAGTGAAATCTGTCTGCAAACGAATAAGGGTAGAAAATCTCCAGGACGAGGAAATTAGACAGAAGTACATGGATATGATTAGTGAGAAGTTTCAAACAGTAGACAGTAAGGAAGTTCAGGATACAGAAAGTGAATGGGTGGCATACAGGGATGCTGTAGTAGAAACAGCAAGGGAATGCTAGGAAGAACTGTGTGTAAAGATGGGAAAAGGCGAACATCTTGGTGGAATGATGAAGTGAGAGCAGCTTGTAAACGTAAAAAGAAGGCTTATCAGAAATGGCTCCAAACAAGGGCCGAGGCAGACAGGGATTTGTACGCAGATGAAAGAAACAAAGCGAAACAAATAGTTGTTGAATCCAAAAAGAAGTCATGGGAAGATTTTGGTAACAACCTGGAAAGGCTAGGTCAAGCAGCAGGGAAACCTTTCTGGACAGTAATAAAGAATCTTAGGAAGGGAGGGAAAAAGGAAATGAACAGTGTTTTGAGTAATTCAGGTGAACTCGTAATAGATCCCAGGGAAACTCTGGACAGGTGGAGGGAATATTTTGAACATCTTCTCAATGTAAAAGGAAATCATCCTTGTGGTGTTGTGAACAGCCAAGCTCATGAGGGGGAGGAAAATGATGTTGGTGAAATTATGCTAGAGAAAGTGGAAAGGATGGTCAATAAACTCCATTGTCATAAAGAGCAGGAATAGATGAAATTAGACCTGAAATGGTGTAGTGGGAAGGCAGGGATGAAATGGCCTCATAGAGGAGTAGGCCTAAACTTAGCATGGGGTGTTGGTAAGGTACCTTCAGATTGGACAAAAGCAGTAATTGCACCTATCTATAAGCAAGGGAACAGGAAGGATTGCAACAACTATCGAGGTATCTCATTGATTAGTATACCAGGCAAAGTATTCACTGGCATCTTGGAAGGGAGGGTGCGATCAGTTGTTGAGAGGAAGTTGGATGAAACCCAGTGTGGTTTCAGACCACAGAGAGGCTGTCAGGATCAGATTTTCAGTATGTGCCAGGTAATTGAAAAATGCTATGAGAGGAATAGGCAGTTGTGTTTATGTTTCGTAGATCTGCATACGACAGGGTACCGAGGGAGAAGATGTTCGCTATACTGGGGGACTATGGAATTAAAGGTAGATTAGCAATCAAAGGTATTTATGTTGACAATTGGGCTTCAGTGAGAATTGATGGTAGAATGAGTTCTTACAGGGGTTAGACAAGGCTGTAATCTTTCACCTTTGTTGTTCGTAGTTTACATGGATCATCTGCTGAAAGGTATAAAATGGCAGGGAGGGATTCAGTTAGGTGGAAATGTAATAAGCAGTCTGGCCTATGCTGACGACTTGGTCTTAATGGCAGATTGTGCTGAAAGCCTGCAGTCTAATATCTTGGAACTTGAAAATAGGTGCAATGAGTATGGTATGAAAATTAACCTCTCGAAAACAAAATTGATGTCCGTAGGTAAGAAATTCAACAGAATTGAATGTCAGATTGGTGATACAAAGCTAGAACAGGTCGATAATTTCAAGTATTTAGGTTGTGTGTTCTCCCAGGATGGTAATATAGTAAGTGAGATTGAATCAAGGTGTCATAAAGCTAATGCAGTGAGCTCGCAGTTGCGATCAACAGTATTCTGTATGGAGGAAGTCAGCTCCCAGACGAAACTATCGTTACATCGGTCTGTTTTTAGACCAACTTTGCTTTACGGGAGCGAAAGCTGGGTGGATTCAGGATATCTTATTCATAAGTTAGAAGTAACAGACATGAAAGTAGCAAGAATAATTGTTGGTACAAACAGGTGGGAACAATGGCAGGAGGGTACTCGGAATGAGGAGATAAAGGCTAATTTACGAATGAACTCGATGGATGAAGCTGTACGCATAAACCGGCTTTGGTGGTGGGGTCATGTGAGGCGAATGGAGGAGGATAGGTTACCTAGGAGAATAATGGACTCATTTATGGAGGGTAAGAGAAGTAGAGGTAGACCAAGACGACGATGGTTAGACTCTGTTTCTAACGATTTAAAGATAAGAGGTATAGAACTAAATGAGGCCACAACACTAGTTGAAAATCGAGGTTTGTGGCGACGTTTAGTAAATTCACAGAGGCTTGCAGACTGAACGCTGAAAGGTATAACAGTCTATAATGATAATGTGTGTATGTATGTACTTTATTATCACTGGTAATATTAAGCTACTAGTAAGCTCAACCTATAGTATTGTAAGGCGTAATATTAAGCACTGGATATACTTAAGTTGAGTGTGAATTTATATATGATGACTAGCAAGATACCCGTGCTTCGCTACGGTATTATAATACTGAAATTTATATTTGAATGCTTATTGTTTTAGATACATAATCCGCCGAAATTCGCGATCTGACTCGTTTTCTATTATTTTACAGCACGTTTCCTCCCATTTTTTAATCTTCCTTTCCAGCAATCAATTTCGTACTTCCCGGGCTAGGCTCAGGTATTCCTCCTGGTCAATTGGGTCCGTAAATCTTTGCCATCTTTTCCTTTAATCATTTTTAGTATGGAGAAAATCCTTCAGGAGATCCGGAGTGGTGTCATATTGGGTGCCTTGGCGGCACTGAACCCGCGGCCGGACTGCATTCTTAGTCATTACTCGTCCAGGTGCCGTTACCAGCGCGGTCTGCACATTTGACGACGGTCCGGAACATTATTATTATTATTATTATTATTATTAATATTATTATTATTATATGTTGCTGGAATGGCTGATGATAGGGAAAACCGGAGTATCCGGAGAAAAACCTGTCCCGCCTCCGTTTTGTAAAGCACGAATGTCACATGGAGTGACCGGGATTTGAACCACGGAACCCAGCAGTGAGAGGCCGGCACGGTGCCGCCTGAGCAACGGAGGATCCTTATAAGAACATTAATAACAGCAAAATCAATTGATCTCACCTCCTTCTACACCCCACCGCCGTTAAGTTTATTTACCGATACCCCCCCCCCCCCCAAAAATTAAAAGAAGGCTTGTTTCTTTATGTTTAAGGGAGATTCCAAACACCAATGTTCACGTCTATTACCTTCAGTTTTGATATATAAGTATCCCCATACTTTTTTCACTTCATTTCACACTACTCCCCCCCCCCCATCAGTGAACTTTCCCGCAATACTTTTTTCTTTAATAGTAAAGGATCTTCTAAATGCCCATTGTCATGGCTCTAACTTCTTCAGTTTTTGATTTATGTGTCCTCATGAAAGGAATTCAACTCATTTACACCCCCACCCTCCAAGATGGTTTCCCGCCCAAAACGCGTTTTTCTTTGTTTTTAAAGGAGATCCAAATACGAATTTTCACGTCTGTAACCACTTTAGTTTTTATTACATGTATGTATTCTCATACAATAAAGCCAATTAATTTTTCAATACTTTCACCCCCCCCCCCCCCCGCTTCATTGGATTTTAAGAGAATACGTATTTCTTTACTTTTAAAACAGATTGAAAATATCAAAATTCACGTCTGTAACATCTTCATCTTTGAATATATCAGTAGCCTAATTAAAAGAATTCAACACCATTTTCAGTCACTTTTACCCCCCCCCCCCCCCCTTCCTCCCAAGTGATATTTCCGACAACTAAAAATACACGTTTCTTTATGTTTAATAGAGATAAAAAATACCATTTTTCACTTCTGTAACATGTTAAGTTTTTTAGATACGGTATACTGTAAAAATTCTCATTTTTAAATTTCACCCCTTTTGAGTTCCCCGTAAGTGGAGTTTCCAAAAACAAATCACCTATGTTTCTTTACATTTACAGGAGATTCCAAACACCCACTTTTTACGTCTGTAACATTTTACGTTTCCAAGATATTCTGTAGATATAGTCTTTCAAAAAATTCACCCCAATTTGTCACTCCTGTTTAACCGCCATTATTCGGATTTTCCAAAAACTAAAAAATACGTGTTTCTTTATTTTTAAAGGACATACCATATACAAATTTTCAGTTCTGTAATATCTTTCGTTTCTGACATATATGTATCCTCATTAAAGGCATTCAACCCATTTTTCACCCTTTTACACCCCTTCTATTGGGATTTACAGGAAACAAAATAATACGTGTTCCTTTATTTTTAGAGGAGATTCTAACTACCAATTTTTACATCTGTAAATTTTAAAGTTTTAAGATGTAGACACACTCATTTAAAAAAATTCACCCCCCCCTTTTCACCCCCCAATATTTGGATATTCCAAAAACGAAAAATACGCGTCTCTTTACTTTTAAAGTAGATCCCAAATACCAATTTTCAGGTCTGTAATATCTTCAGGTTCTGAAATATAAGTAGCCTCGTTAAAGGCATTCAACCCATTATTCACCCTCTTACACCCTTCCTATTGGGATTTTCCGAAAACAAAAGAATACTTGTTTCTTTATTTTTAAAGGAGATTCTATATACCAATTTTTACACCTATAAACTTTAAAAGTTTTGAGATAGAGATACACAAATTTTAAAACATCACCCCCATTTCACCCCCCCACCCCCATTAATTGGATTTTCCATAAACAAAAAAGTACGTGTTTCTTTTTTAAAGGAGATCCCAAACACCAATTTTCAGGTCTGTAATATCTACAGGTTCTGAAATATAAGTAGACTCATGAAAGGCATTCGACCCCTTCTTCAACCTTTTCCACCCTTCCTATTAGGATTTTCCGAAAATAAAATATACGTGTTTCTTTGTTTTTAAAGGAGATTCTAAATACCAACTTTCACATCTATAACCTTTAAAAGTTTTAAGATATAGATACACTCATTTTAAAATATTACCCCCTTTTCACCCCTCCCTTAATTGGATTTTCCAGAAACAAAAAAATACGTGTTTCTTTCTTTTTAAAGGAGATCCCAAACACCGATTTTCAGGTCTGTAATATCTTCAGTTTCTGAGATATACGGAGCCTCATTAAAGGCATTCAACCCTTTTTCCACCCCTTTTCACTCCTCCTATTGCGATTTTCCGAAAACAAAAAAAATACGTGTTTCTTTATTTTTAATAAAGATTCTAAATACCAATTTTTACATCTGCAAACTTTAAATGTTTGGAGATATAGATTCACTCATTTTAAAAATTCACCCCCTTTTCACCATTAATTGGATTTTCCAAAAAAAAAAAATACGTGTTTCTTTATTTTTAAAAGAGATCAAAAGTACCAATTTTCAGGTCTGTAATATCTTCAGTTTCTGAGATATAAGTACCGGTATAATGATTGAAGGCATTCAACCCATTTTTCCTCATTTTCACCCTTTTTCACCCCTCCTATTGGGGTTTTCAGAAAAGAAAAAAATACGTGTAACCTTTATTTTGAAAGAAGATTCTAAATACAAATTTTTACATCTGTAACGTTTTAAAGTTTTGAGATATAGATACACTATTTTTAAAATTTTACCCCCCTTTTCACCCCCTTAGCGACGGAATATCCAAAAATCCTCTCTTAGCGAGCACCTATATCTTAATATGAATATATCCCCAAAATTTCATTTCTTTATGTCCAGTAGTTTTGGCTCGGCGATGATGAATCAGTCAGTCAGTCAGTCAGTCAGTCAGGACAAGTTACTTTATATATATAGATGTTGGATTTAGGATGTGTTGCTAGATAATTATGTTTTAAATTTTCCTTACTATCACACTACTGTAAGTGACCATTGCCACCGGGATATTTCCCAATTGCGAAGTATTTATTTATGGTAATAATAATACTAATAATATTAAATTCAACGATCGATATAGTAAACGGTGCATGGCGGACTAAAGACACGTCATAAATGAATTTAAATTAAGATATATGTGTCTTATTCAAAATTGGATAGAATTTCATGGGAATTTGAACAAATAGAATAATATAGTCGAGGAGTTATGATAAGTTATGTATGTTGTTGGGTATTCAGCCCGAAGGCTGGTTTGATCCTCTGCAGCTCCACCAACAGCTGTCATAAATAACCTAGGCGTCACTGAAGAAGCGTACTAGGGAAATGAGGAGTGAGGTAGTTTCCCGTTGTTTTCCTCACTGAGCCAGCCATTGCTATTACATATCAGTCTGCCAAGCCCACTGAAATGCATGCACCAACCAACCCTATGAGCGATATTTTCACACCATTCATAACAGGGACTGGCTGCATAAGGAATGGTATTACTAGCATCACTCATACCTCAGTCACTTTCGTATTGTCAAAGCCAAGGATGAGACTGAGACAGGTCAATGAAAGTAACAAATTTGATATAGCCCATACAAGAAGACATATTGCACTATAAACACTACATCTCGCTAGCAAAGGCATGAATGGACCTTATTAAGGACGTTTACATTAAGAAATTGATTTTTAGGAAGACGCAAGAGGACATCAACTGGGAGAATGCTGAATGTGCACTTACTCGACGCTCTTCAGGATCACTTTTGTCTGGGAAGAGCTACAAGAAAAATGAGACAAAGACTAGTGCAATCGCGGGAATAATTCGAATCATAGTTGGAGAATGTATTGTTAAATCACTCAGTTTAGGGAATAACAAGGTGTTTCTTTCTTTATTTCTTTCTTTATTTCTTTCTTTCTTTCTTAATCTGCTTACCATCCAGGGTTGGATTTTCCCTCGGATTCAGCAAGGGATCCCACTTCTACCGCCTCAAGGGCAGTGTGCTGGAGCGTGAGACATTGGGTGGGGGATACAACTGGGGAGGATGACCAGTATCTCGCCCAGGTGGCCTCACCTGCTATGTTGAGCATGGCCTTGGTGTGGGATTGGAAGATTCGAAGGGATAGACAAGGAAAAGGGAAGGAAGCGGCCCTGGTCTTGAGTTGGGTACCATTCTGGCCTTTGCCTGGTGGAGAAGTGGGAAACCACGGGAAACCACTTCCAGGATGGCTGAGGTGAGAATCGAACCCACCTCTACTCCGTTGACCTCCCAAGGCTGAGTGGACTTGTCTCAGCCCTTGTACCACTTTTCAAATTTTGTGGCAGAGCCGGGAATCGAACCCGGGCCTCCGGGCGTGGCAGCTAATCACACTAAGAATAACAAGATAAGTAAAAAAAATCAAGTTCTCAGGAGAAGCATTTTTTGTTTTGTTTTTTAAACAATACGAAATCACCGATTTGCCCAATGTTGTCAAACCATTCTGCGGTATATGAAACAGCTTTTTCAATAATGTTTACGGTTTGATTTTGTTTAATTCAAAATATCAATGAAGTATCTACTTTGGATCGTGAGCGAAAGTGATTGTCTGGTATTGACCACGCTTTATTTTTTGATGTTGACCAGTCGAAACCAAAATGGTGTAAGCCACATTTGTGTATTGTTAAGTAGTAAGATTTTAACAGTTCTCTTAACAAAATCAGCTGTGTAAACACACTACCAATTATTAATTTACAAGATAATTATGCTCACGTCACAAAAACAAAAAATATAGTACAAGCATGACAAACTGATTTATCGGGTTAAAGCCACTTTTAATAACAATACCCAGAATATTAACAAGATAACTCAACTTATCTGGTTCTTACCGGGAACTGTTTTGTATTCTTGAATAATATAGAAGTAAAACTTGGCTATTTCTTTATTACTATGACGACATAACTTATCTTGTTACTGTTAAAGGATAGAGATCATTAACCGTAGTAGGGTACTGCCAAAATTACAAAAAAAAAAAAAGATGCAAAAATGACTTATCTGGTTTTTTCCCGGGATGAGTGAAATCTCATCTAGAACTGGTTGAACACTCATTAAGTATTACAAGTGCCTGTGTACTATAAATGAAGTGCAATTTAAATGTGGGTAATCAAATCGGCGTGTTAGTGATTTGTATCACACTGGATACATTAGGAGATTATTATTGGTGAACAAGGTGCTACTAGTAAATTGGTCATAGATTGAAAGGCATGCTTTTATCGTGTGTTCTTAATTTTCAGTGCAACAGACAAGGAAATGAAATTAATGTATGTGATAACACTAGCAACAACATGCGCATGATGCTGTAAATACTCACAGGAGAGGATGAAAAGATGAAAGGACGCAGTCCGACACCAGATCCAAGGGGTTTGACAGCCTAACGATAAGTCAGATTTTCCTTTTCTGTATGTAGTTGATTTCTCTTTCAGATGTAGTGTGTATGTTTGTGATATTTTATTTATTTTCATTATCTAATATGCAGAAAAAAATGGAATTTAATAATGTGAAGGGGACTCTAGATTCCTCTAGAATTTGATTTATGGTTTATTAATATTTATTAAGGGAAGAGTAAATCATCAATATAAGAATACTGGTTTGATAATTCTGATCATTGCTGAGGAATGTATAGTTAAATATCAACTAGAAGTGTGATTTTAACACTAATAAAGTATTTAATTGCCTGGGTATTATAAAAATGTGCAATTTAAATGTGGAGAATCATATTTGGGATATTTGGTAAGCCACGTCATTAAACTGTAATCTTATTTCGGGCGAGATAGCTGAATTATTTCGATTATGAACTTAAATGTTTGGAGTATTTCCTGTAAACTTGACTCACATTATCTGAGATGATCTGTAAACGGACCATTCTATTGAAGTTAATGGATATTTTTAAGGGTAACCTAAGGGAGTATAGGATCATCGGAATCTGCTGTTAACTTGTAGAGGGAATGCTATATTTTACTTGGATCGACATTGACGAAAGGATGGATTCATGCCTTGGAGATAATTACAATTTATTGAGATTAATGTATTTAGTAATACATGGTGATAACTGACGTAGAGTCTTCATGAAATTATTTAACATGAGTGTAGGCTTCGAATATGAGATGATATTAGGAGTAATTAAAGTCTTCGTACTCATATAATTTATGTAGAGTCGTCGAATTTAAATAAGTTATAAACGATTGAGGCATGATATTGAATCTTCATAGATGATACCATGTATATGATCCTTCGTTAGAAAAGAAAATCCGAGAGGTAATTTTGCGATGTTCTGTCCTGGATATGTCCAATTACATTGCGTTGCAAATGTTGCATTTCTTATCACCCAGAGCTGTTATGTTGGAGAGTCAGCAAGGTCTTCTAAAGTGCAATACCTATTTATATATTTGTGATCCATGGTAAAGTACCGGTAGTCATTTCCAGATGAGGAGTTCCGGTGCACCCAGATCATCTCAAATGTGGCTGTTGGTGAAATTATTTGGTAAACTTGGGATATTTATTGTCTTGTTCTAGGGTGAGGATGATCCCATATCATGCTATGATTTTATTACGTTCAGTGGGCATGCATGCTTTTGTGTATAATGTTGTGTTTTTCTGTCAGTATAGCATGCTGAGAGTATGTCTTTCTCGTTTGGTTGTATGTGCAAAGTACGTTTTTTGAGTAAATATTCTGAGTTACAGGACTAGTTGGTTATATCAGTTGGTCAGTAACCATGGCCATGTTGTTGTCAAGATTGAAATCTCTTTTGCATTTATTTGAATTTCAGTGTGTTTACTTTCCACGTATATAATTTTATCTTAATTTTAAATTCTGCAAAGAGAAATTACACTAAATTCTACAACCGGACATATGCGCGACGCTGTTGTAATGATAAATGGTATGAACAAATAATCGTACCTAAATAAAGAATAATTTCGGTTTATGTAAACAAGCATGTTCAAATCGTTATGATGCACCGCCTATTAATGGATATGAAATGCGAATATATAGGCTATAAAATGACAATATGTTTATTTTTTGTATTGCACTCGAACCGGTTTTGTCGGACACATTATCGACACAAAACAGAAAAAAACCAAACTCCACGGCACTAACGCCCTTGAAAGTGCTTTGGCCTGCCCAGCGACTGCTGCTCAGCCCGAAGGCCTACAGATTACGAGGGGCCGTGTGGTCAGCACGACGCATCCTCTCAGCCGTTATTCTGGGCTTTCGAGACCGTGGCCGCCATCTCACCGTCAGATAGCTCCTCAATTCTAATCACGTAGGCTGAGTATACCTCGTACGAGCCCTCAGGTCGAGAGAAAATTTCCGACCTGGCCGGTAATCGAGCCCGGCGCCTCCAGGCGAGAGGTAGGCACGCTACCCCTACACCACGGGGCCGGCAACATTATCGACACAGTTCACCAATAATCTAACTTTGGAACCCTCGATGTACTCTATATGATGTAATTTCTGTGACCGCAGGAAGACTTGAGGGACTATATACCGGATATTAACCAACAAACTTGACTAACCTGCATTCCTTTCAAAGCGTTCCTAGTCCTTGCATTCCGACTCGCAGTTTAGCGGTATCGCGGTCTGAATGTCATAATTTAACCACTCAATCACATTGGATATTACATCAAAATATCCACAAATAACGGAATTACAGAACAAAAATTATTGAGTTGTAGGCCTATAGTGATGTCAAGAGATCACGTGCAAATTTCGAATTAGTCATGGTTCCTAATTAACTATTGCATGAAGTGTTGTGTAAATTAAGTTCCTATCACTTTATGCACTGAAATACGAGGGGTGATCAACGGATGTAGACGATCCACACGGCCAGCTCCGATCTTGACGTTGCAGCCATGCCGTGTGTATTTATTGGAATATCTCTCAGGATCTTTAATGCAGTGGTTCCCGTTGCCTTCTGCATCCTAATGCCGTTGACCAAACTGGTTCCTCCGCCTTTGGGAACAATTTCTTGTCCCCAGGACAATAGAGTGCCCTTACCCATACCCGCTCATCCACTCTCAAAGAGACTGTTGGCACTTGGTATAGTTTCCTGCTTTGGAAATGCATTTGTCCCAGAGTATGCGCAGCTTTTTGCTGCCCTCACCATAAAAAGAACAGGGTCATGTCAGCAGCCAGTTGCACATGAAGTCGTCCCACTCTCGTTATATTCAAATCGTTACCCTCCTAGAGCTTCTTTAAGCGGTCCGAACAAATGGAAATCGCAGGGCGATGTCCAGGCAATAAGCAGGATGATCAAGTGTAGTCCAGTGCATTTCCTGTAGCTTGGGGACAGTTAGAGCTGCAGTTGTCCAATCGGCTGGTCTCTTCTTTTGCGACGATATGCAACCCTCGCCTTGTTCAGCAGCTCGCAGTAGTAAGCAGCATTGATTATGCCTCGCTTTTGTAAAAAAAAAATCAATCAGCAAAATGCCTCGCCGATACAAAAAAACCACGATTGCAAGAACCTTCCCAGCTGATAGTCGAGTCTTGGCTTTCACTGGTGCTGCTTCCCCTCTCCTCCGCCATTTCTTGACAATGTTTGATCACCGAACTGTGCAGTCAATCTCTAACAAATTTCTGCCGATGTAACTCCTTCACGAGCAAGAAATTGTATAAATATGCGTTGCGCAGTGGAGGGGTGCGCCTGTTGCTCCGACATCGTGAGCGTTACTGACGAAACGGTCCGAAATATCTAACTGCACGCTCTTCCCACTCCTAACGGTCGCGCCTAAGCATATCAGAAGCACGGGGCGTCCTACCAACTGTTGATGTGGATGTCCAGGAACAAAAATCGACTTTATATTTGATCGACCTTCGTATTTGATCGTTAATGTGTTACTAGGGGCTTGCTTTTGTATTAATAATAATAATAATAGTAATAATAATAATAATAATAATAATAATAATAATAATAAGATTCCTGAATGTAGGCATTCATAGGTTAGAATGCAAAATAATTTTGCTAGTAGGGAGAGTTGTCTAACTCGCTGTTCAAAACTGTAACGATAGTAACATAATTTCCAGGGGTTCCAATAGGCCGCACCTCGAATGTGTATGCAAATCTCATTTCAGAACTGTTGTACGGGCTAGAATATACTTCTTACTCGCTTTAGTTTTTTCAGCGTAATGTGGACGCTGGTAATACTGGCATTAGAAATAGAAATGAGAATGGGACGTACAATACCAAGAAAATTACAATTCTACTCAGGGATCAGGAATTCTGGAAGTGGTTTCAACTACGAAGTAAGGGGCAGAGGTTTGCCTTTATAAAGAATTCACTCCTTGTAGACCTCTCTACTTCAGAGTGGAGGGATGCTGTAAAAAAGGTATGCAACGTGGCGCCTGTAAGAGCCATACCAGGAAGATCCTATCCGATACCCACTGCAGAAGATGCGGTGAGACCGAAACATTAGATCACGTCTTGGATTTCTTTCCTATTTGTTAAACTCTTGGAAACACCCGCCACCACACCATCAGATCATCTATTGCACAGTCCCTCCGAGGTGGACGCTTTCAAGTACACGAGGGGATTCATGGCCTTTCAACAAACGGCAGCGCAAGAAGAAATGATGTGATGGTATTTAAAGGAAAACAGGCTATATTCTAGACCCAGCGATAAGATACTTGTCACATCTAACTCAACCAGCCGGATATTAAGACGAAAAAGTATATTTGCCTACATTGCCATATTGCACAGAAAAATACCTGCTAGATGGTCTTATGATTAGTGCCAGGGAGACGATCGCAAAAAATGGTGGTGGAATTCTCGAGGGTCTTCGGGTATCAGCAATGAGAAACTCGTGGATTTGGAGGCTGAAAGCTCTAAAGGGGTCTATCCTATTTTGATTCATCATAGGAATAAGACTAACTGACCTGAAGTCTGAATCATATAACAAATTTCAAATTTTGTAGGAATTATCTCCCATGTTGTTCTTATAACATTTTAAATGTTTTCATACATTTTAACTTCACTATATTTTAAAAATTATTTAATATTGTAGAACTATTTTCACAGCCGTTTTTTTAATTTTTCGAGTTCTTTAGAAACTATTTCTTATTTAATCTATATTCACTGCATTGTGCATTGTTTTTGTCTTAGGGCAGCCTCTATGTGGAGAAACGTTTTATAACTTTAAGAAAGGCACACTAATCTATCATCCGGGCTTTAGTGATAATGTTTCTCTACTTCACTAGACACCATGTACGTCTTACAGCTTGGGGGACCACCTTGCAGAGTTTCATTGACGGCAAAGCACCAACATCATGTGCAACTGGTTTCACAGGACCCCTTTGAGGTCCCCCCTGGGGGTCTCCCTATGAAGTCCAGCTCAAGCTCCAAGTCCAACCACAAATTAACTCTTACAATGACGTGACATAATGAGGGTTCTCATTAGCGAACAAGGGATGTTGACACAGCGGGGGGCGCTGTTGTGATGTTTCACGGCTTTTGATCGGCCGTACTACAGCTGCCAGCCACTCGCTAACAAGTAATACTCCTCTCAAAGAAACATGCCCTCCCTGGGAGATGGACGACACAGTAACATGATGCTTCACGTTGAAAGCGATATTTTTACAGCTTACACTCAGGAATGCGTTAACGAGATGCTATTCTATAGCATGAAAATTCACGTATACTTGCGTTATACTGATATCATAGAGAAAAATATCGAACAGGTTAACTCAGTGCTTTGGACCACGACCAGTTATTGCTGGAGACAGGTGCGTTCGAATCTCCCATCGGCCCCCTTTGAAATGGTTTTCCACGGTTTCCGCAGAAAATTTCGGGGTGGCACCTTTCTCAAATCCACGATTGCTTCCTTCCCATCCTAGCCCGGGCAGAATTATTCATTCAGCAGCATGTGAAGGTTGTTTGTTATACTTGGAGACAAAATATGACGACCTCGTCTCACATCACTACTCTACGGTGGCAGCCCGGTGCCAATTACCGGCTTATAGAATTTACTGTGTCTACTGTAGCTGGAGTTACCAAATCGCCTGCCTCACTCGCACCAAAAGAATCAGTCCCAAAATAAAACAATTTTATGTACTTCATTATTTGTCATTTCGATGTAAACTTTTTTTTTGCTAGGGGCTTTACGTCGCACCGACACAGATAGGTCTTATGGCGACGATGGGATAGGAAATGCCAAGGAGTTGGAAGGAAGCGGCCGTGGCCTTAATCAAGATACAGCCCCAGCATTTTCTTGGTGTGGAAATGGGAAACCACGGAAAACCATCTTCAGGGCTGCCGATAGTGGGATTCGAACCTACTATCTCCCGGATGCAAGCTCACAGCCGCGCGCCTCTACGCGCACGGCCAACTCGCCCGGTCGATCTAAACTGATTTATTTATTAATATGGTATTGTTATGGGCTATTAATAATGCTAAAAGTATCACTACACTCCACTCGACACTAAGAAGGCTGAAAAGAGTGGTTTGGCAACCTCTCCAAACCAAACAACTTAGAACTCGCTAACTCAACAGGGTGCAGGGTGTGATTGACAATTGACTTCCAGCTCGTCTCCAAGAACTGAGGCCGCCATGCTTTGCCCTCAAGTATACAAGGATAATATTCATATTGAGGAAATGACTAACACTAACGAAGTATTCAACTTTACCTACGATAACAAAAACATCTGCAATAAGATACAAATGTTGAAAGCTAAAAAATCATCTGGAATTGATAAGATTTCTGGGGATATGCTAAACACAATGGTTTGGGATATACAGTAATAGCTACCACATCTAAAGGACTTATTTGACTACTGCTTGCATGAAGGAGCTATATCAAGTGAATGTAGAGTTGCTACAATTAGCAGCTGTGCGTAAAGGAAAGGGTGATAAACATAAAGCTGAAAGTTACAGGCCAGACATGTGTTGCGTGTACCTTCTGGGAAAGCATTATTTCTGACTATAATAGACATGTTTGCGAAATTAATAACGGGTTCGATAGAAGGCAGTTCGAGTTCAGGATAAGTTATTCCACGAAGCTCAGTTTTCAAGATTCGAGCACTATATAGCAGGTATCTTAGATTCAGGGCTATAACGCTATTGACCTACCTAAGGCATTTGATATGGTAGATCATAGGAGACAATTGGCAAAAATGAGTGCAATTGGACTAGAGAAAAGAGTCACTGAATGGGTTGCTATACTTGTAGAAAGTAGAACTCAGAAAATTAGAGTATATGAAGTATTACTTGATCCTGTAATCATTAAGAGGTGAATTCCTCAAGGCAGTATTATAGGACCATATAAATATATACGGTATATATATAAATGCTATGACCAAAGAATTGGAAACGAGCTGCTCGACTACGTAGTGCGTTTCAAGCTTCTCAGTAGAGAGTTGGCGTGGAACGACTTTAGCAGACGAATAAGTTTGAGTGGTGTTTTTAAAAGTAGGAAAGATCATAACATGAAGATAAAGTTGGAATACAAGAGGAAAAATTGGGGAAAGTATTCGTTTGTAGAAAGGGGAGTTAGGGATTGGAATAATTTTCCAAGCGAGGTGTTGAATAAATTCCCGAATTAATTGCAATTATTTAAGAAAAGACTAGGAATCTTCCCTAAACGCATATCAGTGGTAATTGATTGACTTACTCCTACATCCACAGAGAATGCCCTCACAAAGCTGTACATGTAGCATATCCCCATAAGGTGTACTGGGAAGAGCAGCTACTGCGCTGGTGAGCCGGACATGCCCTCGGATAGTTCGGTTTCTAAAAGCCTTACACTAGAAAAGAAAATAAAAATAAAAAAGTAACGAAATAAGCCAACGGCCGTAGCCATGTTGAAACACCGAATCCCGTGAGATCTCCTAAGTTAAGCAACATTGGGCGTGGTTGAGAAGTGGATGGGTTGCCGCGCGCTGTTGGTGGGGGGGGGGGGTAAGGGAATGGAGGAGCGGAAAGGAACTGGCCACCCTATCGTACGTAAACTCCGGCTCAGGTACACCTCTGCGGAGGTTTGGACCTGCCTTCGGGCAGAACACACCTTACCTTTGCCTATAACGAAATAATACCTGTCTACATCAAGGAATGCTAAATCGTAAGGATAATGAGCAACATTTGGTTGGAAAATTGAGGACCACGACTAATCGTCAGTAAAAGAAATGTGTTCGTTAGTATATACTGTATATATTCTTTATTCTTTCACCAGATCTACATAATATGTATATGATCCATTAATGTGGAGAAAAAATAACAAGTCTTACCTAAGCCAGCTCACAAAAAGAAAACGAAAAGAATGTCACCAGATAGACAGCCACATGAACAAAACCATACATAATAATAATAATAAAGAAAAAATAATGATATAAATAACAAAAATAAAATGGCAATGAGGCAGGATAATCACTGTCGCCTGGTCCGAGATCAACCCTTACTGGCGGTCTGTTCGCTATGGCAGAAGGCAGTAAGGCAGTATAATAATTTAAAAAACTAAAACAATAACATATAAGTAGAGTACAATCGTGTCAGCAGACGGCATCTGTAACTTAAACAAACAGCATATCACTTCCGGCCTGGTTTGCAACTCAGCGCAAAATGAAATGAAATGGCGTATGGCTTTCAGTGCCGGGAGTGTCCGAGCACAAGTTCGGCTCGCCAGATGCAGGTCTTTTGATTTGACTCCCGTAGGCGACCTGCGCGTCGTGATGAGAATGAAATGATGATGAAGACGACACATACACCCAGCCCCCGTGCCAGGGAAATTAACCAATTAAGGTTAAAATTCCCGACCCTGCCGGGAATCGAATCCGGGACCACTGTGGCCAAAGGCCAGCACGCTAACCATTTAGCCATGGAGCCGGACAACTCAGCGCAACCCTTTCTGAACAATGACCTCTCTGATGTTCTACTTAAGTTGCAACCCAGCTTTCATGCTACATCCACTGACGTGCCGGTGTGCAATTATTCTCCTTACGTTTCATTACTATTGTCCACTGTTAAACTCCATTGTCTTGCTACACTTATTTTCTTTTACACTTTGAGGCAACTGTCAACATTAAATGAGTCCATCTCACTTGCCATTCCATACATCACCAGCCAAAAATAACTATCACCCTATTCATCCGCCAGCCTTGACTCATCACATATATTTTACAATCACTAGACTACCTTATACCATCCAACTCCACACATTAACTTAATCACGAACCCTCGTGATTATTTACTACATTTACTACGCCACCACACTTGCCATCACAAAACTTTGAATCGCACTCATCCTGCCACCTACTTGTATTCGCTAACCAAAGTATCTCAACTATATCCACACAACCCTCTCACCATATTAATTATACCACTACATTTTACCATCTCACTATATTAAATACACACTTTACCGCCTACTATTTTAACTACTTAATCGCTCTTATCTCAGTTATGCTGACGACTTGGTCTTAATGGCAGATTGTGCCGAAAGCCTGCAGTCTAGTATCTTGGAACTTGAAAATGGGAGCAATGAATATGGTATGAAAATTAGCCTTTCAAAGACCAAATTAATGTCAGTCGGTAGGAAATTCAACACAATTGAACGTCAGATTGGTGATACCAAATACATAAGATGTGTTCTCTAAGGACGGTAAAATAGGAAGTGAGATTCAATCAAGGTGCAATAAAGCTAATGCAGTGAGCTCGCAGTTGCGATCAACGGTATTCGGTAAGAAGGAAGTCAGCTCCCGGACGAAACTATTTTTACATCGGTCTGCCTTCCTACCAACTTTGCTCTACGGGAACGAAAGCTGGGAGGACTCAGGATATCTTATTCATAAGTTAGAAGTAATATACATGAAAGTAGGTCGAATGATTGCGGGTAAAAATCAGGTGGGAGGAATGGCAGGAGGGTACCCGGAATGAGGAGATACAGGTTAAGTTAGGAATGAACTCGATGGATGGAGCTGTCCGCATAAACCGGCTTCGATGGTGGGTCATGTGAGGCGGATGGAGGAGGATAGGTTACCGAGGAGAATAATGGACTCTGTTATGAAGGGTAAGAAAAGTAGAGGGAGACCAGGATGACGATGGTTAGACTCAGTTTTTAACGATTTAAAGATAAAATGTATAGAACTAAATGAGACCACAGCACTAGTTGTAAATGGAGGATTGTGGCGACTTTTAGTAAATTTACAGAGGCTTGCAGTCTGAAAGCTAACGGTCTATAATGATGATGTATGTATATTCCCTTACACTACTGATTATATGTAAAATCTGTAGATTCTATGTGAAACGCTCCTTTATTTTAAATATATTTTGATACTGTTGATGAACTTAACCAAAATACGTATTTGATTTGATCCTGTATTGTCTTGTCTAAATCTATTAACGAAACTGTTTTAAATAGTTTGTGTTGGGTCCACCTTCACGGTTGCAGGGATTGCATCATGTTACTGAAACATGTGCGAATGAATATATAATTTTTAATTATTAATAGTCTGTTTTTGGATTCGCTGAGGTGCCGGAATTTTGTCCCGCATGCATTCATTTTCTTACCTGTAAATCTACCGAGAGGAGGCTGACGTATTTGATCACCTTCAAATACTACCGGACTGAGCCAGGATCGAACCTGCAAAGTTAGGGTAAGAAGGCCAGCGCCTAACCGTCTCAGCCACACAGCTCGGCGGTCAGAGCTACAATATGCAATCTGAGAACCATGGAGAATTTCGCGCAACCTTCGACCAGGAACTATACCGTAGAGTAAATTCGGAAATCGTCATCGTCATCATTCTTTCTCGACTTTGTTCAGCTTTATCATATTTCACGTTACTGCCACCCGCTTTCGTACGAAAATATAATTTTAACATGTCTCATTAAACGTGTGATTAGAGCCATGTTACTTCGCATATACTCCTGAAGGTAGCATGCAATGTACACGCCCGCCTCTGTGGTGTAGTGGTTAGCGTGATTAGCTGCCACTCCCGGAGGACCGGGTTCGAGTCTCGGCTCTGCCACGAAATTTGAAAAGTGGTACGAGGGCTGGAACGGGGTACACTCAGCCTCGCGAGGTCAACCGAGTAGAGGTGGCTTCAATTCCCACTTCAGCCATCCTGGAAGTGGTTTTTCGTGGTTTCTCACTTCTCCTTCAGGCAAATGCGGGATCGTACCTAACTTAAGGCCACGGCCGCTTCCTTCCCTCTTCCTTGCCTGTCCCATCCAATCCTTCTATCCCTTCACAAGGCCCCTGTTCAGCATATCAGGTAAGGCCGCTTGGGCGAGATACTCGTCATTCTCCCCAGTTGTATCCCCCGACCCAAAGTCTGAAGCTCCAGGACACTGCCCTTGAGGCGGTAGAGGTGGGATCCCTCGCCGAGTCCGAGGAAAAAAACCAACCCTGGAGGGTAAACAGAAGAAGAAGAAGAAGAAGAAGAAGAAGAAGAAGAAGAAGAAGAAGGTAGCATGTAATCCACTGCAAAATTCCCGTGCGTAGAACGGGTACAAATGCTAATAATAATAATAATAATAATAATAATAATAACTGTATTTGCGTCTTACGAACTACTTTCACTGTTTTCGGGGACACCGAAGATTTAGTCACGCGGGAGTTCATTTACGTGCCAGTAAATCTGCTAACGCGAGGCTGATGTATTTGAGCACCTTCAAACACCACTTGAGTGAGCCAGGCTCGAACCTGCCATGTTGAGGTCGGCAGACCAGCGCCTCAAACGTCTGACCCACTCATCCCGGCACAGATCTTTAGTGGTAGACTGCTACAACTCGGTGAGCAAGTGTTCTATATCACATCTGCGCGATCTCTGTTTTACTTAACGTATTGTTACTACCCTGTGTGCATATATAAATAGTGTTCGTTATCAGACTGCCTACAGAAACAGTCCCGTTCCTGGAGAATGATTTCATGTTCACCGTTAGTAGCTGACATAAGTATAGAGCTCAGCACGAAGAGAAGTATGCAATTGAATGTGTTTAAAACATTTGTGTTTGAAATGAACGTAATTCTAACGGATTTCGATGAATACATCGTGTAACCCATTAATAATAATATTAGAAATAATCGTTTGGCCTCAGTTACCGTTTGTAAGCATTTTAATTTGACGCCATCTGGCTGCTTGCCGAGTCAATTTTGACGTTCAATTTTACTATAGACCTAGCAGACGACAGAGTAAAGGGAATCTCTCTTCGGCGGCGTCTGTGGCTGAGTTTTACTGGATTTTGTGTCCGGCCCCATGGCTAAATGGTTAGCGTGCTGACCTTTGGTCACAGGGGTCCCGGGTTCGTTTCCCGGCAGGGTCGGGAATTTTAACCTTAATTGGTTAATTTCGCTGGCACGGGAGCTGGGTGTATGTGTCCTCTTCATTTCATCCTCATCACGACTCGCAGGTCGCTTACGGGAGTCAAATCGAAAGACGTGCATCTGGCGAGCCGAACTTGTCCTCGGACACTCCCGGCACTAAAAGCCACACGCCATTTCATTTTTACTGAATTTTGTCAGGTAAACACCAAATGTGGCACCAGAGATCCTTTACACGCCGACATCGTACGACAAAGAACATCGAATGGACTTTTTTTTCCACCCTTCAAAAATTCGGCTACTTCTGCCGGGTTTGAACCCACTACCTTGTGATCCGGAGGCCAACACTGTGCCACTGATCCACAGAGCGAGCTCTTTACAGTATTCCGTTTATATTATGATATAATATGATTCTCTTTCAAGTCCTTTCCTGAGACATTTTGTTTTTCAGTTATACATTATATGATCCCGTAAGGCAATACTGCTTTCCTGTTATACATTCAGGCGCACACTGCTTCCCAACTACCATGGTATCTGTTAGAAAACAGCACATAGTGCGTACTTATAATTCAATATCCTACAAAAAATGTTTGTGTATACAATATACATACTGTTTGCATGAATAATAGCTTCTTAAGAAATTAAGGTGTACGTGCTCCTGGACACTCACCCGTCGGGCGCTGCATGGTTGGGTGGATTAGGGTGAATCACGTCATATCTACAGGACCAAATGGGTTAAATTTTCATGGGGTTATTCCTGAGATGTTCAGGTCGTACACAGCCCTAGTTTGATCTTCATCCGTTGGTAAATGGCGGACATTTGCATGTCGGAATGTAATGAGAGTAACATCTTCAGAAATCAACCTGTAATCCACTAGTGTGTTCATTCAATCAATGAGTCAGTCATTCGCCGGTGATATGCATTAGAGCTGTCACCCAGGGAGCAGATTCCCCATCAATTGTTTACCTAATTTTTTAAATGATATCAAAGAACTTGGAAATTTATTGAACACTTCCCTTGATAAAGTATTCAAGTCGCTAATTCCTTTTATTATAAATAAATATTTGCCCCAGTTTGTCTTCTTTAATTCCAACACAGAGCTCCCACTATTCGAAAAAACTTTACAGTATATTATTACTTACGAAGATATTTAGTGGTTGTAGTTAAGATGTAAGGGAGAGGGCATATATGTCTCCGGTAAGATCCCAGTTAATAGTATGATTCCAATGTATGGAGCCAGGATTACTTATTATGAGAACTGGACCCGGTCCGAAGGAAAACTGAACTATTCATTCTGGGTGATATGCGACAAAAAGTGGTGGTACGGAAATGTTGCAACCTTTGGGCTGGTATGACGTGGGAGTAAGGAGAAGTGCTCGGCTAAAGGGTATGTTTCGAACTGTCAGGGAACATATGGCTTGTAATGACGTTAGTAGAGGAACAAGCTTGTGTTAAGATAATTGTTGTTGTTTGTCCAACACTTGTCCCGTTTCTCTACTGGGTTGGGTGTGAGGTGACATGTATCTATCTTGGCGGGTTCTTATGACCGGATGCCTAACATCATCAGAGGAGTTAATGACATGAAGTGAATGACGTGATATAATATAACAGTAGGAAGGGAGAGGGTGAAACCCGGTGCCGGCGCACAGCCTATTCCTGCCGAATAGCACCCAGGGGCTCTTCAAGGCTTAAGGTCCCCATCCGACGGACGAATCACCATCAACACCGTCATACACCCACAATCCATACGGGCACTGCGGATAGGTTTGGAATTTAATCCAAACTTTTGGTACGCAATCTAGTGATTGTAAATGGTATACCATCACCTCCACTACCTTGCCGGCCAACATTCAGATGGTGAACATTTTTCGACCAACGGGAATCAAACCGGCTACCCACGGTGTTAGACAGTTTAGACTTCAACGCCTTAACGATCACGGCCACCAGGCGTGCTTAGATATTTTAAAGATCAAAATGTGAAGAATTCAAGGGGACAAATTGGGGCAAATACTCTTTTATAGGAAGAGGAATTATGGAATATAGAGTCATTTGTCAAGGAAAAAATTGAATAGGCTTAAATTTCCAAATTCTTTGAAATCGTTGAAGAAACTGCTAGGGAATCTGCCACCTGGATGACATTCCTAAATGCAGAGCAATGATAACATTGATTGATTGATTGATTGATTGATTGATTGATTGATTGATTGATTGATTGATTGATTGATTGATTGATTGATTGATTGATTGATTGATTGATTGATTGATTGATTGATTGATTGATTGATTGATTGATTGATTGATTCCGATGGCTAGGGCTTTGTACGTGTGCCATCTTCAGCATTAGAATCCATTTTGGGTAGAGACCCATCCTTACGGACGTGCAGGACGTCCATATGGTGTCAGGTCGAAAGATCTGCTCCAGGCGTTATCGGAGGACACATGACATTGTTATTACCCCTCAGACAACACCCACCATCCCCATCAAAGTTCCTTGGATTACGCAAGACGGTTGACGAATAACCACTGTGCAGACAGACCTTTTTACTAACATGTCAATTCATATTCAGTTTTTGATTTTCGTTTCTGATGAGTTCCACTCCAAAACCTCATTTCCAAATCGCAGTTAACTTGTTCCTTGCCGTCGTGTCACTTCTTAACGACATGCACGCTCAGCGCCCTTCACCTGTCACTTTTAAAACACGTGATCGCCATGCTGATGACGAGCTATAACATGGCGCTAACTTAATTTGGACTAGGATCGCGAGTTGTGCCAATTAATTCCATGATGACGGTTGCTGTAAATGAATTTCGATCAACGTCAAATTCTTGACGAACATTTCACGAGCAGAGAAGGCTGCCGAGTGGGAGACAATGAAATTCGTGTAGGCATAACAGACGTCACTGCTAATGAAATGGATGTGACTCAAGAGCTCTCACATTGATTTAAAAAAATGCTATTAGACTAGTAGTCAGATGTAATAACATTACCTCCACAAATTGACGAGTAGCATACTGCAGAATGAGGAATACCGTACCTCTCAAATATTAAATTTTATTTTAGACACGGGCAGAAACCTCAATGAAATTAACATTGCTTTACAAGGTAACGAATTCTGCACTTAAAAATTTAGCGTATTTCATACTGCTGTATGTGGAAGTTCACCCTAGAATTCGAATAAAAGTCCCACAGAACATTATTCGTTCCATTATTATCTAAACTGTGGTTCACGGAATAATCTCTCTGTCCGGCGTAAGGATCGATTTTTGGCATAATTAATAACTGTTATTGTTATAAGTAGGCTAGTAGTAGTAGTAGTAGTATTTTTCCTTTCATCCATCTTGGCCAGCTGTAAAGAATATTCTTTTTAGTAAGTACTCGGATACTTATTTTGAATGTCTTCTTTTGGGATATGTATTGAACCCATAATTCTAAGGTTCAAGGGCTCAGTATTATATGTCTGAAGCGAATTTTTGTACATATCTTTATTGTGACGTTGACTAATAATTTACGGACAATTTTGCAGATTTAGAAATATTGTTATGTGTATAATATCAAGTATGAATATTTGAGTTTATTTAGTTTCGCGTTAAACTATTTTCTTGTGCCACCGCAGATTGTCTGAGAAGTAGTTGATTATTTAAAACAAATAATAAAAGTAAGTCACAACTATATGTATTTGTGCGTCGCACTATAGATATGACGTACTGGGACTGACACGAAGCAGCCTAGGGACCCCGAAAACTATGGAATAAACACTGATCTCGGTCATTTTAGGAATTTCTTTTAACCCCTTCTGAACTCCATGCCGATGGAGGCTGAACAGGGACTTAAACGGCATCCAGAGTGTCACAGTTCATCTCAGCGACCCCAAAAACTATGGATTCGACAGTAATATCGGTCGTTGTATATGCCATCCCCTCACGCAGGGGTGCTAGGGGTGTATTTCCTCCGCAAAATGTTTTCAGATAGTAAGTCATATGTGTACCAAGTTCGATTAAGAGCTATGCTGAAACATACACCCACAATTTCGATCATTTTGGACATTTTCTTTTTCACCCCTTCCCAACCCTCATGTCTACAGGGGATGAACATGGACTTAAACAATATCCAGAGTGTCACTATTCAGCACAGCGACCCCAAAAACTATGTATTCTACATTAATTTTATATTTCACCCCCTTTCCACCCACCGCCCTTAGCGCTGCTGGTTTTTAGAAATGCATTTTATATATTTTTTTAAAGGTGTGCAAGCGACTGGGTTACAAGTGAAAGGGTGCAAGTGATTGCAGGATTGCACGAAAAAAAATATCGCGACAAGCGTAATAATTATTTTTGCTTAAGACTTCACACACAAATACACAACACTACATAGAACAAATTTGTATTAATAATGTTTTGATTAACGTTCATCAGAATTTATAGTATTTTTCAAACTTTGCAGCTCATTTCCTCAGGAGTATATTTTTAGCACTTATGCCCCCTTTGCTTCTATCCCCCTCATGCACGCTTTTTCTGAAGTTATAGATAATTCCAAACACGTTTTCTTCACATGTCTAAATAAATAAGAAAATGAACTGCTAAGCACAATTCAAATATATTTTCTCTCTCAAAATATTAGTTGGTTCTCAACCAAACTTGGTACCCATATGACTTAGACTACTGTCTGGAAAAAATACTCTAGGGCAAAGCCGTGTCCAGAAATTTCTTTCGGAGTGGGGTTAGGATTTCGGAGGGGGAGTCTTCTGAAAAAACTATAAGTTTAGTAACAAATACTTTTTACTTTCAAATAGATTTTTTAAAAATTTGCTTTACGTCACACCGACACAGATAGGTGTAATGGCAACGATGGGATAGAAAAGGGCTAGGAGGGGGGAGGAAGTTGCCTTGGCCTTAATTAAGGTACGGCCCCAGTATTCGCCTGGTGTGAAAATGGGAAACCAATGTTTCAGGGTTCTGATAGTGGGGTTCGTACCCATTATCTCCCGAATAACAGTGGTGGTATTTCTTCTTTCTTTCTTTCTTTCTTTCTTTCTTTCTTTCTTTCTTTCTTTCTTTCGTTATCAGCTTACCCTCCAGGGTTGGTTTTTCCCTCGGACTCAGCGAGGGATCCCACCTCTACCGCCTCAAGGGCAGTGCCCTTGAGCTTCAGACACTTGGTCGGGGATACAACTGGGGAGGATGACCAGTACCTCGCCCAGGCGGCCTCACCTGCTATGCTGAACAGGGGCCTTGCGGGGGGATGGGGAGATTGGAAGGAATGGACAAGGAAGAGGGAAGGAAGCGGCCCTGGCCTTAAGTTAGGTACTGCACCTGTCCAGGGTTCCAATGCATAAAAATAATAGGCCTAGGAGTGGGAAGGAAGCGGCCGTGACCTAACATATGCCCGGTCTGAAAATCCGAATAGATTTTACAGAGATAAAAGTTTGAAATAGTTTTAGAGCAGTACCTTTTACAACTGAAGGGGTGAAGTATAAAGGAAAATGCATAACCGTCTGGTGGGCAGAACACGCTTTAACATGTGCGTGCAGTACGACACAAAGATTTCTGTCATTTGTTTAAAAATGGAGGCAACAATATATTTCACTGTTAGTATTAAGAATTTTTAGAGATTTTATTCATTTTTTAAAAATCTTCTAGTGGCACGATAAAATGAAAATATTTATATACGTTTATTGATATTGATTTTTATGGTGCAAAATGTATTAAGAACAGAAAAACAAACGATCCTTATACCTAACCAAAATTATCTCTACAATAAATTTGTTAACTGTGTTCATAGAGAAACCTTTAAGATGGCACAGATTTTACACTTTAAATTGTTTATTTTGCAAAATTGTAGTCTGTATAATATTTCTAATTTATTGTAGGCTATTTGAAGCCTGTGTATGCTGTTACGATTTGCCAAGTTAACTTCTATTTCGGTGGGAGTTTTAACCCTCTTAACATTCCTTCTGTGAACGGGCTTGCTGTAGGGTAAGACACACAGAGCAGCCCCCAGGGAAGGGGGTGACATGTCGAAATAATCGAAAAGGACCTATATTAATCTCGAATCCACAGTGTTTGGGGTCACTGAGATGAATTTTGACATTATGGATGTCGTTGAAGCCAACGTTGAGAAGGGTTGAAAAAGGGAATGCCCAAAATTACTTATATAAGTGTAGAAACCTCAGCTTTGGGGTTCAATAGGCTTATTAGCGACAGTACCAGTGACAGTTGGAATCGTGTACATCATCTCCATAGCTCAAAGCGTAAATATATAGAATTATCTTACATTCATTATTTATTTCAAAGAGTCAGCTACTCCCCAGACACTCTCGGCTACCAAAAGGACAAAATTTACCGTGAAACTAAATGGTCTCCAACTAACAGTGACTGATTCCTTTAAGAAAATAGTAGAATACATAGTAAACTGTAGGTTATCACAGTGCAAATTTATATTTCACTAATGATGTAACATAAAAATCACTTTTCATCTCGAGATCACATAAAACAAACCTGTTATTGTTAGTCTACTTGTTATCTACCAGTTGTCCTTTGCCAGTCAAAAAATTGTGACAATATAAACAGACGATAAAAAAAGTGTGCATTGAACATTTATCAAGTCTTTTATATGACAGTGTCAATATTATCTGCGCGCGCATTGCGGTATCTGCAAGGTAACGGCTATCGATGTTCTGTGGCTGGCTATGAGCACGATATCACCCATCAGATACAGGCATTCAATTACTGGGCACTGTTTGATCCACGCTCTAGATGATTCGCTACTGATAGCCTACCCTTTATATGGGACTAGCGCGATAAGCTTGTTTCGGTAGCTCTCGCAAACACATACATGGTGACAAGTTCATTTGATCAGCCTACATCCACCTATGTGGAACATCCACTGCTGCTAGTAACCGCTGACAAATTGACCTAAACTAATTTTTTAAAAATATTGTAAGGATATTATTTTACTGAATATTAGCTGCTGTATCCGTCCTTCATGTTATATAGATAGATAGATAGAGAGATAGATAGATAGATAGATAGATAGATAGATAGATAGATAGATAGATAGATTTACTTATTTATTTATTTATTTATTTATTTATTTATTTATTTATTTATTTATTTATTTATTTATTTATTTATTTATTTATTTATTCACTACCAACAGAATAAATCCCTATAATAGGCTGAAACATGAAATCACGTGGAAGTAGAAAGAACATAATCTCAGTATGTGGATATTAGCTGAGTTTTCTTTGTGGACCGTATTTTAAAATCAATTAACCTTTCTTTCTTTCTTTCTTTCTTTCTTTCTTTCTTTCTTTCTTTCTTTCTTTCTTAATCCGTTTACCGTCCAGGGTTGGTTTCTCCTTCGGACTCAGCGAGAAATCCCTCAATGGCAGTGTATAAAGCGTGAGATTTTGGGTCGGGGGATACAACCGTGGAGGAGGATCATTACTTCGCCCAGGTTGCCTCATATGCTGAACAAGGTCTTGTGGGGGATGAGAAGATCGGAAGAGATAGACGAGGAAGAGAGAAGGAAGATGCCGTGGCCTTAAGTTACGTACCATCCCCGCATTTGCCTGTAGGAGAAGTAGGAAACCATAGAAAACCACTTCCAGGATGGCTGAGGTGAGTATCGAACACCCCTCTTCTCAGTTGACCTCCCGAGGCTGAGTGACTAAGTTCCAGCCCTCGTACCATTTTTAAAATTTCGTGGCAGAGCCGGGAATCGGACCCGGGCCTCCGCGGATGTCAGTTAATCACACTAACCAAAACACCACAGAGACGGATAATTAATGAATATGAATAAGAAGTCAAATTTCCTTCCGAGAAAATCAAATGATCAAAAATTAATCATTTTTATTTCAGAAACAATATAAGTCACATTTTTGGTAATTTTGAGTTAACACTGAAGTTACTTTATTATTGAGAGTTTAAAGTGGTCATAAAAATGATTTTGATGCAGGTACTGTACCCGCTCAAAGCCTGAGTTCCAACCAGCATTTATCTCAGGGAGTGTTACGGTCCGAATCTATCGCAACTAATAAACAATAAAAAAATATATATTTTGAGATATAAGATCTCAAACTAAATGTAAGGGCGCCATCCAATCAGTACTACAGGGTTGAACTGGACACTCTAATCTTTAACTTTAGGGCTCATCACCAAACATACGAATTATATATATATATTCAGATCAAAGGGAAATTATGAAGGCTCCGTCCTAGGAATGGGGACGGATATTTAAACGGTCACCAAGGGTTTACTATTCTACAAGAACAAGAACCTGGAACTGTTTCCTTGCAAATGCTGAAGGAGCATTTTATTTAAGTAAACAAATTAATTTTTACACACAATCAAAATTTGTTGACCCTTGATTTGCCGGTAATTTGGCAAATTATTCCTGAAAAATGATTACATAATATTTATCACTTCTGACCACCCTTTCATTTGGGTGGTGGAACCGTTGATATATGAAGGTATCAGATTTACCTCCGTTAACACCATGACCGTATTTGGTCATGGACCAATTACCTGTTGGCTAAGTGGGCGCGTTCACATGGACCATGTTATCGCCTCCACTTTGATTGAGATGAGACCAACCCGGGAAACTACAAACTCTCCCCGGGTTCCTAACCAAGATATGCTAATCATTAGTTGAAGGAAACGACAAAGCGACTATAACCTAATGGTCCAGATGTAGGGATTTGCCTTCATTTTACAACTATTAACTTAACTTATTATTCACAACACTTGGCATTATTACGTTAATTCGCCAGCTGACTTCCCTAGTATCATTCATCATCATCATCCGAAATAATAAAATAAAATAAAAATATAAAAAATATTATTATTATTATTATGATTATTATTATTATTATCAACATTATTATTAATAGTTGAAATCGTGATTATCGTAACCCGTAATCATCCTCGCTATAATACTTCCACTTCTCGCTCTTATTATTCTCATAAAAAATAAAAAAGTAGCTTCCTTTTTTATTCTTCTTCTCCTTCTTCAAATATTCTCATTATTATTATTAGTTAAAAATATCAAATTTTTCATTTCAACTCCCAACATCATCATTATGTCCAAAATGTAAAAAGTAAATTCTTCTTCTTCTTCTCCTCCTTCAAAAAAGTAGCTTCTTTTTTTATACTTCAAATTTTATCATTATTAAAGTGGTTTGAAAATTTCAATATTTTCAATTCAATTCCCACCATCATTATTATGTTCATAAATAAAAATTTAAAAATTCTTCTCCTTCAAATATTTCTTATTATTATTAGTATTATTAATTTTAAAAAAATTTCGCTTCTTACACGGTAGTCCACTCTTAATATGTTTAACGCATAACCCCTTTTACAATTCCGATTTATTTTGGCACTAATCAATCCAGATATGATTTACTTGGAATATTATTATTATTATTATTAATATTCTTATTCTCTCGAGAATTTTGTTTTTTATTCACCATCTTTATAATTTAGTCACATACGTTCTCTCCCAAACAGAAATCACCAAGATCCGAATTCACATCGGTCGGGACATAATAGTTTTCGAACCCGCAACCTTATTTTTGTACTGTCGTTAATTCATGGAGACCATATGCTCCTAAGACAATTCTCAAATCCTATAACACCTCGCAGTTTGGCAAATACCTCCAATCTCTGCAAGTGTTAAATTATTCCTTCCTTCTCCATTTTGAAGTCCATTTATCCATCGGAACTCTTCAAAACATTTTCACTAATTAACCCTCGGTGTGTGGACTCTATTCTGCCACTCATATCACCGGTATAGAAATACAACCTCTATGTAGGCCTTAAGATCCATCTATTTCTTCATCAACATCAGTACAATTCACTTTCATTTCGGGCCGGATTTCTGTCCCACAAAACTCCAAATCTCAACTTTTGGCTCAAATCACTCTGGGCCTCAAACATAGCGTGACCACATTACCAAAATGCCTATCTCGTTTCTACCAAAATTATTTATGATTATTATGGAGTCCAAAAACGTTAAATCAACAATTAGTGTTAAAATCGGATTCAATGCCCAAATTAATTATTCATGCCACATAATATCTCCACATTTAAATTACTTTAATTTGCAATCATTCTATCCAACTAGGCCCGTGCCTTTATTCTCAAAGATTATTATTAAACACGCCTTTATACATTACCCAATATTAACTTATTACTCCGACACTTCTACAGATTATTATTATTTTGTCCACTGGCGAACTTCGCGATATTTACAAACAAATCACTGGACTTCATTCCGTCCCACAACAATTTATATCACTTGGCAACCCTACCTCTGGATTATCTTAACCACATGCTTTAATATCTATAAAAGTTCCGATACTGAAAAAACACTTTGGAAGCACTTCTAAATGAATATTAACATTATCTTTACGTGAAACGTGTTCCATATCATATCAAACAACTCAAGCACTTGAATGAACAACTCAACCCTACTATACTCTATTTAATAATCAAAATTATGATGAGTGCTCGATCTAATCATGTACATATTAATTTGTCCCTTTGTCTATCTACCTTTGAATTTATACCAGCCGTAACGGCTCGTTTCACAATCAAGTTACCATGATAAAATAATATGATTTCCTCCCCCTAACGATAGCAATCTACAAATATTTGAAAAGATTACTCATCTCTGCCCTTGTAGTCTGCTAAAAACCGGACGAGAAGCCTAGCCCCTCTGGTTTTAGCACTGCATTCCACTGGTATTCATGCCAGCTTGAAGAATTAATCCTTGACCCTTTTCAACTTTACACATTTTGAATAAAAACAAATAAAATAACTGTTGCACTCTGGAATAATTTCCACCCTAAATTCTACTCACAAATTTATCACTCTCGGCCTTGTATCTAGCCCACTTAATGTAGATATACATTCTTCATTCCTTTCCCGGACACTAGGAACATGGGATACCTCGGGATCCCCTTTACAACGGCCCGTGCGCGCACTTGAATTTCCCGTCTCATGTTCGTGTAGCTGACCAGGTATCAGTTTAGAATCGACTGTTTACTAGGTGACATAAACACTCGTGACCGTTCTCATGTAACGCACTTCCTAATCTGTTGGTAGAATCTCACACTCCGTAAGTTATGCTTTACTGAGTCCTGTCTATTTGAAACACTTCATACTAGTATACTGCTCAAGACTGTAATATGAGCTACATCACGTCATGAATCACCGTACTATGTAACAATATAATACTTCGAACCCTACTCCACGAGTAAGTACACACACGCACCCCTGGCATAATCACGGCTCGAACAAGATATCAGAAGTTGTCACGCACCCCAGGCGTGGTATCCGCTCGAACGCTTTGTCAAAAGTAGTTACGCACCCCTGGCGTGGTATCCGTCCGAACAATTTGTCAGAAGTAGTTGTTAGTCCTTGTCCACGACCTCATATTTATACTTGTATCCCCTATCTTCCGAGTTCAAGGGAGGTTATCTTAGGACCCGCAGTCCCGATATCCTCATATGACTATTTGCGCCTTTGCCAGTGGCTTAAATATGATATCCAATGATGTAATTATGTTCTCAAAGGCTCTATACCAATTCTCAACTATTATCGTTCGCTGGTAATGGATATATTTGCGAATTTAGCTGCCGTATCCCGGCTCGGGATTTCGCGCTCTATTGTGGCGTCCTTTACATCCAGCCAATCAACGAATAGCGTCCATGAATTCTCAGAATTACACCATGCAATCTCCCGCAATTATTAACTTTTTATAAGTTTTATAATATAGTAAGGCTCCTAAATTCCACCTTATTCTGAACTGATAACTCACTCCCTTCTATCAGTTTAATCCGCGGAGTTAGCCTCGCTAGTGCTTCTTACAATACGAAGTTGTCGCCTTGCTTTGGTCAAATGAATTTTTCCATTGGTCCACCTAAACCACGTGACCGGGAAGGCTCATATTTTTTTCTTCCAGTGCCAACCCCGCGTTCAACTCCCGCTAGTACATGGAGATACCCTGCCATCATTTCTCAGAAATTTGCACCCGGTTCTCTGCGCTGTCGCCACTACCTATTCTGCCCGGGGCTATGAAAACTTTCCGCAACTTGTCAACAACTCGTGCCTTTCTCTTTCCCCCTTCGTCACAATTTCTGAGAATTCTAATTCTGCCGTTCATTGTGTTTGTTAATCTCAGTGGAGACAATAGTTTGTGCATGTTTCACCATACCATCTTGGCCTGGCCTGCTCTTACTGTATGTACAGTACGATCTTCTCGCTTCTGAAAATGAAATATATATTCCTCCATAAATAATTACAATTGCATGACGCTTATCACACCCCCACCAGGGCGCAGTACCACGTGAGACCTGCTCTTAAGCCCCTATTAAAGGTGATGCAATAAGGTGAAAAATGAAATCTTATGACGGGTAGAAAGAAACTAATATCAGTATCTTCAAGGACAAGACTTTGCGACGTTGCGGCATCTGACGGAAACTGGCTGAACTACCAGCACTAGAGTTCGGCCGACACTCGCAAGTCAATAATCAGAGCTTTATTAAAATCACGATTAAATATATAAAGAATCCCTAAGTTTAAAGTATGTTAAAATAGCCGATTAGAGAAAAATGTAAATTTTTTTACGGTATAGTTTGCATCTAATTTGAACACCATGTCGACTTAAAATAAGTTTAAGAAAACCGCAGTTCAGAGCTCAATTTTATATGGACATTCGTCATTTTATCTACCATTTTTATAACTATATTTGCATTTTTTTTGAAATGCTTTTACACTAATGAAAAGTGTATCACAGACTACCGTACGCTATAAAAACAAAATCATTTTATCTTGTTCCGTTTCCTTATAAAAACTCCTACAAACTTTTGACCCATGTTACAACAACTACTAAGCTGGTGGCCGGCCATTCCAGCTCCGACCGCCTCTTAAGTGAGTTTCCTTTGTGGAGAGTATTTTATAATAACTAACTTATTAAGCACAATGTGCATACGATATAATGGAAGATCTACGCAAGCGTCAAAAAATGTAATATTCATAGGTGCATTACGCGCCATATACATAATTCACAAATTTTCACCAGTCTTTAGTAACTCTGGCTATGGGTCGCCGGGCTGAGGAGATAACGGCGTGCTCGGTTTACCCGAAAGGACGTGGGTTCGATTCCCCGTTATGAAGTCGTAAAATTGAAGAAAATATATTTCCACAGCCGGAGGTGCATATCATCCTGAGGTTCACTCAGCCTACACCAGAAATGAGTACCAGGTTAATTCCTAGGGGCAAAGGCCACCGGGCGTAGAAGTAACCACTCTGCCACTCTAACTTTCGGTGAACCATGTTTTTTTTACAAAGCTGCTTTACGTCGCACTGACACGGATAGGTCTTATGGCGACGATGGGATAAAAAAGGGCTAGGAGTGCGAAGGAAGCTGCCTTGGCCTTAATTAAGGTACAGCCCCAGTATTCGCCGGGTGTGAAAATGGGAAACCAATGTTTCAGGGTTGCTGATAGTGGGGTTCGTACCCATTATCTCCCGAATAACAGTGGTGCTACTGTATTTCTTCTTTATTTCTTTCTTAATCTGCTTACCCTCCAGGGTTGGTTTTTCCCTCGGACACAGCGAGGAATCCCACCTCTACCGCCTTAAGGGCAGTGTCCTGGAGCTTCAGACACTTGCTCGGGGGATACAACTGGGAAGGATGAACAATACCTCGCCCAGGGGGCCTCAAATGCTGTGCTGAACAGGGGCCTTGCGGGGGGATGGGGAGATTGGAAGGGATATACAAGGAAGAGGGAAGGAAGCGGCCGTGGCCTTAAGTTAGGTACCATCCCAGAATTTGCCTGGAGAAGAAGTGGGAACCACGGAAAACCACTTCCAGGATGGCTAAGGTGGGAATCGAACCCACCTCTACTCAGTTGACATCCCGAGGCTGAGTGGACCCCGTTCTAGCCGTCGTACCACTTTTCAAATTTCGTGGCAGAGCCGGGAATCGAATCCAGGCCTCCTGGGATTGCAGCTTATCACACTAACCACTACACCACAGAGGCGGACAGTGGTATTTAATGTAAAAATATTTAATGATTCATCATACTCACTCCAGTTTTATGCTCTATGTGTATGTACCTTTCGTAAGCATCACTTCATCACAGTTATACTGCCTTTATCAGCTTGTCCTAATGATACGAGTTCGCTGTGTGGTTAGGAGCGCGCAGCTGTGAGCTTGCATCCGGGAGATAGTGGATTTGAATCAAACTCTGAGCAGCCCTGAAGATGGTTTTCCGTGGTTTCCTATTTTCACACCAGGCAAATGCTGGGGCTGTACCTTGATTAAGGCCACGGCCGCTTCCTTCCAACTCCTAGCCGTGTCCTATCCCATCGTCGCCTTAAGACATACCGGTATATGTGTCGGTGCGATGTAAAGCCACTAGAAAAAAAAATATATGCAAGAGACAGAGAAATTATTTGAGACATCTTTATTGCCTTAATTTGAAACATTTTCGTCCTTTCCTGTGTGTAATTGGGTGTGTCTAAATGCTGCTGAAGGGCTACAGAGAATTGTCAGTTCGTTTTGCAAGAGTTAACGTCTTTTTTGAGGAAGTCTGTTCACATCTTTACAAACGGATTCTGTAATCCGCGTTTCACATCTTTCTGCGTGGTTGAAACCCTGAAAATGAAAACCTACAACCTGTTTTCCAGTCATTGACCGGGTAAGGGATGTAATGAATGAATCATATATAGGCTACTAGTACGATGGGGTCGCCACTCCCAAAGTGATTTATTAATGACTGATAGATGTCATAAATGAGAATGGAGAGTGTTGCTGGAATAAAATATGACAGGGAAAACCAGAGTATCCGGAGGAAAACCTGGCCCGCCTCCGCTTTCTCCAGCACAAGTCTCACGTGGAGTAACCGGGATTTTAACCACCAGTATCCAGCGGTGAGAGACCGACGCGCTGCCGTCTGAGCCACGCAGGCTCCTGGTTGAAATTCTACGAATACTATTTCTATTGACGGAAACTACATATGTCCTTGTTCCATCTATCAGCCAGAATCTGTCGTATCACGAACAAAGACCTAACTGGGGGTGCGTAATAGTACCATTTAGATAGGCACAGCAACAGTAGGCTGTCAACATGGCGTCTTATGCGTAGGTTCAGTACTTGAAAATAACGTGTTATTCGTATAAGTACATTGATTTTTATTAGACGATACTTTCGTAGAGGAACGTGGAAAAGGTTCACAATCCAAGGAGATAAAATCAAAACTCTGAGATTTTCCGGAGATATTGTTATTTTATCTGAGACTGCAGAAGATCTAGAGAATTTTCTGAATAGTATGGGCAGAGTCTCGGGAAGGAGTACAAGGTGAAAATAAGTAAGTCCAGAACAAAAGTTACGGAGTGCGGTCGAAAGAAGTCAGGTGATGCAGGAAATATTTGATTAGGAAATGAAGTCTTAAAGGAAGTAGAGGCATATCGTTACTTGGATATTAAAATAACTAACGATGGCAGAAGTCAGGATAATATACAATGCAGACAAGCACAAATAAGGAAGGCCCTTCTTATGAAAAGAAACTTCCTCACTTCGGACATTGATATAGGAATTAGAAAAATGGTTTGAAGGGTTTTGCGTGGAGCGTGGCATTGTATAGAAGTGAAACATGGACGATAACTAGATCAGAAAGGAAGAGAATAGAAGCTTTAGACATTTCGTGTTACAGAAGAATGCTGAAGGTGAGATGGATAGGTCGAATCACGACTGAAGAGATACTGAATCGAATTGGTGAGAGGAGATCGATTTGGCTATATTTCACGAGAAAGAGAAAGAATGATAGGTCACAACTTAAGACTGTAACCGTACAACAGGGTTACAGATTCCATTCAGTATTTATTATTATTATTATTATTATCATTATTATTATTATTATTATTATTAACCAGATTCATTAGATTTTATATATTCTGTTTCTCATCACTTAGACTGTAATAATTAGGTATCACGTATATTATTGTATTTCATCATAGGTTAAGTGAATATGTTTGTAATTATTCTGTATTGTAGTAAGTGAGATTTGTTGGTTTCATATTGTCATGCTGTGGCTTGTAACTTTGGCTAGATGAGCTGGCATAGTATTTTGCAATCGAGGCTATGTTTAACTGGGAATGTTTTGTACAAGGAGATTTCCCGGTGACGCATTCGGTATAGTCATTCTCGGACCGCTTGGGTACGCTTAGACAGCGCGTGACTGATGACATCAGTGCGTGGACACGTGATTGCGACCAAGTGTCAGTATTCGCCAGCTACTGTATGTGGAAGTGGAAGGGATGAACAGTGAGTGGGGAGATGAGTCGTCATCGCGAGGTGATATAAGTCGAGGCAACGGTAGTGAGAGAGGCAGATGATATCATTCAGTAGATGGTACTCAGTTCATAAGCAGTTGATATTGTGGAGATCATATGTAACAGTCTGATGTATCAAATGGAAGAAGTGGTCTTAGTGTGATGGTCAGAGCTAAGAGTTGTGTTTTTAAGAGGTCCGGTAATAATCGAGGAGGTCTACAAGTGGTGCTTGTATCCGAGCAGAGACGGGTACTATAATGATAAAGAAACATCATCTTCTTGTGAGGATGGACTTCACAAGATGTTTCAATAATATTTTCCAATTATTTAAAATATATTGAGTGGACGTAATTACATTGGAGCTCCCTACACGCGTACATGGTATGTAGGCCAACTCCTTGTTATATAAGAAGATTACAACAGACGGCTCCCGACTTCAGCTCACAGGTTTTCCCAAGAATTTCAAGTTCAACAGCGGTGTATGCAGACAACAGGTAATTAAAGCATCAGACATGTTATGCATTCATAACATGAAGAAGAGTGTAATCAGCGGCGATATCACATCTCACTTCAAGTTCATGCCAATAGCTTTTTTGTTTAGATTAAATTTTCCTTTTCTTTGTACCGCAAATCTCACGATATATTTCTTTTGTTAAATTAAAAGACGTAAATGATTGTTCATTGTGACGTAAATTTAGTCATAAACTCAGTTTTATTTTTAATTATAATAAGTGATTCCAGTTCCATGTACAATCCTCAATTGTGGAAATGCAACAGTAATTTAATATTGTCCTGATCCATATCCCTGTATATTGCCAGATATGTGAGTTTATCACCTCACGCCTTGAGATAATTGATATAAGAGGTATGCTCTACCGAATTTTGTTGTTTTTCTTAAAAAAGCAACTGGCGCTCAAACAAATGTTATGTATATTGTGTGAAGGAGATGTAAGTATAATAGTAGTGGTAAGAGTAGCCACAAGACACTCAGGATTTGTTCGTTTGGTTTTTTTGAGGGAAGTGTAGGTGGTAAGAACGGTAAGGGTAGACCAAGGTATGAATGTGAAAAGCAGATTAGAACAGTATCGTATGTAGCTGTTACGTAGAAATGAAAATATTACAACAGGATAGGGTAGAATATGTCACCTAACTGGAAGGGGAGTGTAGGAACATAACAGTGGAAAGTACCCGTTTAGCTCACCTCTACTACTGAGGCAGGTTCGTGAATCGCAGAAAAGCCAAGCTTTACTGATATTGATCTTCATCTGTTTGCACCTTTACACCCCACTTCCGGGCGACTGGCTGTGATGAGATTCAAGGTGGTCTGGCGAACTCACCCACCCGCAGAGTCGCATTTCGGCTCTGTCGTGGGGATAATGCGATGAGTTATGAGTGAGTAGTCACAGCGGGGGCAATGCCAGGAAATGAAGGGTGATGAGGCTTCTGGGCATGTACGGCCTAGACCTCCTCCAAGCCAGCTAATTACTCGTCATGATTCCTGGCCCCCCACCGCCGCCCGCCATCTGCACGCGGATACACTGGCAACTCCGACCAGGGTCTAAAAACCTTTCACTCAATGCTTAGCTCTGAGATTGCAGGAATGATTACCATAAACGTCCTTTTAACTTATCTTGGGCGGGAGTTTTAATTGACACGTCTACACGACATTTGTTTTAGGTAAAAAGAAAAAACAAACTACGTGTCTCCCCCGAGGCGCAACAAATTGAAGCTACCGTACGGAATCAGTATTTTTATTGTTCAGTGGTGGCTTGTAAATAACGCAACGAGTATTTTTGACCATTGCGCGTTGGGAAAAATTACAGGAGATATCCAGTTGTTGAAATGACAGCAGCTCGGCAATACAACTGCCTCAGTAACAAGTATTGAGTCGTTAATGCAAATTTTAGCATTACTGGTGTTATGAAGAGAGCAAAGTCGAGTTCTATGTGATAATATAATCAATCAATCAATCAATCAATCAATCAATCAATCAATCAATCAATCAATCAATCAATCAATCAATCAATCAATCAATCAACCAACCAATCAATCAATCAATCAATCAATAAATCAACTATATTTAGGGCAGTCGCCCAAGTGACAGATTCCCTATCATTGTTTGCCTACTTTTCAAAGAACTTGGAAATGTATCGAACATTTCCCTTGGAAAATTATTCCAATCCCTTCTTACTCTTCCTATTGTTACTTTCCTACATCGCTGACTAACTTTTGAAACATATATAATCGGCAGCCCTGAAAATGGTTTTCCGTGGTTTCCCATTTTCACACCAGGCAAATGCTGGGGCTGTACCTTAATTAAGGCCACGGCCGCTTCCTCGCAACCCCTAAGCCTTTCGTATCCCATCGTCGCCATAAGACCTATCTGTGTCGGTGCGACGTAAAGCCCCTAGCAAAAAAAAAAAGAAACATATATAAATCTGGATTTAATTGAAAAATCTGAATATCTGCATTTATAATGGAAATTATGAAAATTAACATTCATTAAATAAAATACACACTCGTTGGACCTTGTACTCACACTTACTTGTTACCTGCTTACTTACACATACGTTATTTGAAGGGCGCCAGCTGCCACTCAGTGCAGCAATAATAGAATGAGACTCTTGACTATCTCTAGGGTGTGGGGTAATAAGCTTACTTTTGACAACATACCATATAAGTTCTGGGAAAAGGAGATTGGCGTTCGGTTTCCCCATTAATTTTGAGGTTAAGATTTTACTGTCAATGAAATGAAACTATGAATTCGTTTGATAGAACAATATATATTCTTTAAATAATATATTAAAAAAATAGTAAGTCTTGTTGCGATAAAACAGATGAGAATATGAAATTATGACATTGCAACTGAAAGAAACTAGGCATGAATTTGAATTCTTCTTGACCGGACATTTAACAATTGATACGAAATATTTCCCTCACTGATTCACTTGACTGTACCTTCAACACTTTGAGTGTAATTACGACGTATTCCTTTGATCTGGTGTTTACTGTAGATGTGTCACGCCTAACTTGGTGATACATCCTTGTGACTGCTTCTTCTCCATATCATCTGACTTCTTTGTAAGTCAATATGGTATTACCTCTTGGCAGGTCCAGGGTTGCCCTCTCTGACTCCATGGTAAGCCCTTGCGGCCGTGTCTTCCAACGGACCAACTTTGTCCTCACTCTCTCAATGACCAATAATTAATGGCTCACTGACTCTTCTCCATCTCTCGTTCACACTCGTTGACTGACCGACTGAGGCCTCTTCATCTAGTAGACTTGTTCACTGTACTGCTTCCGTTTAAATAATGACTTATGACCGACTGAGGCCTCTCCTTCCCGTAGACTGACGCTATAAGGCGCTGGTCCTCGTATTTATAACCATTGGTTGACACACCTACGCAATCTCCAGAAATAACAATGACATACTCTCACAACGCGGCAAATATTACATACAGTTGTGAAACCGCCGCCGGCTCGTTGGGTTTCTCAAATAAAGTGAGCTCAGTGCTAACTAAATACGATGACGTAGCCATGGCGTAGCAGTGACTTGGCAGAATCGCCAGTAGTATAACAATATAACGACGTCACATCCACATCTGATACATCGAAACTCTCACTGTACAAGTATTTAATGATAATCTACATATACGTATATATGCATACACTCAATTACAAATACGCCTGCGACAAGCTTTGCGTACTGGAATTGAATAATAATTATAACAAAATAATAGTAATCTCACAGATAAAATAATAATAATACGGACATAATAATAATAATAATAATAATAATAATAATAATAATACAGATAATACCTCGTAAAGGGATTTGAACCGTTACACTATACATGAATATTTTCAATAAACTTTCCTCTTGAACTCCAATTTCCATTTTATCTTTTCCTACCTTTCAAACTCCACTCTTTCTTACTCGTGTACTAATGTCATTCCACGCCACCTATCCACTGACAGATCAGAACATACCGCTTAGTCGAGCAGCTCGTCTCCTTACTCCCAAGTCTTCGCAGCCCGAAGCTTACACCATTTTCGTAACACTACCCCATTTCAGAAAATCTTCCAGAACAAATAGTGCTGTTTTTCCTTTCGTTCTCCATACACTGGAAATATACTCTAATTGGTGTCGTTTTAGATACTTATACGCTCTCTCCATAACATACTTGCTGCAACGCCTAAATGCCCTGATAACTGTATTAAAAAATCTGTAACCTTTACTTGCGACCTTGTTCTTGTGATTACCCCATATTTACTTAGACGGCAAGTTCGTCCAATGCGGTATTTGTGGGAAGAACCGCTCATATTTGTTATTATGTTTGTAATTTACATTATTCTTACATCATGTAAGTTTTCGTGCCATTTGTCGTCTTTCTTAAAAATTCATATTCCTGTTAAGCAATTGCTGTGAATTTTATATATAACATTAGATCCTAATATTTTTGCATTCACTTACAGTATTCTTGTATTATTGGCTGAATTCTTGGTTGTTGTTTTTTTTTTTTTTTTCGTGAGTGAACTATCTGTCAGTAGAGTGGATTTTACATACACAGAAATATGAAGCTTAACTTGGGCTACTTAACTACTTACAGGTACGTATACCATGCAGTCGTTACAAATACTATGTTTCTCTGGTCCCCTGGTGCTACCGGCTCCGAAGGGCCAAGAGCGTACCGACTGTCCACTGCTCAGCCCGAAGTCCTGTAGGTTATAAGATTCGCGTGGTCAGCGCAACGAGTCCTCTCAGCCGCAATTCTTGGCTTTCTTGACCAAGATTGCCATCTCACCGTTAAATAGCGTGGACCTCGATCCAGGCCTCAAATCAAATTAAAAATCCTTGACCTGGACCAGAATCAAAACCCGAACCTTCGAGTAAGAAACAGGTGCGCTACTCATAGAGCACCAGGTTGGTAAAATATTTCCCTTGTACCGTGCAGTAAATGTTAGATACCTGCATTAACATAACACTTTTGTAGCTAGCCTTTCCTGGATTATTAGGGGTTATCGTAATCGTTATCAACACCAGTGTCCGACTAGTTGGCTGAATGGTCAGCGTACTGGCCTTCGGTTCAGAGGCTCTTGGGTTCGATTCCCGGTCGAGTCGGGAATTAACCTCAATTGGCTAATTCCAATGGCTAGGGGCAGGGTGTTTGTGGCGTATTGAGCATTAGAAATCATCCTAGGTAGGGCCCTCATCTTCACAGACATGCAGGTCGCCTTATAGGCCGTCCGGGAGAAGAAAACCCGCACCAGGCCTCACCGGACGCTATACGCTATTTATTTATTTATCAACGGTTATTTTTGGGTAACTGTCCCAGCTGTAACCGTTAAACGAAAGTAAGTGCAAAACCCATCACTATACTGTTTTCTGGGAGAGGACTGACGGATGTTACCTACCTGGGCTGCTCTTATCCATATCCGGCTCCTGAAGTAGGAAGATTTGAATTTTTAGACATGATATAGGCTTTTGGGTTGAGGCTTTCTCGTGAACAGTCGAGATTTTCTTCTGAAGACGCGGAGCGAAGTTCTCTGCGAAACATAAAGAGTTTCACCTCGTTTTCTTGACATGCCATAAGCCCAAAATCCCATGTCTACTAGTACGGGCCGTGAAAGCATCAATGTTAACATAAGAATTTAATTTACTTATCTGGATCTATTTCTGTCCCTATCTCCTGAAACTGCTGCAAATTAAACTACCTGACTGGACTGCTTTCAACTACTGTTTCATGAAAATATAATTAACTGAACTTACCTGTCTGATCCACTTTCTCTCACACTCTCCTAAAAGAGGTTCAGTTGAAAATAGCTGAAACAGGACATACTGAAATTACTTACCTGTATCATTTTCTGTCATACTCGCCTGATTAGAAACGATTGAAATTATTTATCTGGACTTCTTTTGTCTCCAGAAACAGAACCATTTGAAAATACCTTTCTGAATCACTTAGTATCATACTTTCCTGAAAAAGAACCAGTTGAAGTTCTTTGTCTGAACCACTGCCTGTCTCAGACTCGTGAAACAGTATCAGTTGAAATTACCTGAAACAGGACTTGATGAAATTGTCTGTCTGAGTCAATTTCTGTCATATTCTCCTGAAACAGGATCAATTGAAATTGCCTGAAAAGGACTTCTTGAAATTTCCAGTCTTAATTACTTTCTGTCATACTCACCTGAAACAGGATCAGTTGAAATTACATGTTGGGACAAGTTTTATTCACTGTCTCCTGAAACAGAACCAATTGAAATCACATGTTGGAACAAGTTTTATTCACTGTCTCCTGAAACAGAACCAAATTGAAATCACATGTTGGAACAAGTTTTATTCACTGTCTCCTGAAACAGAACCAATTGAAATTACATGTTGGAACAAGTTTTATTCACTGTCTCCTGAAACAGAACCAATTGAAATCACATGTTGGAACAAGTTTTATTCACTGTTTCCTGAAACAGAACCAATTGAAATTACATGTTGGAACAAGTTTTATTCACTGTCTCCTGAAACAGAACCAATTGAAATTACATGTTGGAACAAGTTTTATTCACTGTCTCCTGAAACAGAACCAATTGAAATTACATGTTGGAACAAGTTTTATTCACTGTCTCCTGAAACAGAACCAATTGAAATTACATGTTGAAACAAGTTTTATTCACTGTCTCCTGAAACAGAACCTACTGAAATTACATGTTGGGACAAGTTTTATTCACTGTCTCCTGAAACAGAACCAATTGAAATTACATGTTGAAACAAGTTTTATTCACTATCTCCTGAAACCGCCAAAGTCTCGCGCCTACGGTAACAACTCCGTGAGAAAGAATTCGATGCCTGGTGTACCTTACCACGAAAGGGTAAGGTTGTTATACTTTATACGGAATACACACCAGCCAATCAGTGGGTAAGAAAAGCTGAAGGTTTAACCAGCAGCGACTGGAGAAATGCCATAAAACTGACAGCAAATGTAGTTCGAGACAATAACCACTGTGGGCTCATGTACAGTGAGATTGAAACACTTGGTCACGTCTTGGGTTCCTGTCCATTTAATGACACACTACGAAATTCCCGATATCATCGTATAAGATCTACGATTACTGAAGCCCTAAGAGGAAAGCATTCTACGAGGAGGTACATGGATTGTCTCAGGCTGGGTCAAGCCGCCGGATTGACATGATAGCTATACCACCGGGCTCAAGTAAAAGGTTCATAACAGACTACACAATTAGAACTGAGGCATCATCCACTCAACCACATGATGTACACAGGGATAAATATTATCTGGACTCCATTAAGTTTTAGGATTGATGACAGGAGCACGAGGCACCATTACTCACACATTTCACAACTGTTGTAAGAAATTTAATTTGCATCACCAAGTTATTAAGGACATTGGGTTAGCAGCCCTGAAAGGCTTGTTAATAATAAGAAATCATGTATACCCTTAGCTAAACCTTTTTCGTATAATGAGTTCCTCATGGATTTCAAATTTCTTGATTAACACGACCAATCATTTATAGACATATTTTATACGACCGTTGTAGTTGTCAATCAAATTTTTATGTAAGCTTTGTCTTTCTGGCAGCCGCCAAATGGGTAGCAAAAATAAATGTATTTATCTCCCTCTTGAAATTACCTGTCTCCTGAAATGCAGCAGATAGACCATGCTCCTACTGTTCATTCATCGTGATAACTGACAATAATAATACGAGAAGGGACTGCATAAGCAGACGTACAGTGTAGACCTCGTCTGAGCATTCTTATTAACTATACATTGTTAGCGCATTAACGAGTACCTGTTTCAAGAGAGTCATTCTTATTTGATCCACCGTGAAATATAACACATAGCACAATAATAATAATAATAATAATAATAATAATAATAATAATAAAGGAAGGGAAAAACACTGGTCCACGTCCTGGGATCGCGCCCGCATAGTGAAATACTGAGGCATTACCGGCACACTCGAATAAGATTAATCGCAGATAAACTTCGGAGGAAAGACTTGTTAACAATAGTAAGAAATCATTTTTACCCTTACCTAAACCTTTTTCCTATAAGGAGTTCCCCATGGATTTCAAAATTATTGACTGATAAGACTTTTATTAAGTAATAAGTAGGCTATGAAGAGTCCATGGCGTATCATCAGATGTAAGCACTAGACACATAGAAATTCCTGTTCTAGAAACACCTTGAAGATACCAGAATGGGAGCAGGTATATAAAAGCAGGCTCTCTGTGAACGAAAAGTCGTGAGGAGTGTCAAGAGACATGATTGCTCTTAAACAAATGTCAAGGAACAAGGCTATATAATAGACCCGGCCACCAAGCCAATCAGAAGAAGTATATGTAGATAAAATTAACACTTACGGTCCCACAGATCCCTTCTACAAAAAATAATATCATCTACAAGAGATTGAAGTGACTGGTCTGATGCTCGGAACACGCACTATGTTACCAGAATTCATAATTAAGATCTGGAAGAATTTTGGCTTGCCAAAAGCTAGAATACAAGACAGTGTAGGCCTACTTAATGTAATTCGTATTAATCCATAGTTTACGGGAAATTATGAAATATTACATCTACAGTTAGTAAAACCCAGCGTTATACAATGTGTTAACGTGTATTCTAAATTTACAGGCCTATATTCTATATTGTATTCGTTCACTTTGTCCACAGTGGCAACTTGTAAATTCAGGAAGTTCATAGTTCAACGATACGTAAATCATCTTTCACACTTACTATTAATAATAATTTGTAACAATTATTATTCCGTCAGCTTCGAAAATAGATGTCCATTTCCAGGCAGACGCGTGCACTAGAGTTCATTCAGATTGCACCAAATGTGAGCACCTGCTTAATTTTCGGAGAATGTTCCTGAAAACCGTGAAACTTAGTCAGTGAGACGTAAAGCCGTTAGAATTATAATTAATTCCAGGGACTAAATACGACCTTGTGTCAGTCTATTGGGCTAACCTCCGTATTACAGCCGCTAATGGAGTTAAGCCCCAAGGGTATTTATGTCACGCACGTAGTTGACTGGCTATTATTATTAGTAGTAAAATACTGGGAAGAATGGAAGAGAAAAGTACAAGGAAGGATGAATTGAAATTGGCATGTGGTTCCTAGCAGGCTTCATCGTAATAATTATAATACCGTGTGAGTTGGCCATGCGGTTGGGGGCGCGCAGCTGTGAGCTCGCATCCAGGAGATAGTGACTCGAATCTCACTGTCGGCAGCCCTGAAGATGGTTTTCCGTGGTTTCCCATTTTCATACCAGGCTAATGCAGGGGTTGTACCTTAATTATGGCCACGGTCGCTTTCTTCCCATTCCTAGGACTTTCCTGTCCAATCGTCTCCATAAGACCTATCTGTGTCGGTGCGACTTAAAGCAAATAATAATAATAACCGGGCGAGTTGGCCGTGCGTGTAGAGGCGCGCGGCTGTGAGCTTGCATCCGGGAGATAGTAGGTTCGAATCCCACTATCGGCAGCCCTGAAAATGGTTTTCCGTGGTTTCCCATTTTCACACCAGGCAAATGCTGGGGCTGTACCTTAATTAAGGCCACGGCCGCTTCCTTCCAACTCCTAGGCCTTTCCTATCCCATCGTCGCCATAAGACCTATCTGTGTCGGTGCGACGTAAAGCCCCTAGCAAAAAAAAATAATAATAATAATAATAATAATAATAATAATAATAACTGCCTCGGTGGAGTGAAGTGGTGCAGGACTCACAATCCCAATTTCCCTGGTTTATCCGGACTGAGGTACCATATTCGACTTTTGAAGGACGACCAAATATCCTGAATCTCGAATCCATTGTGAACCAAATAATTCAGAATATTCGTCCAGTAGAATTCTGCTTTCGTTGCTACACAGCAAAGCAACTGGTAGAGTGACGTAGGCTGTCTAGATGGTACATCTTCAGAAGGTCTGCAACTCGGTAACTGAGGTCCTGCGATGGCAATAATAATAATAATAATAATAATAATAATAATAATAATAATAATAATAATAATAATAATAATAATAATAATAATAATAATAATAATAATAATAATAATAAACTTCATCGACCCCAAACTAAATGGAGCAGGTGAAAGTCAACTTCATTTACGACAAGAGGAGAAGATGAATAAAAATAACAGCACGTATCCGTTTTTATTGAAGCCTAGAAATAATGGAAGAATCAACTAACCAGCATAATCCACAGAACCAGCTCACGAGAGAAAACAGCATCGCTCTGGTACAAAGAGGTCAAACAACTTCTTGACGCTTTCAATATCCCTCATGAGAGAAAGAAAAACTTTCTGAAAATTGATACCAGAAAACCCACAAATAACGGTTCTTTGGAATTGTTTCAGAAGAGAAAGATCAGATCATGCTAAACAACGTAGCCAGAGAATAACAGGAAGAAAACTCTAAGGAACGCACAACAACCTGCTGTAAAAATTTTTTATTTGGTTGTGTGGTATGTTGTCTGAGTTTGAAGAGGAGAGTTTTGGGATAACAACAAACACCTATTACCCGAGCCAGAATAATTAATCAGACACTATTAACATCCCCGACCCTGTCGAGAATCGAACCCTGGATCCTATTAACCGAAGGCCTCAACGCTGACCACTCAACCAGGATTATTTTTATTGCCATCGCAGGACCTCAATTACCGAGTTGCAGACCTTCTGAAGATGTGCCGTCTATACAGCCTACCTCACTCTACCGACATTCCAATTGTGCTGCTGTGTAGGAACGAAAGCAGAATTCTACTTAACGAATACTGTGACTTACTTAGTTCACAACGGATTCCAGATTCAGGATATTTGCTCGTCCTTCAAAAATCAACTATGGTACCTCAGTCCGGATCGAACCAGTGAACTTGGGATTATGAGTCCCGCACTCCTTCATTCTACCAAGGCTATTATTATTATTATTATTATTATTATTATTATTATTATTATTATTATTATTATTATTATTATTATTATTATTATTTATCTGCTTATCCTCCAGGGTTGGTTTTTCCCTCGAACTCAGCGAGGGATCCCACCTCTAGAGCCTCAAGGGCAGTGTCCTGGAGCTTCAGACTCTGGGTCGGGGGATACAACCGGGGAGGATGAGCAGTACCTCGCCCATGTGGCCTCACCTGCTATGCTGAACAGGCACCTTGCTGCGCATTGGAAAGTTTGGAAGCGATAGACAAGGAAGAGGGAAGCAAGCGGCCGTGGCCTTAAGTTAGGTAGCATCCCGGCATTTGCCTGGAGGAGAAGTGGGAAAGCACGGAAAACCACTTCCAGGATGGCTGAGGTGGGAAACGAACCCACCTCTACTCAGTTGATCTACCGAGGCTGAGTGGACCCCGTTCCAGCCCTCATACTAGCCTACTTTTCAAATTTCGTGGCAGAGCCGCGAATCGAACCACAGAGGCGGATATTATTATTATTATTATTATTATTATTATTATTATTATTATTATTATTATTATTATTATTATTATTATTATTATTATTATTATTTACGATGAAGCCAGCTAAGGATCACGTATCAATTTCAATTCATCCTTCGTTGTTCTTTTCTCTTCCGTTCTTTCCAGCATTCCTTCATCATTGCGCTATGCTTTATTCTTCTCTCATCAGGCCACATTGGACCGGGTTTCCTTTCATTCTTCCTTGGAATCTTTACATTCTTAAAACTTTATCTTTAAAAGTCCTTCTATCGATTCCTCCTCTCGTATTTTATTTCTGTCCAAATCTTTCTTGACCTCTTGTATCCTGCTCGTTGTTAACTTTTCCTCCCGAAGATACTTGAGTCTGTTTTGTTTATTTGTTATCATCCATTCAATATATATATTTTCTGTGTTCAAGTATATTTGCTTATTACTTCTTGTTTTTATTGGTCCTGAGATTTTTTAATCATAATTGTTCTTTCTAGAACTTCCAGTTTATTTAAACTATAGTTCAAAACTAGACATTTCCTTTCGTAAGGACATACTGATTTCTTCACTGTATTTCTTCTCTTAATCTGCTTATCCTCCAGGGTCGGTTTTTCCCTCGAACTCAGCGAGGTATTCCACCTCTACCGCCTCAGATATTGGGTCAGGTGATACAACTGGGGAGGATGACCAGTACCTCGCCCAGGCGGACTCATCTGCTATGCTGAACAAGGGCCATATTGGGTGATGGGATAATTGGAAGGGATAAACAAGGAAAAGGGAATGAATCGGCCGTAGCCTTAAGTTGGGTACCATATCGGCATTTGCCAGGAGTAGAAGTGGGAAACCACGGAAAACCACTTCCACGATGGCTGAGGTGGAAATCAAACCCACCTCTACTCAGTTGACCTCCCGAGGCTGAGAGGACCCCGTTCCAGCCCTTGTACGACTTTTCAAATTTCGTGGCAGAGCCGGGAATCGAACCCGGGCCACCGGGGGTGGCAGCTAATCACGCTAACCACTACACCACAGAGGCAAACCACTGTATTTTAGTGCGTTATTATAAGATTTTTAGATTTTTAGACACGTATTTCTCGTTGTAAAAATTCTTAGTGATGCCATACGTACGCTCTTTCCATGTTGTGTAACCTTTCTTCTTCTTCAGCAGATTTTTGTTTATTGATAGTAACGTTCTACGTGGGCTCTGCCCTTTATCAGATTCTAGTCAGATTCTTAGAAAAGAGAGAAGATAATCGGCTTTAATTTTGGACGTCCAAATCTTTCCACACTGTTCATGAAACATTGCGGCGTTGTCAATGACGAGATCACTTACATGAAATCTTTTCCCAATCTGTGAGCTTATCCCCGGACAATAGGTGCAGGTGCCTTGTCTCCCTTCTCCCGGATAGCGAGCAAGGGCAGCACGGTGGTTTTCACCCCGACCGCCGAGCCGTGCCGCCAACTAATATCGGTTAAACAGCCAACAAGTATCCTGGGACCGTGTCTCAATTTGGCCGCACAAATTGGATGTGAGGCAGACAACGCGCTGGGGAAATAACCCTTAACCTCACCGATAACGGACAGCCACACTGCGCTGAGGGTTCTTCATGTCTTCGTAATGGGATTATGGATCTTAGGTGACAATATCAGACCATGAATACTCAAGGAAATGGCAGCCACAAACCCTACTTTACATCTGAATGTGATATACTTTATTACTATCTAACAAACAGGTAAAATACTGTTTATATTTATATTAATACCGTAAAACTTGAAGAGTACAGAACAAAATCTAATTAAATTACGGTAAATAGCCCACACCTTGATTACAAAAGTCTGGATTTCAAAACTATCGGTACTGTACCGCAAGCACTTTACTGTAAACAAAGTTTCTGGGCTAGTATAAAAACTAGCCGTTCCTTGGATGAACGGTCAGTGTAGTGGTTATCGGTTCGGAGGCCATCCGGTTCGAATCCTGGCTGAGGTGGAGATTTTAACCACGTCTGATTAATTCCTATAGCTCGAGAACTGCGTGTTTGTGATCTCTTCACATACATACCACACTACTAAGCACCACAGAAACACGCGAAAGTGAATTTGTCCCTTGATATAACGATGGAGTAAGAAAAGGCATCTGGACACAAAAAAACATATGTTTAATGTTGAAAAATACAAGTAAAATACAAACTGAAAAATACTGGCATAATCCAGTGAATAAACAGAGCACAAATTCTACTTAGTATTGAACCATATCGTTTCCACCCAGTATGGTACAGTATAAAGTCCTCCATTCTGTCTGTGAGGGTGAACTCAAAAACCACTGGATGGATTTTGATGCGGTTTTCACCATTGTATTAAGCACTTCTCAAGGAGGGATTATAAATAGGTCTATACACATTCATCTATGACCAAACGAAGCCGAGCAGTAACGATTTCGGTGAAGCAAGTTGAAGAAAAAATTGTCGCTTGTGCGCCTTTGTAGCTTACGCGAAGTAAACCGTGAATGATACATCTACATTATGAGGGTAAGAATTGTTTAGCATAAACATTTCTAAAAAAATGTCCTGGACAGCATATATCTATATTTGGCACATGTCCTACATATCCTCCTAAATTGTTAGTGCTTTTATGTAACAGTAACGATTTAAGTGAAGCATGTCGAAGAATAAAACGCCGTCCGTGCACCCTTTTTAACTTATGCTGGCTAAACCGTTAAATGTACATCTATTCTATGATGGTAAGAATTCAATTCTTCAGTATGAAATGTTTTACAAAAATTTCCCGGGAGAGCGTTTATCTGCATTTAACACAACCCACTATAACTGTTTTTCTGTTGCATTTTTCAGTAAGAAAAATGTCAAATTTAGCATTTATCTGTCCTTAACACATAACCCATTATAAATATTTTTCTGATGCATTTTGCAGTAGAAACCGTCAAAATTACAATCAACTTTTAAATTCATCAGTTAATCCTTATTGTTACGGAGATATCCGTGGAACAGAAAGAGGTGAAAGAAGGTGCTGGGGTAAATGGGTCTCACTACAATGTCAAAAAATTTAATTAAAAGTTTAACTAAAGGTTATATTTCTTTTAGAATTTCAAACTTAACAAATTTCTTCACTTATTGAACATAACAACATGACAGGTACAATTAGCAATCTTGAAACCAGACTTAGAAAATCCCAAATTATTGAATTTTACAGCTTTGGGGCTTCAAGCCCATTAGTTTACAATTTCAGAGACACCGGATGCAGTTTACAAAACTTAGGAAATCTCAACGGTTGGACAGGGACGGAAATATCCCGATTTAAGAGCACTTGCACCAAAAGTTAGAATATTTAGCCTTCTAGAGGCACCCTTGACTATTACAAAACTTTGAAAAGAAATTACATGCTCTCGATTTCTTACATGCTCTCGGTTTCTTACAGCCCACTCAAGGCAGCATTACATCACAATCTTACATTCTCTGGCCTCGCAAGGCACGAATTACAAATGGAAATAGTTTTACACAGGGGTATCTAGTACCCGACCTAATGAGCCTTTGCGGAAAAGGAACAGGTTAAATAAATAGCCCGAAACACAAACTGAATGGAGGCCTACACTTTCGCTCCTCGATAATGAAATATTAACACCCTAACAGGCTCTGGGCCCGACGAAACAGGGGCTAGTCCCAAGCTACTGAGGTGACTCGCATGGAAATAAATTTAATACATTACAGTAAGAAAACAGTTACGAAATCGTAGTCACCTGAAACAAGATGAAGGGGAGCTCGAGAGGGTAACTCACTCTCTATCCCCGATTTACAGTTAAAGACTTTATGTTTTACATTAGCCGAAAGAAAAGTTACATTTTAGAAAATTTTTGTTACATAGTTAAAAATTCGGAACATCCCCTCGGATAAGTCTGTGGAGATAGCTACAGAAAAGAGAATTTAAGTGACAATAACCTGGCTGATGTACTGTCTGTCGGAGAATGAGGCGTCCCACCTCATGCCTTAACACACACACTCAAGAAAGACGACGATCAAGAGACAAGGAAACTTGAAAACCCGCAACTTAAATACCCTCAGGGAAGGTTTGAGAGGATTCTGGGCTAATTGGACACACCCTCTCATTTTTAATGGCTGAACCCAAAAGTTACACTCAAAACCGAATAAGAAGCCTGTGATAGGCTGAACATTAATTACAGAAAATTTTCATTGGCCAGATTCAAAACTGGCGGAATGAGACAGAAGTGTTGCAGCCTAGAATTACATAAAAAAACAAATGAAAGTTGAGAATACCTATAAACACAAAATTTCTTTCAATAACAACTTCCATTACCTTGCACTAGAGTGCATGACCATAGTTTGTTGGTAGTGACATCTGTGGAAAAATGTTCAAAATTCTTGATGTACGGCAAAACCAAAACCAAGAGAAATCCAATCAGTTTAAGAAACTTCACAATAACACAATTACTTAATATTTCAGTAGTGACATCTTCTGATTAAAGTCTCAACTTTATGTAGTATCAATTTCACATTTTGGTTGGTAGAGGAGTCTTTTAAGGCGCTTATTTTGAATGTGCGGTGTTGAGGTGTATCTCCCGGTTCACTTATAAAAATAAATTGTTAATTCCCCTCAAGTAACTAATGTAGAATGAAATGTAATTTACAGAGTTTTATTTTCATCTATACTTTCGGAGATATCGTCGTTTTAATTGTTTCGCATGATCTCCGTTCCAACATGTGAAAATGTAAATGACCAGCTTCACAGCGACCGAGTAGGTGGCGAGGCAGCGCGCTAACTATAACCGACTTCGGTCAGCATGGTTTGAACATGCTATGATGCAATAATTGCTTTCCAGTGATTTTTTCGTTATCTATATAAAAAAAATTGATAACCCATCATAACGAGACGGAAAGCGTAAAAGTGCATTTGAAAAAGTGTGTTCATCACGCAACAATGAAACGGACCATCAAAGGGATTCTAGAATATCACAGGACAGAAAAGAAGTCACTCCACAAAGGCAGAGGGAGTCATCTTTCTCCACATTAACTGGCAAGTTTCATGTATAATAGGCCTACTCAGTATACGCAGAAGTCGACAGTGAAGGAGCTGTTCACTACCTTACATAACTTCCGAATTCTTTACATCCTCCCGAAATGCCACGACATAAACTCATTTTTAAAGTAGGGGTTGCCTATTATATTGCTACGTAATCTACACTCCGCCAAAGTTATGCAATGGGATGCGATTGGCAGTGAACATTTCGAAAAACTGTTTGGTTAAATCTGCTATAACTGGCTGTCGCACAGGAAAAGCGGTCTTAATATCGAATATCCCTATGATTCCTTCAGATTTGTCTTTTGATTTCAAGCGATTTCAATTCCTTGTAAGAGTCTGCATCGGCATGACAATAAACAAAGCACAGTGTTAGACAATTAACGTGGCATGAGTTGCTCTCAGTAGAGTATGTTGTTCCCATGGACACCTTCACGCGTCCCTTTCGCGTTTTATATAAACAAAAAATCCGTGCTCATTACTGGAGGAAAAACAAACAATCAATCAATCAACCAACATTGACCTCCATTTAGGGCAGTCGCCCAGGTTTCAGATTCCCTACCTGTTGTTTTCCTAGGCTTTCCTTAAATGATTGCAAAGAATTTGGAAACTTATTGAACATCCCCCTTGGTAAATTATTCCAATCCCTAACTCCCTTAACTACAAACGAATATTCGCCCCAATTTTTTCTCTTGAATTCCAACTTTGTCTTCATATTGTGATCTTTCCCACTTTTAAAAACACAGCTCAAACTTATTCGTCTACTAATGGCATTCCACGCCATATCTCCACTGACAGTTCGGAACACATCACCAAGTCGAGCAGCTCGTCTCCTTTCTCCCAAGTCTTCCCAGCCCAAACTTTGCAATATTTTCGTAACTCTATTATTTTGTCGGAAATACAATGTCATATACTACACGCCTGACAGTTTCACAAATAAGAAGCTATCTCGAAGAGCTGGAAAATGATTTTCAGGAGGTGGATGACGTCGAAGTAAAAAATTTACCTCATCATCCTTACGAGGTAACTGATGAGGAGAATGAACTTTTGTAGACTGAAATACGTGATTTCGCAGGGACATCAGAAGTATTTCGTACCGATGCGAATGCAAAGGAAACGGAAATACAGTTAGATGATCTACCATGGCCTCCTGCAGCAAAAAAAAAAAACAAACAGCCTAAAAGGCAATAACATGCCGTTTAGCAGAGATGACATCCAACTCTGAGCTCACAGATCAAAATGAACATACTCAACGTGTAACTACACCCAGGTGGGAAATATGTCAACCAGAATACTCCATCGAAGGCTGCTCACCAATAGAATTTGGTCATATCGTTGAAAATTTACATGGGAAGTCTGTTGTTGATGTAGTTGTAGAATTCTTCTCTGATGAAGTATTGGATGTAGTCGTGAACCAAATATACTCTATCCTAATCAGTAAAAACTGTCCTTTCTTTGACGAAAGAAGAGCTAAAGGTATTTACAGGCGTCTTGCTGATTTCAGGTTATCACAAGCTACCACAGGAGGATATGTACTTGCAACAAGCTGCTGATGTTGGATTTCCATTGATCTACAAAGCTATGACCAAAAACCGCTTCAAGAAAATAAAGAAGTTTCTTAATCTAGATGACAATTCCAAAATTGATAAATCCGATAAAATGTATAAACTGAGACTCTACTTTGACACATTGGAGAAACAGTTTCTGAAGTTCGGGTTCTTTCACGTAGAACAGTCCTTAGATGAAATGATGGTGCGTTATTATGGTAAACACTTCGCAAAGATGTTTATGCGGGGAAAGCCGATCAAGTTTGGCTGCAAAATATGGTGTCTTTGTATTTCAAACGGCTACTTGTATAAATTCCCGCCATACGCCGGGAAAACTGAAAAAGAGGGGCCTCTAGGGTTTAGATGTTTTCTGAACTGACTACTGCTATCCCAGTTTCAGATGCATGTAAATTCAAGGTGTTCTTTGATAACTTCTTTACTAGCATGGAAGTACTTACAGTGCTGAAGAACAGAAACCACAAAGCTACTGGCACTATGAGAGAAAATCGTACGAAACAGTGCCCACTCGAGGACATAAATGAAATCGGAAAAAGTAACAAAGAGGATTTTGTGATCACCGTTTTGATAAATCAAATTATATTTTTATCGCAAAATGGGAAGATAATAACGTGGTAACTGTCGGCACCAGTTTCAGCACTATTGAACCTATGTCAATCATTCGAAGGTATTCGCGAAAGAATAAGAAGCACATTCAGATAAGGATTCCAAGACTTGTCCAGGTGTATAATTTACACATGGGTGAAGTTGACCTCCTCGATGAACAAAATTCATTGTATAAAATAAGAATTCGCTCCAAGAAGTGGTGGTGGCCTTTTTTTTTTTACCCAGATGTTGGATGTTACAGTAGTAAGTACTTGGAGAGCATACCAAATTTCCGATGAAGAATATAATGTATCTCTGCTAGAAGTACGAAGAAAGATAGCGCTAGCGTATCTTTATAAAACGAGAGGGTCAACACCCAAACGCAGAGGCCCTCATAGCAGCAAACTCCTAGGAAGCAGAGTAAGCACTGAAGTCAGGTTCGATTCAAGAAATCATTTCAATACACCGATTGCAACTTAGAGAATATGCGGACATTGCAGACGTTGCGATGTGCCACTGCACGATAAATGCTTTGTTCCATTCCACACCCGATGAACGTTAGCTGGCATAAATCTGAATGCCTAACTCATATTGCACATTTCATTGGAGCCGAAGGTTTATTTCTTGTAGCATAAATCCGCTTTGTCAAGGGCGCCCATGCCTGGTGGCAAGGTGGGGGGGGGCACCCCCTAGCTCTCACGGAACGGAAAAAATCGAATGTAGTCATGTGTTTTCTTTGAAGGAAGTTATTTAAAAGTTGCTATTACGTAGAAGTGGTAGTACCGCCCTCCCCCCCCCCCAGTCAGGGGATACCGTGAGTGTTATTCTACCGCGGAATACAAGTCGCCACTCATCTTCCAAAATATTGAAAAAATTGTCATATGGGCGCCCATGCGGTTTGTGACTAACTTTCTGCGATGCTGTGAACATCCTGTCTCAAATTGTGTATATTCTATGGTTATAAAATTCGTCAGCGCATGGATGTGGAGTCATAAAATTTGTAAATATATTGAAAAACAATAAATGAGTGCATATGAATGCACAGTAACTGTTATTTTGCATAAATAAAAGAGTGTAACTTTCTGCTATCGTGAGTTGCCAATGTCCAAAAAATTGGGACGCCCCTTAATTTTAGGATCCTGATTCGAAATATAACAAAATCCCATTTTGTTGTTTATTCTTGCCCCAAACATTTAAATAAAGTCAATTATAGGGTAAAATTCAGTTCGAATTTATTTTGGTTGGTAATGGGTTTTAATACTAGGTGTCACCTGTAGGTGACATTGTGTTTTGACGGGTTAACATGATCAAGGTAAGAATAAAACATTAATACAATAGTTTACAGTGAGGTAACTATTGCACCAACGAGGTTAACCGCGTTGTCCACCAGGCGGCAGAGATGGGATGTGTGGCGTTATATTCTAACGCCTGGTATGATATGCTCCGTAACAATAGAGAAATTACAAATATAAATTCTGCGATGTGAGTGACCGGGGACTCTAGTCTTGTCTGACATGACATCAATACGTATTTGAGGTTAACTCGTTGTATAAATTATTGATCATTCTCATAAAAAAGGAAAGAAACTCAAATTGATAACGATGAATTTATTTGCATCTAATGAATGGTTTTGGAGAGATATCTGTATGGAATTTGGAGTCGAAAAAAGTAGGATTCAGTACATCAATACGGAAAAACTGAGTCAGGGCCTATGGAACCACCAGGAATAAAATAATCAGTTTTGAAGAGTATGATCAGGTGAAGCCTCTCAGTCACCGCCATTCATCAATACCTCACATCACAGCCTGAACGGTTGTTCGAAACATCACGTCACAAATTTGGTATCGCTAATTTCGTGACCCAAATTGCCAGATGGCCCACAGCCATAATATATATTTATGTCAAAAGGAAAGGAAACTCAAATAAAAGCTTGTGGTGTCAAGAGTGCGAATACTAAATGTATAATTTTTTACCAATGGCATAATATAAATACTCGATTTGAAAAAATATTGGCGCTTCCAAAACTTGCTGTCTCAGACCCATGAGTGAATAGGGCTTCGCTCTATATGAACAACCTAAGGTACAGACTCTTCGGAAGCAACTGAGAGATCAGCAGTTTGAAACATGGAAAAAACTACCACACCGTGGAAAAGGTGTTTCGCATTTTTCATAATGGACACAATCAAACCCCTGGATTACAACGAAGAGAGGGCTTTCAACTTCCCATTAAAATGAATTGCAATGCGATAGCAGTCCGAAGCGTTCCCTGTAGAAGCCAAAGAAACCGTTGCCGTCACTGAAACGAGATAGAAATCCTCCCTTATGTTCTTGGTTTCTACTCGAAAGGGAACTATTGAGAAATAACAGGCACCGTAGAGTCCGGAGCAGTACTGCAGAACGTCTCAAAAAATCTGACAGATTTGAAGTCTTTGAAGAAGTGGAGTGTATCTGTAGCGATGGATCCACTAAACGTGCAGACATTGTCGCGATTGATAGGAAGAGAAACAATAAGGTTTGAGAGTAACAGTTCACAGGCCAAAGAAGTTGATTCTGAAAAGAAGAGACTCTAAGAACCCTGTTTTAAGTACTTTGAAGAAAAGTATCACATACCAGCTAGTTATTGGGAAGTGATTGGTTTACTCTTCGGTGAGCGAGGATCTGTCACAACATTTGCAGTGAATTTCTTCGTTCGTTTTGGTATTCCTGTTTCGTATCTGAAAGATATTGGTTTAGATGTTTTACGAGATTCATTGGCAATGTTAAATCATAATTTGTACGGTATGTGTAAAGAAAAATAAAGTATTCCTAATCGGGGATAGCTGTTGTTCTACAACAAGGGAAATTCAAAATTTAAACAATATATACAGTATATATATATATACCAGATGGATCTCGAACGCCGTACTTTCTACTTATAAATGTCCCGCATGCACAAATGGTGAATGGGATGTCTACCAACTGATTTTCACAGGGGAACTACTGCCAGCGGGCAGGTTACGTCAGAACATGAAGAGATAAGAAACGGAGTGTCGCTCGCAGCATGTTACTCAGCGATACTGGTCTAATGCATCCCTTGCATTAGTAAACATGGTTTTCGACCACATAGTTCTAGGCTGGTGTATGGTACAGCCGCACTATATTTGCTGTCTGCATATCAGCAATGGCTAGTGTGATCAGCAGCGGTGAATACACAGACATTATTTTAAGCTGGACAACCTGGTCGGAGTGCAACAGAAGCTCCAAACAGATGTACGCCTTCTACACACATATTTCGCCGAACAGTATTAGTTTTTGTTCCATACAATCAACTGTTTTATCGAGATGAATGTCTACACGTGTATAAATCAATAAGTTATTAGATTTCATTTACTGCATCTTTGGCGTGTCTACAAACAGTAGCGGCGGTTAGGGGGTGGAGTGAGGAGGGACAATAGCTCCCACTCACACTTTGTAGAGTAAATATTACACAATTTTATTCCACTTTAGCCAGCTGGAACTAGGAATTATTTAAAAAAACTATTTGTAGAAACCTTGTTGTCTTTTATGTTAAATCTTTCCTTTAATGTATACCGCTACGGCAAGTAGTGGAGACTTTGCTTGTGCTATGAGGAAGGGCAGTACGGGTACATATCTTTTTGCCGAGATCGTGGCCACTGAGTTATAATTCACCCGCTTGCCGCGCGCATTCATCAGTCTGGCAGTCTCTTTATTGTCTGTTAGTTTCTTAGTGTGTATTCAAATACTAAATGATTTTAATTGCATGATCATGCCGTACATCTATGTAGTTGTACCGGGCGAGCTAGCCGTGGGGTTACGGGCGCGCAGCTGTGAGCTTGCACTCGGGAGATAGTGGTTTCGAATCCCACTGTCGACAGTCCTGAAGATGGTTTTCCGTGGTTCCCCATTTTCATACCAGGCAAATGCTCAGGCTGTACCTTAATTAAGGCCACGGCCACTTCTTTCCCGTAAGCTCTATCTATGTCGGTGCGACGTTAAGCAATTGTAAAAAAAGGATATATTTAATTGTAATTGTAATTTCAACGCGAGAGAATACCAACTTTGCTTTCACCGGACTAAATTTCTTCGTTTGTATTATGTTATTTTATATGCACGTGTAATTAATGTGCCACGTGGATTATTAGTAATAATAGTTTTTTTGAGATTTTGATTCAATGCTGTATAATAAAATTTTCACGAGGTCTCACAAACATACTACGGCGCATTTATTTAATAAATGAAATCAAATGGCGTATGGCTTTTAGTGAGATCCCAGGACTGGCTGGTCTCTCTTTTGATTTGACCCCCGTAGGCGACCTGCGCGTCGTCATGAGGATGAAATGATGATGAGGACAACACATACACCCAGCCCCCGTGCCAGGGAAATTAACCAATGATGGTTAAAATTCCCGACCCTGCCGGGAATCGAACCCGGGAACCCTGTGACCAAAGGCCAGCACGCTAACCATTTAGCCATGGAGCCGGACATTTACTTAATAAATAACATAACACAAAGAAATAATTTAGGAACGCTGGTATTAGCTCCCGTTGAAATACGATTACAAATGGATATTTTTGTTTTACAATTGGCTTTACGTCTCACCGACATAGATAGAATTTATGGCGACGATGAGACAGGAAAGGGCTACGCGTGAAAAGGAAGCGACCGTGGCCTTAAAAAAGGTACATCCCCAGCTCTTGCCTGGTGTGAAAATGGGAAACCACGGAAAACCATCTTCAGGGCTGCTGACAGCGGGATTCGAAACTACTATCTCCCGAGTGCAAAATCTGAGCTGCGCACCCGTAACGCCATGGCCACCTCGCCCGGTATAATTAAATGGAAGTACGGCATGATCATGCAATTAAAAATCATTTAGTATATGAATACTCACTAAGAAACTAACAGACACTAAAGAGACCGCCAGACTGAAGAATGCGCGCGGCAAGTGGGTGAATTATAATTCAGTGGCCACGACCTCGGCAAAAAAAAACAAACATATGTACCCCTACTACCCTCCTCACAGCACATGCAAAGTCTCCACTACTTGCCGTATCGCCGCTACTGTTTGTAGACACGCCAGAGGTGCAGAAAAGGAAATCTAATAACTTATTAATTAATACACGTGTAGACATTCAACTCGATAAAATAGTTGATTGTATGGAACAAAAACTAATACTGTTCGGTGATGTACGTGTGTAGAAGATATACTTCTGTTTGGAGCTTCTGTTGCATTCCGACCAGATTGTCCAGATTAAAATAATGTCAGTGTATTCGTCGCTGCTGGTCACACTAGCCATTGCTGATATGCAGACAGCAAATATAGTGCGGCTGTACCATACACCAGCCTAGAACTATGCGATCGAAAACGATGTTTACTAATGCAAGGGGTGCATTAGACCAGTATCGCTGAGTAACATGCTCCGTTGCTTATCTCTTCATATTCTGACGTAACCTACCCGCTGGCAGTAGTTCCCCTGTGTAAATCAGTTGGTAGACTTCCCATTCATCATTTGTGCATGCGGGACATTTATAATTAGAAAGTACGGCGTTCGAGAGCCACCTGGTATATAAGCTCATTTTGTCCTAAGATAAACAGTGCGAAAATTATTATCTGTTTGATGATGTTACCGTACGGTACCCCTTGTTCTAGGGCAGCTATCGCTTGTGGAATCTCTCTCTCCCTCTGATAGTGGCCCTCAAATCTTTTTTACCCCTGGAGCAGGGGCGGCCGTACCTTATGTGATGAAGTACTGCAGCACATTGCCTATTTGAAAAGTAAATTACTTTAATAATACTATCTACAATCAAGTATATGCATTAAAAAATTGAAAAAGACGTCAGCCAAAGAGTAGAAAATTATTCAACTCCCCTCACAGCTCAGAGAGAATTTCTAAACTATTAGCCAGAAACGAGGAACTCTGCCTTTTACGCATGCTTGCCCAACTTTTCCGATAGGTTGTGGAAACAACAGCCAAGACATCAATTCACAGCGATTCTTCGTACAACTACAGAGAGGGCAGCACTTGCATTACGACCGATATGAGAACGTGGCAGGTGGACGCTCTTGACTCAGCGGTATTATTTAAGAGGGGATCGCCCAAAGCAAACGGGAAAACAAAATACTGTAGAGCTGTTCCCGCCAGGTCTTTTGCCTATTCAATAGCCAAATTTGTAAATCGATGAACTATAAAAATTGTACTTTTTATGTTGTCAAAATAAGGACATGATATTGCGATTTTCTTTAGTTTAAAATGTCTAGTTAATAAATTTCACTATAAAAAAGATGTAATTTTGCATTACGACATTGCTGGTTTTATTTCGATGATGTTGGTAACAATGGGAAGTTCTGTTTTTGCGCGCGCGCGCACACGAAGTGTTTGAGATCGTAAATATTTTGCCATTGCAGGTGTTATTATGTGTTTAATAATATAGTTTTATAGTTTTTATGAGGAATGTGTTTATATGTTGGTGTTGTTTGCGTGTTTGTTTAGTATGGAAAAATCAGTGGAGAGCCTCTTGAAAACCACATACCGGTATGTTTCTAAATATTTTTATTTTTTGGAGGGGGATGGTTTACAGCCCACAAATGATTTTCTTCACCAGTCGCCACTGCCCGGGAGACCATTAAAGCCTAGAATAGGCATTAACAAATTTTAGCATTTCATTTTCTTTTGAAATGTACGGCATTTGAAGATACGTTAAATATTGTTAGTTTTAGGTCAACACCAAGGGTAATGCACTTCACTGTTTGTCTGAAAGAGGTTACAAAAAATCACCCTCATAAAATTTCATTTCTAAATCACAGTTGTGAAGAGATAAATGATTGAAGAATCAAAGATGGCTGACAAAGGTAATTAAAGAAGAACTCTGAGAATGATCAATGTTAGAGAGACAGACCCTTCGGCAGCAGATTCATTAATTTGTGCAGAGGAGGGAGCCTTACTGGGAGAATCTTTTATTAAAAGAATTGAAGACTTATGGGAGGGGCTAAACACTCGAGCGAACGAGCTAGGGGGCGCATCCAATATGTCGACCACTTTACAAATCTCCCACTAACGATTTCCGTGTCGTAATGTTTAATCAAGTCGCACAGTCGTTAATGAGATTAACGCTGAAGACGCGAGAGAATCTCGGTAGAAATAAGAGAGGAAAGACTGCGGCGGAGAGGAAAGAAGAAAGAAAAAAAAAAGAACATCTGAAGAGTCACGCGCTATAAATTTATGTCGATGTGATTTGAAGCAAACGGGCCATCTTGTTAAATTGTATTTTTCAGTCCTAACAATGATTTCCGTAAGTGACAGCTTTTACCCTAATGAGGTGAATGGGAAAATTGAGTGAACTTTGACCTTTAATGCAAAAGTGAACGGCAGGAATTTCCGGTGATGAGTAGATACTTTGATAGATTCAGAATGCAAACCTACTGAAGCTAGTATTCCAGTCTGTGCAACAGTTCCGCTATGAGATTTTCATAAACATTTGCGGTAAGCCCTATTAGGAACAGTGTTGCCAAGACCTGATGAGGAAAAATTAGCTAAAACTGTTTGATAAAATTGCCAGAAATATCTAAAATATTTGGAGTAGCTTGCAATTAATCGCTATATACCTGGGTGTAAATTACAAGACGGTGTAGGGTTACACACACACACACACACGCACACACACACACACACACACACACACACACACATACACAAAGCAAAAAAATGCAAAGTCACCTCCATACAGGCTATGAAGGCTCTTGGAGGAGTGGAAGGTACAGTAAAGGCTTCCACCATTGTTAACCTCGGCATGTGATGGGGTAGAGTGGTTTTGCTTTACGCCCGGCCGCCTTTGGCCCCAGGAATAAACCTGGTACTCATTTTTGGTGTAGGCTGAGTGAACCTCAGGGCCATATGTACCTCCGGATGTGGAAATCTCGTTTCCTAAATCTTACGACTTTCTGGCGGGGATTCGAACCCACATCCTTCCGGGCGAACCAAGCACGCCTTTTACCGCCTAGGCCAGGCAGCCCCTTACACACACACACACACACACACACACACACACACACACACACACACACACACACACACACATACAAATTCACAGTTGTAGCCCTTCAGGCGAGCAAATCAAACAACGTCTGAGGGCCATGAACCACGAAACATACTACAGAAATAATTATGTAAATAGGTTAATGTGGCTAGGATTTGAATAAAAAAGAAAACAATATAGAAACTCCATTTAGACCGAAAGTGATTTTCGAATTTGGTTTTTTCTTTAGTTGTCCTCGGCAGCTTTCTGGCCCTCATTGTCAGCTTTTCTGCATCTAAATCAGTTTTAAGCACCCGCATACTGTTGAGATCTTGGAAACTCATCAGTGCATTCCTTTCAGGTTGAATACCAAACTGCTACAGCACTTGAATACGCCCCATATTTCCCACATTGAATACCAATATGGCACAATTATCACCTAGAATCCGTATCTGAAATCGCACTAACACCCTTCTGGGAACTTTCATTTCATTTTCTTGAAAATTCTTGTTTGTCTGATCATGAAGTGAAATCCCGTGTGACCTGCAGAGAAGCCTGGTGCATGTCTTTTGATTTGACGCCCGTAGACACACAGTACCCATGCCAGGGAAATTAACCAAGTATGGTTAAAATTCCAGACCCTGCCGGAAATCGAACCCGGGGCTCCTGTAACCAAAGGCCAGCACGCTAACCATTTAGCCATGGAGCCGGGCGACTGGTCATGATAATACGTTACATACAAATGACACAACCACGAGAATAAAAACGAATATTGGCCACCACATGTAAGAGCCAAACGAATAACAAAATACAGCACGTACATTCATCAGGCTGGCCAACACACTAAACTCCCCTAAAACGACAAAAACCTCCGAAAGGAAAAGGATCTAATCCAGAAAACAGAAAATGTTTCAGTTCTCAGACCTGAAGGGACAGATCTACACTCTGTCTCATCATGTTTGAGAGTCCGAGTATGCAATCTATGCGAGGTTTGGTTTTAGGAACGCACTCCCCACATGAAAATCTGCACAAAATATAACGTTGCTCAACTTACGTAGCTTGGAAGAAATTTAATAATTCTAATATATGATGTTTTTGATCATTATTAGCAATGCAGTTTGAGTATTCCGTATTCTTCCCACATGTATATACAAATACGTTTCATCTCCCGGATGTGTTTACGGGTAACGACGATCCGCTTCGCAAACATTGTTCATTGGGCTCAGCAGCTCAGCGTTTGCTGATTCGAAGCACATGTGTCCAGTTTACTTGTTTGCTTGTTCTATTGTGAACTACCAAATGTACCCATGCTTCGCTACGGTATTCTACATTTTATACGGATTTTTCCGTAAATTACTGTAAAGGCAGTGAATAAGATTATACCAAATTCCATCTAAAAACGGACTTCATCATGCGAGGCCTCGTTCAGTGTTCTACATGGTTGGTCCTATGACATTTTATCGTATCTCCTATATTTATGAGTTAGAATCAGTTAGTCATTGAATGGGGTGAAATTTGGTACATTTTTCACATACTATTTTATATTTTTGATACCCATGTGATACTGGAATCATAACATTTGGCGAACATATGGTCGCTGGTCATGTCAATGTGCGTGCCCAGTCTCATGACTGCATCTTTCCTATAAGCGTGCCAAACGATAATTAAAACGTGTAAAAAGTACAAAATTAACTTTAAATGGAGAAATACAGCTCTATTTAATGTACAAGGGATAGAAATACGAAAAAAGTAACCCCACCCCAAAATGAAAGGCGATTGTGCTTTCTGTTTTGCGATACGACTTACCGTTTAGCCACCGATCATCCCGATACTAAGGTCTTCACCGTCGTTAAAACTGCATCCATATTCCAATATCTCCCTGGGCCAAAAGTTATACATTTGCATAGCTTAGAATATTTCTTCAAAGAAAATAGTGTCCAGGCTTCGGGATTAGCATTCGAATATGTACGGAGTAAGAAAATAGTACAGCTAAGAAAACTAATAAAAATAGGTTAATAACTAAGGACAGACGAAGAGGACAATAATATGTAAATACCAAGTGAATGTATTGGAAAATCAAATGCCGCTCAATAAATTATGCTGACATGAGTTAGGGATATAAGAAAGTGGTAACAGAGGAGAAATTTAGGCGCAAGGATTCTTAGGTAAACAGATAAGAAGATGACTAATGGTGTTGTTACTTAAGCTATTCGAAGACGGTTATAACCTCCGACGATATTCCACCAATATCCCGCAGAGTGGCCGATTGACGTATCTCTTGCTTTCTAACCACGGAACAACCACGAATTTACAGGAATGATGACGAAAATGGCAATACGTTACTTCCCTGCTGCCAAGCAGTCAGAGACGTTGCCATGGTAACCTGTAGGTTCGTTGACGGTCCGCCACTTGAAGAGTAAGGTAAATTATGAACATAACACAAGTTGTTTATAATGAAGAGACGTTTCACATACAGTTCACGGCGTTTACAGGAAGACCATTGTGTAAGAGAAAATGGAGGAAAACCTTTCGGGTTTTCCTATAAACACCGAGTCTATTCCAATATTTTAAAATGATATGCATATCAAAACCTTCCCCGGGATATGCATACAATAAATATGACGTTTGGTCGAGATCTATCCAGCCGTTTTGCCGTGATGGTGGAACGAACAGACAAACAGACACGAAAAATAAAAAACCACCGATTCGGTATTGAGTTGACCTAAAACGGATAAATATCTGAAAAATTGGCAAAACAAACGAAATTACAGACAGGAGACCCCCTACAACTTTATTTATATAGATAAAAATAATACTTGACGTTTTCATTTATATTTTTCAATTAGTTGGAAGTGCAAACGTCCGTGCCGGTTAGGCCTATACATGTGTGTGTGTGCGCGCGTGTGTGTGTAAGAGAGAAAGTGCTGTAATTATAAACCATTAATTTGTGAACAAAACCAGTCTGTGATTATTGAACATAAAACGGGAAAACCACAAACGAGTGGCGAGAAGACACGTGTGTTTAATGGATTTACCTAATTTCGTGAAGAAATTCCTGGAAGTACTCTGCAGTGGCCGATATAACGGGTATTTCTAAGGCGAGCATTTACTTTGCTAGGGAGGAATTTAAGGTTGACAGGAAACTGGTTTCTCCTAAGAAAGCGACAAAGCCGGAATGTATGAGATTCATCCTCCCTTTTGGAAAACCATCGGCACCGTCTTGGTAGTGTTGATTAGTAGGCTGCTGTTTGCTGTGTGGTCTTCACATCTTGGAGTTCGTCTCTGTTTACTAGAACCTATAAATGTGTCGTCTGCATATGTAAAAATATGTAATATTATTAATAATATGTAAAAATATGTAAATTTAAACACAGGTATAACCATGTAAGAACCACAGCACACCTACATTTTCCATTTTTATTTGTCTGCGTGTAAAAGAATGGAATATGTAATTCCATAAGATTCCAGGCCATAATTTTCACGATCACATTGATAGTAATAGCAGCAGGATGAACACAGATAATAGATTTGTTTGGGCCAGGAAGGTTTTGCAAACCGAGAGCGAAAGGCGAGGAAAGGGACTAGTTTATTACTTTGTCTCGGTCAGACAGATCGCGCGTCCATGGTTAAGGGCTAAACATTTTATGGACCTAGTTAATTTGTTGCCGCCCTCATAAATTTCTCATCCCCATCGTAGGCTTCGGTCTCTGCCTAAATATGGCTCTGACCATACAGAACTGTCCTTTTGCTGTCACGATAAAATAAGCGTGTGTTCAAAATCTCATTACATTCCAGGACTTCATGGCAGGATGTATTAGGTAATAAATAATATTAGAGAAGTGGCTCCAAGGTAAACCACACTTTATGTAAAACTAATAGTGTGTACCCGTGGATAGAATTATAATCATCTCTATGTCTCATTTGTGAGATCACATTGAATTAGCTGTGTCACAGCGTGTGTCTTGTTAGCAAAGGTAATGAGGTGTCAAATGAACTGTCGGTCAGACGGGTTTTTGTGGGAGTGTGTGACTTTAATAATGCAACAAGGTGGTGTTGCCAAACTCGACTGCCACACACCACGAGCGCTATGCTTCGCTTGAGTTGGCGATCGCTAGATTAGACCCTTGCAAGCCCACCCACAGCGTCCATCTTGCTAAATACAGAAGCTGTCTTACCTTCCCCTTGTGATCTTAGCTCCTGATGAATGATGATCCCTCGCGGGAACATCTGTGAAGCTATGATTTGCGTAGTCCTCGAAGACTGTATGGCAGTCACGTACCTGAGGTGAGGTTCATGGCGTCTCCATACATTTTCCCACAAAGTAAATCCCAGGGTTCAGTACACTTATTCGTTTCGGATCCTACTAATACACTGGTGGCAGAAGTGATGAGAACGGCGTCAATTTTTGCTCTTTCAGTTTAATTGGATTGATTAAACTGAGTTCAATGTATTTGGAAATGGCGGGAAAACCTACATGATAAGTCATAAACATGCCGAACAGTTCCAAAATATACATAAAACACAGTTATATTTGAAAGAGGAATCATCATGGTTTGAGAAGCATTTCCCTAAATGGTTCATCATCATCATCATCATCATCATCATCATCATCATCATCATCATCATCATTATCTAAAGGCTTCGCCTTGTCGCTGCAACCATTAATCTCTTCTCTCTGCGATCCTTTTCATCTCTCCATAACCTTGGCATCCCATCATCTCAAACTACCTCTTCAATGATCTTCTTCCGTGGTTTCCCTCTGCCTTTCTTTCCCATCACCTTGCCTTCGAACAAGTTCTTTATGAAGTTATTATGCCGGAGAATGTGACCGAAAACTGACGCTTTTCTCCTTTTTATCTTTGTTATTAAATATCTCTGGGTGTTTATTTCTCTAAGCACTGCTTCATTAGTTTTCTTCTCAATCCAGCTAGTTCTTGTCATCTTCCTCCATAGCCACATTTCCACTGCCTCTAGTCGTTTCACGTCCTCCTTCATGAGAGTCCATCCTTCACAGCCGTATAGCAGCACACTCCAAATGAACGTTTTGATAAATCATTTCTTTTGTTCAGCATTTAAGGATTTATAGTTAAGAGCTGCCTCTTCTCCTCAAAGGCTTTGTTACACAGGGAAATCCTTCTTTTTATTTCCACATATATTCGGTTACTGAAGTGGTGAAAAGAACAGATTTATAGAGACGTTTTAAAATAATGATATCGTGCTACCACATTCGAGGAAAATCATGCCATCCAATTATGGTTTTAAGCAAGGTAACGATAAGAAGCACTCCTCGAAAATGGTAAAAATTTGTTTTAAAATTACCAGGTGTTTGTTATGCCTTGGATAGCACAGTCGCCTGATTCAAACACCATTTAAAATCTACGCCGGGAAGAGAAAAAGTTACCAATAAAAGTTAGTTGTGACAAGAAGTCCATGTATCATTCCGGCAGTATCAGAAATCATGATGTAAATCCAGGTAAGCACCTATAATAGGCAACAAAACTGAACAAGAGAAGCAGTGACCATCGGAGTGTCCCAGAAGTCAGTAAAATGACAGCAATGATAAAGAGAGCCTTTGAAGATAAAAAACATCTGCTGACAACCAACATAAAAGACAGTCAAACTCAGAAGACATTTGTGAGCATTTAGTGGACTCCATGAATCGAAAGTTCAAGGAATTGTTAAACAAACAAGTGAAATGCTACGAAACAAAGAAACTCAAAACAAATTAAACAGCTGTGTTCAATTTTTTAATTGTGTTTGAGACAGTATTTTTATTGATAGGGTTGTACCTTAATTAAGGCCAGAGCCGCCTCCGTTGCACTCCTAGATCTTCTATGTTCCATCGTCGCCATAAAACCTCTCTATATCGGTAAGACGTAAAGCCAATTATAAGAAAAGAAAATCTTATTTTTTTCCGCCAGGCACTTTTTGTAAATCTCATAATTTTTGTAGTTCTGAAATATGAAGAGCAAAGTAGCGTAGACTTATTTTCAACAAATCATAATGGTAGTTGTATCAGTCTGTAAGTTGATTTACTGAAAATGTCCACAAATTTCCTTGTAACTGTTAGAAAATTGACTTTACATTGTCGTTCTTATTATTTGTACCACCACTGTGTGTGTGCGGATCATGGAACGTTTCTTCCTGGCTGGATATTTCCCGATAGACATGTCAAGCCTGTAGGGTCTGCTCTTCCTGTTTTAAATGGTTAATGTTCCACTGATCACCAAGTGACTGCGGCACTGGGTTGTGAAATGTTGATGTGTAGAGCCAGGATGTTCAGGCTGTGATAGGTTAGAATACAAACATACAAGCAAACAACAAGTATACGTACAACATTTCTGTTATGAAGTTTGAATAAACATTATGGTCCCGGCTCATTAGAACCCCTAAAAGTTATGTTATTCTCGCTACACAGAGGAAGAGCGGTTGGACAATAGTAAGTTGGTTTGCTCCTATCAAGGGATGCAAACGGTTTGAGAAACTTTCGTAAAATAGAGTATACATTATGTAATTTAACTGTTAAGAATGTATTATTAGAGTTTATTCGAGCCTTTAAAAACGAATGCAAAGTGATTTAGTAGATATCATATAGCGAAGTAAAGATGTGCGCCATATTTAAAAGGAAGGGCTTAAAATAGTTCAAACAAAGCTCTGTAAAAGCCAAAGCGAAGTCATCCGTCCAGACCACGAAGGCTCTTGGAGTGAAACGTAACCTCGGACTAAATGAGATAGAGCGGTTAGCTCCATGTCCGACCACCTTCGCCCCAGGAATTAACTTGATGATAATTTTTGTTGTGGGCTGAATGAACCTCACGACAATTCGCCGTTTCAGAATTAGAAATCTCATTTCTTAAAATTTTCTAGTTCCAGATGAGGAATCGAACCCATGTTCTTCCAGGTGAACAAAGTACTCTGCTACGAAATGTTGTGTAATTGCAGTTAAAATTAAACTATTATAAAGGCAAAATATTGAGAATGATTAACGGTTATGACCCACATCACAGAATGTGTAACTAGTAAATTGCGTAATAATTATTAAGACATTTAAAAATATTTTCTCTGAAATTTTTTGTGTTTTCCAACATGAAAAAATCTCTTATATTTCTGTAAAAACGATATGCTCGGAATTCAAATGGTTATGCACTTCTGATTATTGGTACGAGGGGTGTGAATACCTTCCCCATCCTCTTCCTTTCCTCACTATAAAAATAATTACTTTACTTAGTCCCTAAATGCATTATTTTTGTTTTGTCATTTAAAATATATTTAGATTCCTTTCAACGGCTATGTGAAGGTCAAATTTGCATACAGTTTTCGAATCGAGATTCTCTTGCATCTTGAAAATACATGATTCATCATAGATAAACATCCGTTTCACAGTCGACATGCTACTATGTACAATATGTACAAAGCCATGTATTATTTCCACATTTCAACATAGTTTGTGTTCATTCACTGATAAAATATTCGTAAAATAGTAGATGGATCAGTGAACCAGCCTACTTTCTTGGTTTAAGTTTCTCTGAGAATTTCTTTTACTTTAGGAGAAAGTGCAGTCACTCCAGGATACTTCTTGTCTTTGTTGATACAAAACACATTTGTGCAAAAAGCCAATGTAAACCCACTGCATCCAGGAAGCTTGCAGTGGTTTTGTTACGTATTCCACCTGCGCCAGCCTTCATCCCAACTCTCGTGAGGTACACCCCAATTGCAGGTGAGTTCCATGTACATTTCATAACATGTAATAGCCCTCCTGCCAGTATTATATTTCTGGCAGTACCGGAAATTGTTATGCAAATCCAGACAAACACCTATAACAGGCATCAAAATGGACCGTGATAAAAAGTGAATAAGATAATGAGTTTTGCTCTCTTGTAACCCTAATTACGAGTGACAGTCCCAATCTACCTGAAGTCACGAAAGTGATAGCACTGGCAAAGAGTTTCTTCCAAGAAAAAAGGACCAACTAGCCAAGAAAAACATATAGACATTCAAACTTGGAAGACCTTTGCGAAAATCTTTGTGTGGAGCATGTGTCTGTTCGATTGTACAAACTGGACATTAAGAGAACAGGAAAATAAATTTTGGGGGCAACTGAAATATGGGTCTGGAGTAGAATGCAGAGGATAAATTGGACTGAAATGCATAGCAATGCCAAAGTCTTTGGAGAGATTAGGAGAGAAACTGAGTTTTGTCATTGAAACTAAAAATAAAAAAATAAAAAAGGAAAATATTATTTATAGGTCTTTGCAACATCAGTGAAGGATCAGTTACCGCTAAAAGAGGACGACCCAGATTCTCTTAGTTCCAAGAACTTGCTTCTGAGTATAAACTGCAACACTTAGGTTGACGTGAAAAGACTGGCTCTATAGCTGCTGCGACAAGGTTTAGACTCTAGAATTTAATGATGACCGGAAATCAAAGCTGAGCCACCAAGGATGGCAGTTCCATTACACTACGAAGGTGGACACTTAGGTCAGTGATAGCTGAGTATCATGTTTTCAAATAGTTCCCTTTAGTACGAATTCTAAACTTTAACTCAATGCAGCATCATGTTGTAACGTCTTCCCGACCATCGGTACGTACCGCTGTAAATCCACCGACTGTACAGACAACCAGTGAACAAACAATATCAAATATATTCTATAAACATGGAGTATATACACAGCATGCACTAGTTCGTGAAATTTCCACCAGAGGTGCCCAAACATTTCTTTAAACGATTTCTCTGATATGCTACATGATACACCTAAAGGTCAAGAACTTCCTCCCACTCCTACTCTCCATAGTAATTTTATCCATATTTAGCTACAATGATATACATGTCAAGATTTATATCAGCTGACTCTCTGGAGAGAAAGAAATCGTGTACCAACTTTGTATAGTCTAATAAACTATTTTGCTTATTATATTATCATGGCTGCGACAGGCAAGATATTTATTTAATTTTAGCTACAATGGTAACCAACAGCCAATTCCAGGATCATCATCATCATCATCATCATCATCATTAGGAGCCAATTTAATCATTATATGATATGGACGTCTAAAGTCTACGAGTAAGATAATTATGTAATAGTTCTTTCCGGGCACTACGGTCTTGGGCAATTCTCTGCCAATTTACTCCAGTAGTTCCCCTTACGTCCTTGTCCCATCCGTCTGGTTGTCTTCCTCCTTCATGTTGATATATCCAGTCGTGCCCTCAAATATCTTCTAAACTATGACAACCGTAAAATTTGACCGAGATAGGTGTATTCGCTGACATGTTCTAGTAGGACGTTTTCAGCATGTACAGTTGTCGCTGGGTCCAATTTGTTACCATTATTTCCGTTTTATGAAATCTTGATGGTCAAGCCCGATTTTCTAGGGCTTCACTCAAGAACAAGTTTTGTCCATCGACAGTTCATTCTACAAGCCCCATGTCCAACCCACTGCCATTTCAGTGCCAAACTTTGAATGGTGTCAGTAGCTTTGGTAACTTTCATCCGCTCTATCCCTTTGTGAAAAACCCAGCATTGACTTTTCCTTACCTTTTTGAGCTGTTCTAAGTCTTAGTTTGACAAATTCATTCAGTGTCCAGGTCACACACCGGGAAGTCAGCACAGGGATGATAAACTGATCAACCCCTGTGCATGGGGGCGGTAGAATAACACCCACCCCTGCCTGTCGTAAGAGGCGACTAAAAGGGGCTCCATGGGCTCTGAACTTTGGAGCGTGGTTAGCGAGCACGGGGCCCTTAGCTGAGTCCCGGCATTGCTTCCACTTTCTTATGCCTGGCTCCTCACTTTTATCTATCCTATCCGACCTCTCTTGGTCAACTGTTGTTCTTTTCCGACCTCGACGCTATTAGGTTTGCGAGGGCTAGGGAGTCTTTCGTTTTCTTGCCCTTCGTGGCCTTTGTCTTCCTTTGGCCGATATCTTCATTTTTCGAAGTGTCGTAACCCTTCCATTTTTCCCTCTGATTAGTGTTATATAGAGGCTGGTTGCCTAGTTGTACTTCCTCTTAAAACAATAATCACCACCACCACCTGATACACTGATCAAGTCTACGGACATTTTCGATTTAAATATATTTGAGTACCTCCCACACGCTTTCCAGCCCAGCTGATCTTAGATCCTCCTTCAAGTTGACAATTTTACCGAGATAGGTGTATTCGCTGACATATTCTAGCAGGACGTTGTCATCATGTACAGTTGTCGCTGGCTCCAATTTATTACCATTATTTCCGTGTTTTGAAATCTTTATGGTCAACCCCAATTCTCGGCATGCCTATACGTGGTCACTGAGTAAGAACTGGAGTTCCTCAGCGCTATTATACAACAGTACGATGTCAGCATCATCAAGAGCCCTGTTAAAACAATATGCAAATATCTTCACACATATTTACAATGCTTAGTATTCTAAGATGTTAAGGTCTATCATTTCATTTCAGATTTTCATAGCAAGAGGATTACGTCTTCTGAAACCAATGTTTAAGGAAATAATAAAGCACTTACCGTTATCTCCCTCCATAGAATTGGGTACCTCCAGAAGTTTCTTTCTTGATATCTGGTACCTTTATACTTCTTTTCATATTATGACTTGGATGAATAATTAATTACATTTGTACGAAAGCACATTGCACCAAAACCATTCATGTTTTGCGCCAACCTAATACTGTATGAGGAGGCATGGTCACTTGGTCAATGGTTTTGAAAGGACCTAATATATTCTCTCCTGCATGGATACAGTTTGTAGAATTCAATATAGGGAGATCCACGGAAATCATAAGAGTAAATGTTTTAGTTTTTAAATAATTTAATCGTGAAACTTTGGTGTGTATTCAACATAATGCTTGGATGACAAAGGGTTCAAGGAACATTCCCTGTTAAAAAAAGTCCAATAACAGAGTATGATATTTTCTAGGCAACTGGAACCAAGTATATGAAAAATAAATACAGTCTTAGACTTAGAGCAAGTATTCCAGGAATTTTATTTGTTAAAATTCAAACTTAATTTTCCCCAAACTAGGTTTTTATCACTGGTATCCCTTGCATCAGTTGAGGAATATTTTGTCTTCCCATCAATATACCAAAAACTTGCAACATTTTTTGGAACAAAACTTATCCTCCGGCCTGGGGGAACAGGACAAAAAATATCGAGAAGTACATGTTGAATGTATGCGATGGTGTGTATGCTGGGGCACATGGCATTGTTAGCAAGGCACAGTGTCATGTAGTCCCAAGGGAACACAATCAGGGTGCACTTGTCAAACATTACAGCGCATGTACTGAATATGAAGATCCCACACATTGTTTGCAAGCTGCACAGCAAGCAACCGCAATGATTTACGGGAAGTTGGGGAACCGTACAAAAGCATTTTGTTGTGCTACACAAACTCAGCCAAGTTTTATCGTGCATTTCTCTACTGTTTGCACTCTTGAATGTTTGTATGGACCAGAGAATGAATTTTAATTATGTTTAGCTTGAGAGAATGTACAGAAAGACAAACTTGACAGCACAGCAAAGGAAATGAACATTTTATGTAGTTAAAGCCACCTGCCCTTCTGCTCTATCGTGAAAGCAAAGCAAAGTCATCTCTGTACAGGCCATGAAGGCCCTTGGAGGGGTGGAAGGTAAAGGCTTCCACTATCCGCAACCTCGGCACATGATGGGGTAGAGTGGTTAGCTCTACGCCCGGTCGCCTTTGCCCCAGGAATTAACCTGGTACACATTTTTGGTGTAGGCTGAGTGAACCTCACGGCCATGTGCACCTGCTCTATCGTTAAGTGTTCTCTATTATTCACTCTAATCTAGAAGCGTAATAAATCACATATGTTATATATTTTCCCATGTGCTTTGCTGTTCGTAAACTCACAGTGAGTTTGAAGGAATTATTCAAACATGCATGGAATACAGTGTGTTAAGCAATAGTATTAATTCCTGGAATTCTACCCCGAATGAAATTAGAGACATGAGTAGCTTTAAGCTATTCAGAAGAAAGTCCTGGATGTTTTACCTACATTGAGATTAATGAAATTAAGAAGCATCGTCAAAAGTTATATTTTTAAATAAATATTGTATAAATCCTCCTCTGCGAACCATCTGACCTTGCCGCGGTGGGGAGGCTTGCGTGTCCCAATGATGCAGATAGCCGAGCCGCAGGTGCAACCATATCGGATGGGTATCTGTTGAGAGACAAGACTAACGAATGGTTCATCGAAAGGGGGGTAGCAGCCTTTCGGTAGTTGCAAGGGCGGCAGTCTAGATGATTGACTGATACGGCCTTGTAATAATACTCAACATGGCTTAGCTGTGTTGATATTGCTACACGGCTGAAAGCAACGGGAAACCACAGCCGTAACTACCTCCCGAGGACATGCAGCTCTCTCTGTATGAATGATGTACTGATGATGGCTTCCTCCCGGGTAAAATATTCCGGAGGTAAACTAGTCCCCCATTCGGATCTCCGGGTGGGGACTACACGAGAGGGGGCGATCATGAGGAAGATGGATACTGACATTCTGCGAGTCGGAGCGTGGAATGTTAGAAGTTTGAATCGTTGTGGTAGGTTAGAGAATCTGAAAAGGGAGATGGATAGGCTAAAGTTAGATGTAGTTGGTATAAGTGAAGTACGTTGGCAGGAAGAACAGGATTTTTGGTCAGGCGACTACCGAATTATCAAAACGAAATCAAACAGGGGAAATGCAAGAGTTGGTGTAATAATGAATAAGAAAATAGGGCAGCGGGTAAGCTACTACGACCAGCATAGTGAAAGAATTATTGTCGTCAAGATAGACACCAAACCAATGCCCACCACAATAGTTCAGGTCTATATGCCTACTAGTTCAGCGGATGATGAAGAAATTGAAAATATATGAGGAGGTAGAAGATGTAATACAATATGTAAAAGGTGATGAGAATCTAATTGTGATGGGAGACTGGAATGCAGTGGTAGGCCAAGGAAGAGAAGGTAGTACAGTAGGAGAATTTGGATTGGGACAAAGGAACGAAAGAGTAAGTCGGCTGGTTGAATTCTGCACTGATCATAATTTAGTCCTTGCCAATACTTGGTTCAAACACCACAAACGACGGCTGTATACGTGGACGAGACCTGGAGACACTGGAAGGTATCAAATAGACTTCATTATGATTAGGCAGAGATTCAGAAACCCGGTGTTGGATTGGTTGGATTGCTAAACTTTCCCAGGAGCAGACGTGGACTCTGACCACAACTTGTTGGTCAAGAAATGCCATCTGAAGTTGAAGAAATTGAAGAAAGGAAAGAATGCAAAAAGATGAGATCTAGACAAGTTGAAAGAAAAGATTGTGAGGGATTGTTTCAAGAAACGTGTTTCACAAGGACTAAATGAAAAGGCTGAAGGAAACACTATAGAGGAAGAGTGGACAGTCATGAAAAATGAAGTCAGTAGGGCTGCTGAAGAAATGTTAGGAAAGAAGAAAAGATCAACTAAGAATCAGTGGATGACTCAGAAGATACTAGACCTGATTGATGAACGACGAAAATACAAGAATGCTAGAAATGAAGAGGGCAGAAAAGAATACAGGCGATTAAAGAATCAAGTGGATAGAAAGTGCAAAGTAGCTAAGGAAGAATGGCTGAAGGAGAAGTGCAAGGATGTCGAAGGCTGTATGGTCCTGGGAAAGGTAGATGCTGCATACAGGAAAATTAAGGAAACCTTTGGAGAAAGGAAATCTAAGTGCATGAATATTAAGAGCTCAGATGGAAAGCCACTTCTAGGGAAAGAAGACAAAGCAGAAAGATGGCAGGAGCATATCCAACAGTTGTATCAGGGTAAAGATGTAGATAATTTGGTTCTGGAACATGAAGAGGCTGTTGATGCTGATGAAATGGGAGACCCAATGTTGAGGTCAGAGTTTGACAGAGCTGTGAGTGACCTAAATAGGAACAAGGCACCTGGAATTGATGATATTCCCCCTGAATTACTGACTGCCTTAGGAGAAACCAGCATGGCAAGGTTATTTCATTTAGTGTGCAAGATATATGAGACAGGAGAAGTCCCATCCGATTTTCGGCAGAATGTAGTTATACCTATTCCTAAGAAAGCCGGTGCTGACAGGTGTGAAAACTACCGCACCATTAGTTTAGTATCTCATGCCTGCAAAATTTTAACACGTATTATTTACAGAAGAATGGAAAAACAAGTTGAAGCTGAGTTGGGAGAAGATCAATTTGGCTTCAGAAGAAATGTAGGAACACGTGAAGCAATCCTGACTTTACGTCTGATCTTAGAGGATCGAATCAAGAAGGACAAGCCCACGTACATGGCATTTGTAGATCTAGAAAAGGCATTCGATAATGTTGATTGGACCAAGCTATTTATGATTCTGAAGATGATGGGGATCAGATACCGAGAACGAAGAATTATCTACAATCTGTATAAAAATCAGTCTGCAGTGATAAGAATCGAGAGCTTTGAAAAAGAAGCAGCAATCCAGAAAGAAGTGAGGCAAGGCTGCAGTTTGTCCCCTCTCCTCTTCAACGTTTACATAGAACAGGCAGTAAAGGAAATCAAAGAGAAATTTGGAAAGGGAATCACAGTCCAAGGAGAGGAAATCAAAACCTTGAGATTTGCCGATGATATTGTTATTTTATCTGAGACTGCAGAAGATCTCGAGAAGTTGCTGAATGGTATGGATTAAGTCTTGGGTAAGGAGTACAAGATGAAAATAAATAAGTCCAAAACAAAAGTAATGAAGTGCAGTCGAACGAAGGCAGTGATGTAGGAAATATTAGATTAGGAAACGAAGTCTTAAAGGAAGTAGATGAATATTGTTACTTGGGTAGTAAAATAACTAACGATGGCAGAAGTAAGGAGAACATAAAATGCAGACTAGCACAAGCAAGGAAGAGCTTTCTTAAGAAAAGAAATTTGCTCACTTCAAACATTGATATCGGAATTAGAAGGATGTTTTTGAAGACTTTCGTGTGGAGCGTGGCATTGTATGGAAGTGAAACATGGACGATAACTAACTCAGAAAGAAAGAGAATAGAAGCTTTTGAAATGTGGTGTTACAGAAGAATGCTGAAAGTGAGATGGATAGATCGAATCACGAATGAAGAGATACTGAATCGAATTGGTGAGAGGAGATCGATTTGGCTAAATTTGACGCGAAGAAGAGATAGAATGATAGGACACATCTTAAGACACCCAGGACTTGTTCAGTTGGTTTTTGAAGGAAGTGTAGGTGGTAAGAACGGTAGGGGTAGACCAAGGTATGAATATGACAGGCAGATTAGAGCAGATGTAGGATGCAATAGTTACGTAGAAATGAAAAGATTAGCACAGGATAGGGTGGCATGGAGAGCTGCATCAAACCAGTCTATGGACTGATGACTCAAACACATTGTATAAATGTAAGGTTTGTAATATTACAGTTTAAGTTTATAAGGACTTAGTTTCTAATAATAGAAAATACTGTATATTTATTTAATTTTGAAGTGAGATTTTATGTTAATTTCAATTTCAATTACATTCAATTTTGTGTTAAAGGTTATATTACTGTTAATTTTAATTATAAATAGCTATAGTGCTCAATATATTATTTTTATGCAGATGTATAATTATATGATTTGGCATAATGGCAGGCTTCATAGCCTGAGCCTTACCATGTACGGGAAGGCATTAAATAAATAAATAAATAAATAAATAAATAAATAAATAAATAAATAAATAAATAAATACAAAAGAGTCCTACTTCAATTCGCACTCTTGAATGCTTATATGGGCCAGAGAATGAAATTTTATTATGTTCGCACGAGAGAATTTACAGAAAAGTAAACTTTACAGCACAGCAAAAGAAACAAATGCTCGTCCTTGTTAAATCGACCTGCCTTTCAGGTAACTGTAAATTGTGTTTTTCTTTTCTTTTCTTTTCTTTTCTTTTCTTTTCTTTTCTTTTCTTTTCTTTTCTTTCTTATTATTTGCACTAATTTTGAAACAAAGTAATTTCCGTACGTCACTAGCGGTATCCATCCACTTCCCTGCTCGTACAGATCAAAGTTAGTTTTAAGATTGTTATTCAACGAAAAATTCATGTTAGAAATGGAATATACCGTACTTCGCAACAGACAGGCAGATCATTTATTTATCCTGACAATGTTGGGGATAGCTATCCCCTTTTTTACACTTAATCAGTAACATGATTGGAATGATAACTAATATCAATTCATTAAAATGTTACCTATCATAAATTTAAAAAACTACGAGGAACTGATGAACTGTAGCTAACAGTAACTACTTGTATCTTAAAAGTGAAGGGAAAGAGCACAATATTACAGAAAATGAGTACGATTTTAAAGATCTGCATGAACACTAAATTTGTAAAAAATAAACAAGAGTATTACGAAACAAAATAAAATAATGTTCGAAATAAAAGTTACATTTTGACTGTGAGTTTCCACCCAAGTTGAGAAAGATAAAAGGGAAGGATAAAGCTGACGGGGTAAGAGGATTTTAGAGAAAGGAGGACGGGGAAGAAGGAAAGTAATTATGTCCTGCTGCCTTTCCAATACAGTAATACAAATTAAGTAGGCCTAAATCAGCTCCATTTTGTTCTTCAAGTTAAAGAGTAAAGATACATTCAGTAATTTATGTATACATATTATTTCCTACTTAAAGACTTACTTAGCTGGCCCCGCGATGTAGCAGTAACTATGCCTACATCTTACCCTGAGGCTCTGGGTTCGATTCCCGGCCAGGTCAGAGAATTATCCCTGGATCTGGTGACTGGTTTGAGGTTCACTCAGCCTTCGTGATGACAATGAAGACCGATATGACTATGAGATAGCGGCCTCTGTCTTAAAGTCTACGAAAAACGAGAGGATACGTCGCGCCGACCACACCATACCCCGTAATCTGCAGTCCTCCTCGCAATAGCTCACTTGGTAGAGACTCGGTCAGAGATGTGATAGTGAGCAGGGATCAAGGGTGAAGGTTCGAATTCCATGCAAATAATGTTTCTTTATTACCTCCAATTGTTTAGAGTTTATCAAGGCTGCATACGTAATAGTTCCCACAGACTGATTCGTTTATGTTGCCCTGAAGAGGACCTTTGGTATCTCGCTTGGCTTGATGTAAAACGGGCAGTTCCCAGCCTATGCAATACCTGTTCCTAGTCTGTATGTTCATCTAATGTTGTAAGGTACGTTTTCTTTGTATCGGTGCTCGTTTTACGGGTTAATTCGGGGTACCCGTAATGAATTAATAATGGTGTTCACTATTCCTTCCGTCTTCTAGCTCGTCACCACACCAAACCCCGGATTAGGGCGAGGGGTGATGTTTCTTCAGAACTGTAATAAGCACGGTAGTTTGTATAACACTAAGTCGCAAGGGTTGGGCGAGTCAACCAATATACTGAGTTTTAATAATAATGTTACGGTTCTCGGAGACGCCGAGGTGTCGGAATGTAGTCCTGCAGGAGTTCTTTCACGTGCCAGTAGATGTACCTACACGAGGCTTACGTATTTGAGCACCTTCAAATACCACTGGACTGAGCCAGGATAGAACCTGCCAAGCTTGGGCCAGAAGGCCAGCGCCTCAACAGTCTGAGCCACTCAGCCCGGCATTATACGGAGTTTTGCAGAGGTAATGCCATCTAGAAGAAATGAGTGGGGGCCGAAGGGAGACAAAGCACTACTACACTGAGAACAATCAGCGCAAAGTTATTGTTGTTCAGTTTTCTGGGCTTAGGACACATAGGCCAGCGACATTTGGCGCTGATGGACTTTGCACTAAATATTTACATTCCTGAATATCTTCCCCAATACAGCTCGCACGGTAAAATTATATTAAACAAAACGTTTTGACATTATATTTTTTATAATTGTTGTTATATACACGTTTTAATTAGAACTAACATTTATGGAGATATTTGAAAGTTTATGAGAAACGCAATAATCACGAACATCTCTATTACCGTATTATTATTATTATTATTATTATTATTATTATTATTATTATTATTATTATTATTATTATTATTATTACTCACAACGTAAGAGAGCATAAAAAGAGAGGAAATTAGAAACACAACCTGTATTATGTACAGTTTTTCGATACAGCTAATATTCTCAGATAAATCTGACACCTCGTCCCCTTAATATTCACACGTCATTGTTGTTTGGATCTGCAGTTCGTATGCTTGTTTGAGCAGTACTCCATACCACCTGTTATGGTTGTTCTCAGGGGCATATCGCAGGTTCTTATTATATATAAATACAATTTTCACTTTGATAGAACAATTTCGCTATTCGTCTCGTTATCATGACAGTTTTCTAGCCCAGTCCAAAGATAATAAAAGGAGACGATCTCAATGTAGCACCACTTTCTCCAAAGACATGGTATCCCCTCCCTCCGGCTCCAATGCTAAATGGTTAGCGTGCTCGCCTTTGATCACAGGGGGGCCGGGTTCGATATCTCCATAAATGTTAGTTCCACTTAAAACGTGTATATCGAAAGACCTGCATCTGGCGAGCTGAACATATCCTCGGACACTCCCGGCTCTAAAAGCCATACGCCATTTCATTTCCGCCATCCGTGAGTTGGTGGAAAAACAACTCAACTATACATGAAGACAATCATATCAAAATACAATAATTACAGATCTAATCTGGTTGGAATTTTTACACTTCTAGCACATCTATTGGTTTCTCCTGTCATCTTAGTTGGACCTTTACATTCTCTACCCAATGTGACGGTATCTCCAATGTATATACTCTCTGAATGGGACGGAGTAAAGTAGATGTGTTCAAGCGGAAAACACGAGTCACATAATCCTTCCCTGGAATGATCTCCACAACACGATCCAATCCAGTCTACAGGTTTCACATAGTCACTTCCTATCAGTACAATGTTCCTAGTTTTATCTGAGTATTAGATTTCCTGGGATTAGATCTTTTAAATAGGCCTAATAGTTTTAGGTATTCTGATCTGAATGTATTTCTCTAGTCAGTGATTATTTCCTGTCGGTATCTTAGTCTCTCATCATCAACACCACAATCAGATACTCCAGTTTCATTGATATCATGTTAAAATAATGCTGGTGACAAAGGGAGCAGCTCACTATCCAAGTCAGATGTCTAGAATTAATAAGCGACTCTGTATCACAAACAACAATGCCCATCTCTTAAAATAAGAGGGGCTGTAGCTGAAACTTTCCGACGACTCCGCTTCATTACACCAATGAATTTTGCCCAAAATCCACACCACTAGGGGGATGCAAGTGGAATGGATTTCCACTCGGGTTTCTCCATGCTGCTGTATTGCACGATCTTATTCCGGTCAAGGGATCTCAAATCATTTGAAGTGCCACCAATGTTTGATGCATTATCACAATAAATGATTGTTGGCCTCCCTCGAGGAACAGCAAAACGCCTAAATTCCTAAAGAAAAGTTTCCGAAGACAAAGATGACAATAATTCCAGGTGCACGACTCTGTATACAGCACATGTGAGTAAATAAATCCAACCCTTATCACCATCTCTTAAATGCAACAGCCCTGCCAAATCAACACCGACTACTTTAAATACCGCTAAACCTTTGATTCGATCCTTGGGTTGAGGTGCAATGGAAACCTGTACATAACTTACACGAATAACACACTTTGACAGGATATTTCTAACAGTCTTCCTAACTTTCAAAATCCAATACTGTTCCTTCAAAATGTTTAATAATATCTGAACACTAGCATGAGAGTTCTTTTTGTACCACAGGATGGATCGAAGGCGAAACGTTTGGGGGTACAAAAGTACTCACTCTTACTACAGTTAATAATTTCGGTTTTCAGTCTCAGAAGTCCCGCTTCATCCCTAAACACATGTACGCTACTGAGACTTGTATCATTTTTCTGAAGAGAAAGGCTTTTCCTGTGAAAATCGTGCCACTATTTTTCCTGCTGACTGAATCTCTTCACATGATAATTCTCCTCGAGTCAGTGCAAGGTTTTCTCTTCACGTATTTTGGGTAAAACTCTTCATCCGGGCAACCAACTGAATTATTTTTTCATAACTTGAAAAGTACAAGTAATTACAAATTAAAATTGTGGTGCATGCACTGGTCATTATTTGCATGTCTTGAGGTACTGCACAATTTACATGATATATCTCCAAAGAAACTCATTGCTTAGTTGATTTTCTCCTTTCTTGAAAAATCAGCACTGTCTCTGCAGATTGTTTTTCACACGGCCACTCTGGCTGATGCTTTCGTATCCACTCTAGTCCCTTCACGTGGCGCCATCTGAGCGCCAACGATTTTTCTGCCAGGGGGCTTCTTGAAGGAAGATCTTCAGAGTTGAGGTGGCCATGAATATACCTCCACATTTCACGAACGCCATGCCTTTGGTTCTACACGACTGTCCAGATGATCAGATGTTCAGATTATCTATCATACGCGTATTTGCCGAGCGCTGGAGACACTGTTTGGGTATGTTTCAGTTTAGTGTTTGTCTCATGTATCTTCTGTAGTTATATTTAATGGATGTTCTGTTTTGCTGCATTATTCAATATTTTTAATAGCTAAATGCTAAGTAAACCGTCTGTTGTATGTGTTTCCTTAATTTTAATTTGTGGCAATTTGGTTAATGTTTATTATAACATTTTAAGTCAATTTTTTTTGTAGAAACATTTTTCAGACTTGACTAACACTATTAATATTATTTGTAAATGAATAGGTAAATCATATTAGTTAGGTAACATTGCAGCCTCTCCGTCGGCTCTGCAAGAAATCTCACGGGCTGAATCTGCCAACGGTAGGTGTTAAAAATCAAGGAGGGATTCAACTTTATATTTGATTTGCTTTCACTCAGAAGAGTTCTAACGCAATGTGGCTCATTATCACAGACCCTACAGTCCAGAAGTGTGACCTACGAAGTTGCAAAATCAGTGAAGAACAGGACACTTGAATTTTTACAATCTTTTAGGACTGAAGAAGATTATTAATCAATATTGTTCAATCACTGCACGCAGACAGCAGAGATATGTGAATTTAGCAAAGCTGAGTTGCGAAGAAAATTGGCGGTGGGAGTAGAGCTCCACTTGAGACAGTGCAACAGTACAAAACATATACAATACTGCTTCCTGTTGTTGATAATCTTAAACAAGAGAAGTAGACGTGGCCATTAAAGAGTACTTTTGTAAATATACACTTTGGACAGAAAGCTCCTTCTGTCTGAGCTGCAGTGCATTTTTATATTAAATGGAAGAATCGAAAACAAATATATAAAAAAAAACTGCCACTTTTTTAAAGAAGTATTTGAAAAGTGTGTTCACTCTCATTTTTAAATTTTCCGTTTGTTTTTTCACAGTCCCAATGAATTCAGAAACCTACGAATGGTATTTTTCATGCTTGCGGCGCAGGAGCACAATAGCCCAGGAGAGGTTATCCTTATTGGCTTTTTGGCTATCAAAAGGACTATTGATGTTCTCATTTCGAAAGTAATTAATGAGTAATACCTGCCCCCTCAAATTACGCGTATGAACCAGAATATCAATTAAGTGTGTTTGTTGGCAGTGGTTCACTTCTCTTCCGATTAAATGAATTTCTCCTCTGGAACCATCCAGACAGAATTTCTACCTATTCCCATGGCTCTGGCAGTACGATCGCAAAATGTGTTGAATGGAAAATTGTACAATTAGCCACTTGGTACCTAACAAATTGAACTAACAACAACAACAACAACAACAACAACAAAATATTCGGAATACAGAAACGTCAAGCAATAACAGGTGATAATATCACAAAAGCAGTTGAGAGCAAGATAATACACGTAGCAATAGCTTCCCTGAATTGTGCCATTGCTGGGCAGGGCCGTACGCAGAAATTACATTCGGGGGTTTGGGCGGAAATATTAAAATTTGAGGACTTCAATAAAATAATGTTGGGTGCGCATTGTGAAATTAGAAACATAAATACATGTATTATCATTATAGACCGTTATGTCTATCGGTGTTCAGTCTGCAAGCCTCTGTGAATTTACTAAATCTCGCCACAATAATCTATTTGCAACTAATGTTGTGGCCTCATTTAGTCTATACCTCTTATTTTTAAATCTTTAGAAACTGAGCCTAACCATCGCCGTCTTGGTCTCCCTCTACTTATCTTACCCTCCACAACATACTCCATTATTCTACTAGGTAACCTATTCTCCTCCATTCGCCTCACATGACCCCACAACCGAAGCCGCTTTATGCGTACAGCTTCATCCATCGAGTTCATTCCTAACTTAACTCTAATCTCCTCATTCCGAGTTCCCTCCTGCCATTGTACCCACCTGTTTGTACCAGCAATCATTCTCGCTACTTTCATGTCTGTTACTTCTAACTTACGAATAACATATCCTGAACCCACCCAGCTGTCGCTCCCGTAAAGCAAATTTGGTTTGAAAACAGACCGATGTAAAGATAGTTTCGTCCGGGAGCTGACTTCCTTCCTACAGAATACTGTTGATCGCAACTGCGAGCTCACAGCATTAGCTTTACTACACCTTGATTCAATCTCACTTACTATATTACCACCATGGGAGAACACACAACCTAAATGCTGGAAATTATCTACCTGTTCCAGCTTTCTATCACCAATCTGACATTCAATTCTGTTGAATTCCTTACCTACTGACATCAATTTAGTCTTCGAGAGGCTAATTTTCATACCAAAGGACCAAAGAAAGACATAGAGTGAAATGTAGAGACAGCATTAAAGACAAGCACATCCATTGGCAGTTGAAGCTGCTGGCCAAAGAACGGAAACGATTGGAAGAAATGCATGTTACCCACCAAGATATTAGATATTAGACTGCAGGCTTTCGGCACAATCTGTCATTAAGACCAAGTCATCAGCACAGACCAGACTGCTTACTACATTTCTACCTAACTGAATCCCTCTCTGCAACTTTATACCTTTCAGCAGATGATCCATGTAAACTACGAACAGCAAAGGTGAAAGATTACAGCCTTGTCTAACCTTTGTAAGTACCCTAAACCAAGAACTCATTCTACCATCAATTCTCACTGCAGCCCAATTGTTAACATAAATTCCTTTGATAAATTTTAATAATCTACATTTAATTCCATAGTCCTCCAGTATGGTGAACATATTTTCCCTCGACACCCTGCCATATGCTTTCTCTAGATCCACGAAACATAAACACAGCTTTCTATTCCTCTCGTAGCATTTTTCAATTACATGGCGCATACTGAAACTCTGATTATGACAGCCCCTCTGTGGTCTGAAACCACACTAGTTTTCATCCAACTTCTTCTCAACCACTGATCGCATCCTCCCTTCCAAGATGCCAGTGAATACTTTGCCTGGTATACTAATCAATGTGATACCTCGATAGTTGTTGCAATCTTTCCTGTTCCCTTACTTATAGATAGATGCAATTACTGCTTTTGTCCAATCTGAAGGTACCATGACCATCTTACTACTCTATGAAGCCATTTCATCCCTATCATTCCACTATAATTCACCATTTCAGGTCTTATTTCATATATTCCTGCTGCTTTATGACAATGGAGTTTATTTACCACCCTTGTCACTTCCTCTGGCGTATTTTCACCAACATCATTTTCCTCCTCCCCATGAGCTTGGCTGTTCGCAACACCACCATGATGATTTCCTTATACGTTGAGAAGATGTTCAAAATATTCCCTCCACCTCTCCCGTGATTCCCTGGGATCTATTAATAGTTCACCTGAATTACCCTAAACACCGTTAATTTCCTTTTCCCCTCCCTTCTTAAGATTCTGTATTACTCTCCAGAAAATCTTCCCATGACTACCTTTTTGGATTCAACAACTATTTGTTTCTTTTATCTACGTACAATTCCCTGTCTGCATCATCCCTTGTTAGGATCCATTTATGACAAGCCCTCTTTTTACGTTTACAAGCTACTCTCACTTCATCATTCCACCAAGATGTTCGCCTTTCCCCATCTTTACACATAGTCGTTCCTAGGCATTCCCTTGCTGTTTCTACTACAGCATCCCTGTATGCCACTCATTCTCTTTCTACATCCTGAACCTGCTTACTGTCCACTGTTCGAAACTTCTCACTAATCATATCCATGTACTTCTGTCTAATTTCCTCGTCCTGGAGACTTTTTACCCTTATTCGTTTGCAGACAGGTTTCACTTTCTCTACCCTAGGCCTAGATATACTTAGTTCACTATAGATCAGATAGTGGTCCGTATCATAGAAAAATCCCCGGAAAACTCGTACATTCCTAACAGATTTCCTGAATTTGAAGTCAGTTAAGATATAGTCTATTATGGATCTGGTATCCCTAGCCTCCCATGTGTAGCGGTGAACAGCCTTATGCTCGAAGACTGTATTCGTAACTGCTAAATCCATACTAGCATTCCAGCAAACGCTTCCCATTCCCATTAGCTTCCATATCTTCCCCACATTTACCAATCACCCTTTCGTATCCTACAGTTCTGTTTCGAACTCTCGCATTGAAATCGCCCAATAGCACTGTCCTATTCTTGCTGTTGAACCTGGCTACAATGTAACTCAATTCTTCATAAAACTTATCAACTTCATCCTCATCTGCACCCTTAACTGGTGAATACACTGAGACGATAAAATTCTCGTCCTCAGTGGAGTGCGGTGAACATATTCGTTATCCCAGCTGCCAATTTTGTTTTAAATATAAACAATCGTAGCCCTACTACACTCTCTAAAGTCAACATTACCATTTTATAAGGCTGCATGTTTCGTGGAAAGGTCTACCTGAGAAAGATTTATCAAGAATATTTACATCCACACGCTCGCACATACTTTCAAATTGATATTCACGGCAGTGATGACACCATCCTAACTTAACCTATAGCAGATTTTAGGCAATATATGTACTCAAGGTTTCATCCGGTGACTGTTCGTGATAGTACAGTCATGGTTTTCACAAAAATACATTGGGACTAACTATTTGTATTTTACTTAAAAAGCCTAATCTAAAATAAATAGCAAAATTTAACTGGCATTTTACCGTCGTTGAAGTTTTATAGTTTCACTCGCATACTGCGTGTACGTGCATCAACGACAAACGAGGGGAAATATTTGTCACGACGTATAACACACGTTATATTCATGAAGAATGCCACAGAACTCGCGAAACCTTCATCTATAATCCAAGAGGAACACTACAAAAATTCACTATATACCACCATCACAGACAACCATTCGCGCTTAATTCTATGTTCATGCCGGGCAACCCTAAATATTTTTATGAGCCTATAGGAACACATACTCTACACGTGCCATCAATGAATTGCTCAGAAACAACTGTATACATGCCGAAAACCAAGACAAAAATATTTTTTTAAATAATTTTTTTTGCTAGTTGCTTTACGTCGCACCGACTCAGATAGGTCTTATGGCGACGATGGGACAGGATAGGGCTAGGAGTGGGAAGGAATCGGCCGTGGCCTAAATTAAGATACAGCCCCAGCATTTTCCTGGTGTAAAAATGGGAAACCAAGGAAAACCATTTTCAGGGCTGCCGATAGTGGGGTTCGAACCTACTATCTCCCGAATACTGGATACTGGCCGCAATTATGCGACTGCAGCTATCGAGCTCGGTAAAATAATTTCTTCTTAACACACCTTACCTAAGCTAGCTGGCCTGCCGCCGTAAATTGCTGTCGGGGGAGGGCCTACAGCTCCCCCCGAGCTCCCAGGACAAGGAAGCTTCAAGTGCATGAGTCTCCCAAGCGACCTTAAATTTCGCTGCGGGTAGCTCTCTATCGCGCCGGCAAGGAAACCTAGCTCGTTGGAGAAGCTAAACTGTGGTAGTGCGAACGGATTGTCGAGACGGCTGTACTTGGCTTGGCTTAGATGTTCGCACCGGGCGAGTTGGCCGTGCGGTTAGGAGCGCGCAGCTGTGAGCTCGCATCCGGGAGATAGTGGGTTCGAACCTCACTGTTGGTAGCCCTGAAGATGGTTTGCCGTGGTTTCCCATTTTCACACCAGGCAAATTCTGGGGCTGTACCTTAATTAAGGCCACGGCCACTTCCTTCCCATTACTAGGCCTTTCCTGTCCCATCGTCGCCATAAGACCTATCTGTGTCGGTGCGACGTAAAGCAAATAGGAAAAAAAGAAGAAGTTTGCAATTTTTTAAACATTACAAAAAGCGTTCTAAAGAATAATTAGAAAATGTTAATACAAAGTTCTTTAGCGCAGCAGCGCTGGGGTAGATGGGGTTCAGTGCACGCCACTGCTCGTCCTGATTCCTCCAACTGCCAAATCTACCCACATAATTTGCTCATTTACGTGCTTAACAGAAACTATGTTGCGTGCAATGGTATTCCTGATAAACAGCCGTACCGCAGACTCTGCCCTTCCCTTTCTAGCACCCGTCAAGTACACTTAATAATCTCCTCTCTCTTCCTCGTTATCTCCCCTTACCCGAATACCACTTACTACTATTACATCCAGTTGCATCCTCTTTGCTGACTCAGCCAGTTCTACTTTCTTTCTTCCATAAGCCCCATTAATATTGATAGCTCCCCTTCGAATTCCATTTCGTTCGCCAAGTTGTTTCCAAGGAGTCCCTCGCCTGCCAAATGGAAGTGGGACTCCGTTACTCTCATAGATCCGAGACTTGCTTAGAATGTTCTGAGCTCGGTAAATTCATGAAGCAGGATGCTACCCTACTTGCACACAGTCCAAGTGAGGATCTCTCCTCTAACGGGTTAGAGACCACCGGTGGAGTGTACAGTCCTAGCTGTCAGAGCACAAAGAGGGCCATGACTCAGAATATGTCCGAGATGCTCACTTCTATTCCATAGCAATTGGTATCCCGACTCTCAGGTCCACTTAATAGGCCACTCAGCCGTTGCTCATGGTTCACGAACTAGGCTGCGACTACAGTAACCCACATCATGAACCAATGAAATTATAAATACTAAATTAAAACTTTCAAAATAACACAACTATTTAATTGAGACACGTTTGAATTCATGCTGATGATTACAAAACATGCGCCTCCTAGGATTTTTGGCCTGCTCGTGGATGTCATTTTCTACGGTCACGTGTTTTTCTTTGTGTACTGTTATATCCAAAAGAGCTAACACGTTCAATCTTTCCTGTGCTGTCATATTCTGCAAATAACGTTTCAGACATTTCAGGGATGAAAAGGAGCGTGTGAGAGTGGTTACTAGTAAGGCAGCAAACAGTTTCAGAACTCGATGTATTGTTGGGAAAATATCACTGTCGCAGAATGTTAAGTGCAAAAATGAAGTCAGTTGTTTCAGGCTGATTGCTTTTAGAAGAAGGAAGGGCATCTGGTTATAGAAACTTGCCACGACAGATTCATCTCAGCTCATACCTACCCCCGTAGAGAAACGGGACAAGGGTTGGACAAACAAGCAATGGAAGCATCAACGCATTGTTGGCAAAATAAAAGAAAAACAATGAGCTACCTAAAATCTTCATTTACATGGCTGCCACGATTAATAACAGGTTGTAAACTTTAAAATTTCGGGAGGAGGGGATTTATTCCCCAATCCCCCCTCTTTTCTGTGTACGCCCCTATCGGTTGGATCGTTGCCATAACAACAAAGCATTTTCGAGCAGGTTTAGTCCAACTTTTACTCGCTGTTAGCGCTAAACGTCGGAGTCAAATTCGGTGGGACCTTGCATAGCCACGTTGACGATCGGTGCACAATAGCCAGTAAGTAGATAAACTGTCTCCGATGGAATCTATAGTCAAACATATCTCAGAATTACGTACTAGTATGTTAGGTAGAAGACGGCAGTCCTGAATGTCGCAGCTCCACGGTTAAAGTGCAGTTAGACAGCATCTGTCGACATAATTGGAGCAGAGTGTGCAGTGCTAGTACAGTATGTGTCTGTCATGTGAGCAGCGCTTGTCTGGGTGAAAATGAGCTGACATCCGCCTGTGCCAATTAAGTTAGTGTTCCTTCACCCACCATTTGGCCATCACATCGCCCACATTGAGAGCTCCCGCCTTTGAACTACGTATAAATAAGGGTCGCGCCATTTCAACACCACAAGCTCCAACATAGTGTACAGGCAGCCATTAATTGGGAGCCTATAATAGTTTCGTTAACTGGCAGAGCTGAAAGAAGAGAAAAAGAAAAGAAAAGAAACAAGACGTAATGGAAAGGATAAGGAATGAAAGAACAAGAGTGGAATGGTGTTTCAGTGAGTGACCGCACGGCGCCGCCACCAGCGAAGCTTCTCCTCTTGCCATAAATAACCTCCCCCTCTCTCTCTCTTTCCACATACGGTTACAACATCTCCCTGCCACGATTTATGGCGCCTTTCAAGCCGTTTCTTTTGAGCCCTGGTATAGGTAATTATATCTTCCTTCCACCGTGAAATAAACCGCCTCATAACACGGCCCACTCGAGTAGGTCGTCCGTCACTGTCAGACACGCAGAATAAATACATACACGGACCACTGTTTCTTTAGACCTGCAGCCCAGTGCTGACCAAAGTGGTCAGGCAGAGCCGCATGCTGCCGCAGTTTCCACCATTATGGCAGCAATATTCAAATCTAACCATTACATTACGATAGATTCTGCGACCTGAAGATAGACTTCCTAAAAATCACACACAACAGTAGCGACAATAATAATAATAATAATAATAATAATAATGGAGAAATTATACTACCATCTGGACTGGACAGTAAAGCTAATTTAGAAAGAGCCACCTTTTTTTTCTAGTTGTTTTACGCCGCACCGACACAGATAGGTCTTACGGCGACGATGGGACAGGAAAGAGCTAGGAGTGGGAAGGAAGCGGCCGTGGCCTTAATTAAGGTCAGCCCCAGCATTTGCCTGGTGTGAAAATGGGAAACCACTGAAAACCATTTTCAGGGCTGCCGACAGTGGGGTTCGAACCTACTATCTCCCGAATACTGGATACTGGCCGCACTTAAGCGACTGCAGATATCGAGCTCGGTGAAAGAGCCACCAAGCCGCAGAAAGCGTACAGAGTAACATGAAATCACAGCGATAAAACAGTGATATCGCGTAATGCGGAACTTCGGCATTACAAGACAGTTGTTTTGCCGGAAGCATTATATGCTTCAGAAACTACATCTCTAGAAGGCCACTCTAAAACTGATAAAACTGGATATTCTTATGAAATTTTTTTTCTTATTTTCCTACTGCTTTTCCCACATCTGTGCGGTCGCGGGTGCGAACTGTGTGCAAATGTGGATTTGGCCCTGGTTTGCGGCCGGATGCCCTTCCTGACGCCAACCCTGTATGGAGGGATGTAATCATTATTGCGTGTTTCTGTGGTGGTTGGTAGTGTAGTGTGTTGTCTAAATATGAAGAGGAAAGTATTGGGACAAACACAAACACCCAGTCCCTGGGCCAGAAGAATTAATCAGAGGTGATTAAAATCCCCGTCCCGGCCTGGAATCGAACGCGGGACCCTCTGAACTGAAAGACTCAACGCAGACCATTCAGCCAATGAGTCGGAACTGATATTCGTATGAAAATATCGTATATGATCTCACTTATGTAAATGGCTTATGGATATAATGAAAAAGTAGAGACACAGCAAACAGATGCGTTTACCGATGCCGTATGTAGGAGATGTTTGACAATTCTATGGTTTCCTCTGTAGAATGTACAATGATAGATTTACTGAGAAGTACTGTACTGTACCCAGGGGTAAATACCCTCTAGGACGATGCCTCCATTCCTGTATGAACATCCGACTAACTCAGGGTTGGGCAGAAAGTGGGTTGGTTGCCAATTGGGTCAGGATAAAAGTCGTTCTACTCAAAAATATAAGTAAATGACAGGATAATGGACGTATAACACGAATGAGAAACAATCATATGGGGTAAGATGGATTTATTTATATAATATCCCCAAATCATTCTACTTGAAAGTTAAATAAATTAAAGCAAAATATCAAAATGGCATCATAAAATTCAAAATAAAAGAAAACTGGACATTACAACATCAATTATATAAGAAATAAAATGGAAATAAAGTATCAAGCACAACATGAATACTTCCAAACTGATCATCTTATTAGTCCAGGGTTCAAGAGATATGTGATCATACGTGTACGCATACACTGATATGTACACTGACTGACAGAGCAAATGCAACACCAAGAAGGAGGGGTCAGAACTTTATGCCAATTGCAGGGTAGACTGACGTCACTGAGGTATGCTCATGATGTGAAAAGCGCCGCTGTGCTGCGTACGTAGCGAACGATAAATGGGACACGGCGTTGGCGAATGGCCCACTTCGTACCGTGATTTCTCAGCCGACAGTCATTGTAGAACGTGTTGTCGTGTGCCACAGGACACGTGTATAGCTAAGAATGCCAGGCCGCCGTCAACGGAGGCATTTCCAGCAGACAGACGACTTTACGAGGGGTATGGTGATCGGGCTGAGAAGGGCAGGTTGGTCGCTTCGTCAAATCGCAGACGATACCCATAGGGATGTGTCCACGGTGCAGCGCCTGTGGCGAAGATGGTTGGCGCAGGGACATGTGGCACGTGCGAGGGGTCCAGGCGCAGTCCGAGTGACGTCAGCACGCGAGGATCGACGCATCCGCCGCCAAGCGGTGGCAGCCCCGCATGCCACGTCAACCGCCATTCTTCAGCATGTGCAAGACACCCTGGCTGTTCCAATATCGACCAGAACAATTTCCCGTCGATTGGTTGAAGGAGGCCTGCACTCCCGGCGTCCGCTCAGAAGACTACCATTGACTCCACAGCTTAGACGTGCACGCCTGGCATGGTGCCGGGCTAGAGCGACTTGGATGAGGGAATGGTGGAACGTCGTGTTCTCCGATGAGTCACGCTTCTGTTCTGTCAGTGATAGTCACCGCAGACGAGTGTGGCGTCGGCGTGGAGAAAGGTAAATCCGGCAGTAATTGTGGAGCGCCCTACCGCTAGACAACGCGGCATCATAGTTTGGGGCGCTATTGCGTATGATTCCACGTCACCTCTAGTGCGTATTCAAGGCACGTTAAATGCCCACCGCTACGTGTAGCATGTGCTGCGGCCGGTGGCACTCCCGTACCTTCAGGGGCTGCCCAATGCTCTGTTTCAGCAGGATAATGCCCGCCCACACACTGCTCGCATCTCCCAACAGGCTCTACGAGGTGTACAGATGCTTCCGTGGCCAGCGTACTCTCCGGATCTCTCACCAATCGAACACGTGTGGGATCTCATTGGACGCCGTTTGCAAACTCTGCCCCAGCCTCGTACGGACGACCAACTGTGGCAAATGGTTGACAGAGAATGGAGAACCATCCCTCAGGACACCATCCGCACTCTTATTGACTCTGTACCTCGACGTGTTTCTGCGTGCATCGCCGCTCGCGGTGGTCCTACATCCTACTGAGTCGATGCCGTGCGCATTGTGTAACCTGCATATCGGTTTGAAATAAACATCAATTATTCTTCCGTGCCGACTCTGTTTTTTCCCCAACTTTCATCCCTTTCGAACCACTCCTCCTTGGTGTTGCATTTGCTCTGTCAGTCAGTGTAGTTAATTCAATACAATTCGCTTCGCATGGAGTTACACACACATACGCATCACAACGATACGGTTATGAAGTTAATTAATTCGAGAGTCGCCAAACTACTACTGTTAAAGAAAGTTACAATAAAAGAAAAGTTACGATGAAAAGAAAAACTAAAACGCTATGGGACGTTATATGAGTTATGGAAAACACTAGGGGCATTTCCTACGCTACATGTACAACAAATCAAACAAGCAACACTAAACACTTCTATTTACATTGGATAATGTGAAAAGGTCTAACGTGCTACACAGATTCTACGTGAATCGCGGTTCACCACAAAGGATCTAGACAGATCTAGATTGACCATCAATAAAATTTAGCACTCCGGCTGTTCCCCATTAAAACAACGAGACAAGGTATTCAAACAACGTATAACAATATACAACATCATCCTGAAAGGGAAAAACATATAAATAGCCATCAATATCTTGTAGAAAGCAATGGGCAACATTGCATTCTGCTGCTGCATTTGAGCTCTCAACAGCGCGGTCATCCGTCATGTATTTCCGGGTAGGCTGCAAGCTAAAAGGAAATGTTGAACTCAACACTGCGCTAAAGTTTGGATTCTATCTCCCAAGATTGTCACAAGGAAATAACATCTCACTCGCACGGTCAAATAAAAACACGGCCAACTTATCAGCTTGCAATGAGATAACGTCTCTCACCGTCCTTACGGAAAGTCACTTATAATCCTTCCTTCCCAGCATGCTTTTACCATATAACACACATCAGACTCATTAGTCTGGAATTAATTCCGTCAATTCTGATATCAATATACACTCAGAAGACAATTGGCAGGTACATCTCCACTGCACAATATTTTCTCGCAGATCAGGCATACAATCGGCCTACACTGTAATTCAGCAAGCTCTCTTATATCTCATATCACTTATGAATCACATTGGCCTTCTACACTATGAGACCCGGTTCATTTCCCGTGCAAGTCATTGGGTAAACAGTTTCCAACTTAGTTTTAAAGATCCTATTCTTACAACGCTGTTATGCAGCTACTTCGGACAGCTCCTGTAATACATGCGTCATGCAATTAGCTATATCTGTGTCTCTAAATAACCGAAATAAAATTACAAAGTAAGTATTTAACTCTGAATTTAGATGAATTTGTCAATCTAATTCCCCTAGCATATATTCATAAAGAAAAATCGGAATATCCTACACTAAATTAAGCATGCATGAATAAACAACAATTAATCCTAACAAATCCCTCATTATCTCAACTATCTAGTCGTAAATCAGAATGAAGATGAAAGGTAAATACATTATTCTCATATCCTTATTTACAACACCATTAAATTGAATCAAACACATGCCGTCAGGCTTACTTTAATAAAAATCCTCTCTAAACTGCCTTAGTGTCTTATCATAATTCATATAACATGCCATAATAAATACATGCGTCTTAACTTATCCTGGCAACTCTCGAGATACATGGTAGCAGTTTACATCCCTGCTGTATGAAGAAATTACACGATGACGATCACAGTTTCAACACGTGGAGATGCACTTCCTTCTTCCATATGCGAAGCCATCTTCTTCCTGAAAAGTTATTTACACTGGAACACAAAACCTTGGGATGAAAATCTCTTCACCGCTCAATGCAATACATGGCGATCAACCCTTATTGACCAAATCAGCCAAACACACTGGCTCCTCAATAATTATAACTCTAATTTAAAGGGTATACACAGTTTGATAGCGGCACGCGGTACGCTACGATAGTTCCTCACGAACACGACTGACACGAATGTGTGATACAATAACACGCGTCTCCTGCACTTGTTACACTGTAGCTAATGATCACCGTCTATGTTGAAATTACACTGTGCAATAATCTAATTTGCAGTTTCCTCTGGAACAATTATATCTTCCAGCTACACGACTGAAACACTTGTTTGAAATAATATACTATTACTGATATAACACTCCTGCACTGTCTAAGCAGTCCGATCAAAATACACTTCCACACTCTCCAAACAATCCTATCAGAGTCACGTCTACAGTCTCTAAGTTATTCTAATAGAGTGACGTCTACAGTCTCCAAGTTATTCAAACAGAGTGACGCTCTTCCGAGCTTGGGTTACTGAGGAAGCTTCGGTAACGCCGTTGCAATTCTGGGGTTCCCGGTTGTCTAAACCAACCACCAATCAGAAAGCTTGCTATGTTTGATGACACAATATAAATTACAATACATTTGTGAAACACAGCTCAAATAATCGCAAAGCTTTTCCTCTAATTATAATATCATATTTCTGAATTTTTATCACTTCTAGATCTGTGGAAAACCAACGAATAACAGAAATTAACATGAGCTACTGTACACGTTTGCCAGCCTGGAACTGAGACTTGGCGCGATGTCGACTCCATGGTTGCCGATTCCTTACATACTTATTGGCTGAATATAATGCTTATTCAGCATCCAGTACACGTGCCGAATCTTGCCCACGCTTGGTTACGCCAACCTATTCTCACGGTCAGAAGGAAGTGTTAAGCAACGTCCAGCGACATGATATCTCCATGGACATCCGGTCTCAGCTATCTGGGATTCAATACTTTACCATTTATGACTGTAACTTGTATGAATAAAATTAATATATATTTTGTCAAATAATACTCTAAATATTTCATATGGGCCGGCAAGATACGGCTCAGTACAAGATCAACTAGTTAGAAGAAATTAAGCAGGATTTACAAGAAATAAACGATGTAGGTGATACCATCATAAATCGTAAAGCCATTCGAATTCTGGATGCATATCACACATTCACCAGTGACGGTGGGCTTTCCAGAGCACGTGAAGACGTGAACACACGGTCCTCATGTAAATGCACGCATTCATGGATGATTTAAAATCGTGTTCTCTGTTTCAACCTGTTTTCAGCAATCGATCGAAAACATTTGACTTATATCGAAGGTCCGTTACACCGACAGCTGTTCGTTTTGACTGACAATGTAGGGAGCACACTGCATTTTATGCTAAGATCCTGAAGACTATGCGCATGCGCAAGCTGATGAAATCAAGGTTTAAGCGAGGAGCACGGTAAGTTATGTGGCTTTCCGTGTACAATCCTCAAACCAAAAAAGTATTATAGTTGGCCTACTGTATAAGTGTTAGCCGCAGCCTCCCAGAAGTTACTATTGCATTACCATGCCGGAAGATTTCGCTAGTAGGTAATTCTGAATAGGTGTTTGTAACCGCGGGAAGAAGTTTGATTTACGTTGTCGGTGGAGAATCGTTTATAGTGAAATTCATTAGAGTACCTGTAAATGTGGTCGCATAATGTGAACTTCGTGCAGTGTAAAAACAATACAATACAGCAAAGTTGGTGTGAATTTTACTTTCACCGTTTAGAGTAGCTTAGTTTAATAGTGGCCACGGCTTTTCGGCTCTATATTCGGCAAGCGGTGGGCTGGTTCCACCGCTTGGAATGGTTTTCCGTGGTTTCCATTCTCCTCACTAACAAGAATGCCGTGGCAGTTCCTATTACATGCCTCTCACCTTCACCGCAACACATCTCCTGGCTTGACAGAAAACGTCTTTGAGGCTCGCCTTACCCCACCAGCATCATCATCATCATCATCATCATCATCTGTTTACCCTCCAGGGTCGGCTTTTCCCTCGGACACAGCGAGGGATCCCACCTCTACCGCCTCAAGGGCAGTGTCCTGGAGCTTCAGACTCTTGGTCGGGGATACAACTGGGGAGAATGACCAGTACCTCGCCCAGGCGGCCTCACCTGCTATGCTGAACAGGGGCCTTGTGGAGGGATGGGAAGATTGGAAGGGATAGGCAAGGGATAGGGAAGGAAGCGGCCGTGGCCTTATGTTAGGTACCATCCCGGCATTCGCCTGGAGGTGAAGTGGGAAAGGAAACCACGGAAAACCACTTCGAGGATGGCTGAGGTGGGAATCGAACCCACCTCTACTCATTTGACCTCCCGAGGCTGAGTGGACCCCGTTCCAGCCCTCATACCACTTTTCAAATTTCGTGGCAGAGCCGGGAATCGAACCCGGGCCTAGGGGGGTGGCAGCTAATCACGCTAACCACTACACCACAGAGGCGGACCCCACCAGCATACGGAATTAAAACATTTTAGTAGCAATAGTAGTATAATTCTAGTTTTGTTGTACACTCACAGATTAGACTAGTCTTAAATAAAATGGATATACAATTATATGAGGTTTTTTTTTGCTATTTGTTTTATGTCGCACCGACACAGATAGATCTTCTGGCGACGATGGGACAGGAAAGGGCTAGGAGTGGGAAGGAAGCGGCCGTGGCCTTAATTAAGGTACAGCCCCAGCATTTGCCTGATGTGAAAATGGGAAACCACGGTAAACCATTTTCAGGGCTGCCGACAATGGGATTCGACCCTACTATCTCCCGAATACTGGATACTGGCCGCACTTATGCGACTGCAGCTATCGAGCTCGGTATATGAGTTTTACCACATTATGAGTGGTGAAGGAACCGTACAAAGAACTTTACGTGAAATTAGTTATATTATTTCTTATTGATCTGCGTTATACTTTGGTACATTTGAGACGTGAACAAATTGTTGTGAACTTTCTGAAAGTTTTGTCACGAGCTGCTCCTGACATTCGCAGAGAAAGCTAAAATAGTCCACTGGAAAGTAATGTACAGAAGAACGCAAGAAACAACACAGCCAATATACGATGAGAATTTAGGAGGAGACGTGCAAGGAGATGAAGAAGAAACCGTCAAACCAAGCTAACAACTTCAAACGCGCTCTTTGATAGGGCAAAGCGAGGAAATAATAATAATAATAATAATAATAATAATAATAATAATAATAATAATAATAATAATAATAATAATCTGTATATTAAAAGAGTTTAATGAAAAAGCTTTGGCAAATCTGTCCGTCCGTTCTACAGGACCGATTTGCTTAATTTTTATTTCATTCTCACCGGAATTCTCTGCCGGTAAATCATGAGTTATTGATAGGTCACTAAGTTCAGCCAACTTTGAGTACTCATAAAATCAAATCATTAAATTATCACTCCAATAAATGCAGGCGAAGTCTTACCCCAGCCCGCAATACATTGCGTATTTAGCAGGTTAGTAAGCGACTAACACTTTTATTAATATTCTGATGTGTGTCAATGCATGCAACCATGTTTGATTACTACCTGCCAAGCCAGAGAGTATACATTTCCTCTGATCACGGAGAATGCTGTTCCCTGACAGATACTTTTTGATTCCTTAACCTTTCCCAGTTACCAAATATATTCAGCAGATGGCAGAGCGTTCCTAAAAACTTACATGCTGCTAAGAGGAAAATGTCTGCGTACAAACAGACCCCATCATGACATACGCCTTAGACATTATCTGGGAACACCTATCGAAAGATAACCTTGCCAGACTAGAAAGACTGAAGGCCATGCACCTTAAAAAATATCTGTGCCTGGAAAAAACTCTCCCTCGAGACTAACCTATCCTATGAGCTCACAAGACAATCGTTCTATATAGAAAAACTGCGATTAATAATACCATTGCCTTCTACGACACAACACCAAGCGCTTTACATCAAGAACTTTAGGATAAAAAAGTGAATATTTGCAATATTTTTACAATAAGGACGACATCATGACGTCACAATAGATGAATTCTGACTACGAACTGTGGCATACAATAAAGGGCTTCTTATTAAATGTTCATAAAAGCATTGAAAAGGGCAAGGAAAGCAACATGACTACGACAGGCATATCAAGACGAGTTATCTGACTTGTTTCTAGTAGTGCTAATAATAATAATAATAATAATAATAATAATAATAATAATAATAATAATAATAATAACATTGTCCAGTGATTTTCATCTGGGGAAAAAGCTGCCGGTATTCACGATGCAGGTTCTTATTAGAGCAACTTCTATACTTCTATAGGCCTAATACACTCCGATATATCCTCGTCGACACCATCCACCCCTTTCTCTCGCAGAAGCCATTTGCTATTTTTGTTTTTGGCGACAGTGTCCAATGGTCTGACTACTCATTATCAGAGTGTATTTCATTTCGATCCCTTGAATCTTCGGTCTTGGATTTTTGATCCTCTTCACCTCGTGTATTTCCGCTACTGGTTTTGTGTTGTGCAGGACCACTATTAGATTTGACAACTTATAGCCTACTCCTTCATCCATCTTTAATTTGCTCATTAACTGAAAGTAACTATGCTACTTGTTTTACTCATTTTAGCAATGTTTGCACTGATTTAACTTAGGGTAAATTTATTCAAAACTCACATGAACACCTGCATATTGCAGAGCGGTTATAGAACTGATAGTCCGACATTGGAGACAGGCCGAAAGTGAACACAACTTCCTGTTTCCTGCTGCGTTACCAACCTATGAAGCCTATGAAACATGTATGCATGGTACCAATTTGCGGGAGACTCAAAACTGAAAATTCAATTTGTGAACACAGTATTACTTGCTTGGATGTTTATAATAAAATTGCTCTGTTAATACACACTACTTCTAAAAAATTGGGAAAGGAAGGTGCCAGTATTGCGTATCGTTGCGTACTGGCAGACAACTACTAGTACTACTAAAATGTTTTCATCCTTCCCTGAAGGGGGAGGCGGGCCTCTTAGACGGTGACGCCTTCTCTCGGGCCGGAAAATTTGTTACGGGGAAGGAGATGCTCGGAGAAGGTGAGGGGATTGGCGGCTGTGGCCTATACTGGGAACTGTCCCGTCATTCGCCTTAGGGCAGGAGAATGGAAAACCACGGAAAACCATTCTCAAGACAGCCGATGTTTGGAACCAGCCGTGAGGTCCAGCCCTGTCCCGTCTCCCGAAAGCAGAGGCGTAGAGTCACGGTAGAGCCGTTGCCACCCCTCCTCTGCTCGGTTGGCCGGTCAGAGTGCAGAGCTGTTGGACCACGGATCAGCCGGGGCCACTTAGGGGCTGAGACCCACTCTACATCTACTGACGTGGCAGAGAAAAAGCACTAATAATGTCTATAAAAGAGCATCACACGCCTGGCTGTCACACTCAAAAGTATAGCCGGGGAGGGAGGGTTTTATGGTTGCCATTCAGGCCCAAGTTATTGCAACTAGGAACTACATAGAGTACATTCTGCAGGACTAGTCGGTGGAATCTGAGCGCTGTCACCGATGCTCCATATCCAGCGAGGCAATACAATACACCGCCTGTGAATGCCGATTATTGGCAAATGCAGATTGGAGATACCGGTATAGAAATGTTGAAGTATAACAGAAATAACCCATCGGAAACTAAGTGGTTAGTACCAACACACCGAGTACTAAACACCTTTACAAACCAGCTTGAGTCTCCATGGCACAATGGTATTAAAATATATATTTCCCACTGTCTCTTACAAAACAAGTAATACTTCCTCGCAGATGCGTTTTATAAAGAAACTAGCAAGATACCCGTGCTGCGCTACGGTATTATACTGAAATTTATAATTGAATGCTTATTGTTTTAGCCAATCCGCCGAAATTCGCGATCTGACTCGTTTTCTTCAAGAATCCACCAAAATTCTCGATCTGACTCGTTTTCTATTATTTTACGGCACGTTTCCTCCATTTTTCAATTTTCCTTTCCAGTAATCGATTTCGTACCTCCCGGGCTAGGCTCAGGTATTCCTCCCGGTCAGTTGGGTCCGTAAATCTTTGCCATCTTTTCCTATAATCATTTTTAAATAGATAAAATCCTTCAGGAGATCCGGCGTGGTGTCATATTGGGTGCCTTGGCGGCACTGAACCCGCGGGCGGACTGCATTCTTAGTCATTACCCGTCCAGGAGCCGTTTCCAGCGCGTTCCGCCCATTTGAACACGGTCCGGAACATTATTATTATTATTATTATTATTATTATTATTATGTGTTGCTGGAATGGCTGATGACAGGGAAAACCGGAGTATCCGGAGAAAAACATGTCCCGCCTCCGTTTTGTCCAGCACGAATATCACATGGAGTGACCGGGATTTGAACCACGGAACCCAGCTGTGAGAGGCCGGCGCGCTGCCGCCTGAGCAACGGAGGATCCTTATAAGTACATTAAGAACAGTAAAATCAATTGGTCTCACCTCCTTCTACACCCCACCGCCGTTAAGTTTATTTACCGACAACCCCCCCTCCCCCACCAAAAGAAATTAAAAGAAGGCTTGTTTCTTAATGTTTAAGGGAGATTCCAAACACCAATGTTCACGTCTATTACCTTCAGTTTTGAGATATAAGTATCCCCATAAAAATAATCTACTTTTTTCACTTCATTTCACACTAACCCCCCCCCCCAAGTGAATTTCCCGCAAAAAATACTTGTTTCTTTAATAGTAAAGGATCTTCTAAATACCAATTATCACGACTCTAACTTCTTCAGATTTTGATTTATGTGTCCTCATGAAAGGAATTCAACTCCTTTACACTCCCGCCCTCCAAGATGGGTACCCCCCAAAAAAAAAACGCGTTTTTTTTTGTTTTTAAAGGAGATCCACATACGAATTTTCACGTCTGTAACAACTTTAGTTTTTATTAGAGGTATGTATTCTCATACAATTAAATCAATTAATTTTTCAATTCTTTCACCCCCCCCCCTTCATTGGATTTTCTGAGAATACGTGTTTCTTTACTTTTAAAGCAGATTGCAAATATCCAATTTCACGTCTGTAACATCTTCATTTTTGAGATATCAGTAGCCTAATTAAAAGAATTCAACACCATTTTCAGTCACTTTTACCCCCCCACCCCCACCCAAGTGGTATTTCCGAAAACTAAAAATACACGTTTCTTTATGTTTAATAGAGATAAAAAATACCATTTTACACTTCTGTAATATGTTAAGTTTTTTAGATATACTGTAAAAATCCTCATTTTAAAATTTCACCCCTTTTGAGTTCCCCTTAAGTGGAGTTTCCAAAAACAAATCACCTATGTTTCTTTACATTTACAGGAGATTACAAACACCCAATTTTTACGTCTGTAACATTTTACGTTTCTAAAATATTCTGTAGATATAGTCTTTCAAAAAATTCACCCCAATTTGTCACTCCTGTTTAACTGCCATTAATTGGATTTTCCTATTGGGATTTACAGGAAACAAAAAAATACGTGTTCCTTTCTTTTTAGAGGAGATTCTAACTACCAATTTTTACATCTGTAAATTTTAACGTTTTAAGATGTAGACACACTCATTTTAAAAAAATTCACCCCCCTTTTGACCCCCCAGGATTTTCCAAAAACGAAAAAATTCGTGTTTCTTTATTTTTAAAGAAGATCCCAAACACCAATTTTCAGGTCTGTAATATCTTCAGTTTCTGAGTTATAAGTAGCCTCATTAAAGGCATTCAACCCATTATTCACCCTTTTACACCCTTCCTATTGGGATTTTCCGAAAACTACAGAATACGTGTTTCTTTATTTTTTTAGGAGATTCTAACTACCAATTTTTACATCTGTAAATTTTAAAGTTTTAAGATGTAGATACACTCATTTTAAAAAAACACCCCCTTTTCACTCCCCCCCCCATTAATTGGATTTTCCAAAAACAAAAAAATACGTGTTTCTGTATTTTTAAAGGAGATCCCAATTACCAATTTTTAGGTCTGTAATATCTTGAGTTTCTGAGATATAAGTAGCCTCCTTAAAGGCATTCAACCCTTCTTTCACCCTTTTACACCCTTCCTATTGGGATTTTCCGAAAACTAAAGAATACGTGTTCCTTTATTTTTAGAGGAGATTCTAAATACCAATTTTTACATCTATAAACTTTAAAAGTTTTGAGATATAGATACACTCATTTTAAAAAATCACCCCCTTTTCACTCCCCCCACCCATTAATTGGATTTCCCATAAACAAAAAAATACATGTTTCTTTATTTTTAAAGGAGATCCCAAACACCAATTTTCAGGTCTGTAATATCTTCAGTTTCTGAGATATAAGTAGCCTCATTAAAGGCATTCAACCCTTTTTTCACCCCTTTTCACTCCTCCTATTGCGATTTTCCGAAAAAAAAAGTGTTTCTTTATTTTTAATGAAGATTCTAAATACCAATTTTTACATTTGCAAACTTTAAAAGTTTGGAGATATAGATTCACTCATTTTAAAAATTCACCCCCTTTTCACCCTCCCATTAATTGGATTTTTTAAAAACAAAAAAATACGTGTTTCTTTATTTTTAAAAGAGATCAAAAGTACCAATTTTCAGGTCTGTAATATCTTCAGTTTCTGTGATATAAGTATCGGTATCCTGATTAAAGGCATTCAACCCATTTTAACATATTTTCACCCTTTTTCACCCCTCCTATTGGGATTTTCTGAAAACGAAAAAATACGTGTTCGCTTTTTTTTAAAGAAGATTCCAAATGCCAATTTTTATTACTCTAAACCTTCACGTTTTTGAGATACAGATATTCTCATTTTAAAAATTAACCCCCCTTTTCACCCCTTTAGCGACGGAATATCCAAAAATCCTCTCTTAGTGAGCACCTATATCTTAATATGAATATATCCCCAAAATTTCATTTCTTTATGTCCAGTAGTTTTGGCTCGGCGATGATGAATCAGTCAGTCAGTCAGTCAGGACATGTTATTTTATATATATAGACTAGCAAGATACCCGTGCTTCGCTACGGTATTATACTGAAATTTATAATTGAATGCTTATTGTTTTAGATATATAATCCGCCAAAAATCGCGATCTGACTCGTTTTCTGCGAGAATCCACCAATATTCCCGATCTGACTCGTTTTCTCTTATTTTACAGCACGTTTCCTCCCATTTTTCAATCTTCCTTTGAAGCAATCGATTTCGTACTTCCCGGGCTAGGCTCAGGTATTCCTGCCGGTGAGTTGGGTCCGTAAATCTTTGCCATCTTTTCCTATAATATTTTTAATATGGATAAAATCCTTTAGGAGATCCGGCGTAGTGTCATATTGGGTGCCTCGGTGGCACTGAACCCGCGGCCGGACTGCATTCTTAGTCATTACCCGTCCAGGAGCCGTTTCCAGCGCGGTCCGCACATTTGACGACGGTCCGGAATATTATTATTATTATTATTATTATTATTATTATTATTATTATTATTATTATTATTACTATTATGTGTTGCTGGAATGGCTGATGACAGGGAAAACCGGAGTATCCGGAGAAAAACCTGTCCCACCCCCGTTTTGTCCAGCACGAATGCCACATGGAGTGACCGGGATTTGAACCCCGGAACCCAGCTGTGAGAGGCCGGCGCGCTGCCCCCTGAGCAACGGAGGATCCTTATAAGTACATTAATAACAGTAAAATCAATTGGTCTCACCTCCTTCTACACCCCACCGCCGTTAAGTTTATATACCGCCAACCCCCCGCCCCCCAAAAAATTAAAATAATGCTTGTTTCTTTATGTTTAAGGGAGATTACAAACACCAATGTTCACGTCTATTACCTTCAGTTTTGAGATATAAGTATCCCCATAAAAATAATTTCCTTTTTTCACTTCATTTCTCAATAATCCCCCCTCCCCTAAGTGAATTTTCCCGCAAAAAATACTTGTTTCTTTAATAGTAAAGGATCTTCTAAATACTAATTATCACGACTCTAACTCCTTCAGTCTTTGATTTATGTGTCCTCATGAAAGGAATTCAACTCCTTTACACTCCCGCCCTCCAAGATGGTTTCCCCACCAAAACGCGTTTTTCTTTGTTTTTAAAGGAGATCCAAATACGAATTTTCACGTCTGTAACAACTTTAGTTTTTATTAGATGCATGTATTCTCATACAATTAATTTTTCAATTCTTTCACCCCCCCCCCCCCCTCCTTCAATGGATTTTCCGAGAATACGCGTTTCTTTACTTTTAAACCAGATTGCAAATATCAAATTTCACGTCTGTAACATCTTCATTTTTGAGATATCAGTAGCCTAATTAAAAGAATTCATCACCATTTTCAGTCACTTTTACCACCCCCCTTCCACCCAAGTGGTATTGCCGAAAACTAAAAATACACTTTTCTTTATCTTTAATAGAGATAAAAAAATACCACTTTTCACTTCTGTAACATGTAAAGTTTTTTAGATATACTGTAAAAATTCTCATTTTAAAATTTCACTCCTTTTGAGTTCCCCTTAAGTGGAGTTTCCAAAAACAAATCACCTATATTTCTTTACATTTACAGGAGATTTACACCCACTTTTTACGTCTGTAACATTTTACGTTTCCAAGATATTCTGTAGATATAGTCTTTCAAAAATTCACTCCAATTTGTCACTCCTGTTTAACCGCCATTAATTGGCTTTTCCAAAAACTAAAAATACGTGTTTCTTTATTTGTAAAGGAGATCCCATATGCGAATTATCAGTTCTGTAATATCTTTCGTTTCTGAGATATGTGTATCCTCATTAAAGGCATTCAACCTATTTTTCACCCTTTTACACCCCTCCTATTGGGATTTTCCGAAAACAAAAGAATACATGTTTCTTTATTTTTAAAGGAGATTCTAAATACCAATTTTTACATCTGTAAATTTTAAAGTTTTAAGATGTAGACACATTCATTTTAAAAAATTCACCCCCCCCTGTTCACCCCCCAATATTTGGATTTTCCAAAAACGAAAAGTACGTGTTTCTTTACTTTTAAAGTAGATCCAAAATACCAATTTTCAGGTCTGTAATATCTTCAGGTTCTGAAATATAAGTAGCCCCATGAAAGGCATTCAACCCATTATTCACCCTTTTACACCCTTCCTATTGGGATTTTCCGAAAACAAAAGAATACATGTTTCTTTATTTTTAAAGGAGATTCTAAATACCAATTTTTACATCTATAAACTTAAAAAGTTTTGAGAAATAGTTACACTCATTTTAAAATATTACCCCCTTTTCACCCCCGCTTAATTGGGTTTTCCAGAAACAAAAAAACAACGTGTTTCTTTATTTTTAAAGGAGATCCCAAACACCGATTTTCAGGTCTATAGTATCATCAGTTTCTGAGATATAAGTAGCCTCATTAAAGGCATTCAACCCCTTTCTCACCCCCTTTTCACTCCTCCTATTGCGATTTTCCGAAAAAAAAAATACGTGTTTCTTTATTTTTAATGAAGATTCTAAATACCAATTTTTACATCTGTGAACTTTAAAAGTTTGGAGATATAGATTCACACATTTTAAAAATTCACCCCCTTTTCACCCTCCCATTAATTGTATTTTCGAAAAACAAAAAAATACGTGTTCCTTTATTTTTAAAAAAGATCAAAAGTACCAATTTTCAGGTCTGTAATATCTTCAGTTTCTGAGATATAAGTACCGGTATCCTGATTAAAGGCATTCAACCCATTTTCTCCCATTTTCACCCTTTTTCATCCGTCCTATTGGGATTTTCTGAAAACAAAAAAATACGTGTTTCCTTATTTTTAAAGAAGATTCTAAATACCAATTTTTACATCTGTAAACTTTTAAAGTTTTGAGATATAGATACACTCATTTTAAAGTTTCACCCCCCCTTTTCACCCCCTTAGCGACGGAATATCCAAAAATCCTCTCTTAGCGAGCACCTACATCTTAATATGAACATATCCCCAAAATTTTATTTCTTTATGTCCAGTAGTTTTGGCTCGGCGATGATGAATCAGTCAGTCAGTCAGTCAGTCAGTCAGGACAAGCTACTTTATATATATAGATGAAGCATAAAGAAAATTATCCCCCCAGTACTTTATGTACGTTTATTAATAAATATTTTTAATTTGAAAGGAGATACTAAATTAAAAAAAGAAATATCATGCTAATACGATGGATAACATAACAGTACTCTAATTGATTACGCAGACATTAAACTAATCTTGACATAACCTGCTTAATATATATTAAATTAAAATATTTCATATTAAACATGTCGTCACCACATAAGTTATAAAAATGAAAAGGAAAGTAACAACACACTACACGATTTCTCTAACATAACAAAATAATATAATAACATAATAACAAATTATTAATTTTGGAATTGTGTATTCATTTGAAGATTCCTCCAGTAAAGTATTACTCCTCCTACTTTTTTCGTACCTTAAATAATTTGTAAGTTAATCAAGTCATTTACAATATACGTCCTCTATCATTTCGATATAATCACTTAATTAACTATGATACGAGAACTCCAATTATGATAATACGTTTCACAACGTTGTCAAGGATGATAAACATTATCTAATTTGTTTTCTTCCGGATTCGCATTTCAGTATTACTCGATTTTCACTATGAAATATGATTGGAAGAGAGATGATAACTTTTGTTTATTATCATCCAACTACCCATCAATTATTTTACTCGACGACATTTGTTTCAATCTATTATTTAACCATACCTACATTTCACAATTCACAATATTTCATATTCTTCACACTACCATTAAATATTATAGAAGACTTGCATTAACCTAACTTCGAATTAAACCTTTTTATCCAATTCTTTCGAGTATGATTTTACTTGTATCAGGAGGTCAAATGGACTGTATCGCGATTGACTTGTCTAAAGCATTTGATAGGGTGAATCATGGGAGACTACTGGCTAAAATGAGTGCAAGTGGACTAGACAAAAGAGTAACTGAATGGGTTGCTATATTTCTTGAAAATAGATCTCAGAGAATTAGAGTAGGCGAAGCTTTATCTGACCCTGTAATAATTAAGAAGGGAATTCCTCAAAGAAGTATTATTGGACCTTTATGTTTCCTTATATATATGTAAATGATATGAGTAAAGGAGTGGAATCAAATATAAGGCTTTTCGCAGGTCATGTTATTCTGTACAGAGTTATAAATAAGTTACAAGATTGTGAGCAACTCCAAAATGAACTGGATAATGCTATAAAATGGACAGGAGGCAATGGTATGATGATAAACGGAGTTAAAAGTCAGGTTGTGAGTTTCACAAATAGGAGAAGTCTTCTCAGTTTTAATTACTGGGTTGATGGGGTGAATTTCTTTTGGGGATCATTGTAAGTATCTGGGTGTTAATATATGGAAATATCTTCATTAGGGTAATCACATAAATGGGATTGTAAATAAAGGGTACAGATCTCTGCACATGATTATGAGGTTGTTTAGGGGTTGTAGTAAAGATGTAAAGGAGAGGGCATATAAGTCTCTGGTAAGACACCAACTAGAGTATGGTTCCAATGTATGGGACCCTCACCAGGAATACTTGATTCAAGAACTGGAAAAAATCTAAAGTAAAGCAGCTCTATTTGTTCTGGGTAATTTCCCACAAAAAAGTAGCGTTACAAGAATGTTGCAATGTTTGTATTGGGAAGAATTGAGAGAAAGAAGAAGAGCTGCTCGACTAAGTGGTATGTTCCGAGCTGTCGGTGGAGAGATGGGGTGGAACGACATTAGTAGACGAATAAATATAAGAGGTGTCTTTAAAAGTAGGAAAGATCACAATATGAAGATAAAGTTGGAATTCAAGAGGACAAATTGGGGCAAATATTCGTTTACAGGAAGGGGGTTAGGCATTGGAACAACTTACCAAGGGAGATGTTCAATAAATATCCAATTTATTTAAAATCATTTAAGAAAAGGCTAGGAAAACAACAGATAGGGAATCTGCCACCTGGGCGACTGTCCTAAATGCAGATCAGTATATAAAATGAAGCATTGACTTTTTATTGCTGAAGTTAACATCCTGTATTACGAAGACTTATAATAATTATCTTTGGATCTGAAGCAATAGAATATTCCTTGCGAATACCTTAGTATGCATATCTGAATCATGTTATGTCTCTTGGGAGACCCTTTCAACAAGGCTCCAAGATATTACACGGCAGACTTTGCTATTATTATTATTATTATTATTATTATTATTATTATTATTATTATTATTATTATTATTATTATTATTATTGAAAATCCCAATGACCAGCTTGCTTTTGAGAAACTTCCACCAAATTCTGACTCAGCACCTCTCACATTGGAAGTGGTTAAACTAATAATTCGGAACTTGAAAGACAACAGAGCACGAAGCGAAGATGGATAAAATGCAGAAAATTTGAAATTATGTTGAGAAAAATTGGCCCTTATCCTCCACAAAATATTACAGGACATCTGGCACACTAAGAAAATCCCCAAGGATTGTAAGTGTGCATAAATCACCTACTTCATAAGAGAGGAGACAAATCAGTTATGGCCAACTACAGAGGAATTTCTCTACTTTCGATCATCTATAAAATCCTCTCTAAAGCCCTGAAGCTTGGAAGTACAAACTGAGCACTTGATTGGTGAATATCAGGCAGGATTTCGAAAAGGGAGATCGTATGTAGAGAGAATTTTCAACCTTAAAAGCATTCTTCAAATTCAAAAAACCCGACAAACAGTAGTCATATTTATTGACTTCAAAGAGAAATACGACCCCGCAGACCGACAGACAGTGTTTAACGTGCCGGAGGAATTCCAAGTTGACAAGAAAACAAAAGAACTGATCAAGCAAACATTGATCGTCAGAACATCAAAAGTAAAATTTTTAGGAGACATTTTTGAATCATTTGAAATCAAAACAGGAGCCAGACAAGGGGATGGATTAACTCCCGTAATATTTATTTCTGGAAAAGTTATTATTATATGGCAAAATGAAGCTATTGGTAGATGTATCCAAAACAAAATTCACTTTATTTACGAAGCATGTGCTGATGGCATTGCTATCCTCTCTAACAACAGACAGGAAGCAATCCAGTCCGTAGAAAAACTTCATGAAATAGCAGCCAAAACAGGACTCCAATATTTTTATGAAAAGGCAAAGTATATGGAAGGGACTAGATCAGGTTTCAACAATCAACCGTTAATCACCAAATATAGAAATATCACTCAAGTAGACAAGTATAAGTATCTAGGTGAAATTATTGAACCAACAGGGTTAAATCAGCAACCTAAGAAAGAAAGAATTACAAAACTTCAAAGAGTATACAAAATTACTTGGAACAGATACAATAAATGAAGTATATTTAAAAAGGAAAAATTACGATGTTATAACACATTAGTTAAAACTGAAGCACTTTGTGCATCTGAAACTATTATAATTGGTGGCAGATCTCGAATAAAGGTTATCGAAAAACAGAAAGAAAACTCCTGAGGAAAATCTTAGGACCAACGTGCGAAAATGGAATTTGAATGAAATAGAAATCACATGAAATTCATCAAGTTACAGAAAAAATCACAGATATAATCAGGAAACGACTAGTACAATTTCATGGGCACTTACATTGAATGGAAAATAACAATATCAGAAAGAAAATTTTTAACTTAGCCTTATCAATGAAAAATCACAATAACTGGCTAAAAGAAATCAGGTAAGACCGAAATGAAATTGGCATTAATGAAAAAGCCATTCAACATAGAATAAAATTCAGAACCTTAATTCACAAACATAATTTTACTGTAAAGCCCACCCGACTAAATACAGGTTGGATTGAACAACGTAAAAAGGAACAGCGAAAGGATGAAGAGATATTGGGAAGAGAAGAAGAAGAAGAAGAAAAAATTGCTAATAAGTTCAAATGCGCTCCTTAGTTCTGCATAACGAATTAAATTATTATTATTATTATTATTATTATTATTATTATTATTATTATTATTATCATCATCATCTGTTTACCCTCCAGGTTCAGTTTCTCCCTCGGACTTAGCGAGGGATCCCACCTCTACCGCCTCAAGGGCAGTGTCCTGGAGCTTCAGACTCTTGGTCGGGGGATACAACTGAGCAGTATGACCAGTACCTCGCCCAGGCGGCCTCACCTGCTATGCTGATCAGGGGCCTTGTGGAGGGATGGGAAGATTGGAAGGGATAGGCAAGGAAGAGGGAAGGAAGCGGCCGTGGCCTTAAGTTTGGTACCATCCCGGCATTCGCCTGGAGGAGAAGTGGGAAACCACGGAAAACCACTTCCAGGATGGCTGAGGTGGGAATCGAACCCACCTCTACTCAGTTGACCTCCCGAGGCTGAGTGGACCCCGTTCCAGCCCTCGTACCACTTTTCAAATTTCGTGGCAGAGCCGGGAATCCAACCCGGGCCTCCGGGGGTGGCAGCTAATCACGCTAACCACTACACCACGGAGGCGGACATTATTATTATTATTATTATTATTATTATTATTATTATTATTATTATTATTATTATTATTATTATTATTATTATTATTATTATTATTATTATTGAAATGAGAACATCCATTGTAATTGGTGTATACATGGTGAAGCGAAATTTGCGCACTTGGGCGTCGCAGTGCGACTCCTCACATGCCAGCAATAAAAAAAATCTCTCACAAAAATTCGTCCTGCGAGTAGTGGCAATCTGGCAACACTGCAACCACATGTCGGATAACTACCTCTGTCAGCGCGTATTAGTCGTGCTGTACAGTTGGTGTAGTGGATTGAGTTTTGGGTTAGCATGCAGGAGGTCGAGGGTTCTATCCTGGGTTGAGGCGCACTTTTTTATTTGCTAATTTCCATCGGACACTACATACTGTAAAACAGTAAGACAACGTGTCTTAGGTCACATGTATCCTACATTTACAAAATATAATAAAGCTGAACACGTTGTAACGCATCTAGTAGATGAATAGGTGCGTACAAATTTACGCCCACGACGTGGAAAGGGCGTCTTTCAAAGCTGACCAATGAAAACGAATGTTGGTCCATTTCTAGGATCGTAGTATGCAAGTGCAAATGGTTTCTAGAGGACGCGCTGCAATCGCTGTTGACGATTAAGATGCCAGATACCATACCACCTGGACTACATTTACGAAATAAGAAACACGCCTCAAAACAGGATCGAACCCCTCGACCTCCTGCATGCCAACCCAGAATTCTATCCACTGCACCAACAATACAGAACGACTGTTGTGTGGTGACAGAGGTAGTTACCCTATATGTGGTTACAGTGTTGCCAGATTGCCACTCTTCCACGTCCTTTTTCTCCCGGATGTACTCGCAGGACGAACTTTAGTGAGAGACGTTTTTTTATTGCTGGCATGTGAGGAGTCGCGCTACGACGCCCGAGTGCGCGAATTTCGCTTCACCCTGTATATGAAGATAAAAAGCCCTCTTAACATACATGGAAGATGTAAAGCACTGCGTTTATGAACTTCTAATTAATAAATTTTAAAACCTTCTTCTTTTCTCGTTTCACTAAGTTCTCTGGCTTTAGTTCTCAGATTTTTAAGTCACTGACTTGTTCCCTTTTCATTTTCAGTGTTGAAATTTTAATTTAAAGGCACGAATTACCACTTCTAGATCGGTATTGTATTTAAAAGGACTTGATGCAGGCAGAAAAATAAACTGCGTTACTGCGTATCACACTACGTAATTACACTGCCAACGGAATGCTCTTCTTGACTGGTAGTGCAAAGGACTTGTGACTGGGAAAAAAAGAGGGAATTCACATTGTAAACATCTCCGCATGTGATAAGATCATACCCACCCAAATATAGTATGGATTTTGATTGTACATAAAGGCGAATTTAGTTTTTATTTGGTTACCTTTGGACTCACTATTAGGCCATAAATTCCCCACGTTTTGCGATGATTCTGAAATCCGCCCATTAAATCCTATCTTACGAGGGAAAACAGTCAAAATTCTTGCACGTAGTGACATGTCCCTACGGTTGGCTGGTGACACTGAAACTCTTTTAACGTCCGAAAATGAACGTAAAATGTTGATAATAAGTTTACATGTAATTACTAGGCATTAAATAAATAAATAAAAACTCCATCAATAATTCTAATAATTAAGAATCAGAACCTCATATCAATAAATGCTCTTCCTATCTATTATTATCCTTAAGAGTGATCATACCTCCTAGCAAGATCTGGATATGCAGTCCATTGGAACAATTTTCGTTGTGTTCATTTTCCTATGTTTATGTGAGAAGGGAAAATTACTTTAAGTATATTATACTGTAGGAGTGGGTAAATGTCATGCAAATATATCATACATTCCAACGGTACAGTACAGCGGGGTCCCGTCTGCTTTACACATACGCATAGGAAAATGAAAACAACGAAAGTTATTCTAATGGGCTGCATACCCATATGTGACTGGAAGGCGTGTCCAGTCTTAAGGAAAATGATGGATAGGAAGAGCGTTGTCGCATTCGACATTTTGGCACAGCGGCAATGTTTTCTGGTCAAGAAACAATCGACTTTCACTGAAATTTATTAAGCTAGTGGAAGATGGGCGCTTCAACATATGTCTGGATTTTTGTTTCACTTTTGCAAATGAGCTCTTTTTTTTTAACTGTCGTTGAATTTAATGGGCCACACAAATTATATTTCGATCACCCAATTGCAATAGATCGAAGATCTCATTTTTTAATCTTCTTTGTTAATGGTTTTGAATCGCCGCTAATACTTCAAATTGTTTCGGCGACGCAAGGATGGGAAATGGCTGGGATTGGGAAGGTATAGTTCGACGCCTTAATTGAGGTATAGCTCCAGCATTTGCCTTGTGTGAAAATGGGAAACCACCGAAAACCAACTTCAGGTCCGCTGACGGTGGGATTCAAATCCACCATCTCCCGAATGCAAGATCACAGCTACTCGACCGTAACCGCACGACCATTTCGCTCGGTACAGCTAATTTTAGTACAGTTTCGTGAAGCCGGCTCCGTGGTGTGGGGGTAGTGTGCCTGCCTCTTACCCGGAGACCCTGGGTTCGATTCCCGGCCAGGTCAGCGATTTTTACCTGGATCTAAGGGCTAGTTCGAGGTCCACGAAACCTACGTGATTAGAATTGAGGAGCTATCTGACGGTGAGATGGCGGCCCCGGTCTAGAAAGCCAAGAATAACGGCCGAGAGGATTCGTCGTGCTGACCACACGACACCTCGTAATCTGCAGGTCTTCGGGCTGAGCAGCGGTCGTTTGGTAGGCCAAGGCCCTTCAAGGGCTTCATTGCCATGGTTTTTTTTTAACAGTTTCGTGAAGGTGATTGCTGCAACAAGTGGCAGCCGCATCTTATGTGCTAATGTGCTGTCACTTACTGGTAAGTATCTTACAGAAAAAAATGTTCTTCTCTTCGTTCTATTAGGTGTTTTATAAAAGAAACTGACGGAAATCCCGAAAATGCTGGCTTTGCTTCGGCTGACAAGCCCCCTCGTGTGTGCTTCTACAATTGTAGGGGGTTAACCTTGGTTACCCTCTTCAATTGAAGATCCTCTGCGTGGTGAGGGGCACTAGTAGCTCCTTTCTTGCCATGCCGAATGGAGCCCTACTGGGTAACCATTCGGTATACAAGGAGGAGGAAGCTAAAGCACCACCCAACCCTAAGGTGTAACGCAACCCGTGCCGATGGGGCGCTTGGCACATGGGAGATGTGTCCTGAACGGAGCCTTCGAGATACTTGGCGCCTTCTCGAAGTAAGTAGCCTTACCCGGGTATGCGGGGCTCTGCCTGGGCGCACATATATTACCCTAGCTACTCGTGGGACCTAAATGAGTACCGTAGCTACCCATAAACCGGAGAGCTCTTCTGGGGCCTCCGAGAGGAACACCAGTTCAGCAACAACCGATGGGGACTCTTCGGAGATACCCTCGGACAGCACGACCTCGACAGTAAGAGAGCTCACTCTAGAGGTGGGCAATCTACTAGTCCAGAAGAAAAAGAAGAAACAGCGCTCCGGTGCTGAGAAGAGGAGGTATAAGAAGGTTTTAAAGGTCCGGAAGCAGGCCAAAGAGGGCCTAACTCCTGGAGCTGAGAGGCCTTCTACTGCCACGACTGCGACGACTGTGGGGGGATCCAATGGGCACAAGAGGCGGAACCCTGAAAAGGGTTCTGTTTCTAGAGCACAGAGGACTCCACCCACCAAGATGCCAGTGGGGAAACGACTCCTGTCGGGGGCAACCCCAGAAGAAGATCGGCAGACCCACAAAAATCCCAAGGTTGAGTATGCTAGGATAGCTAAAGCTGGGATCAGGATGGCCATAGTACCTGTAGGATATCCTGACCAGCAGCTAACCGAGAAACGGGTGGAATCTGTGGAGGAGGCTATCACCAATCTGATAGACGAGCTTCCGGAGCAGGGGCCCATTAAGCCTCAGTTCCTGGACTGCTATCTGTCGAGAGGTGCGGCCGTCATTATCGCAGAGAATGATGAGACTGTAGCATGGCTTTCTAGTCTTGTTACAGGTATACAACCGTAGGAAGGAGCCAGGCTCACAACTGTGCGCATGGAAAAACTCCTTTCATATAAAAGAGTCATGGTCTGGATACCAGGACAACCAAAGGACAATAACGTCCTTTTGGGAAGAATGGCACACCAGAACCATGGCTTAAATCCCAACAGCTGGAGGATCTGCTACCGCAAGGAGGAGAAGATAGGTGTCCGACTTGTGGTCAGCATGGACTCCAGAGATGTGGAGAACGTGGTGGGGAAGAAGATCTTCTGCGGGGTGCATGTTGCTACCTTCACCTTGGTGGAGGGCAAGCGCAACAAGCGGAGGACCAACCCCACCACAGACAACACTGAGACCAGCAGGGGCGAAGAGCGGGAGCCCGGACAGGAACCAGGGCCAGCCAAGCCTCAAGATTCATCGCGGGAGACGGAGCTACACGTTTCGGAGACCGCATAAGGTAAAGTATTGCATGAAAGTAAGGAATTATTACTTTCATACAGGCAAACATACAACATTGTACAGCGGCCTCTAGGGTACTTATCAGAAGTATCCAGAAAGGCAGGTTTTCCTTCGCCCTGATACAAGAACCCTGGCTTATACAGGGGCATATCATGGGACTAAAATATGCAGGCTTTAATATTCAGTGGAGTAGAAGAGGAAAAGGCTAGAGCATGTATACTAGTTAAGGATCATAACGCTTGGGCTATACCAGGCTTCATTACTAGAGACCTTGTAGCAGTTCTAGTGAGATATGAAGAGAGCGGACAGCCAAGGGACCTGGTTGTCCGTTCTGCATATTTCCCAGGAGACTCTGAATCTCCACCCCCGCCGGAGGAGTTCAAGAGACTGGTGATATATTGTAAGAAACAAGGACTAAACCTCATAGTAGGATGTGACGCCAATGCTCATTACAGCATTTGGGGAAGTAAACATACAAACCAAAGGGGAGAGCATTTAATAGAATTTCTATGTACAACTGATCTTGAGATCATTAACATAGGTGATACCCCTACCTTCATCAATAACAGGAGTGAGGGGATCATAGATCTTACCCTGGGTTCCATGGCAATCATACAGGAATTTAAAGACTGGAAAGTTTCTTTGGAGCCTTCCTTGTCAGACCATAGACACATTGTGTTTCATATAGAGGGTTCCTTCGAGATCCCACCTTATAGAAACCCTAGACGAACCAATTGGAGTCTTTTAGGGAGGACGGAGGGAACTGGAAGGAGGACCCTCAAATATAATTAAGAACAAAGAGGAGCTGGAGCTCAGTGTGAGTTTTCTCACACAGACACTGGTTACCTCTTATGAATTAAACTGCCCAGTTGTTAAGGCAAAAAGAGTAACAGGAAGCTTCAAGTGGAATAGTTATCTTGAACACCTGAGGAGAAACACACGAAGGCTCTGGAATAAATACAGGGAACTTCAGGATCAAGAAAGCCTAGATTCTTATAAAGAATCACAAAGAAGGTTCAAGTCAGAAGTCAAAAAGGCTTCTAGAAAATCTTGGAGACAGTTTTGTGACTCCATTGAAAGTCAATATGAAGCGGCAAGGCTTCATAAAATTCTAACCTCGGATGGAAGAGCAAGGTGGGCTCACTGGAGTCACCTTCGGGTGGATATACATTCACAGAGTGGGAGACCCTGAACTTACTGCTTGATGCCCACTTTCCAGGTTCAGCAGTCACGAATAGTGAAGTAGAATCGAGCGGATCCTTCAGACCCGATAGAAGTGGCTGGAAGGAAGCCGCAGAGATTGTTACCCCAAGAAGGGTAAAGTGGGCATTAGAATATTTTGCCCCCTACAAAAGCCCAGGAATGGATGGAATCTTCCCGGCGCTTCTTCAGGAAGCGGGTGGGGTTCTTATACCATACCTGGTCAGAATTTTTAGAGCCTGTCTCACTATAGGGTACGTGTACTCCTTGTGGCGTCAGGCGAAGGTAGTGTATATACCCAAATCCGGAAGGTCTTCATATACTAGACCTAAGGATTATAGACCCATCAGTCTAACGTCTTTTCTTCTTAAGACCTTGGAAAGACTGGTGGACAGACACATCAGGGAGAAAGTATTAAGAGACTGTCCCCTGCATCCTCATCAACATGCATATCAACCAGGGACGTCGGTTGAGACGGCACTACACCAGCTAGTTTCTAGGCTGGAGAGTGCCTTGGATCAGCAACAACTTGCTATGGTTGTATTCCTAGATATAGAAGGGGCCTTTAACTACACATCTTTGGGCTCCATAGAACTTAGTCTAGAGAGAAGAGGAGTGAGCAGGATGCTCATAAAATGGATTGTGGCCTCACTGCAGGGCCGTCAAGTTCTGTTTACACTCAACGCAGTAATGTTGAGAGCTAATATAGACAGGGGTGTTCACAGGGAGGAGTATTATCACCAACATTATGGTGTCTGGTAGTGGATGAACTACTTAGCAGGTTAAAAGTTGGAGGAATTTACGTCCAAGGCTATGCAGATGACATTAGCCTGATGGCAGTGGGAAATTTCCCCAGTACGGTTTCAGAGCTCGTACAGAGCTCCCTACGTAGAGTGGAAAGATGTTGCCACGACACGGACTTGTCGGTTAATCCCGACAAGACGGAGCTCGTGGTATTTACCAGGAGGAGGAGGCTAGACGGACTGTCAGAGCCTTTCCTATTTGGGAAAAAATTAGTTAAGACAACCTCAGTTAAGTACCTAGGGGTAATCCTTGAGGCAAGACTGAGTTGGAAGAAACATATAGACCATAAGGTGGATAAGGCTCGCAAGATTATGTGGGCCTGTCGGAGGGCCGTCGGAAAGACTTGGGGCCTAGGACCTAAGGTGGTCCAGTGGCTCTATATCTCCATTGTACGGCCCACGATCACCTACGAATCTTTAGTCTGGTGGCCAGGTTCGGAGAGTAAAACTGTGACCACCAAGTTAAACAGTGTCCAAAGACTTGCGTGTCTAGGAATAACAGGGGCACTGGATACTACACCATTATGTGCAATGGAGGCCATCCTAAGTCTTCCCCCCTTACATTTATATGTTAAGGAAATAGCGGGAATGAGTGCCTACCGCCTCTGGTCACTCGGAGGATGGTCCTTCAAGAATCCGAATAGAGGTCATGCCTCTATTCTTACAAGGCTTCATCAGACCTGCCCTACGACAATGATGATCGGGGACCTGATGAAGCCTAGTTTTAATTTGAATTATAAGTTCACACTGGTGATACCCACAAGGGAGGAGTGGGCCGCGGATGCTGGGGCCCGTCTTAGGTCTGGGGGCTGTACATGGTACACAGATGGCTCGCGAACAGAGACGGGCACAGGCGCCGGAGTCTGGGGGCCTAAGGCAAGGCTCTCCCTACATATGGGTAAATTCGCTACTGTTTTCCAGGCCGAAGTATACGCAATACTGGCCTGTGCTGTATATATATGGAACATGCCTAGACACAGAAGATGCATCACCATTTGCAGCGATAGCCAGGCAGCGTTAAAAGCACTATGTGCAGTTAAAACAACATCAAAAATGGTATGGGAATGCCAAAGGATGTTAGATCAGCTGTGTGAACTTAGCTCAGTTACCCTATTATGGGTCCCTGAGCACACAGGTATCAGTGGAAATGAAGAAGCTGACAAACTAGCGAAACAAGGCTCAAAAGGTCCTTTCATAGGACCAGAGCCCTTCCTGGGAGTGTCACTCCGAAGCGTGAAACTGGTAATATCCCAGTGGACGAAGGAGTCTCACTTAAACATTTGGAAGAGGTTAACTATAGCAAGGCAGGCACGTGAACTTATCAAAGGTCCTAGCCAAAGTTATAAAAAAGTCCTGATAAATTTGAATAGGACCAGAATGCGAATGGTAGTTGGACTGTTGACAGGCCACAATACCTTACAGAGACACTTACACATCATGAAAATCAGTCAGGATCCGATGTGCAGAAGACGCGGTAGTCAGGAGGAGACCTCCGCGCATGTGTTATGTCAGTGCGAGGCTCTTGCAAGCACTAGACATCGATACCTTGGCTCACATTTCGTGAACCTGGAATACATCAGGAATGCCAACATCCGGACACTGGTAGCCTTTATAGGAGCACTAGGGCTGGACTAGGCAAACCCGTTTAAGGGACACAAAGGGTCTTCACAGACCTACGTGTGGAGCCCTGCGAAGGCAGGTTTCACCCATTCTTTATCTATCTATCTATCTATCTATCTATCTATCTATCTATCTATCTATCTATCTATCTATCTATCTATCTATCTATCTATCTATCAGCTGACAAGAAACCAACCGCGTCACGGAGTGCTGAAATTCTAGAAGGAAGTTATGACGTAAGGGAGGTGTATAATTATTTCGCATAAACATAGCCTACTGGTGTGTGCTTGGATGGTGATAAATAGCTTTTGGAAGTTGATGACCTAAGAATATAAAGTATGCAAGCAAATATGCCCTAAAACTAGCTAAATATGTCTTGAAAAAGTTAAAATATGATTTATGGAATTTTGTGATATGTAACAAATATGAGAGTATTACTAATATTGAACGTCTTAAGTACCAACAAGTGATTGGTGATAATACAGCAGGTAGATTAAATCATGCAACTAACTGAGCTACAGTACGTTAAAAATTTCATTATGCATCCACATTAAATCGTTTAACTGCCGCCACCTTAAATTCAGACGCTTTACCAAAGAGAATTGTTCCGTCAAGGGAGCCTACTGAAGATCTCTTCACCGAATTCTTTCACATAATTTCTTAATTTTACATCTTCACTGCACTTCATGTTAGGTACGATCGGATTCACTGTAGTACTACAAACGTGACTAATCTGTTGAAATTCGTTGGCGGTGAAAGTGAAGAGGACCCGTCAATGATGAACTGAGCGACAGAAAACATGGAATTTTCTGATAAATATGTCTGTGTTCCCTACTGAAAATAAGTTATCTTATGAAGTGGCATCCTCTTGAGTGAGACACCCACAACGCAGTTTTTTCTCGGAATCAGATCTTCTAAACCTGCTACCTATCTGTTGCGGGAAAGGAAAGAAATGTATGTCTACTACAATATTTGAAACTCCTGTGTTAGAAATTTGACGTAGGAAAAAGAGCAAAAATGTTCAAAATGTAACTCATTGTGACCTTATTGCATTAAAATGAGCACAATATGACAAAACCAATGAAAAAATGCCGAAATATGCATTTAAAAGAAACATAAAATTGCTTTAAACGAGGTTAGGTACACGTCATTCACACTTATTTTTCAGATTTCTGGTAAAATGAGCTCAGGGAAGAAATATGACTTTTCGTTAACATCCGAAAGTTAGTGATCAGTCACGCGTTGTCCTACCATTTTCGAGACCTTTTTTAGCGGTTCTGCATACCACGCTCGCTCAATAATATGACTCTCTGTACAGACAGAAGCCTGCCCCGTGGTGTAGGGGTAGCGTGCATGCCTCTTACCCGGAGGCCCCGGATTCGATTCCCGGCCAGACCAGGGATTTTTACCTTGACCTGACGGCTGGTTTCGAGGTCGACTCAGCCTACGTGATTAGAATTGAGGAGCTATCTGACGGTGAGATAGCGGCCCCGGTCTAGAAAGCCAAGAATAACGGCCGAGAGGATTCGTCGTGCTGACCACACGACCCCTCGTAATCTGCAGTTTTCGGGATGAGCAGTGGTCGCTTGTTAGGTCAAGGGCTGTGGTGCCATGGGGTTTGGTTTGGTTTGGTTTGGTACAGACAGAAGGACTACTGGCTTCTTCTAAAGTTGACGAGACGTTAGACGAAAAATTTGTAAAATAGCTACTTTTGTTTTTCTCCAGAGTTGGATAGTTATCTGCATATTTTGGCATGTTATTCAACTTTATACTCCAATTATTATAAGTACATTTAATATTTTCTAATTTCTGACCACTGTCAGATTTTCACTATGTATGCACAATTTCACGCAACTTGCTATATTTAAAGGACTAGTTCACTTACAAGCCTGTGGTTTGGCTTTTTCTGGAGAGAAATTTGTGATTCAAGAGTTTACAAAAATATCATTGCATATTTCGATACGCGAATGTCATTAGACGTCTGCACGTCAAGAATGAAAATGTGAATGAGGTTCCTAATAATACGGTGTTGACTCTTGTTCCAACAAATGTATTTGTAGAATATAAGATCTTACAACGAAGAGTGTACGATACTGTTATCACATAGAATGAGTAAGAGACACGCACGCCGTTCTCCAAGAACTTGACACGCTACGAATATCAAAAGCAGAGTATGCAGCACATCAGGTGTCAAAGCAGGCTAGAAATAAAAGAAGAAGAGAACGTCTATTACTAGAAGATGATGTGAACACAAGCAGCATGTTTTTAATCACGTTTCAAGCAAAACACATTTATGTTTTAGTAACATTTTCGTGTTGGTAAATATATAGACTCTCTTTTCCTCAGAAATTAGTTTGTTTTACTATTTGTTCCAATTATTCAGGAACTAATGTAGAAATGTACTGCAAATTTTCAGGGATTGAATTGCGTCAATCAATCAATCAATCAATCAATCAATCAATCAATCAATCAATCAATCAATCAATCAATCAATCAATCAATCAATCAATCAATCAATCAATCAATCAATCGATCAATCAATCAATCAACCAATCAATCAATCACCACTGATCTGCATTTAGGGCAGTCGTCCAGGTGGTGGATTCCCTATCTGTTGTTTTCCTAAACTTTTCCTAAATAATTGCAAAGAATTTGGAAATTTACTGAAAATCTCTCTAAGTAAATTATTTCAATCCCTAACTACTCTTCCTATAAACGAATATTTACCCCAATTTGTCCTCTTGATTTCCTACTATATCTTCATATCGTGATCTGTCCTACTTTTAGAAACACCTCTCAAGCGTATTCGTCTATAAATGCTATCCACCCCATCTCTCCACTGACAGCTCGAAACATACCACTTAGGCGAGCTGCTCGTCTCCTTTCTCCCAAGTATTCCCAGCTCAAGCTTTGCAACATTTTCGTAATGTTACTATTTTGTCGGAAATCATCCAGAAAAAATCGAGCTGTTTTTCTTTGGACATTTTCCAGTTCTCGAATCAAATAATCCTGGCGAGGGTTCTATACACTGAAACTATGTAGTTGCAAGAGACTTATAAGCCCTCTCCGTCACATCCTTACTACCACCCCTAAATTCACTCATAGCCATGTGCAGAGATTTGTACTCTATATAACAATCCCATTTATGTGTTTACCCTAATGAATATCTTACCTTATATTAACACCTAGGTACTTGCAGTGATCCTGATAGGGAACATTCACCCCATCAACGCAGTAAGCATAACTGAGAGGACTTTTCCTATTTGTGAAACTCACAACCTGACTTTTAACCCCGTTTATCATCACGCCATTGCCTGATGTCCATCTCACAACTTTGTCGAGGTCTTTTTCTGAAGTAGCTCACAATCTTGGAAATTATTTATTATTCTATACAGAATAACATCAGCAGCAAAAAGCCTTATCTCTGATTCAAGTTCTGTACTCATATCATTTAGACGTATAAGATAATATAAGTATCCAATAACATTGCCTTGAAAATTCCCCTCGTAATGATTACAGGATCAAATAAAGCTTCACCTACATTAATTTTGTGAGTTCTGTTTTCTAGAAATATAGCCACCCATTCAGTCATTCTTTTGTCTAGTTCAACTGCACTCATTTTGCCCTATCATATGCGTTAGGTAGGTCAATCGCGATACAGTCCATTTGACCTCCTGAATCCAAGATATTTGTTATATCTTGTTGGAATCCTACAAGTTGAGCTTCAGTATAAGAACATTTTACTAAACCTGAACTGCCTTCTATTGAAACATTAATTTCTCAGACATGTGTAATTTAATCTGAGCGATTGATTTCCCAAAGCTTACATGCAACACATGTTAAATTGATTGTCCTGTTATTTTCAGATTTATGTCTGTCAGTCTTTCCTTTACACACAGTGGCTACTATGTATGTCAACGCTCCATTCATTTCATATAGCTCCTTCATGCAAACATTAATCAAATAAAATCTGTGGATTTTCAATCATAATATTTACATTTATGGGTCTCCTGTAACGGTAGTTCTTTAAATGAGGTTTTTTTTTAAATGTTAGAAAAATTACGCATTTCTTCAGAGCGCAAAGGGATTCTTCTCTGCAGATCAGTATCACTCAAAATTGTGAAACAAGTTTAATTAGTTTACATTCAGCAGCTCTTGAGAAAATAGATCATGAATTAATGTTTCACCATTGGTGAACTATAGTCTACCGCCTCCACTCAAGACACTTTCTTGAGAGGGAATGTGATATTAGGATTACAGAATGCTAAAGAAAAGTAAGCTTAAAACAGATCTTTCAATTTTATATCAAAGGCCGGAGTGAAGGAGCTGTACTAGAACTTCAGTTCTACCTGACCAGCAATTTACAAGACACGTTGTTGATGATATTAGGAAGGATACCAAAAGCAACTGCTGAACCGGAAATGTTTTCTTCCCTAATTAGAACCGGGACCTTTCTTCGGAACAACATTACACGTTTACGGCTTACTGCCCTTGCCATACTTTTGACAGAGAAGAATATAATTGCTAAGATTACGCCGTTCAACTCTGAAGTCACAAGTTCTGAGGGGAAAATTAGCAACATATGAACTTCGTTTTTCTTTAATGGCGTGGAAATATGGACCCTCAAGAACATATCAGTGAAACGAACTCAAGCCTTTAAAATGTGGATCCACCAAAGGATGTTCCGGATTTCGTGGGTTATTCGACTAACGAACCAATAAGAACCTAGAACGGCAAAAGCAAGTCGGGAAGTAATTCAAACAATAACGCGCCGGAAGATTTTTTACCTTATCCACACCCTCAGAAATGACGATTACCGTTATTATACAACATATCGTACATGCAAGCACAGAAATGGTGTCCCGGTATAAACAAAATATGGTATACCCCCACCTCCACGCTTAACGCATTGCTGCAGGTAGACAGTCCGCTACAAGACTGCTGTGATTGAAATGGGCACAGTGGTGGATGTATAGCAATACACACACTGTGCCTTCAGCACTACCCTTTCACTCCCTCTCCTCATTTTCGGTACTGGAGTGGCCTTCGACACTACCCCTTCACTCCCTCTCCTCCTTTTCTGTACTGGAGTGGGGCAGTGTTGATTGTTTCAAGGCCAACTAGATATACAGGCCATAAGGCTCCCCCTCCACTTCGGGCGCTACGTCACACTAGTCGCCAGCCGCTTCACTTCTCGCCAGTGACTTATAAGCTGATCTGAACTTCGCAGCAGTGAGGCTATCGATGGTGTTGAATGATTTAAACGTGTGTGAACATTGTGAATTATGGCCACGTCGTGTTGTATACCTGGTTGTAGAATAAACTACAGTTCAAAACAGCCTAATATTTCAGTGTTTAAATTTCCTACTGGCGTGTTTCGGAAACAAAAGTGGATCATAGCTATCCATCGAACCGAATTCATCCCTTCAGCAAGCTCAGTTGTGTGCATAATACACTTCGACGAAGTTTCGTAATTAGGGACGATTCCGTTAAAAGACCTGATGAGTCTCTTAACTGTAAAACCTAACCATTTAAAACTCTCAAACGATGCTATTCCTAAGTTTTAAAATGTGCCTGCCTATCTGTATAAAAAATCTTCCAACAACGAGCAAAAATCCTATTCAAAGACAAGAAGAAATTGAAAAACGGGAAGAGGAAGGAAAGAAAGAAAGCTGAGGAAGAATATGACAGGATCAAGGACTTCGACGACGTTCAGGGTAATTTCAGTATTAAACGCAAATTAGATTTGGACAAAGTTTCCGTCAACTTTAACAGCCAAAGTCTGTAGTTTCAAAATGTATGTGACTGAGGAAAATATTCCGAAAATTGGTACTTCCTTAACATTAACCGAGGCTCTTGATTTTAAATCCATTAAACATGATATTTTCATGAGTTAACCCTGATATACGTGCATTAGGTGATGGGGGCAAGATATTAAAATGGTCAAATTAGAAAAGTATTTATAACTTCCTGTTTAGACCTCCTCGTAACTCAAAAGTGACTGTCCACGACAAAATAGAATCTGTACACAAAATAATCGATGAAATTGAAAGTGAAGTTAATGAGTGTATCATTACTGATAAATTATATTTTTTTAAGGAACAGTTAAATATAGCCTTTGCAAAGAAAGTATCTTACTCCTGTATTCTAATAACATGGTTCACTTCAATATTTTTCGCATTTCCTGGGGCGTAAAAGAAGATAAGACAGTCAACGTTTCTTACAATGCCCCACTTGGTTATTCACAGTCTTTTACTGCAAAACTAGGCACGGGAAATTCGGGTATTGATGATTCACATTGGAATTACTTGAAAAAAGAAACTAAAATTGTTAAAGGAGCATGAAATATTTTGTAACTTGTTGAATGGAGTCTACATAAAACGTGAGCTGAACTATAAAGGAGGAAAGGTTTTATTTTTGTTTTTGCCAGTGGCTTTACGTCGTACCGACACAGATAGGTCTTATGGCGACGATGGGATAGGAGAGGCATAACAGCTGGAGGGAAGCGGCCGTGGCCTTAATTAAGGTACAGCCCCAGCATTTGCCTGGTGTGAAAATGGGGAAACTACGGAAAACCTTCTTCAGAGCTGCCGACAGTGGGATTCGAACCCACTATCTCCCGATGCAGGTTCACAGCCGCACGGCCAGATCGCCCGCTAGGAGGAAAGGTAGAGGGAGTTGCTTTTAGTAGTAAAAGCGGAGAAAATAACACTACATTAGCTACAACTGCACAAACTTTTATGTTGTCATCCAGTCTTGAAAAAAATAAAGACGTTGTTGATTTGTTTCCATGTAAGAACCTAATATGACATTTCTTAGAAGAACTAACTTTGCAAGTCTTTAAAGTATTAACAGATAGTCCTATAGCTTATAAGGTAGAATGCATAATTTCTAATAATAGCAGGAAAATGTTTGAAAAGCTGTGCAAAAGCAATTTACAAACCACTTTTCAAAATCCATTTGACGAAACACACACACACACAAAATTGTTTGATACTGGTCATTTATTTAAAATCTTAATAAATAACTGGCTTAATCAAGCTGACAACTTATCTTGACTTTGACAACTCTGAGTCAGGCAAAAAAATGTCTGAGTCTATCTAGTGCGGCCTTGGCTTGCTCCTGCCCTGTACCAAAAGGTGTTGTACCAGACTCTTTTAGAGCTACAAAATGTAAACCTGTATACTAATGTTTTTACATGAGGATTCTCAGAGAAAAATTCTGACTTCGCTTGTCAACAATGTTCTGGAAAACGAAAATGTTTAAACATGCTGTGATTAAATAAATAGTTTTAAACATTTCGTTGACAGATGTATATACATCTTTTGTAATATATTATTGAATAACAATAGAAAAGTTACCGTAGATAAACTCATCGCTGAGAAGAAGAAATCCTCAGGAAAATAAAAATGTATAAACTGAGACCTTAGGAATTCTTAGGTAAGTTTTAAGTTGCAGCTTAATTTCTAAGACAGGTTTCAGACTTTTGTTGTGAATTGCCATCATGCATTTTCCTAGTAACATTAAAACTTTTTGTATACGTATTATGCGTTCTAATCTTTTAAAGATACCGTGTTGAGTTACAAGTGACAGATGTCATCATAATTTTACGTAAAGAAATGTACATGTACTGCCCTTCCAGTTTTCTCCCCGCATAAAACTCCTGTAGTATACAAGCCTAAGTAAAGCCACAATTGAAGGAGTGTTCAATTTTATCGTTAAGGTTGAATAAATGAACAATATCATGGTGAAAGTGAGAGCGGGCCCTACACTGCCATGCTGAACGCCAGCCACTAGCGTGACGTCACGGTCCGAGCCTTGTGGCCTGTCTATCTAGTGCGGCCTTGATTGTTTACGTCGGGACACCATTTCTGTGCTTGCATGTACAAGGCAAAATAGTGTCGGAAGAAGGTGAACATCATGGCTTGGAAACATCAAGGAATAGAGTGGAATTCACAGTGTTTAGTGACTCTTCCGTTTAGTAATAGATGGCAAAGTATTCGCCACAGTGATTGCCAACTTCAGGAGGATCTGATCTGGTATTTTGAAGAAGAAGAAGAAGAATGAGAAGAATAGTGATTACCATGTTCTTCATTTTTAACCTTGTCTTTATCTGCGATCGGCACTAATTCCCTTCCTGAAGTACTGGGCTGTATTTCCTATTGCGTGTTTGTTTCTTAGTAGTGTGATATGTTGTATGTAAGGGGAGATGCGAATTAAGGCGATCACAAGCACCCAGCCCTCGAGCTAGAAAAAAAACGCGATAATAATCGCCGACCCGGCCGGGAATCAAAGCGCAGGCCACTACACTGATCATCCGACTAACGAACCATAAAGCAAGGAATGAGTAATATACATTTTTTGGATTTATTTACCTATTGTTTGTTCTGTTCCTTATTTGAAAATTGTAGCACAAAGCTGAATTGTAGTAAGAAAGGCCACTGCTTGCAATATTACCATAAGAGTGAGAGAGAATATGACCTCTGGTAAACCTGTGTTGCGTGCGGCTGTGACCAAGCTATCAAGGATTGTAAGCAGAGTGTGTACATACCCTGCGAGGTTTTCTTGCCGTATTTATCTTGGCGGATGAATTATAACTTACCTAGAGACGGCTAGTTGATATTCTTTATCCCTAGACAAATCATCTTGATTAGAACACAGTTGCTAGGTACATAAATTTTCGAGGCTTGACACATTCTTTACGCAGAAGGATCTGGGTGCGTGCTTGTAAATCAACTTGCTAAGAATGACAGGAAGTAATGTTTCAAGTCCGATGCAATATTACTGACTACCACATAATTGGACAAGTGAATTTCTTTTCTGATACATCTTAAAATAAGAGAAATAGCCACGACGGTCATATACAATTTAAATCGAAGGGCTGACAACTAACTAACCGTATGGTCATTGGTCAGTTACTATGCATATCACCCCGGCGACGTTTTAAGTGGTTTGTGCAGCTGTAAGTAATTTTGTTTTTATACTTACAGGAAGTTCATATGAAGGACAGAAATAAAGCTAAATCCATGAAGCAGCTAAGGGTCAGAGAGAGCCGAACGAGTACGTCATGACAAGGCGCTGACAGGGAGAGATACGTCCATTTATCTGCCTCAAAACCTGAGGAACAACGTTAACTGTAATCATGCACATGCTAAGTGATTTTTCCGTCATCGACGGATACAACATTTAGGCCATCTACACACGGAACTACTCATTAGTAACTGATTGGTAACTGAAGTTTCCGGCCGCGTACTTGAGTGACACTTCCTGTGTATTTCCTGGAAAGTCACCAGTTAGTAACTAGTTTGTAATCAGTTCTAGGCGACTCGCGGAGCCAGTCACCAGCGAGTTTAGTTTCTCAGTTCCCAGTGATCAAGTGCCTTTTTACGATGGCGAGCGAACAAGTTTTTTTTTTTTTTTTTTTTTTTTTTTTTGCTAGGGCTTTACGTCGCACCGACACAGATAGGTCTTATGGCGACGATGGGATAGGAAAGGCCTAGGAGTTGGAAGGAAGCGGCCGTGGCCTTAATTAAGGTACAGCCCCAGCATTTGCCTGGTGTGAAAATGGGAAACCACGGAAAACCATTTTCAGGGCTGCCGATAGTGGGATTCGAACCTACTATCTCCCGCCTCTACGCGCACGGCCAACTGGCCCGGTAACAAGTTTTCAACGTGAAGTTAGTGGGAGTATGAAAAACACCCCGTACTGTACAATTGTACGCTGAAGGATTACGCAAGAAAGGACATTACGGAGAAAGCATAGAATTATTTTCTAAGCTTTTACATTTTTTTGTTTGTTTGTAAAAATGAAGTTCACTTTTCTTACCTGAGAGTTATTAGCACACTTTCCTCAGCACTCACACATTCTCTCACATTTGTATTTCGCTGTCGAATGGCACCACCGGGTGAGTTGGCCGTGCGGTTAGAGTCGCGCAGCTGTGAGCTTGCATCCGGAAGATAGTGGGTTCGAATCCCACTGTCGGTAATCCTGAATATGGTTTTCCGTGGTTTACCATTTTCACACTCGAGGTGCCGTAATTTTGTCCCACGGGAGTTCTTTCGGGTGCCAACAATTTATAGCGTCACACACGTTTCCATAATATGTTGACTGCATGTTAATCAGTACAGTGGTTCTACTTCAGAAACTGACAACACGAACACTGTTCACGTAGTGAACCACTATAAAAATATTATGTATCCGTGATCCGATATACAGTAAATACGTAGAAAGAGACAAAAATGTCGGTCGGTCGGCAAGTCACTTGCTTTCTTGGCTTAAGCTGCGTGAACCATCAACGATAGACCCCAAGTGTAAGCGGACGAAATGTAGAGCATAGAAACCTCAAAAAAAAGTCCGCGATGTCACATATCTATTTCCAACCGGCTGCCCTCTAGAAGCGATTTTATGCTATAGTCCGCGGTAAAAAATATAACTCCTTAAAATTAAATAAATATTTCGATATTATCCTCGAGTTCCTCATCAAAATAAATTGTTTGACCTCCTCCAGTATTTTATAAGGATTACAATAACCCTATCAGGACATTATTTGCATGAATGGTTCAGAAGTTATGACCATTTTAGACTGTAGTGGTAATACGTGTCAACAGGACGGGCGAGCGCTGTGTCCGTCACCGTACAGTAGCTTCGTATGTGGAGCCGAGTTACTATTTAGTTACTAACCAGTTTGTGACACCGGTTACAAACCAGTTACGTTTATAATGAGTAGTTCCGTGTGTAGAGGGCCTTAGTCAACTAAGAAAGAACTACTGACATGTCGAGATGGGGGAAAGAAATCAGTTATTTTGTAACTGTTCCAAACTCGGAACTGTTCTTTAATTTATAGTACGCTGCAACACCCTGTTCCGCAATAACAGTGTTCCGAATCGCCTGCAACCCAGCGGTATTGGTCTAGGTCAGGGGTGTTCAACATATGGCCCGCGAAGGCATTTAATGTGTGCCTCTGAGGCAAAACTTGTGCCCGTCTCCAGACATCAAAACTGTCACCCCAATCGAGGGCCCAGTTTATCCAAAGTTAGAGTAGTGTTTATTTTTCTCAATTTGTTTTGTATTTCGTGTCAGGTTATTGTTTGTACTCTCAAATAGCCGCGCTGGAGGTTGGATGGTTAATTGGTTGATGATTGAGGAAGGGCACACTTAAGTGTGTGTATGTATTTGTGTGATAAGGAAGGATCAGGGGGAGGGGGGGGGTGGAGAATAATGTGGCCCGCGGTTCGTTTAGGACTCAGCCATTTGGCTCGCACGCAAGTTAAGTTGAACACCCCTGGTCTAGGTGTTTGAGAACATCAAAAGCTCCGCTGGGATTGTTTTGACTCCGGGAGAACAAAAGTGCTATAGTTCCCTACACTGTTCTCGATGATCTCTCTGGAACTAGTTTGAACTACACATGAATAGCAGTGAAACCAAGGGACCGTGTAAGGGAACCCATGGTAATTTGTAAAAGAAGGCAGACAGTGAATCCACGGTAAATATGCATAGCACTGACTATTATTTTTTGTTCGTTTCAATTCTCACTGCGTTTAACCACGTGCATCATCATCTACGGGTTTATTTTTTCGTATTTTACGGCTATTTTTGTTTACCTATCTACGGCAATTTGTAAATTAGCGGTGTTAGAAGGTGTCCTAACAATTATGTTAAATAGAGTCATAGCCTTTTTTATCTCTTTTATATGAGGAATCTATTCCTGAAGTTGTGGCGTTGAGTTTTGGTACACTCTGTATAAATAGTACCGTCAGATGAGTAAATGTAATTACGTGAAAGGCTTATGTTACACAGAGCAAAGATATTGGTAAACACATTCAGCTTCGCCTAGGAAGTCTCTTTTAGTCATCACGTCATCAGCTAACTATTCACTATGAATTCATGCGATCCATCTCATATTTCCCCAAGTTCTCTGCGGATAAATATAATACTTTACCCTTTTTTTGGCTCAACTACCCCAAAGCCCATCTATTCTTCTTCTTCTGCTTCTTCTTCCATTGAGACCTCTGTAGGACCACGGGAAGCTTTGTCATGGTTTGGGTTTTGTTCTTCTCCTCCCACAATCTCTCCATCCTCTTTCTCCTTCTCGCCCGTTCTTCAGCTGATATTTTCAGTATCCTCTACTCTTGTCTCCCCCACTGGTACTTCTCTATCCTGCTCCTGTACCTGTCTCTGTCATTGAGCTCTGGCATATCCACCTTGATCCTCATCTAAGTCCATTCCTTCCCGAGCCCGACAACTCACTTATCTCCTGTCTTTCCTCTCGTCCTACAAGTTGTCTCCCATAACCTTCTAGTCATTCTTTCCATGTCCATCCTAATCACATGCACAGATACATTTTTTCGGAAATCGTCCTGATGTTTCAGTACAGTTCGCGTCCCTTGATCTTCGTCCCCCTCCTTCACCTCTTCTTTTTGGACCCAGTATCTTTCTCAGAATTGTTCTCTCTTCCTTTTCCTGTTGCTCTGTCCAGTGCCTTCCTAGTGACATGGTCTCGGCCGCGTATAGTAGCGCGTTCCTCACTGTTGCCTTCTAGTGACTGATATTCGTTTCTATTGTTAACTATGTAAAACTAAACATGAATCTCGCAGTAAGGAAACAATTTTCGAATTAGCATACGCGAGGTTTGTTGATGTTTTCTCCTTCCCCCACCACTAAACCCAAGACTGTTATTTTGGAACTGTTATTTGGAACATAATACTTTTTTCGGAGCAGGAACAATTGTAACTGTTCCGGAAAAAGAATGACTTCGTCCATCTCTACTAAGATGGGACTCGCAGCGTCTATCAGCTCCTGTGACAGTGTGGGATGCATCTCGCTGGACACATCCTACGCCTGCCAATACACCATTGCACTACGGTGGACTCCTCTTGCAGGGCAAAGAACAACAAGGCTGCCACGGAGGCAATGGTATCAAACATTCAAATAATAATTAATGGCGTGTGACCTCCGAAGAGGCCTAGTGCAGGTCTTTCGAGCTGACGCCGCATAGGTGACCTGCGTGTCTATGAGGATGAGGCCCTACCTGAAATGAGATCCTTCAACGACTAACATTTATTTAGATGGTGGTGAAACTGTTGGGGAAAGCTGACATCGCAAGGAAATACTCGTTACCCAAACTCTTATCCATAGGACCATATGATGATAAAGAAGAAGATGATGATGATGAAGAAGAAGATGATTATTATTATTATTATTATTATTATTATTATTATTATTATTATTATTATTATTATTATTATTATTATTATTGCGCCCGAGAGATGACCTGGGAGAGCCTCTACAAACACCTTGAGACTTTGGCAAAAAATGGGGGTTGTATGTGATTATAAGAACACAGCAAGAGAGTTCTCTTAGCCTCTGTCACCTCATTTCTCCAACTTCCTACCTACACGTGGTGCCCCTGTTAAGCCGAGCAACTCAGTGGAAGGTTGGGTAACCAACCCCAGCGGGAAACTGAGTCGGTGAGCAGACAGGTTTTGGAGGTCAGTGGAAGGCAACGGGAAACCACCACTGAAATCATCCCAAGAAGTTCATGGCAATGGACCTCTGTATAAATAACTCCGGAGGTAAAACTTCCCCTCAATCGGATCTCCGGGAGGGGAATACATCGAGGTTTTCTAATAGAGATGAAGGAAGGATGAGTAAAAGCCCTAGAAAAAGTAAACCGATTTTGAGGATAGGTACTTGGAATGTACTAACTTTATTACAGGAAGGAAAATTGGAAAATGCTAAACAAGAAATAGCTAAAAACAAACTTGACATACTAGGCATGAGTGAAGTGAGATGGGGAGGTAGTGGAGAACTGGATAGTGGAGGATATACACTATATTACTCAGGTGCTGAGCGTAGTGGACAATATGGTGTAGGAATACTAATTAAGAAAGATATTAAGCCTAAAGTGTTGAAGATAGAATATGTAAATGAGAGAATAATTAGGCTAAGATTGAAAGGCGATCAGAAAGGTTTAGTAATAATTCAAGTTTATATGCCAACCAGTCAACACCCAGAAGAGGAGGTAGAGGAATGTTACGACCAAATAGAAGAGATTAGTGGAAGAGAAATTAAGAATGCATGTGTGGTGATAATGGTAGATTGGAATGCCGTTGTTGGAGAAGGACGTGAAGACCAAATAGTTGAGAAATATGGGCTCGGAGTTAGAAATGACAGAGGCCAGATGTTAGTTGACTTCTGTAAAAGAAACAACATTGTTATTGGCAATACATTGTTTGAAAACAGTAAAAGGCGGAGGTATACTTGGACATCCAGTATTAATAATGAAAGGTACCAAATAGACTATATTATTGCACCCATAAGCGACAGCAAAGATATAGGAATGGCTTAAAAAATGCAAAATGTTATCCAGGAGCAGACATATGTTCTGATCACAACCTAGTTGTTGCAGAACTTTGCATTAAATTAAAAAGAGTTGGGATAAGTAAGAGCAATGAAGTGATATGCCTGGAAAATTTGAAAGAAAACAAAAATGTAGTAGAGTTGGAAGAGAGGCTTGTCGAAAGATTACAAACTGAGTATGAGGCTAACAGTGTTAATGAAAAATGGGAGAGATTTACAAACAATCTTAACAAGACAGCAAGAGAAGTTCTGGGAACAAAACGGAGGAGAAAAATAAGAAAGGAATGGGTAACTGAAGAAATGTTGGACAAAATGGAAGAAAGGAGAAAATGGAAAAACGTAAACATTCAGGAAGGAAGAAAGATGTATAGGAAATTAAATAATGAATTAAGAAGGGAGACTTAACATGCTAAAGAAAAGTGAATCAGAGAAACCTGCAGCAAAATAGAACGGTTGGAAAGTGAAGGTAAATATGACATGATGTACAAAGAAGCTGTGGAATTAACATTCAAGGATAAAAGGAATGGAAATGGAATGACTGAGATTAAAACATTGGATGGGCAGTTACTGTAGTGAGTGAGCCTGAAAGAGTTAAGGAACGATGGAAAGAGTACATTGAATGGCTATATGATTGGAACAGCAGACCAGACGAGAGTAGTATAAATTTGGAGAAGGAAAATGAAATAAATGAAGATCAAATTGGCTTCAGTATATTAGAAGAGGAAATAGAGGCAACTATTAGGGAAATGAAGAATGGCAAGGCAGTTGGTGTAGATGAAATACCAGTTGAACTACTCAAAGTACTGCAGGGGAAAGGAAAGGATATATTTGTAAAACTTTGTCAAGAAATATACTTAAAATGGAAATGGACAAAAGATTTTCTGGAAAATATAATAATACCAATAGAAAAAAGGAAAAATAGTAAGAAATGTGAAGAACACAGTACACTAAGTTTAATTTCTCATGCAGCTAAAATACTATTAAGAGCAATACACAGAAGGATTTACAGACGAATGGAGAATTATATTGGTGAAGAACAATATGGATGTAGGCATGGAGTAGGCACAAGGGATGTCATTGATTTACTGAAAGTCATAGGAGAAAGATACATAGAGAAGAATAGAACAGTATACACAGTCTTTGTAGACTTAGAGGAGACATTTGATAGAGTGAGGTGAGATAAGCTCTTGGAGATACTTAAAAAACATGGAGTGGAATGGAGAGAGAGAAGACTGATCAAGGAATTATACTACAACCAAACAGCAAGAGTGGGAATAAGAGGAGAATTAACAGAAGAAATCAGACTGGGGAGAGGTGTTAGACAGGGTTGCTGCTTATCACCAACTTTGTTTAATATTTACTTGGAGAGGAAATTATTTGTGAATTCTTGGATGGTAAAAGAGGTGTCAATGTTGGGGGTAAGAGAATTGAATGTATAAGGTTTGCTGATGATATGGCAGTGATAGCTGAAAATGTGAAGGACCTCTGCAAAATGCTTAGAGAATTAAACAAAAAGTGTGAAGAGTATGGAATGAGCATAAACAAAAAGAAAACCAAATTCATGATACTTGGAGGTAAAGGTGAAAAAGCGACAATCAAGATAGGGGGAGAAATTATTGAACAGGTGAATAAGTTTAAGTACCTTGGAAGTATTGTGACTGAAGACCTTCATTCTATAACAGACATAAAAGCTCGAATTGCCTTAGCCAAGGAAAGCTTCAACAAGAAGAAAAAACTGTTTTGTGGCCCGCTAGAGAAAGATCTGAGGAAGACACTTGCAAGATGTTACATATGGAGTATAGCTCTATATGGCGCTGAAACATGGACATTAAGGAAGTAAGAACAGAGAAGAATAGAGGCATTTGAGATGTGGATTTGGCGAAGAATTGAAGGTGTAAAGTGGGAAGATAAAATATCAAATGAGGAAGTTCTGAAGAGAGTGGGAGAAGAGAGGAGCATGCTGACCGGAATCCAAAATAGGAAGAAAAACTGGATAGGGCATAATCTAAGACACAACACCTTACTACGAGTAGCAATTGAAGGGATGATGAAAGGAAAACGAGGAAGAGGAAGGAGACGATATCAGTTATTAGACAGCAATAGAAATAGAAAGGAAGATTATGCAGACGTGAAGAAAAGGGCACAAGATCGAGAGATATTGAGGTCACAGCCATGATTGGACCTGCCGAATGGCAGAACAACCTATGATGATGATGATTATTATTAGCATTGTGAAACTCAGGGCTATGTGCCTGTTCAGAAGTGGAAATCTCGTTTGAAAATGTATCGACTTCCAAGTAGAGAAACGAACACACGTCCCTCTCAGGGCACCTTAACCATCTTATTTTACGTACCGGTATGTAGTTATTTTTTTATTCATAAGTGACAGGATACAATTATCCGGATCATTTCTGACTTCACTGTAACCAGAGGAATTAACAGATGTAAATTTTGGTAATTAAATATAACTATCATAACAAGCAAGTAACACTATCAGGTATGTATTCCTGTTCGTATTCTTCTTCTTGTTGGTCGTTGTTCTTTTTCGAATGTCGTGACCTCTCACACAATTCCGTGAGGAATACTCCACAATAGTAAGTAAGTGAGTTATTGCGAAAAGATCTCGACAATACTGTGAAATAGACACCAGACAATGCAGAAAATGGCATGATAGTAAAGGGTATGAAAAGTCGGATTGTAAGTTTTGCCGAGAGGAAAAGTCCTCTCAGTTTTAGTTACTGTGTTTATGGGATGAAAGTATCTCATGGGGATCACTGTATGTACTCAGAGGTTAGAATAAGGAAGATTTCCGAGAAGGAAATCACACAAAGGAGATTGTAGATAAAGGTTACAGATCTCTTCATATGGTAATGATAATATTCAGGGGTTGTAGTACGGTTGTAAAGGAGAGAGCGTATACATCTCTGGTAAGGCGCCAATTAGAGTGCGGTTGGGTAATTTACAACAAAGGAGTAGTGTTACGAAAATTTGGCTGCTTGGGAGTAAGGAGATAGGTTGCTTGACTAAACAGAATGTTCCGAGCTGTCAGTGGAGTGATAGAGTGGAATGAATAAGCTTAAGAGAAGCTTTTAACGGTAGGAAACATCGTAATATGAAGGTAATGTTATAATTCAAGAGGACAAATTATTGCAAATAATAATTTGTAGGCATAGATATAAGGGACTGGAATAATTCAACAAAGAGAATGTTCGATAATTTCCCAGTTTCTTTGAAATCATTTCGTCGCTGCGCGAGCAAAACCTCGTAACTCACAATGCTCTTCCTATCAATTATTTACCTTAAGGCTGGTCACGCTTCCCAGCCACATATGGATATGCAGTCCATCAGAACGATTTTCGTTGGGTTCATTATCCTATGCTTATATGTAAAGGAGAATGAACCTTAAAAACGTTATCCTATAGGAATGCGTAAATACGTCATGCAAACGTACATTCCAATAGCGCGGTACGGTAAGGTTCATTTTCCCAAAAAGCATATCTGTGTTAAAACATTTTGATTATTTTCTTAATCGTAAAATATCTTCTCTCCAACTAGTATGTCCGAGGATACAAGAAAACACGTATTGAATATTGAGTGAAACAGGAATGCGTAGGGAATGTGTCGCTACTGTCTTACCAATCTTACCATGTTGTACACTCCTGACTTGAGTACTGGCAGGTAGGAAACATAGATTCTCAGGGTTCACTGTTAATCAGTTGCTGTTGTTGTTTCCTAAATACATGTCTTGTCTTTCGAACTCTATCAATCATGACATGACCTATGGTACATTCTTATTAATAACACAATATCTTACTTGTGAAGTGCCTCTTAGGTAAAAAAAATACATATAACACGATCCATTCACACAAGTTACATAACGCAGATTTATGAACGGGATCCATAAATTGTTATCTGGAAAAGCACCTTACAAGGATATAGTTAAATTAAGAATAATCTGGATCTTATCATTTTTCTGAATTTGTCACTATTTACTACTTTTTCGCCGGCCCCGTGGTGTAGGGGTAGCGTGCCTGCCTCTTACCCGGAGGCCCCGGGTTCGATTCCCGGCCAGGTCAGGGATTTTTACCTGGACCTGAGGGCTGGTTCGAGGTCCACTCAGCCTACGTGATTAGAATTGAGGAGCTATCTGACGGTGAGATAGCGGCCCCGGTCTAGGAAGCCAAGAATAACGACCGAGAGGATTCGTCGTGCTGACCACACGACAACTCGTAATCTGCAGGCCTTCGGGCTGAGCAGCGGTCGCTTGGAAGGCCAAGGCCCTTCAAGGGCTGTATTGCCATGGAGGGCGGGGGTACTACTTTGTCACATACTAGCAGTGAACAGTCTAATAACGTTGTTACGAAAAAGAAACTATTTTATCACTCTGATTTCACGTAGGATGACCCAATTACTACACACATACCATATAATATGTGAGAATGAATGATAAAATTTCCATAATTGATTTTTATTTACAAGTCTCTGTCCTCCCGACAGCAGGCAGTCCTATTCGCAGATATTACCTCGGACGAGCGATAATTTCTAATTGACAGGCCTCACTTTCATTTCACTTCGCACGCTCAGTCGCTTCACAGTAGAGCTGTGTGCAGACATGTTCAAACAAACAGTGTGTTACCAATCACGACGCACAAAGACTGTTCCTCGGTTCGACTCCAAGTGAGTCCGGCAACTCACATAATCAAGAAAATCAACTCAATTAAATCACACCCAACGTGACTGTTCCACGCAGTGAACTACTCAACACTGACAACTAAACAGCTTTCATATAAGAGTAACAAATTGACTGTGCTGACCAGCACTACAGTACTCCTCACAACGACAATTAACACTGCTCCAACTCCACTTTAACCAACTGTTCCACACATTGACTCAACGGCAGTACACACACACAGAACTCCACCAAGTATCCAATGACAGTACATGTATTTCAGCACTCGGAAATCCACGGCAGTACACACACAGAATTCCGTACTCCAATAACACTCCATACTACTATACTCTGACACTGACTCCGGAGTGACATCCCCCTCATCAAGTCAGACGACGGCCGGTACTACTGCATGTCTCGATATTTATAAACCATTGTAGAATTGTTTAAGGGTTTCACAGTTACTAGCTAAACTACAATGGGACAAGGCACATGGTTTTAAAGATGGCAATTATTTAAAATCACTTCCCTGCAATTATTTCTCCAACAGTGGAAGTTCCATCTTAACATCACTAATTCTCCCGCAACAAAGCAGCAGTCAAGATATGTTTATCTTGTAAAAAAAACTTTTAAAACAATCAGGTGATTTGTAATGTTGCCTAAAAGTCAAGATCAGCAATCCAGCGCGTGCGATCTTACATCGTCACAGTCACTGCGAGAAGTTCAGCCCAGGGTCAATACGGGGAAGTGTCAGGGTTCCCTAGCCCTTAAACATGTCGTGGAATGCGTGGTATACAAGGAGTGTGGAATGGAATGTTTTCCAACCTTCAAAAATCCAACTACCGCTGCCAAATTTGAACTCACGGTTGGGGTTTACTGACACCAGCGTTCCACCATTTATCCAAACTAGGTTACACTAATCGTTCGGTTTCGTCTCTTCTGAAGAAGTGATTTGTTCTAATTTTTATAGTAGATTGTATCAGGCCTTAAGTATCAATTTACACTTGAGCGATGTTCCTCACTTTGGAATGTGCTAGACTGTTTTAAAAGAAGTGGCTCCCGACAGATGAGACGTCACGAGTGAGATATGTTAATGTTCAGTTCGACACACTTCGTGAGGCAACAGTAGTGATTCATGTTATTGCACTTAAGGGAACTTTTATATTTAATGGCGGTATATATTCAACCTCAATTCAGTAATGTAATTTCATGGGGAAGAGGAGTTATTTTAGCCTTTATCTCAGATTCTTCGAGCCGGAACCGTTATAGATGTTATAAATATACAGGATGTAACAAAAATACAGCGCAAACTGTCGGCAGTGGATTCTTTAAACGCAGAGAAAAAATAGTTTATATCAATCTGGGCTTCAAAAATTAAGAAGATTCTTAGTTTTCTGATTTTCAAGGATGATTCTAGTGTATTCAAATACGGGTATTTTCTGAAAATGTGATGCATTTTTTGCCATTCTATGAAGTCAGTAATAAAAATATTTACTATCTTTGTGCACCGGTCTCGGTTCGTTCCCTTGTGAACTTCTGAACAAATTCCGATATTCCTCACGGTTTATTTATGGTCCGACAGTCTTACTATCTTTTGACATAAATATGTCTTATGGTTGGGGGTCATGTGAAATATTGTGTTATGGAAGTTAGTGTGGCGTAGTTTAGTGTGACGGAAGCGTAACCCTAACAATCGTGCAGGCTGTGATGTAAGATATGGATGGTTGGCCAGGCAGTGTTACCTAACAACCGTGAGCAGGCTGTGTCTTATGGCTGGTGGTCAGGTGGTGGTGATTATTGTTTTAAGAAGAAGTACAACTAGGCAACCATCCTGTATATAACACTAATCAGAAAGAAAAATGGAAGGGGTCCGACACTTCGAAAAATGAAGGTATCGGCCAAAGAAAGACAAGGGCCACGAAGGGCGTAAAAATGAAAGACTCCCTAGCCCTCGCAAACCTAATAGCGTCGAGGTCGGAAACGAACAAGAGTTGACCAAGGAAGGTCGGATAGGATAGGTGAAAGTGAGGAGCCTGGCACAAGTAAGTGGAAGCAATGCCAGGACTCAGCTGAGGGCCCCGTGGTCGCCAAACCAAGCTCCAAAGTTCAGAGCCCCTGGGGCGGCTGGTGGTCATCTGATATTAGCAGACGTTGGTGGGTGGTCATGATCGGCAGAGATATTTATGATCATTTGACTTCCACAAAGCGAAAAGTGGTTTCCTTTTCAATTTATTACGGTCGGAATTCATATGGATTAGGCTCAGTTTTCGGCGGGAGGCTAGTACCTACATTTTATATAATTGCACTCAATTCAAGTATACACAAGGTTGCTCTTCCCCATTCTTGCAGTTTACCATACCTATAGGCTACCTGGAAGATATTATTGGAAAACTTCGGGACGGAAAAGAGCAGTATGATTGGTGGAAAGGGAATGAGTGTATTAGATTTACTGGTAATAATTTCGTGCGGCTATTTCTAGCCGGTTGCAGCCCTTGTAAGGCAGACCCTCCGATGAATGTGGGCGGCATCTGCCATGTGTAGGTAACTGCGTGTTATTGTGGTAGAGGATAGTGTTATGTTAGGTGTGTGAGTTGCAGTGATGTTGGGGATAGCACAAACACCCAGCTTCCGAGACACTGGATTAATCAATTAAGGTTACAATTCCCAACCCAACCTGTACTCGAACCTGGGACACTCTGTACCAAAGGCCAGTACGCTGAACATTCAGCCAACGAGTCGGACATATTTACTAATGGCATGATACTATTAGCCGAAAGTGAACAGATTATAAAAGGGAATGTTAAAAGATCTGAAGGAAGTTTTTGAGAATGGAATGGGGATTAAAACAGGAAACAAAGAGTATGGACATCCGAAGAAGGAGCAATAGAACTACCATCAAGGTAGACCATGAAAGAACTGAACAAGTGGTAGCCTGCAAGTAACCTCGACCTTGATAATTTTGTGACTTGAACAATATGCAATGGTATGATGATAAACGGGATTAAAAGTCAGGTTTAGTTTCAAAAACAGGAAAAGACCTCTCAGTTTTAATTACTGCGTTGATGGGGTGAAAGTTCCTTATGGGGATCATTGTAAGTACCTAGGTGTTAACATAAGGAAAGATCTTCATTGGGATAATCACATAAATGGGATTTTAAATAAAGGGTACAGATCTCTGCACATGGTTATGAGGGTATTTAGGGGTTTTAGTAAGGATGTAAAAGAGAGGGCACGTAAGTCTCTGGTAAGACCCCAACTAGAGCATGGTTCCAGTGTATGGGACCCTCACCAGGATTACTTGATTCAAGAACTGGAAAAAATCCAAAGAAAAGCAGCTCGATTTGTTCTGGGTGATATGCGACAAAAGAGTAGCGTTACAAAAATGTTGCAAAGTTTGGGCTGGGAAGAATTGGGAGAACGAAGACGAGCTGCTCGACTAAGTGGTATGTTCCAAGCTGTCAGTGAAGAGATGGCGTGGAATGACATTAGTAGGCGAGTAAGTTTGAGTGGTGTCTTTAAAAGTAGGAACGATCAAAATATGAAGACAATTTGGGACAAATACTCGTTTATATGAAGGGGAGTTAGGGATTTGAATAACTTACGAAATGTCTTTGCAATCATTCAAGAATTGGCTAGGAAAACAACCGATAGGGAATCTGCCACCAGGACGACTGCCCTTAAAGTGGATCAGTAATGACTGACTGAATTTTTACCTGGCAGTGTAATGACTGGAGACCTAAAATGCCACCAGGAGGTGTGTGGGCAGCTGGATAAATCACTGAGTAAAAGACTTGTTAAATCTGGAGTGTGATACTGTATGGAGCAGAGGGAGAGTAACTGAGAAAGGAGGTTGGGATCATTTGAGATGAGGATATGGAGGAGAACGGACCAAAAAAAAAAGCTGGAAGACAGGGTGACAATCGTAAAGGTGCTAGGAAGATTTGGAGAAACGAAATGTCTGCTAGAAGTTATAAGAGAACGGAAGGGAAATTGGATTAGACACTGGATGAGATGCGATTACTTGTTAATAGATGCTATTATTTATTTATTTATTTATTTATTTATTTATTTATTTATTTATTTATTTATTTATTTATTTATTTATTTATTTATTTATTTATTCCATAAATAGTGGATACAATTTAGGGATAGTGAATGGATGAAGGGCATACCCCACATATACGAAGGTGCCTCTATCTCCAGTGTTGAATAATTACAATTATAGACTAGTGAATATGCTTATATACTTAATTACCGAATTGGCCTTGGCTTAAGCGTATCATTTACACAATATTCAAAAGATCTGCTGTACATTGAAGTAATTCTACTTACACACAGTCGCGGCGACAGGGAATTAGAAGTGTGGGTAGAGGGAGCAAAAATGTTCAGAAAACAAAATGTACACGGGTTTTTGGGAATAAAAGCTATAAAATGGTATGATTTTTTATGCTCTCTCAGCGAATTTCGACAGAGATATAAAGGTTCACAGTAATTTTTTTTACAATTTGCTTTTACGTCGCACCGACACAGATAGGTCTTACGGCGACGATGGATTAGGAAAAGGCTAGGAGTGGGAAGGAAGCGGCCATGGCCTTAAGTAAGGTACAGCCCCAGCATTTGCCTGGTGTGAAAATGGGAAACCACGGAAAACCATCTCCAGAGCTGCCGACAGTGGGATTCGAACCTACTATCACCCGAATACTGGATACTGGCCGCACTTAAGCGACAGTCTAACAACTTAAGTGCGGTTATGATAGTCTTTTAGATTCTGATTCAATAAAGACAATAAAACGTTCACCAAACGAACACTATTATATTAAAGTAAATTATATTAAATTATATTACATTAAATAAAATTACGGCGTGATTATACAATTCAAAATCATTCACTATTTGACTACACGGTTAGAAACTAACAGACACTAAAGAGACTGCCAGACTGACGAATGCGTGCGGCAAGAGGAAGAATCATACCTCAGTGTTCATGAGCTTAGGAGAAAAAAAAGGGTGGGGGGCAAAACACCAGCTACACAACCTCATAGCACATGCAATGTCTCCACTACTTGCTTTGGCGCTATGCAAATCGATTAGCCACGATGAACGATATGTTTTGCTTATTTTCGCTAAACATTTTGTTAATTAAAGAAAATAAAGGAAAGAATTAGCTGATAAGACAACAGGCCTTGTACAAATTGCTTTTTTTTTTTCAATAATTCCTGTAATTCCTAATTTCAACCGGATAAATGGAAAGAAAATGTAATATTTTCTCCACAAAGTGGGGGGGGGGGGGGCAAATGCCCTACCTCGCTCCCCCTATCGCCGTTTCTGCTTACACACAAGTGAATCCTCACATATATTCCTGCTAGGCCGACTCATTCCTACTCACCTACAATCTCACACACTCGGGATCACATAAATATTCATCCACCCTCTCAGAGATACTGAACGTTCACTCAAACAGAAAATTATTTACGGGAGGTTTCGTTAAATATACATTCATTTCATCCCTTTACAACCTTTTTTAGGTAGGAAGTCCTTTTTTTTCTTTGGCGTGATTTCATTCCACAGCCGAGCAGAACGAATGAAGAGGTCACTTTGATAAGCTGCTGTTCTTGCAAGTGGAAGTAAAGTCGACACACCTCGACCTTTTGGGTGAAACGGTAGTTCAGTAGTAAGTAAGCTGTTGAAAGTGTTTATGTAAATGTTGCCGGCGAGGGATTTTCTTAAAGAGGCAATATCTATTTTTTTTAAAGAGAGATGCTGTAAGGGCAGTGACCTGGCGGTATTTAAATGACTATGTTGTGCTATTAGTCGTTCTGCTCGGCGTTGAACTCCCTCAAGTTTCGCTATGTTCTCTACGGTATTAGTACCGCCGTACCATTGTCAAATAGGCCGTATGAATTGCTTTCCTTCTAGCTCGCAGTAGAGATCTGCAGATAAATCCTGAGACTCTGTATGCTTTGCACCTTATGTTCTCCACATACTTGTTCAATTTTCACTTGCTGCAAATATGAATGCCAAGCAATTTTATTGAGGTGCAAAGCGTCAGGTTTTTACCACACGAGGGTTGGTGAACGGGGAGAGAGCAAGAGGACAGAAAAGATATAAGATGATGGACATTATAAGAACGGAAGTAAGCTACCTCAAAAGTAAGAGAGTAGCATTGGACGTGGAAAGATACCATGTGAAGATCTGACTCAGGACAGAACACTTATGCACATATCCACTCGACAAAATACCTGTACATTAAGAAAATACTAGGACAAAGTACCTTATCCTGAAGTAGTAACTGACCCTGTATTAGAATTCAAAGGCATGGTGTCTGTTTAGTGATTACAACTGAGTGTGGTTTATCGTAACGTGTCCATTCTTTCACAGGCTCGCTTCGTGAGAAATTTAGTGCCGCGAATCAGAACAAAAACCATAGTAATGTAATGTACATTGATAAAGGGAGGCTAACATGTCCATATTCATGAATCGCTGGAGTTAAAACAGTGAGAAATTAGTTTAACAGAAGTATTACCCATTTCAATGCCAATAATTCGCTTTGCGTTTTTTTTTATTTATGGCCAGCGAGATGTGGTGGAGTAGTAATATTACAACACAAGTCAGTGGTAACCCACGCAATCACAGCAGTTGTAATGCAGTGAAATTGAGTTGTCTTGATGAAGCACGCCCATACTCCTCTTCTCCTTGCAGAAAATAAGTTAGCAATTAGGTAAGGATAATTTCGCACACAACACATACAGACAGAATTTTGCTGGAGTTCAGCAAGCACCCTGAGCCGGCAGATGAAACTTTCATACTTTTCAGTATGTAGAGTGCAATCGAAGTTCAGTCACCTAACATCCCCATATTAACGTTTCTGTGGAGTTCGAAATATGACAGTCGCCATCTCCATTGTTAAGGGGTTCTAAGAGTCCGTATAGTCATCGGACCATAATTTCATTCAATTTACATGCTAAGTGTACATTTAAGGTGGGCCACGCATCATGCAGGTATTTTTGACGAATTTAACAAGGTAAGTAAGATGTATTAGAAATAAATAATCCGTCCTCCTGCGAGGGCAACCATAAAGGTCCGGAATACACACAACAAAGAGGTAGCCTATTGTAATTATTCTTTCTTTCTTTCTTTCTATCTTTCTTACTTACTTTCCTAATCTGTTTACCTTCCAGGGTTGGTTTTCTCTCTGTCTCAGCGAGGAATACCACTTCTACCGCCTCAAGGGCAGAGTCCTGGAGCGTCAGACTTGGGGTCGGGGATACAACTGGGAAGGAGTACCAGCGTCTCATCCAGGCGGCCTCAACTGCTATGCTGAACAAAGGCCTTGTAGGAGACGGGAGAATTGGAATGGATAGACAAGGAAGAGGGAAAGAAGCGGCCGTGGCCTTAAGTTATGTACCATTAAAGTTATGTACCATTTGTCTGGAGGAGAAGTGGGAAACCATGGAAAACCACTTCCAGGATGGCTTAGGTTGGAGTCCAACCGCCCTGTATTCAGTTGACCTCCCCGGGCTGAGTGGACCCCGTTACAGCCCTCGTACCACATTTCGAATTCGGGCCCCCACCGTCTGAGGGTGACAGCTAATCATGATAACCACTACACCACAGAGGCGCTATACGTAATTATAAATACCCTAATTTCACCAGGCTAGCCATAATTTGACATGTCTCTGAATACATCCTAACTGACGTATTGCACGTAGTAACTTTAGTTGTGCTGTTTTTCTTGTATGACACTGTATACACTATTAGTGAAACTAACAAAGCCGCGCAGCAGATTCAAGGTCACTACATCTGGAAGGGTTCAGTCGAAAGGTACTGAGGGAGGAGGCCGCAAAGAACACATTAGATGTAACTGAAATATAGATTTCAATTTCGCCTAGGCAATGTTTACCAACACGCGCGTCCTTACCGGTTAATACCATACCAATATTAAGTCCGTAATCAATAAAATGATCCGTCAGTCATTCTGTTGAACTTGCTGCCCCATCATTGAAATAAATAATGGTTTCCGAAACACATTTTCTGATGTTATTTAGGCCTGCACACTTTCCCATCACATTGTTCTGGTTCTTTCATTTATCTCCTCAGTTTCCTAGTTCTGGTCCCCATTCTCTTCTGCACATGACCATAACATTCCATCTTATTTACCTATCTCCATACCCCTTTGACTCCTGCACTCGAAAAAAACCCTTAGAATCACCGTTCCAAAGATAATTTGTGTACCTAACGTGGACAAGACATCTGACATATGTTCTGACATCTTTTGCTGTCACTTAGGGTGGGCGTACACCGTGCATTACCGTCTTTAAATGCCCAAGAAGAGGTATTTAAAATGCAGAAAGGACATCAAGTATATATATTTGGGAATCTCATTTAAGAATCTAAAATGATTGACAGCAAAAGTCAACATTTTAATCGAATTGCACTATTCGTATTAGTCATTAAAATATTTTAATTTATAACCAGGACTGTGGGTTAATACACCGGAACGTTCAAGGGCACGACAACGGGACTACTGTAGACACCACCTGAACAACACGCGCATTGGCGAGATAGAGAGGGCATTCTTCTATATGTGGCCCACCTTACCCTTTACAGGTAAGGAATGAAACCAGTTCAGCTGGGGCTGTACCTTAATTAAGGCCACGGCCGCTTCTTTCCCACTCCTAGCCCTTTCCTGTCCCATCGTCGCCGTAAGACCTATCTGTGTCGGTGCGACGTAAAACAACTAGCAAAAAAAAAAAAAAAAAGAAACCAGTTCATGATGATGGCATGCACAGGGGAGGAAATAAAGTGTCAATATATTTATGACAGGCTGAAGGTACTGTGTCCTCTACTACACGTCGCCGATACATCTAATGGCAGTTAACTCACAGGCCTGATTATAACTATTCCTGGATTTTAAGGTTTAAAAACTAGAAAAAAAATGTTCAAACCCTGTTCTGGGATAATTTAAGACTTTAAAACTTCTATTTAGGAGTAAAATATATATTCTCTCTTGATAACTTCTGGAGCTCTCGTTGTACTGCTACAAATTATTTCTGCTGTAAAGCTTCTGTAGTGTCACAAGAATGATATCGGAACTTATATTCTTTTTTTAGATGATATTTGTTCGTAGCGTCGACCTCTGTAAATCTTTGCCACTACTTGCACCATATGATATGAACCTGCGTGTAATTGTAATTGTGGAAATGTAGAGTGTTGAATGTGAGGAAAGGAACATTAAGGACGACACAAACACCCAGTCTCCAGGCAAGGGATATTAATCGTTTACAAATAAAGACCCCTGACCTGGCGGGGAATCGAACCCGGGGCCGCCGGGTGACGGGCGGATCCGTTGTCCCCTACACCGCGGGGCCGGACAACTGATATTCTTACAAAATATTGCCTTACAGTGGAGTAGTAATTTGAGCTTTAATGGATTATGTTAAATCTCGGCGTAGATATACAACAGAGACAACAACTTTGAACGGCTGTGGTACAAAATAAAGTCACAGTACTGTACCGTACCCAGGGGTAAATACCCTCTAGGACGATGCCTCCATTCCTGTATGAACATCCGACTAACTCAGGGTTGGGCAGAGTGTGGGTTGGTTGTCGATTGGGTCAGGATAAAAGTCGAAGTTCTACACTATAATAGCAATCAATGACAGGAAATGGAGGTATAACACGAATGAGAAACAATCATAGGGGGTAAGATGGATTTATTAACAAATATCCCCGATCAAATCGCACAAAAATAATTTAAATAAAAAAAATAATAACTTGTAAAAATGAACTCAAAGTAATGAAATAAATCGAAATTAAAAACGTTAATAGAATAATGTACACATCTGACATAAAAAAGAACAAATTCACCAAAGAACATTTATATCAATCAAGACTGAGTATCTTCTAATAGTCCAATGTTTATGTTATATGACAACAAGTGTACACAAACACTGCCATGTGGTATTTCGATATGGAGTTTCACACTATCGCATCCCAACGATACGGTTTCAAAATTAAGTTACTCCCGAGAGTCATCAAACTATTTCCGTAAAATCAAAGTTACATCATATGAAAATTTACGACGGAAAGAAAAATAATTAAGACGCACCGGACGCTATATAAGTAATGCAAAATACTAGGGGCAAATCCTACACTATATTTACAATAATTCAAATAATCAAACTAAACATATATATACATCGGATACCGAGTAAAGTCTTAAATGCTACACTGCTTCTAATGTGAATCCCGGTTCACTACAAAAGATCTAGACAGAACTAGATAAACCAACAATACATCAGCACTCGGGCTGTTCCCTTTAAAAGCAACGAGACAAGGTATGCAATCACAAAATAATAAGGTAAAACCATCCTGTAAGAGAAAAACATATAAATAATCCTTGATGTCATGAAGAAAGCAATGGGCAACATTGCCTCATTCTGCTGCGTTTGAGCGCTCAACAGCGCGGTCATCCGTCATGCACTTCCGGGTAGATTACGAGCTGTAAAGAAACATTGAACTCCACTACGCTAAAGATTGAATTTTGTCTCCCGAGACCGCCACAAGGAAATATTGTCTCTTTCACACATGCCGATAACATAGGCCAGGCATCAGCTTGCCATGAGATAACGCCCATCATCAACTACACGGAAACTCCCGTATATTAATTCCTTCTTAGCATGCTTGGGCCATTTAACAACATCAGACTCAATAGTCTGGAATTAACACTGTCCATTCTGATCACAATATACTCAGAAGACGCTAGGCAGGCGCACACATCTGCACAATTTCTCTCTATCTTGTCAGGCATACAATCAGCCTGCACCAATACATTATAATTAAGCATGCAATTATTATCTCATCATTCCTCATGAATCCTACTGGCCTTTCCACATAACGAGACGCTGTTCGAGTCCTTGGCAGACCATCAGGCAAACAGAATCCAACTTAACTTCAAAGATCTTAATTTTACAACGACGTTCTGCAGCTCCTTCTAGCAGCTTCTGTAAAACCATGCATCATGCAAAATAACTATACCTGTCTCTCTGAATAACCGAAATAAAATGAATTGATACGTGTTTGACGTAATATAGAAATGAACCTGTCGATCTAGCCCTTCTAGCATATATTTAAGGAAAACACGGAATATCCTACTCTAAGTACTATATTTACAACAATAACTGATCCTATCAATCCCTCATTTTCCCAAACATCTAATCATAAATCAAAATGAAAATAAAATAAACATGCATTAATCTCGTATCCGAATCTACCATAGTAACCAAATTAAACAAATACATGCCGTCAGGCTTACTTTAAATGAAAATAAAAATTCTATCTACACTGCCCTAGTACCTTAACATAACTTACATATCATGCCATATATAATACGTGCGTCTTACTTTAGATGACTCTCGGGGAACCAGGATAGCAGCTTACATCCCCACTAATTTTGGGATCTACACCATGTTGATCACAGCATTAACATGTGGGAATGCACTTCCTTCCTCTGCAGGCGTACCCATCATCTTGCTGGAAAACAATTCACTGGAACACAGAAGACTATAGTTGATAATCTCTTCGCTGCTTAATGCTGCGAGCCGCAGTACCCTTTCTTTTACCAGATCAGCTAACACACTGATTCACATATATATATAACACACTTCACTTAAAGGGTAAAAAATAGTTTAAAAAGCAGCCCACGGTTCGGTACGGAAGTTCCACGCGAATACGCGCCCGTCGCGAAATAGTGAAACACTAGCACGTTTCCACAACACTTGTTACTCAGCGGTCACTACACCGTCTTTATCGATTAAAAGTAAACTCTGTCAAAGCACAGTAAATATTACGACTGCACAATTTGAAGCATCAATGAGAACCAGTTACTATTTCTGGAATAACGCCACGTTAATTACAACCACCAGTCACAGAGTTGGTACATCCTCACTGTTCAAATTTTTCCTACAGAGTGCCGAGTTAGTACATCCGTACTGCTCAAATTTCAACTACAGAGTGACGCTCTCCAGAGCTTGGGTTACTGAGGAGGCTTCGGTGACGCTAATAATGTTGGGGTTCCCGGGTATCTGAACCAACCACCAATCAGCGAGTTCGTCATGTATGATGATACAATACTTATTGTGATATATTTATAAAACACAGCTCAAACATTAGCAAATCTCTTCCACCAATTTCTATAATACATTTCCAAATATATCTAACTTCAGAAACTGTGGAAAACCGATTGTCTACAGAAACTGACTTTATCCACAGAGCACGTTGGTCATCCTGGAATTAATATTTGGCGCGGTGTAGCCTCCAGGTTTGCAAAATCCTTAAGTTCCCATTGGCTGAAATATCTTGCTTGGTCAGCATGTAATACACGTGTCGATCCTTGCCCGCGCTTGAGTACGCTTACTTTCTCACGGTCATACGGAAATATGAAGCAACATCCAGCGACTTACAGTCTTGCTCAACATCCGGTATTAACTATCTTGGGATACGATACTTTAACATATTGGACTGTAACTTTTTATGAATAAAATTCACATATTTGGTCAAATAATATTCCAATTATTATTATGGGCCGGTCGGATACGGCTCAGTACCTCAGCTTCCATTGATCTCATCTGAAGTACCCTTCAAATTCAAACATTTAACATTTCCTGTCGGATTTGCTATGCTCAGACTATTAATAAGGCAGAACGCCAAACACTGCAGGTGGCATGAGATGGAGGCATGTTGCATGTGCCACGTTCACGCGTAATTTCCGGGCGCAATCTTTACTTACCTGCTATTGACAGCAACACTACTGAAGGTGCAGCGTAGAAAAATGTTTTAGAAATCAGTAGATGTAAGGATAGCGTTCCATGTGACTCTCCTGTAGCAACTGAACTGCCGCAGCAGCAAAATGGAAAAGGAAACAAGGAAGAGAGCTTTCAATATGGTCTTGGATCGGACACTCTTGTGGAGTGACTCATAAAAATATCTCGAAATCCATTCAAAAGTAGATGTAAAATGGGACACACACACACACACACACACTTTTGAAGAGTAATTACTAAAGCGAATACGTCGTTACATTTCGTGATAAGGGTGTTAACCCGGGAGTGGAAACGTGGATTTTCGTAACGTTAATAGTAACGTGGGGTGTCCTCGGACCCCCAGCAGTTTCCCGTCGCCTGTGTTATTGGAAATAACGCTAAGTTATATTTTCATAAATAAACAGTAAGAGAGGTTTTTAACAGAGAATAAGTCTACAATATAGTGTAGGCATGTTATTGGCACATCCACAAACAGATAAAAATCACTGATGCAACGTTAGTTCAGTTTGCAATCGTATTAATTTCTATTGCAATTCCTTTCATTGTAAGTCTCATTGATTCACTAGTCGTGTGTTCACCAACATCAGTGCAAGTTGCACAAACCTTTTTCATGTGCTTTATACACGTATACACTTACTGCAGAATGACCTAGTCTTTATGTCCCTACTCCTGGGACAAATAGTGCATCTTTACTTGTTACTGGGACCTGGCTCTGCTTGTGAACCATCACTTAGTTCAATCCGCTCGCTTGGCTGCTTTCTGGCGGATATGCTTAGGTATATCGGGTTTCAGTGCTCTTTTTCTGAGTTGATCTTCAACAAGTTTGATACCAATTTCTACCAGAAATTTACTACTCTTCATCTTCTTGTCTGGCATGTTACAGTTGTAAATTACATTGCTATTTATTCCCGCAATATCCAGAACTCATCAACGACTTCCACACCACACTTGAGGTTGTAAAAGGTAGTTATATTCGGTTTGTTGTGGCCACCTGTAGACAAATCTATGCTATCGTCTTCCAAGTGCATTCTTGACAACATTAGCACAGCCTTATTTTTCTTTGGGGCATAAGACGCAAGTGTCATATTTTGCCGGAACCCAAATAGCGGGGAATTAGGTGTTCTTTTCTGCCCAACAAATTCCTTCGACAGTTCTCTTCTAAGGAATAACAAAGCTACGCATAGTAAGAATACAATAGCTATAATATCAACAGTGACACATAACAATGCGCATACAACCTCACTATTTAGTAGTGGGAATAATACTTACCCACAAACAAATGCACAACAACGCACAGCAATGCGAAATTATGTACACAAAAATATTCCACAAACGGCAACGTGGGGGTCCACGAGCACCCCAGTCACTTTAACTAGCTGTTTACACTGGAGACACATGCAGTATCGTGTAAAGCGAATATGTGAATGAAGGTAAACAAAGCATAGCAGTTCAGCCAACTAAACATAAACACAGTAGTTCGAGAACTAACCGTGGGGTCTAGCAGCACCCCGCGTTGCCATTACAGGGTTAAAGGGCAGTGGTTCCCAAGCGAAGGCAATGGACTCTTTATTGCTTGTGTGGTTAATCTCCGAATATGGAGCAGTCGTATGAGACACATACCCAACAAAGTTCATCATAAAAACATATTTGTTATCATATTGCTGTTACACTAAACTTTATAATTAAGTTGTGTTGTTCTATCCATTAAATTGAGGATGAGGATGGGGTAAGCATCAAATATTCATCCATGGTACAAACTTTGAAGGCATTCAGTTACTATGTGACGGATAGTGTGCCGAGATACACCACAATCGTATTCCGGAGACTGTACATTGCCCCACTTCTGTACTGTACCTATATGATCGTCATATCTCCAGTGATTGTTGCACACTCCGTTCAGAGTTCTGGAAGCTCTGGGGAGAAGCTCATATCCATGGTGCGGGGGGGGGTTGGAGCTGCTTCTTCTTCTTCTTCATATCCAAAAATTCGTGAAGAGCAGGGGTTTTCCTTGATTTCTTGATTTCCATTCTCTGGTCTCCTCTGTTGTAACATGAACCTTCTCTCGTTCAAACTGTTGGCCTATTGCAATAGGAGGTTTTCTCGACTTAAGCTTGCTGTTTCCTCTGTCAGCAGGGATGTATCTGTGTATTGGGATATTGGGATTGTTATTTATCCTGTCGACGAATATTAAGCGGGGGTATGTGGCTGAGAATATTGTATGGATATAGACCTAATGATCCCAGAGATCAAACTCATGATGTTTTTCAACTGTATATATACGTTTCCTACATCTATAGGCTGTTTACGCAGACAGTTGCATATTTAGCAGCTGAGTACACCAGGCTTAAAGAAGATCACCTAAGAGCTTGTCAGCTAGACGTTTCAAAATAGTGTTCATAGGACAAAAGTCTGCAAAATTCGAGCTTTGTTGTTTCAGTCCAGAAGTAGTGAGAAGAAAATCATAGAGAAACTTGCTTGGGACACGCTGGAGGTTAGGAGGAAAGGAGCACGATTGTGTAACATGTACCGGGGGCTACAGACACATATTACGTAGCAGAATGGGTTGTCTACCTGGTCCGCTGCAATGCACGAAGCGGCTACATGCAACGACGTATGTCAGAGAAGTTGCCTATCGCAGTAGGGGCAGCACACTAACAGATAATTCAATTTCTGAAACTCCGCATGAGGGTTCTGTGCACTGCTAAAGGGAAAATAAATTGCTGTAGCTTGTAAATATCCATTCAGGTCAAATGCATAATAATGGAGCGGTGACGTTGTTCGACCGCCGAACTTGCGGATATTACGTTCTTTTTATTTAGAAAGAGTATTCACTATGAACGATGAACAGTTGCGCTTTGTGAACAGCAGGTGCAGTCTCAAAATATCCGCAAGAGATATGTAACCGAAATACGTAAGGTAAATGAGACCCAAATTTACAAAAATTCTAGGTAGCTGCATAGAAGACAGGGACTTTAGAAACAACCTCTCCACCATTGCGCAACAGCCCCAAAGGCCATGGCCTACCAAGCGACCGCTCCTCAGTCCGAAGGCCTACAGATTACGAGGTGTCGTGTGGTCAGCACGACGGATCCTCCCGGCCGTCATTCTTGGCTTTCTAGACCGGGGCCACTATCTCACCGTCAGACACATCCTCAATTGTTATCACGTAGGCTGATTGGACCTCGAACCAGCCCTCAGATGCAGGTAAAAATCCCTAACCTGGCCGGGAATCGAACCCTGAGCCTCCGAGTAAGAGGCAAGCACGCTAGCCCTACACCTCTGGGCCGGCTTAATTTAGAAACAAACTGTTTTTAATATTTCTAGCAGGGTGCACGTAGTATTAATTTTATTTGAAACATTTCTATTCAAATCCTTCAACAACCTGTGGCTGTACAATCCAAAAATGCCACTTGAGCTGTGGAATTGTCGTGGAAAACGACACCGAACAAACAATGCCGCTGAAGGATGGAATTCAAAGTTCAACGTCTGATAAAAATACTTCATCCCCGCTTCAAGGAGGTGGTATCTTATTTGATTAAAGAAACTGAAACATTTGATTTTCACATAGCCAGGATGGAGATGAATCTCGAAGGTTCGAAGAAAATAAATAAATATTGCATTTCAGCCGAAAGAATCAAAATATGAGGAAACTGGAGACTTCGAATTTCTTTTGAGAACAATCTCTTACTTCATCAAACTGGACTGACCGAGAGTTGGCCTATTTAGGGGCGCATAGCAGTGAGCTTGAATTCTGGATATTTGGGTTCGAATTCCACCGTCGGCAACCCTAAAGGTGGTATCAAGTGATTTTAAATTTTCCCACCTTGACCCATATAGAAGGCAGTCCGGCTCCATGGCTAAATGGTTAGCATGCTGGCGTTTGGTCACAGGCGTCCCGGGTTCGATTCCCGACAGGGTCGGGAATGTTGACCATCATTGGTTAATTTCCGTGAAATGGGGGCTGGGTGTATGTGTTGTCTTCATCATCATTTTCATCCTCATCACAACGTGCAGGTCGCGTACGGAAGTCAAATCAAAAGACCTGCACCTGGAGAGCTGAACCCGTCCCGGCACTAAAAACCATACGCCGTTTCATTTCATGGGAGGCTTGCAGTAGTGTCTCAACGGCGCACTTGCGCCAGCGCGTTGGAGAGGTGTAGCATTCCAACTGTTGAACCCACTGCTGCACTGGGGTGAAGCGCTGGTGTTTTCACGATTGAAAAAGCCTAAAAACTTAAGGAGCTTAAATGATTTTAAGCTGTACCTTAATTATGACTACGGTCGCTACCATACTAATCCAAGTCCTTTCCCACGCCTGCATCGCTGAAAACCTTGATGAAAAAATTGTAGACATTTTCATAGTAAAATTGGCAAATAATCAAGACTGTACATATATGTAAAAGCAATAGCAGTATTTTTAAAATGGCACTAGGCCTAATTTTGAAGACCGTACGATTGTACACATACATATTTTTAAAAATGGAACTAGGCCTAACTTGGCGCACGCTGATGGCGTCCGTGGGTCTTCTGACCACTTGTCATATACTATTTATGTCTGTGCGATTTTATACGGCAGGCACACCTGAAGATTGAGGTACAACTTTTAGAAGAGGGCAAGCGGTCCCGGCTGGTGCTAACAATGAAACTTCTTGCACCCTTTTGTATTTCTTTGTGATTATTATAACCTAATAATACTGTATACTTTCAGGGTGTTTTAAAACACTATCACCATTGGAAATTCATACATTTTGAGACTCGTCGTTCAGGTAGCAAAATGGCTTGTTAAACCGTCCTATGGAATTAGGATATTTTGTGACTCAGATATTTTGAGACGACACGCAACAGCAGAACCCAGACAGACGACAACCAGATCGCTGTATGTTTTTGAATGTAGAGGAGAGAGTACGCTTCATGTGGCTACTCGTCCACTGATACTGCAAAGGAGTGGCGGCTCGTGAAGTTTCGTGTAGGAGGATCACGTTATGGTTTAAATAAGGGTATGGATAATATAAATCTAAGATAACCACACATATTTACACATGCAACTATAAGCAATGTGCCCAAACACACCTAGGTTTACCTTATTATTAAAAATTCTTACGCTGGCTCCACCCTTCTTCCCCACTTTTTTTTTTTTTGCTATTTGCTTTACGTCGCACCGACACAGATAGGTCTTATGGCGACGATGGGACAGGAAAGGGATAGGACTGGAAAGGAAAAGGGCCGTGGCCTTAATTAAGGCACAATCCCAGCATTTTCCTGGTGTGAAAATGGTGAAACCACGGAAAACCATTTTCAGGGCTGCCGACAGTGGGGTTGGAACCCACTAACTCCCGAATGCAAGCTCATAGCTGCGCGCCCCTAACCGCACGGTCAACTCGCCCGGTACCTTTTGACCATAGCCTACGCATTCTTACCTCTCTGTTGTCATTGTACTTCTCAGGAATGTTTTAATCTGTCTAATATAGTGAAACGCCTTTCTCTTACCACAGTAGTCATTGGTATGATTGGAGTATTATTTTCAACAGTAGCACATTCGGAAATACAAGTCAGTGAACTGTGTGGCTTCCCTCTGTTTTTAAAAAAAGTAACTGCTACTGTCCTCGGCCGCTGTTTGCTTGTGACCGAGGCTCTCTTATTACAGCAAACCTTTTCCCCAAGAAATATAGCGGCAACGTTCGGAGACCATGTACTTTTTTAAAAAATTTGCATTACGTTGCACCGTCACATGGTAACGATGGGATAGGGAAGGGTTAGGAATGGGAATGAAGCAGCCGTGTCCTTCATTAATGTACAGATCCAGCATTTGCCTGGTGTGAAATTAGGAAACCACGGAAAACCATCTTCAGGGCTACCGACAGTGGGTTTCGAACCCACTATCTCCCGAATGTAAGTTCCCAGATGGTCGCCTTAACCGCACGGTCAACTTGCCCTGCCCATGTACTTTAAACGTCTGCTCTACGGTCACATGCGGGATTTTACGCCCTGTGCTGGAGCCAGATGTTAGAAGTAATAGTCACCTTCCTTATGAGCTTAAAACCTGCATCGTTCTGTGTATAATGTATTGAGAAGTGAAAACTAAAGCATTAATGTTTATTGGGGGAGCACCTAGCCCTGTGACCTTATCGGCCTGCCACACTGCTGCAAAGTATGTATCAGAAGCACACAGTACAATGCCTATACGAGTAAGTCAGTCTGGCAAAGTTCAACGATCAACTAGAAATACAGTGCTACCTAACCAGGGCCGATAATTTATAAGGAAAACCGCAGGAAAAGCTATGGTAAATATTGAACATAACCATGTATTTTTAAAGAAACCTTGTGTGTGACTGTGAATTAATTCTTTTTGACATTGAGACACTTTGGTAGGGCACAGGAACTGATAGAGTTAAACTTCTAAAATGTATTATCTAACTACTTGTTCTGCACATTAACACATACAGGCATACCAGCACCACCACTTACACGTCACACAACAGATCACACAAGTATACAGTTCGTGCACTCTCTCATTCCTTTTTGTTCGTTCACACTAATGCACACTCGGTCTTCGTCCACTAGCAATTACATTCTCACTCAGTCACACATTTGCTCTCGTTACCGCTGTCACAGTCCTCACACACGTCAGTATCGTAGTTCGGAATGACGTACGCTGCCCGTTCATTCCAATAAAACCTCCGTTCCTGTACCCTGCCGATATCTTGTGTTCCCTTCCATACCGCTACAGTACACACGTCCCCTACACAGTGGCTGGCCCAAGAGATCCACACACGGCGACAGACATGGGGAACTACTCAGTTCCTGGACTGTACACTCTTTAGAGGCTGTCAGTTCAGAATGTCGTCACCTAACTCACTGATGAAGCTGAAACAAACTCACACTGAACTCACAACTCCAAATGAACCACCACTCACGGGTCTCACGTACCTTACATACCTGGGTGGACCTTCGAGGTATATCGGGCACTAGATGCCCGTGGAAACTTCTGGATATGAAAGATTCTCAGTTTGCGGTTTCCGTCGTTTCTGCATCCCACGAGGCCTCCAGCGACGTAGAGGTCAATGACATTAACTGTAGCAGGGTCTGAAAAATGCACGCCGGCTCTCTCGCTTCAGGTTGGCTGTGCGGCGAGTAGCGAAGCTCCAGCGCAGTGAAGTCACTGGTGGCGGGGCCATAATGGATCTCTCCACCTCCAGTCTTCTTGCCCAAAATGGCGAACATACCACAATATAAATTTTTAAAAAACTCTTACCAGTCACAAGTTTTATTAAATGATCTCAAATGGGCGTTTCAGAGACTTTACTCCATCGTTAGGTAGTGAACTTATACTGTATGTTGGGTCAACTAGAGGTGTATGTCGTTTCGGAAATATACATTTGCTACTATAGGTTAATATTGTTTTTAACTACACATCTTCAGTCTTATGAATAATAATGATGGCTTATGACCTCCGGAGAGGCCTGGTGCGGGTCTTTTTCTCGTAGACGGCCTATTAGGCGACCAACATGTCTGTGAAGATTAGGGCCATACCTAAGATGATTAATGCTGAATACGCCACACACACCCAGCCCTTGAGTCACTGGACTTAACCAATTAAGGTTAAAATCCCCTACCCGGCCGGGAATCGAACCCGGGATCCTCTGGACCAAAGGCCAGCACGATAACCATTTAGCCATGGAGTCGGGCAGTCGTATGAACGAGACGGTGTTAAGGATCTATTAACTGATGTCTATATATTGCTATAGTTTCTAAATTGTTCAGTTTCGGATGTGTGTGAATAAAATAGTGAGAGAATTTGATACTCCATCTACTGTGTCATACAGATGTGCAGCAACTGCTGATTAGCATAATTGGAAAGCATAACCTGAGCAGTTCTAAAGCCCCTTACTAAACATGTAGCATTATTCATGTGAAGACAGCAATATCCTGCAAGGTTTGCGTACATTTCTATGCTATAATGTTGTATTTACAATATTCAGCTGGTTATAGGTCATTGTACTAACCAATCTACTACAAATCGCAGTGTATTCTAATGATATATGACATTCTACACGATTGCATTATAGGCCTAATAATTTTTTTTCTGAACTACTGGTAATGGAATGTATTTTAACATGGATATGTTATAATATGTTCTTGGCCTGGGTGTCTGTCTATAATATCGTCATTAATTTAGCGTGGACGGTAAACAGACACCGTGGTAACCAGAAAAACAATGCTCATCATCATCTTCCTCACGTTACTACTGTACGCCAGAACTCTGCCATCTATCTAGAGTAGGTACAAATGGTGCCGTGTTTAAGAGAGTTTCCATGGCCTTTGATTGACGTATCGTTTATTTCACAGCAAGGCCCCTTATACACGGTAACGTCACCGAACACAGCAGACATTTTTCTATTAATAAGTATATTGTGAGTATTTATGGCCATAAATTTGTGTGCTAAATCAACGACCATTTTATTGGACGTAAATCTTGATTTGTGGGGCTATCTTCTGACGTGGTATGGGAATGTTATGTGCTGGATCATTTGCCATATTGTTGGACGTATATCATGATGTTATTTATTTATTTATTTATTTATTTATTTATTTATTTATTTATTTATTTATTTATTTATTTCGATTTATCAGAACTCTTTATCTTCCCCGTTGTTGGAGTAACAACCAAGAAGCTCCACTCACACTCCCGTCGTTTAATTCCAAAAACAAACCGGTATCCATTAATCCATGCTTTCCAGTCTAACAGAGAAATATACATTTTTAAATTGTGTGTTAATCCCTCAATTACTGCGTTGTTATTATGATACTATACTTGTAAGGGGTGCCTTTGCTGGCGGGACCTAGTGTTCACATTGCACTATGTCTTCTGGTATGGGCTAGAGCAATTTTGTTACTTTCACTGATCTGTCTCAGCTGTATCCTTGGCTTTAACAAAATGAAAGTGACTGACATATGAGTGATGCTAGGAATGCCATTCCTTGTGCAGCCAATCACTACTATGAATGGTGTGAAAATGTTGCTCATAGGATCGGTTGGTGTACGCATTTCAGTGGGCTTGGCAGACTGATATGTAATATCAACTTCTGGGTCGGTGAGGAAAGCAACGAGAAACTACCTCACTCCTCATTTCCTAGTACGCTTCTTCAGTGATGCCTAGGCCATCTATGACAGCTGATCGCGGAGCTGTTGAGGATCCAGTCAGCCTTCGGGCTGGGGACTAAACATACATACCTGTAAGGGAACATGTGTAGTTATTTTCAGTAAATTTTGAAAGACTTCCTCTTACTGTACACTCATCGTCATTTGTAATTTTCATATATATTTCTCTCTTAATTCTCATTTTTTATTATTGTGTAATTTCCTGTATTTATATAATTTCGTGTATTATATTGATTGTCCGCCCACGCGGTTTAGGGGGCAACTTGTTCGCCTGTCACCCGGCGGCCCAGGGTTCGATTACCGGACGGATCAGAGGTTTTTAATTGTAAACGATTAATATCCCTGGCCTGGGGACTGGGTGTTTGTGTTGTCCTTAACGTTCCTTTCCTCACATTCAACACTTCACACTTCCGCAATTACAATTACAATTACAAATTCGTATAATATGTTGAAAGTAGTGGCAAAAGATTTACAGAGGTCGACGCCACGAACAAATATAATTTATATATATATATATTGATTTTATTTAATTTAACATATTGTATATTTTGTTGCTATGCATTTCACATTTTCATTTATATTCGTTCCAGTAAACTTACTACTGAAAGTAAACGTTGGTATCAGACTATCGCCCTATTACAAAGCATTTTCAATAATAATAATAATAATAATAATAATAATAATAATAATAATAATAATAATAATAATAATAATAATAATAATAATAATAATAATAATAATAATAATAATAATAATTACGGTTGAATTCCTATTGATGAAAGAAAATAGCCTGCCCATGAGAAGTCGAGTATACAACTCTAGTATATTTATTCCTTATTTACATTCAGTGGAAGAAATATTCGTTCGAGAAGTTATGTCTTCTTGTGTGTAAGTGTCGTTAAACGTCCTCGGTATTTTACGAACTGTAACTCATATCGTATGCTCTGACCTAACGTGGTTCCCTATTTAGCTACAGAGTACCTGGCACCCGTAAAGAAGCGGTCGGAGTCGGCAAGACAAGTTCCATTAAGACCGCCAAGGTCGTAAGTCACAAGTCGTCATATTTAAGTCAGGGGTGAGGAAATTAGTACTTCTTCTACCACCTATACAGCAAGTAACAGTAAGTTCCAGTGATGTTACAACTAGTTCTTGAATAGTGTGACTTAGAAGGACAAGAACCATTTACCGCTAGCTGGGCTGCCATTATTCGTGATTTATTATTATTATTATTATTATTATTATTATTATTATTATTATTATTATTATTATTATTATTATTATTATTATTATTATTAAATGTATTAAAGTTCTTTAGGCCTTTTCAATCGTGAAATTTAAATTTAAATGCAAGTATTGGTTCCTGGCAAACCAACAGTACGGAAGTAATGATAAATGAGTGAATGAATTAACTAATTAATTAATTAATTAATTAATTAATGATCATACCAGGAAAACCCTGTTTTGATCAGAAAAGGCGTTGACATTGACATGTTATGATATAAGATCTCCTGGAATCGGTTCATCGGTAGCCACGATGGTTAACGGGCAATGGCCCGGTAGTGTTCGGAAGTTCAAACCCGGTGCTGGTAGAACTCATTACACCGAACGAGTTGGCCATGGGGTTAGGAACGCGCAACTGTGAGCTTGTATACGGATGATAGTGGGTTCGAACCTGCCTGTCGGCTGTCCTGAAGATGGTTTCCGTGGTGTCCCATTTTACGCCAGGCAAATGCCGGGTCTGGATCTTAATTAAGACCCACTCCTGGACCTTTCCTGTCCCATCGTCACCATAAATCCTGACTCTCTCGGTGCGGCATAAAGCCAATTGTAAACAAACAAAAAAGGAACACTTTTATGCACATATATTGCAATCCTATATGCCCCGAAATAATTAAAACCATTAATAATTATGGTCGACATACACAGTATTGTGATGGAATATGCGCAGTACAGACGAAGAGCTACCTACATAACATGCTCTGTGACTAGAGGTGCCTATATGTTGTGAATATTTTTGCCTGATATCGTCATTTTAAGAAGTTATTTTGGTATATTTTCTCTACTTTTATTTCATTTTATCAATAACTTCGCTAAATTGTACTTCCACTAATAAATAAATAAATGGCGTATGGCTTTTAGTGCCGGGAGTGTACGAGGTCATGTTTGGCTCGCCAGATGCAGGTCTTTAGAGTTGACTCCCATAGGCGATGTGCGCTTCGTGTTGAGGATGAAATGATGATGAAGACGACACATACACCCAGCCCCCGTGCTAGCAAAATTAACCAATGATAGTTAAAATTCCCGAGCCTGCCGGGAATCGAACACGGGACTTCTGTGACCAAAGCCATGGATCCGAACTGTATTTCCACTTTTCAGCAATAAAGCTAAACCAAAAGGTAGTTGGCAGCATATTTGCAGTAGGCTAAAACATTTTGTTTTATTTTTAGATATCGTCGCTGCGGAGCCAAAACCGCGAATCCGACAGTGCACTTCCTATAAATTATTATTTCCCTTAAGACTGGTCACGTCTCCCAGCCACACATTGACATGCAGTTCATCAGAACAATTTTCGTTGAGATAATTTTCCTATAAAGAATAATGAACCTATAAAACATCGTACTCTAGGATTGGGTAAATATGTCATGAAACACACATTCTTACAATACGGTACTGCAAGATTCACTTACTTTACACACGTGCACACCTGCGATGGTGCCCCTCCATTTTCCCTCGAAAAGAAATGGCTACTTGGACCATTCAGATATGCAATTCTGCAGTGAAAGTCATAGCGGTGGGAGGAATCAGTACAGAAGAGAAATAATTAATAAAGATGATTAGAAAATTTGACTCCGTTCCACGTAAAAATGGTAGAGTGTTTCTTAAGATGGGCCTCACTTACTTACGGTTTTTGCATTGTATAGCGTAGTCTATATCAGGTTGTACATAAAACTGCTATAAAATGTCGCGTAACATACGATTAGGACGCATTTTATTTCTAGCGCATATGTGTAAGAAATAAGAGCAAATGATTCACTCGGTGTGCTTCTTTACTCAGGAAACTGAATCTTGATTAAACCTCAAACACAGAGAATTATTGAGCACTAATTGGACATTCATATAACTTAGGTTTTCCATAAGTACAGTCAACAGCATGTATGTAATAAACGTTACTTCCCTAAGACAAAATTTTCCAGAAGAATGAAAAAGCCTTGGCTGGTTCCGTCTTGCTATGTGGATAACTGCTCTAACATATGTGCGTTGACCCAGGCTTAAGGCAAAAAACTTTGCTTTAAGTACTCTTCAGTATCCAGGAACTGGTATAATTTATATTCATTTCCAAAAGTCGAACTTTCACTAAGGAGATATGCCTGTAACGGTGACATATCTTGCGTTTTCGTGAAGTGGTGCGACCATGGAGGCCTCATTTGTGACAACAAGGACAGCCATACTACAACGTCCCAGCACACCAGTCACTCCAGGTGAGCGAATACCTCGCAGACCATAACGTGCCTCTCCTTCCTGATGCTCTGTATGCTCCAGAGGATTATTGTCTATTTCCGGAAATCAAAACCTTGTTCTGAAAGCAAACTTTCCTGTGGGGTGAAGAGAAAAATAAAAAAACTATGCAACCTTGACAGAAAATGACCAAAGGTGGATAGAACGACATTTTCGAAAAGTTGTACGGAAGCTGGCAGACATGCGACACTGCCCAAGGGGCTTATTTAAAGATGGTGTTTGTAAACGTTCCATATCAGTAATCATATATTTTACACATATGCGGTCACTTTTGGCGTAGAATATGTGCTTCGTTTCGTTCGTGTATTAAGCCCCGCGTAGAATTGCAAAGGTCACATGGTAATATTACGAATAAAACACTTCCTCTTTTACTACACTAATTTAATCTGATGATGACGAAGTCAACACACACAATTATACTCTACCATGGATAACAACACTTCAATAATTAGTGGCTATTTAGAAACGTCCCTTGTCCTCAGAGCAAGTCTCCGCCTTGCTGGTATTTACCTGGAACTAGCGATCCATCCAAAATAACGATTTCACTTTTCGCATATACTAGTCACACCACCCGGCAATTCCCTCTATCTCGGTTCAAATACTTGTCTGTTGACTGCACAACACACGACTGCTACCCACTGGGATAAACTCCAGACAAGACCAATAACTTAACACAATCAGCCCACGTGATTATGTAACACACTGAGTTATTCAACAACACAACACAGCTTACCGCGAACCACGACAACGACAACAACAAAACTATCAACTCCAACACTGCTGCTCACAACAGTCTGTCGTGGTGAGCCTGCTGTTATGTACCTGCTGATGAAGTTTTCGTATCTTCGGTGTACGGGAACAATAGGCATGTTCTTGTATCGCCTTCCAGAAAATCCATCAAGACACAAGACGAAATGCAGAAAACAAGGAAAGGCTCCCAGGTTGACTGGGAGGTCCCCAGCCTGGCTCACACATTCGTTCCAGGTATTATCGAAGGGGGATACAACAGACTTAATAGTAGTATGAGCACGTAAGAGTAAGTTCAGCTCCATAATTTCGCAACTATAAAAGATATCTAAATGGTTAATATACTGTTAAAAAGGTGAAAGATGCAAGCATTCATTGAATCTACTTTCAATATTCGATAACGCCAAGGCGAGTTGTAATGGCGTCCATCACTTTGCGTTCAAATTGAGGTTGTCGCGACGTAGAAAAATCGGCATAGCTCACGACTTCGTGATGCTAGAGAGATGCAAATAGATGGTTACATTTGCATCGTAAAACTCTATCACAGTAGCTACTACTGGTCACCATAGCTTCGATAACTTCGTTCCAGATCAGTTGAAAAGTTGAAAATTAAGCTAAAATTACAAACTGACCGAATAACTTCGGTCTAAATGGATGCGAAACTAATGCAAACTCTTCAGGATGATAACAGGGAAATCTAAGCAATCGAGTAAGCACAAGAAATCTGCATCAGAATGCGTCAGAAAGTATCGGCAGTGCAAGAAAATTGAAACATCCACGTAGGCAAATATCCGGCCCAACAATTCGACCGTGCCACTGGAGACTGTTTGCAGTTTCCTTTGATTTAACCTCTTTTATTTCTGTTAGAAATTTTTGTTCTACACCATAAACCTCTAGGAAGGGAATAGTTACAGCAGGTCCGTTCTTTACTTCCGTAGTTAATTCTACCGGTAATTTAGTCAGTGCTACAAACCTATATTTTTAAGAAAGGGTTATTTATAAAATGTAGAACATTTTACACAATCCAAACGTCAGTTCCTGTTCTTCAATAAAACGGGAACTAAGGAAATATTTCGGTTAAAAATGGTATAGACTTTATGTCCTGTTAACTACTTTTACGCCGCGCTGAGTGTCTTAGACGGTTGAGGCGCTGGCTTTCTGACCTCAGCTTGGCAGATTCGATCCTGGCTCAGTTCGGTGGTATTTGCAGTTAGTGGGACGTAAATCAAATGACATTATTATTGCTGCTTGTACTGTTTTCGGAGACGCCGTGGGACCGGAATCTAATCCCGCAGAAACGTGACAGTAAATCTTCCGACACGAGGCTGCCGTATTCGATCACCTTCAAATACTACCGGACTGAGTCAGGATCGAACCTCGCACGTTGGGGTCAGAAAGCGAGCGCCTCAACAGTCTAAGCCAGTCAGCCCGGCAATGATTCAATTATTATATTCTCTCGTTTGGAATCGAAGTGGAGGGGAAGTGACTGCCCTCAAGTTTAATTTGGAAAGATTTTGAATTTTGACAATTCCAGTATCTTTGAAGAATTGAAGAGCTGTAGATTACGATAATACAGCAGTTAATGAACAATACAGATAGCGTTGTTGTAATACTCGTATGTTTCAGAAGATCTACTTTCCTTCCTTCAATCTTGTGGTGATATGATGGGGAAGCATGGAGAGTGCTTTCACCAACATCTTTCAGCAGTGGAGAGAAGTATCAAGCTAATCGGAGCGTATTTTTGCTCACCGAATATTGTTACAATGTGATAAGATATGCCCGTGGAGTAGACTACAGACAAGAGAATTTAAACCTAAGTGCGTCTGGGTCATGGCTACAAGTTTTGAAGTGCAGTACATACCGTGTGATACGTATTGTCGAAATCTGGTCAGTAAGGGTTTGAAGCATCATCACCAGCGTGCTTGGTATCCACATTCATGATTTTCTAAACTTTTTTCACCACTGAGGTGGTATCTGTGCTCGACTAAGCTCCAGCAGCACGAAACTGACCTTACGACGCGGCCACTCTAAAACTGAAACATTCCCGATAAACATTTTGACGTTCCATATGGGAGATTTTTGGACATTTTAAAAGTTTGACAAGACGCTCTATCCTCTAGAATACACATTCGATAAATCTGACTCATGTGACAATAGTTTGTGAGAAAAATATTTTCGGAGTTATTCTCGCTGTAATTTTTCCAAATGTTTACCGTTTGATTCTAATTCAGTGTACTTGTATTAATCTCTGATATAAATCAAATGACACCTCGCATGACGTGCTGTCATTCTGGAGTCAAGAGCTACACCAATTATTAGCCGCTTGCCATGACAAATTTTGTAGATCAGGATGGTGGTGATATTCCATCATGCAAATACGCCATACGTCATATTCTTGCTACTGGCTACATCGGTTCTTCCACGTGACAATGAGATATTGAACACTGTTATCGCTCGCATTATCTGGAAGTTATTTCGATTTTTAAACTTAGTGGTTTTTGCAACGCTCGCCGGCCCAAAACGCGTTGTAACTCCCCTGTCCGCCTCCAGAACAGTAATGCAGTGATAAAGACACACTTATTTTCCACGATGAGACGCACATATGATAAGTATACCCCTGTTCTCAGTGGTGACAGTAATATATTGGGCCACACTAGCATTAGGGAAGTACACCACTGTTATCCACGATGGCAGTGAATTGTGATAATCACACCGCTGTTCTCCACGGTGACAGTAACTTGCTGTACCAGGCATCGCGCAGACCACGCTGATGTGTGGTAAGGACAGCCCTGTTCTCCAACGTGACAATAACATGTCATAAGGGCACCCCTTACCTCCACGGTGAAGGTAAAATATGGTAAGGACACCCCAGTTCTCCATGCTGAAAGTAATATTTCTGGCCAGGCAACACGCGGGACACACCAACATATGGTAAGGACACTCCTGTTCTCCACGGTGACAGTATTGTGTTATCAGGATACCTCTGTTCTCCATGGTGACACTAAAATGTGGTAAGGACACCCCTGTTCTCCACGGTGGCAGTATTGTGTGATCAGGATACCCCTGTTCTCCACAGAGACAGTAACATGTGGAAAGGACACCCCTGTTCTCCACGGTGACAGTAATATGCTGGGCCGGCAACGCGCGGGCTACATAAGTCACTCGGCCTCTAATGGGCTGCTTAATTATTGTGGCTGACATGTTAAGATGTTTACTCTTCATTACCATGTTTACAGCCCTGTCAGCTGCACAGACTTAAAGTACCTGTATGTCACAAGAACGACTTGTTACTGAACCAAGCACCGTCTCACAATGCTGCTGCCAACTTGGCTCAAGGGCTCACACGTCAGCTCTCACGAATGAGAGATTTATGAAACCTAACCTTGGTAGGCCAAATTTCACGTGGGCTTTAGTTATTCTTACTAGCCTGTCCGTGTAAATATGCTCCATGTACTGTAATGAAATGATGTTTTCACAATGATATGTTTTTGGGCTGGGGGTATATCTGAAATTAGCGTCATCAATTTCTCGACACCACTGTTACCATGACAACCATCTATGTATATACTAGGTCAGTAGTGCCATCTATACGTTGCTATAAGAACGCAAGCGCCATTTACTACCTGTCGTATTTGGTGGTGATTTGAACATCGACCTGAAGTCAGAACCCGGTCAAGAATTATTCTCCTTCATGCGTGGTACGTTCGCCCTCGACCAAGCCATTTCCACTACGCGTCGGCGAATGCAGTGCGGGTCTTGGTGCACGAGTGGCCACGGCTGGTCCACGGTCCGACAGCTCTGCACTCCGACCGGCCAACCGAGCAGAGGAGCGGTGGCCACGGCTCTACCGTGGCTCTACACCTCCGTATTCGGGAGACGGAAAGGGACTGGTCCCCATCGTCGGCGGTCCTGAGAGCGTTTTCCCGTCGTTTTCCATTCTGCTGCTCTAAGGCCAACGCCAGAACAGTGAAGGAATGAAAACATTTTGGAGTATTAGTTCCACTACGGGGAGTGGTCCTTCCACCGATGCTGTGTTCAGTCACTAAGTAAACCACTTAACAATACAATAGTACGTTTCGTACATATCCTATCATCGTCGGTTACTGAGGATAACTAATGTACCCCAAACGTATGTTTAAATCAATTGTTGTTTCATTCCATCAGTATGGTATTTCATTCTTTGCGAAAAATACGTAATTGATCCTGTTGTAACCAAGGTTGAGATTTACAAAACACAACTTTATTATTCGCTTCAAATGCAAAATACACTATTTACACAAATAAAACTGAAATTTAACTTGAAGCAAAATGAATTAGGAATCTTGAGAAAGAGTCTAGCTGTTGTACACTATATACAAGTTTGCAGTATTTACATCCACTTCTATCTCGAAAAGATAGTCCTTGATATTAAAAGTCGATAGTCGAAAACTATCAGAAGTACTGACATAAATGTTTTGGAAAGTCCTTCCTTGCTGAGTTCATAAGAGCAAGTTCAATGTTGGAAGAATTCTTACTTAGCGAAACTAAGGGAGCTTGCATTAATTAGGGAAATATAACGGTATGTAATAATATGACTGGATATGGGCAGCGGAAGAGGAGCGGTGACCAGAGGTGAGACCTCGTACTGCCAGAAATTCAGTCCACCTGGCCGAAGCACATTTTCAAGAGGAGTAGCCTCCGTGCTCGACGTAGGGTGTATTCTGGAGCTGGACACCGGGGCAAGTGGGCATCTGGACAGGCTGGGAGTTCCTCTTTATAGTACACACACGATGGTTCAGGCACGCGCACTGAGGGCTGCGCGTCGAGGCTAGAAGAATGACACTTGGCGCGCGTGTAGCTGGCTGGCGGAGCGAGAAGGGAGCGCCGGACATACAACAGATCCTCTACACTCCTATATTCTAGTACAGACACTCGCAATTCGTACTCGTACATGTTATCCGCTGGAGATTTGGGCAATCATGATGGCACTTCAAAATGCCATGATAAACTCAAGGTATATAAAGCTTGTGGGAAACATTTATGATCAAGCAACAATGATAGTCAGAGTGGACGAAGACCTCATCACCAATAAAATCCCAGTTGGCAAGGAGTTCGACAAGGTGACACAATCTCTCCAAAACTGTTTACCCTTGCCTTGGAAGACGTATTCAAAACACTTCATTGGGATTATAAAGGAATAAAAATCAACGGGTTATATTTGAACCACCTGCGTTTAGCCGATGACATTGTGCTCATAAGTGAAAATCTAGATGAGCTAGAAAGCATGATCCAAGAATTTAAAACTGCTTCTGCTAAGATTGGTTTGGAAATGAACATTAATAAAATGAAAATACTAAGCCCAGAGAGTCGACCACTTATAATGGGAAACCAATACATAGAAGCTGTCGATGAGTGCATCTATCTTGTACACAAGATAAAACCTGGAAAAGACAACCAACGTGCAGAAATTCCTCGCAGAATAGGTATGAGTTGGACAGCATTCCGAAAACTAAGATTCATCCTCAGTTCCAATTAACCTGAACACCAAGGTTTATAATACGTGCGTGCTGCCAGTTACAACTTACGGTCTGGAAACGATGACTCTGACGAAGGAAAGTGCTCGCAAACTTCAGCGAACACAACTAGCCATGGAGCGACAGATGCTAGGGATCAGCCTTAGGGATAAGATCCGTTCGGAGGACATCAGAAGAAGAACTAATGTAACAGACATCCTAGAGAGAGTAGGAAGACTAAAATGGCAATGGGTAAGACACGTAGCTCGACAAGACTACAACAGGTGGACCTCTAGGATTGTTCACTGGAGACCATGGGGACACAAGAGAGGCATTGGAAGACCTCAGAAGAGATGGCTCGACGACATAAAGCTGTTGGCTGGATCACGCTGGTTCCAAGTGGCTCAAGACCGAAGACGATGGAAGCACATGGAAGAGGCCTATATCCAGCAGTGGATTGAAATAGGCTAGAAAAGAAGAAAGAAGAAGAAGAGACGTAAAAGCACAGAATTTTTTGCTGATTGTTTTACGTGGCACCGACACAGATAGGTCTTATGGCGACGACGGGATAGCAAAGGCCTAGAAGTTGGAAGAAAGCTGCCGTGGCCTTAATTAAAGTACAGCCCCAACATTTGCCTGGTGTGAAAATGGGAAACTACGGGAAAACCATCTTCAGGGCTGCCGACAGTGGGATTCGAACGCACTACCTCCCGGATGCAAGCTCACAGCCGCGCGCCTCTAACCGCACGGCCAACTCGCCCTGTAAAAGCATAGACTTGTGGATATGTACTCGGTTTCTCGTCTTCTACGTCCAAAAACATTTCCATGATTTTGTGATTTTCCGTGTAACGGAGAAAATTTATAAGTGTGATCTGATTTGTCGTTTTTTGGTATGTGTACGGTATCTCATTTCGAGGGGGCCGGATTATCTCAATGGGTTAGCTGCTGGCTTCCCAGCTGGAAAATTCAGATTCGAATCCCGGTCGATCCCAGGTTGGGATTTTCATCTCACAAATCGCTTGGCGTCAGTTAAGACATCCGGCGATTATCACGGAAAGTTTACTTCGAACTGAGTGATACTGTGCGACTTTGGGTGTGGTGACATTCGATGGTCATTTCATGGATTTCCTTTTTCTTTGAGGCAATTTTTCTTTGACAGATGTACCTTTTCCCTCTTGAACACTTGGGCAAAACCAAAATGAGCTTGAGTGGCTCCAGCGACCCCAGAAATAGCTGAGATCTGATAAAACTACGGTCTTTCATTTCCTTTATTCATAACTGTGGTAGGCTTTCTGTATGTATTAAGTATGTGTAGACGTATGTAATAGATCTCTGAAAAAGTGATTTACTCGATAATAAGCTTTTGCCGTGTCAGAAAACAAGGTGAAGTTCTTTGCGTTCCACAGAGAACTTTGCTCGTCTGTTTACGAGCAAAGAATTCTCTAATAAAGAAGGTTTGAATTTAAGAATGCTTTACCGTTGATCTGCAGTAACTGGTTCTCTCATTAGTCACCAGACGGCTTACTGTGCGTTAGCCTTCCGAGTGGAAGGTGAAGACATCGTCTTAGCTCCAATTAAGATGCTTTTTGTTCCATCTTAATCCGTGCGAAGTAAAGAGCAAGGTCATCAGATGAATCAGGGAAGAATATAGCAGAAGAAATAAATAAAATTTAAAATGTCCAGCGAAAGACTGGCAGGATAGCATAGAGCAGGAGATGGAAAGACTACCTTGTCTTCAACCTCTTTGTAGTACTTCCTGCTTCGCCCCCTCCCCCGTCTTTTTATCTCTATTCCTACTACCCTACCTGATTCTCACCCATTTATCTCGTTTTTCTGCTACACGATTTCCTATCTCCCCCCTCCATCCGACCCATTCACCCGTATTGCCATTTAACTCGGCATCTAAGCATAATTATAAAATAGTTACGGATTTTCATAAAAGTGTTCCCAGCTATTTCTACGTGATACTGCATCAAACAGTGGTTCGCGAAGAATTTCGAATCATTATTTTATTTTGAAAAGTGAACTATTATTGCCTTGAAGTTAATCGAAAACGCATTCTAAAGGACAGAAAGACTTGTCAGAATTCCCCCCAAAATATTCTAAATTGCCAATATTGATCATCAGGAATGTTATTGAGCTGGCCAAGGGCCGTGAGGTGGGTTTCACGCTTATACCTACTGGTGCCTGTTGTTAGAGTGGTGGAAAATCACTTGGAAGTTATGGTCCTGAAGATATATAATTTTTTTGTTGAGATTTCTACTGTATTATGTTGAGAATCCAGCCCGAAAATGATTTGGTTGAATTCAGTACCTAAGTGTCCTTAAAATGTGATTGTGTAGTAAGTGCCACGCCCCCTTTTCATGCATATTTTTTTTTTCATCTTTGCTCAACTCTTTACCGTATGTCTGTTTAGTCAGGCAGTTGACTGTGCCACACGTAGGGGTATTGAAGAAGGCTGTGAGTCATCATTACCGGTTGGTCAATTACGGCGATTATCGCGGAAAGTTTATTTCGAACTGAGTGATACTGTGCGACTTTAGGTGTGGTGACATTCAATGGTCATTTCATGGATTTCCTTTTTCTTTGAGGCACCTTTTCTTTGACAGATGTACCTTTTCCCTCTTGAACTACTAAAGATATCAATCTGAAACTTGATAGACAGGAAGGCACACATTTTCCTGCAAGGGAATTGCAAAAAATATAATTCTATGGAATACACAGTGACTCATCCACCCCTTCCAATGTAGTTTTATGCAACCCCCAATATTAATTCCGTCCTGAAAACATCTGCCCTGCCGGTATGCACCGACAACACAACCGGATATCTTGGTATATACCGCCTCACCTTGATAGTATGCCGTAATATTATACTCGTATTAAACACTGGAAGGCACGCGTGAGCCTTCTAGATCATTTGAACCTGACATGCCGGCGAAACACTAAATTGATATTGTGACCGCAGTAAACCTAATACATGCTATAATTATCTCCGTGTGTCGTACGTGTGAGGTGGGAGGTTCGACTACGGGGAGAAGATTCCATATTTTTGAAATATTTCTTTAATACGTACCGCACGTAATGCAAGTTCAATGCCCAATTCATGCAAATTGTGGGTGAATGAATGTGTTTGTGGACCTAAGAAGGTACGATTAGTTATCAAGTCGGGCACATACGGACCGGAAATAATAGGAACACAACTGCCATGACAATACTTCATCTCAGCAAATGTTCGTTGTGATGTCCAATAGATCTTTTGCGCGCCTAAGCATTCCAGGTGTAATTGGTCGGCAGACGTCCGTGATGAGTTGTCGGAGCTGATAGGGTTTTCCCGACGCTTGAATGTAAACCACGTTCTTCAAATACCCCCACAAGAAGAAGTCTAACGGCGTTAAATCCGATTATCTAGCGGGCCTAGAAACAGGGCCTGCTCGTCCTATCCATTTCCCTGTCAGTTCATCGTTCAGATGGTTACGAATGGGTAAAGTCGAATGTGGCAGAGCTCCATCCTGTTGCAACCAGATCGTCAAACGATCGTGCAAGAGCACACCCTGCAGCAGCAGTGGGAGTTCCTGACGTAGAAGGTGCAGGTAGCGTGGGCCCGTCTAATGGCCCTCAGAGAAATAATGTACTATCAGGCAATCCCCCAAGATTCCACACCACACATTCACTCCCCATCGTACTTGATCGGCCGTTTCCCGCACCCAGTGAGGATTTTCCGAACTCCAATAATGCATTTTGTGGCGATTGACGTTCCTATTATCGTGAAAGCGCGATTCGTCCGAGAACCAGTCAATACTGATATGCATTTAGGGCAGTCGCCCAGGCTGTAGTTTCCCTATCTGTTGTTACCCTAGCCTTTTCTTAAATGATTTCAAAGAAATTGGAATTTTATTGAACATCTCCCTTGGTAAGTTATTCCAATCCCTAACTCCCCTTCCTATAAAATGATATTTGTCCCAATTCTTCCTTTTGAATTCCAACTTTATCTTCATATTGTGATCTTTCCTACTTTTAAAGAAGCCACTCAAACTTATTCGTCTACTAATATCATTCCACGTCATCTTCCCGCTGACAGCTCGGAACATAACAGTTAGTCGAGCAGCTCGTCTTGATGTGTGATACGATTGTTTCATCATTGTTCAGTCTGCCTAATAGCCACCGACAGAACTGCATTCGAGCTTCGAAATTCCGCCCATAGAGCTCTTGGTGTAGCACAAGATGGTATGGGTGAAGTTTGTGTTCATGCAGTATTCGCCGGACGGACGGCTGGCTGGTGTTCACCTGTTTTGCAATCGCCCTCAATAAATACTGATCTGCATTTAGGGCAGTCGCCCAGGTGGCAGATTCCCTATCTGTTGCTTTCCTAGCCTTTTCCTAAATGATTTCAAAGAAATTGGAAATTTATTGAACATCTCCCTTGGTAAGTTATTCCAATCCCTAACTCCCCTTCCTATAAATGAATATTTGCCCCAGTTTGTCCTCTTGAATTCCAACTTTATCTTCATAATTCAGTCAAGAGAGTGGTCCACTCCAAGAAAAGTGGCATGGACTACCATTTGGAAAAGAATTAAGTAGCCCTCGTAGTGATGTCTCCATTATTACGAGCTGCCTCCAGAACGGCATCTTCTGTTTCATCCCATGTAATGGGCCTATCGCGTACTGGTGGCTACTTGTAAATCACGCCTGTTATCCTTAGGCGTTTTTCAACACGGCGGAATGTCGTAGCAGCCGGGTGTCACCTGTCGGGATACTGTTCCTGGTACAGACGTAGTGTCTCACACGCGATTCGACTTTCTTCCCAATAAATGAGGAGCAAGTCAACGCATTTCCCTGCGGAAAACATGCCGAATGACAGCAGAGATTACATTCAGGCCCTAACCAGCGGAGTATGCGCAGAACGCAAGATGAGTGACAGCGTCGTTCTACTGTTTGAATGTGGCAAACGTGGCCTTTGTTTACGTATTCAAACATCAAACCGATGCAAGATATATTTGAAGGATACAGTATTCGAACCGCCAATAGTAGGCTGACGCCTAAACACATCTGATACGCTACGCTGATGGGAACATACTAGCAGTACGACGAGAGTAAATTACATACGCCATCCGGTTCGGTGTTTAGGACATCAATTACTGCACTGTTACCTAGTTTTATTCACTGATTCCCATCTTCGTTACACCCAGTCACGAGGCACGGCATATTAACATAGTTACATGGTCAAAAGACGACGCTACAATGATTTCAAGGCGTCATGTTTTCCGAGCGGAAGATGTAACCTGTCGGTAGAGTTCAGAATCTTGTGCAAAATGTACTCACTGGACATTCGTTCCATACAGTAAGCCTGCAGGGCAATAGCCACCTTAAAACAATGTCCCACATTAGTTGAGTTGCATGAAACTACATTAGAAGGGGCTGAATAGCACGGTATAATGTATCTTTTGTTAACATTTTTTTTTTTTTTTGCTAGTTGCTTTACGTCGCACCGACACAGGTACGTCTTATGGCGACGATGAGAGAGGAAAGGCCTAGGAGTTGGAAGGAAGCAGCCATGGCCTTCATTAAGGTACAGCCCCAGCATTTGCCTGGTGTGAAAATGGGAAACCAAGGAAAACCATCTTCAGGGCTGCCGACAGTGGGATTCAAACCCACTATCTCCCGGATGCAAGTTCACAGCCGCGTGTCCCTGACGGAACGGCCAACATTAACATTTCAAACTGAAATTAATTTATTTTAAAAATTGAAATAGGCACGAAATTAAAAACGCCTCCAGGCTTTAAATGATCAAGTTTTTAGAAATCAGTAAATAAATCACACGATCCAGAACCTCAGTGTTGCTGAGGAAGAGGTACATCGACAGGACTAAACTGTTTTCAAATACATTTTATCTAAATTAACTGATCATAGTTTATAGCTAAGAACAACGTATTTTAAATCAGTGTGTAAACTTTCATAATTCTAACTCATATATTGTCAGAATTTTCGTGCACGTCCCCCATCGAGAATTAAATTATCTATCTATATAAATAAAATTGTAGGGGGTCCGCTGTCTGTAATTTCTTTTGTTTTGCCAATTTTTCAGATATTTATCCGTTTTAGGTCAACTCAAGACCGAATCGGTGGTTTTTACGTTTCGTGTCTGTTTGTTTGTCTGTTTGTCTGTTTGTCTGTTTGTCTGTTCCACCATCACGTCGAAACGGCTGGATAGATCTCAACCAAACTTCATATTTAGAGTATACTCATCCCGGGGAAGGTTTCGATATGCATATCGTTTTAAAATCTTTGAATACACGGGGGGTTTATAGGAAAACCAGAATGGTTTTTCCACCATCACGTCGAAACGGCTAGATAGATCTCAACCAAACTTCATATTTAGAGTATACTGATCCCGGGGAAGGTTTCGATATTCATATCATTTTAAAATCTTTGAATAGACGGGGGGTTTATAGGAAAACCTGAATGGTTTTTCCACCATCACTTCGAAACGGCTGGATAGATCTCAAGCAAACTTCATATTTAGAGTATACTCATCCCGGGGGAGGTTTCGATATGCATATTAGTTTAAAATCTTTGAATAGACGGGAGGTTTATAGGAAAACCAGAATGGTTTTCCTCCATTTTCTCTTATACTATTGATTTTCTCTAAACTCAGTTTACCGTACGTGAAACGTCTCTTCATTATAAACAACTTTCGTTGTGTTCATAATTTACCTTACTCTTCACATGACGGAGAAATTTACAATTTTCCGCTGGTATCATGCTCGGCATTGAGTGACCGACAGACCGACAACGAACCTACAGGTTACCATGGCAACGTCTCTGACTGCATGCCAGCAGAGAAGTAACGTATTGCCATTTCCTCATCATGCTTTTAAATTCGTGGTTTTTCCTTGGGTAGAAGGCAAGGGAGGCGTCAATCGGCCTATCTGCGGGATATTGGCGGAATATCGTTGGATGTTATAACCGCCCTCGAATAGATTAAGTAATAACACCATTAGTCATCTTCTTATTATTTGTTTACCTAAGAATCACTGGACCTAAATTTCTCCTCTGTTACCGCTTTATTATATCCATAACTCACACTAGCATAATTTATTGAGGGGCATTTGATTTTCCAATACATTCACTTGGCATTTACATATTTGTCGTTAATCGGCTGTCCTCAGTTATAATCCATTTTCTATTACTTTCAACTTTCTTAACTGTATTATTTCCTGCCTTAATTACGCCGTATGTACGCGAGTGCTACAAACTACTGGATGTATTTCCACCAAGACTCATATTTAGAATACACCTGTCCTTGATAGGTTTTAGGGCAAATATTGTTTCTAAATCCCTGAACTGACTGGGGGTTTATACGAAACCGAAACAGTGATTTTGCACTTCCACAAAATATACACAACCAAACTTAATGGAAATCTACCTACCTTGGTAGAAATTAATTTCGATACGAGGATTAATAAGGGAGATATCATTAACGGACCGTTTTTCTGTACAAGTCCCATCGGACTTAACTCACGAGCGGGTGCGTGTAAAGCGTATTCCTTACAACTTGAAAACTACTGAAGACATTCGAACCAAAAATTATATTTAGCATCCACCTGTACAAAGGTAGGTTTTAAATGTGAATAACTTTTCATGTTCCGGAATGGACTTGCGGTTTATAGGGAACCGAAATGGTGATTTTACTCTTCCACAATATATACAGAACAAGACCAACCTGACTGGAAATCGACCAAACGTGATGGAATTCCACCTCTAAACCTATTTCTTTCATGTGCATTTTTTCGTCAGGGGATTAATAAGGGAGATAATATGAATGGTCACTTTTGCAGGTTAAGTCCAGCGGACATAGCCCAAAAGGTGTTTTACATGGAGCAGATTCCTTATCTATATAAATCAAATCGTAACGACTGTGTGCCTCTACACTGACTATTTTGGCGAAATTTTCGTACAGCTTTCCGTTTAAGGGGTAATAATGACCATCTCCATAATTTTTGGTTTAGTTTCCTGAAAGTCCTAATTTTTACCCGCCTCGCCCAAAATCCAGATTGCGGCATAATCTGCCAGAAGAAAAAGAAGATAATTGAAATTTGACAAAATTATACGTTTTAGCCTGTAACGAACGGACAACATCCTAGATCATTAAATTTTTCACTTTTTATCCCCGAAGAATATCGAAATATGCAGGCAATTTTAATGATGGTGCAGACCTTCGGAAATTCCTATCACATAACGGATTGCACCATCTCCGTTCAATTTGGAATGATGTACAACCTTGGTCTTATGACTTTTTGCCGTATCTGTATCCCTTTTACGTTTGATTTTTCTCTATTAATCGATGTTAAGTCAATTTGGAATTTTCACATGCATAATTCATACTTTTAATTACTTATATGAAATACAGAATCATCAAACTCTTCACGATAAATGGCCCACCCAGTAGGCATATATGAGCCAAATGCTATGTATGTAGCTGTCACATAATTATCCGAAAAGTAATGTAATGTGAGATAATCTTACAAAACCTTTACCCTGTTCCACGTTTCTAACTCAATCTGACACAAGAATAGATGAGATACCATAGGACCAGCCATTTAGGCCACTAAATCCGGCGTGTCTTATGGTGTAATCCTTTGTCGATATGACGCACGTTTAGTAGCAGTTAATCTGTAAATGAAGGTCTTCAATATTGTAAACACGCATATACTTTCGTATGTCGATCTATATATATTCACTGATGTCGATTTGTAGCGATCGAGTAAGGGTGTGTCTGCTATTGTAATCAGTACTCCCCACACCGACTTTGACTGGCAGTAGGAAAGGGTTCCTTCTCCAACTCCTGTGTAACTGTCATTAGTAAGGAAGGCCTACAATTGTAATGAATAGTTCCCTTCTCGATTGACTTGCAGAAGGCAAGTGAGCATGCAGTTTTGTTTAAAACTCTCCTACCCGATTGTGTTTGGCAGTAGGCAAGGGTGCCCGCCATTATAAAGAAATGTCCTCATCTAAAATGTGACTGGCATTAGGCATAGTGGCCTGCTATTTTGATGGAAACTCACCAGCTTGGTGTGACTGGCAGTAAGCTGGCTGGCAGAAGGAAAATGGGCCTGGCATTATAATGATAACTGCACAACTCAATTTCGAGTGATAGTAGGGTAATTGCCTGCCATTATAATAGAAACTCCTCAACTGTAATCTGTCTGGAAGTAGGAAAGGGGGGCTGCCATTTTAACGAAAACTCCCCAAATCGATTCTGTCCGCGTAGTAGGCAATGGGGCCTGAAATTATAATGTAAACTTCCCAACTCCATTGTGAATGGCAGTAGGCAAGTGAGCCTGCCGTTATATCACAAATCCGTAACAAACACTTTACATTGGAAACAATGTACGGGGACCTCCCCGTGCTCTTTCTCGGACAACGCTAAGAGACATGCAATTTTAAAACAATCTTATTTACTGCATGTACACTATTTACTTCGATATTCGAATACAATGTAGAATACCGTAGCGAAGCACGGGTACATTCGCTAGTAAACAATAACATTTCAAACACATACCGATTAGGTTATATATTTCCCGACTTTGACACAGCCCCGTTCAGATTATGATCTTCGTAATGTACATACAAGGTGTACATTTTATAATTCTTTCTTTCTTTCTTAATCTGTTTACCCTCTAGGGTTGATTTTCCCTCGGACTCAGCGAGGGATCCCACCTCTACCGCCTCAAGGGCAGTGTCCTGGAGTGTGAGACTTTGGGTCGTGGGATACAACTGGGGAGGATGACCAGTACCTCGCCCAGGTGGCCTCACCTGCTACGCTGAACAGGGGCCTAGGTGGGGGATGGGGAGATTGAAAGGGATAGAAAAGGAAGAGGGAAGGAAGCGGCCGTGGCCTTAAGTTAGGGACCATCCCGGCATTTGCCTGGAGAAGAAGTGGGGAAACCAAGGAAAACCACTTCCAGGATGGCTGAGGTGGGAATCGAACCCACCTCTACTCAGTTGATCTCCCGAGGCTGAATGGACCCCGTTCCAGCCTTCGTATCGCATTTTCAAATTTCGCGGCAGAGCCGGGAATCGAACCCGGCCCTCCGGGAGTGGCAGCTAATCACACTAACCACTACACTACAGAGGTGGAATTTTATAATTACATAGATTTGATTCACAAATAGACAACGCTGGAAACTGTAGATTCAAATCAAACCTTCTTTATTCCTATGTAATCTAGTGTAGCAGTAACACGCACTGCTTTCTAGCTATGCCCGCTGCAGGTATCAGATCTGGCTCTACGAGAGTGCAGGTTTTAAATTACATCATGCGGTATACAATCTGCCCTGGCTTCCCCCTTAGGGACGACCACAATTTGCACCTCTTTTAGTGGACCTCTCGCTGTGATGTCGTCCGCTTTTATAGGGGGCCATTCGCTATCTGATGGCGCTGTGGCCGTTACCGAACACTTAATGATGATTAATGCTCTCCTTGTCGGCATATATTGGGCCCTATATTTCCATAAACTCATATTAACGTCGCAATATAACGCCTATATACACACTGCTTTACGACAGTAGTAAATAACAGAGCATGAGGGTTTCCACGAAGAGTGGGAAGTGAAGGGGAGGAATGCAGTGCTAGGGAGAGGCGAGGAGGAGGAACAGAATTAACCAAAGGGGATAGGAATTACTCTGTTATTTGCCAATAAAAGTAGAAGCTCTCAATTTGAGAATTATGGGGAGAGAGGTCGGTGGTGCCACAGGAGGATGGCCAGAGTAGAATGCAATCGTGGCTACACGAGACTGGCCCCAGCAAGAAGTTCACTTAAGGTGAGACCGTACTAAAATTTATATACTGTTCTAGTCATATCTGCGTGAAATGTTAGTATTTGATTACTATGACTGTAATCAGGAAAGTGCTAAATTGTTCTCCGAATAGAACAAATATTTCTTGAAGAAGCAAAGAGATTTCTACCTGGTGTTTATAGATTTGGGGAAGCGCTGTGGCAATACCGAAATTAAGTTGTGGAAACGTCTTAAGCACAGGAATTCCCTTGAGAAATATGTATTTATTTATTTTATTTATTTATTTATTTATTTATTTATTTATTTATTTATTTATTTATTTATTTATTTATTTATTTATTTATTTATTTATTTATTTATTTATATGGCAAGATTAAGGCTAGATGCCTTCTGTTACATCTAACCAGATACTGTATCATAGATTAGTACATAAAATGTACAGGCATGTGAGAACAAGCATGCGCAGTAGTACTGGAGAAACAGGGGACTTGGAAGTAAAATTCAGTGGCTCCAGGGATCTGCTTTGAGTTCTATTTGTGTATGATAATGAATGTGACGAAAGAGGAGGTAAGGGCAGTGGCACTGTAGTTTATGAAGCATGCAGATAATGTTGTACCGTGTTCAGAGACTAAAGAAGGAGTTCTCTGGAAACTAGAGCAGAGAGTCCCAACACTGGAAGAGGAAGTTTTAATTATCAGGTGGACGAAGATAGAATATTTGCGTCATGTCGGAGAAGATGATTTATTACGCCACTTTTGTTATCCAGGATGTCTTAGAAGAAACTGAAAATGTAGAATTGGAACTCAGTAGCAGAATTCAGGCAGACTGGAAGGACAGGAATGAGACAACAGGGGTACTCTGTGATAGAAGGGTGCCAGCTAGGTTGAAAGAAAATGTACAAGGGAATATTTAGGCCAGCAATGATATATTGCATTCACACCTTGCCTTTTAATAGACAAAAGGAATGCGTGAGTGTGGCAGAAATGAAAATGTTAACGTGAGTATGTGGAGTCAGCAGACTGGACCGAGCCTCAAACGAACACATCAGAGTGGCAATGAAGGTTGCTGAGCTAGCGGAAAAAAATCAGGAGGCACGATTGCGATGGTTTGGACATGTCATGAGAAAAAACGAAAGATTCTGCGAGGAAAGAGGTTAACTGAGAGTAAACCGAAGAGGAGACCCAGAGGATAGTGGAGGGAAATAATCTATGAGGACTTGAAGGCGAAGAACCTGCGCGAGCAGTGAACACTGGACAGAGAGGAATTGAGGAAGCTCATCAAACACATTGACCTTGTATAAAGACTGGAAAAACTAAAAAGAGGAGGAGAAGATAAAAGAGAAGAAGACTATTTTTGAAATTACAGCATTTAATACAGATTTTCAAAATGTCCCAAGTGCAACAATGTTTGGTTTATTAGTTCGAAACAGCTATAAAGTTAGAGTAGTTAAAGGAATAATTCGTATTATCTGGTTCATTCCTTGTGTATTTACATGTGTTATTGCATCATTTCATGTTTTGTCATATTTAACGCAAAATATTCCCAAAAATTATCAACTACTTTGAAACAAATTATGAAGGGTATATGTTGGGTTTCTGGCCCGAAGGCTGGTTTGAACACCAACACCTCCACCAGTAGCTCTTATAGACGTTCTAGGCGTACTGAAGAGGCATACTAGGGAAATAAGGTAGTTTTCCGTTACTTTTGTCACCGAGCCAAAAGTTGCTACTGCATATCAACCTACAAAAAGCCCATTGGCATTTTCGTACCAGCTGATCCTATGAATAACATTTTCTCGTCATTCGTTACAGGGGCTGGCTGCATAAGAAATTGTATTACTAGAATCACAAATACTTCATCTATAACTGTCAAGTGTTCAGACTGTCGAAACTAATCTGTAATTGATTCAATTAGAAAATACCCGAAAAGAAAAACATTTAGTAACAGATTATGCTTGAAAAATACATCATTTAATTATGAATAGAATGACGTGCTTCGTTCTTGAAAGTTCATCATCAGATTTTATGTCCGACTCGTTGGCTGAACGGTCAGCGTACTGGCCTTCGGTTCAGAGGGTCCCGGGTTCGATTCCAAGCCGGGTCGGGGATTTTAACCTTAATTGGTTAATTCCAATGGCACGGGGGCTGACTGTATGTGTTGTCTTCATCATCATTTCATCCTCATCACGACGCACAGGTCGCCTACGGCAGTCAAGTAGAAAGACCTGTACCTGGTGAGCCGAACCCGTCCTGGGATATCCCGGCACTAAAAGCCATACAACATTTCATTTTCATCAGATTTTATCAAAGTGCAGTTAAAATGTTTTTATTTTATATTTTATCACTAATACATATTGTGATGGTTCATGTTTGTGGGTTACTGTAGTCACGTCCTAGTTCGTGAACCATGGGCAACGGCTGAGTGGCCTAGTAAGTGGTCCTGAGAGTCGGGATACCAGTTGCTATGGAATGGGAGTGGGCATCTCGGACATATCAATCAATCAATCAATCAATACTGATCTGCATTTAGGGCAGTCGCCCAGGTGGCAGATTCCCTATCTGTTGCTTTCCTAGCCTTTTCCGAAATGATTTCAAAGAAATTAGAAATTTATTGAACATCTCCCTTGGTAAGTTATTCCAATCCCTAACTCCCCTTCCTATAAATGAATATTTGCCCCAGTTTGTCCTCTTGAATTCCAACTTTATCTTCATATTGTGATCTTTCCTACTTCTATAGACGCCATTCAAACCTATTCGTCTACTAATGTCATTCCACGCCATCTCTCCGCTGACAGCTCGGAACATACCACTTAGTCGAGCAGCTCGTCTTCTTTCTCTCAATTCTTCCCAACCCAAACATTGCAACATTTTTGTAACGCTACTCTTTTGTCGGAAATCACCCAGAACAAATCGAGCTGCTTTTCTTTGGATTTCTTCCAGTTCTTGAATCAGGTAATCCTGGTGAGGGTCCCATACACTGGAACCATACTCTAGTTGGGGTCTTACCAGAGACTTATATGCACTCTCCTTTACATCCTTACTACAACCCCTAAACACCCTCATAACCATGTGCAGAGATCGGTACCCTTTATTTACAATCCCATTTATGTGATTACCCCAGTGAAGATCTTTCCTTATATTAACACCTAGATACTTACAATGATCCCCGAAAGGAACTTTCACCCCATCAACGCAGTAATTAAAACTGAGAGGACTTTTCCTATTTGTGAAACTCACAACCTGACTTTTAGCCCCGTTTATCAACATACCATTGTCTGCTGTCCATCTCACAATATTTTCGAGGTCACGTTGCAGTTGCTCACAATCTTGTAACTTATTTATCACTCTATAGAGAATAACATCATCCGCAAAAAGCCTCACATCCGATTCCACTCCTTTACTCATATCATTTATATATATAAGAAAACATAAAGGTCCGATAACACTGCCCTGAGGAACTCCCCTCTCAACTATTACAGGGTCAGACAAAGCTTCACCTACTCTAACTCTCTGAGATCTATTTTCTAGAAATATAGCAACCCATTCAGTCACTCTTTTGTCTAGTCCAATTGCACTCATTTTTGCCAGTAGTCTCTCATGATCCACCCTATCAAATGCTTTAGACATGTCAATCGCGATACAGTCCATTTGACCTCCAGAATCCAAGATATCTGCTATATCTTGCTGGAATCCTACAAGTTGAGCTTCAGTGGAATAACCTTTCCTAAAACCGAATTGCCTTCTATCGAACCAGTTATTAATTTCACAAACATGTCTAATATAATCAGAAAGAATGCCTTCCCAAAGCTTACATACAATGCATGTCAAACTTACTGGCCTGTAATTTTCAGCTTTATGTCTATCACCCTTTCCTTTATACACAGGGGCTACTATAGCAACTCTCCATTCATCTGCTCCTTCGGCCAAACAATAATCAAATAAGTACTTCAGATATGGTACTATATCCCAACCCATTGTCTTTAGTATATCCCCAGAAATCTGATCAATTCCAGCCGCTTTTCTAGTTTTCAACTTTTGTATCTTATTGTAAATGTCATTGTTATCATATGTAAATTTTTTTACTTCTTTGGCCTTAGTCTCTTCCTCTATCTCAACATTATCCTTGTAACCAACAATCTTTACATACTGCTGACTGAATACTTCTGCCTTTTGAAGATCCTGACATACACACTCCCCTTGTTCATTAATTATTCCTGGAATGTCCTTCTTGGAACCTGTTTCTTCCTTAAAATACCTGTACATACCCTTCCATTTTTCACTAAAATTTGTATGACTGCCAATTATGCTTGCCATCATGTTATCCTTAGCTGCCTTCTTTGCTAGATTCAAATTTCTAGTAAGTTCCTTCGATTTCTCCTTACTTCCACAGCCATTTCTAACTCTATTTCTTTCCAGTCTGCACCTCCTTCTTAGTCTCTTTATTTATCTACTATAATAAGGTGGGTCTTTACCATTCCTTACCACCCTTAAAGGTACAAACCTGTTTTCGCATTCCTCAACAATTTCTTTAAACCCATCCCAGAGTCTGTTTACATTTTTATTTACCGTTTTCCACCGATCATAGTTACTTTTTAGAAACTGCCTCATACCTGCTTTATCAGCCATATGGTACTGCCTAACAGTCCTACCTTTAAGACCTTCCTTTCTATCACATTTATTTTTAACTACCACAAAGACAGCTTCATGATCACTAATACCATCTATTACTTCAGTTTCCCTATAGAGCTCATCTGGTTTTATCAGCACCACATCCAAAATATTTTTCCCTCTGGTTGGTTCCATCACTTTCTGAGTCGTGGCCCTCCTTGTGCTCAGGTGGCTAGGACTACACAATTCACCGGTGGTCCATAACCCGTTAGAGGAGAGATCCTCACTTGGACTATTTGCAAGTAGGGCAGCATCCTGCTTCATGAATTTACCGAGCTCAGAACACTTTAAGCAAGCCTCGGACCTACGGGAGTAATGGAGTCCCACTCCCATTTGACAGGCGAGGGACTCCTTGGAAACAACTTGGCGAACGAAATGGAATTCGATGGGGAGCTATCAATATTAATGGGGCTTATGGAAGAAAGAAGGTAGAACTTGCTGAGTCAGCAAAGAGGATGCATCTGGATGTGCTAGGAGTAAGTGATATTCGGGTAAGGGGAGATAAGGAGGAAGAGATAGGAGATTATAAAGTGTACTTGACGGGTGTTAGAAAGGGAAGGGCAGAGTCTGGGGTAGGGCTGTTTATCAGGAATACCATTGCACGCAACATAGTTTCTGTTAGGCACGTAAGTGAGCGAATTATGTGGGTAGATTTGTCAGTGGGAGGAATTAGGACAAGAATTGTGTCCGTGTATTCACCATGTGAGGGTGCAGATGAGGATGAAGTTGACAAGTTTTATGAAGCATTGAGTGACATCGTGGTCAGGGTCAACAGCAAGGATGGAATAGTGCTAATGGGCGATTTCAATGCGAGAGTTGGGAATAAAACTGAAGGATATGAAAGGGTGATTGGTAAATGTGGGGAAGATATGGAAGCTAATGGGAATGGGAAGCGTTTGCTGGACTTCTGTGCTAGTATGGGTTTAGCTGTTACGAATACATTCTTCAAGCATAAGGCTATTCACCGCTACACATCTTATATCTTAACAGACTTTGAATTCAGGAAATCTTTTAGGTATGTACGAGTTTTTCGGGGATTTTTCGATGATACAGACCATTATCTGATCTGTAGTGAACTAAGTATCTCTAGGCCTAGGGTAGAGAAAGTGAAATCTGTCTGAAAACGAATAAGGGTAGAAAATCTCCAGGACGAGGAAATTAGACAGAAGTACATGAATATGATTAGTGAGAAGTTTCGAACACTAGACAGTAAGCAGGTTCAGGATATAGAAAGTGAATGGGTGGCATACAGGGATGCTGTAGTAGAAACAGCAAGGGAATGCCTAGGAACAACTGTGTGTAAAGATGGGAAAAGGCGAACATCTTGGTGGAATGATGAAGTGAGAGCAGCCTGTAAACGTAAAAAGAAGGCTTATCAGAAATGGCTCCAAACAAGGGCCGAGGCAGACAGGGATTAGTACGTAGATGAAAGAAACAGAGCGAAACAAATAGTTGTTGAATCCAAAAAGAAGTAATGGGAAGATTTTGGTAATAACCTGGAAAGGCTAGGTCAAGCAGCAGGGAAACCTTTCTGGACAGTAATAAAGAATCTTAGGAAGGGAGGGAAAAAGGAAATGAACAGTGTTTTGAGTAATTCAGGTGAACTCATAACAGATCCCAGGGAATCACTGGAGAGGTGGAGGGAATATTTTGAACATCTTCTCAATGTAAAAGGAAATCATCATGGTGCTGTTGCAAACAGTCAAGCGCATGGGGAGGAGGAAAATGATGTTTGTGAAATTATGCTTGAGGAAGTGGAAAGGATAGTAAATAACATTGTCATAAGGCAGCAGGAATAGATGAAATTAGACCTGAAATGGTGAAGTATAGTGGGAAGGCAGGGATGAAATGGCTTCATAGAGTAGTCAAATTAGCGTGGAGTGTTGGTAAGGTACCTTCAGATTGGACAAAAGCAGTAATTGCACCTATCTATAAGCAAGGGAACAGGAAGGATTGCAACAACTATCGAGGTATCTCATTGATTAGTATACCAGGCAAAGTATTCACAGGCATCTTGGAAGGGAGGGTGCGATCAGTCGTTGAGAGGAAGTTGGATGAAAACCAGTGTGGTTTCAGACCACAGAGAGGCTGTCAGGATCAGATTTTCAGTATGCGCCAGGTAATTGAAAAATGCTACGAGATGAATCGGCAGTTGTGTTTATGTTTCGTAGATCTAGAGAAAGCATATGACAGGGTACCGAGGGAAAAGATGTTCGCTATACTGGGGGACTATGGAATTAAAGGTAGATTATTAAAATCAATCAAAGGCATTTATGTTGACAATTGGGCTTCAGTGAGAATTGATGGTAGAATGAGTTCTTGGTTCAGGGTACTTACAGGAGTTAGACAAGGCTGTAATCTTTCACCTTTGCTGTTTGTAGTTTACATGGATCATATGCTGAAAGGTATAAAATGGCAGGGAGGGATTCAGTTAGGTGGAAATGTAGTAAGCAGCCTGGCCTATGCTGACGACTTGGTCTTAATGGCAGACTGTGCCGAAAGCCTGCAGTCTAACATCTTGAAACTTGAAAATAGGTGCAATGAGTATGGTATGAAAATTAGCCTCTCGAAGACTAAATTGATGTCAGTAGGTAAGAAATCCAACAGAATTGAATGTCAGATTGGTGATACAAAGCTAGAACAGGTCGATAATTTCAAGTATTTAGGTTGTGTGTTTTCCCAGGATGGTAATATAGTAAGTGAGATTGAATCAAGGTGTAGTAAAGCTAATGCAGTGAGCTCGCAGTTGCGATCGGCAGTATTCTGTAAGAAGGAAGTCAGCTCCCAGACGAAACTATCTTTACATCGGTCTGTTTTCAGACCAACTTTGCTTTATGGGAGCGAAAGCTGGGTGGACTCAGGATATCTTATTCATAAGTTAGAAGTAACAGACATGAAAGTAGCAAGACTGATTGCTGGTACAAACAGTTGGGAACAATGGCAGGAGGGAACTCGGAATGAGGAGATAAAGGCTAATTTAGGAATGAACTCGATGGATGAAGCTGTACGCATAAACCGGCTTTAGTGGTGGGGTCATGTGAGGCGAATGGAGGAGGATAGGTTACCTAGGAGAATAATGGACTCTGTTATGGAGGGTAAGAGAAGTAGAGGGAGACCAAGACGACGATGGTTAGACTCTGTTTCTAACGATTTAAAGATATGAGGTATAGAACTAAACGAGGCCACAACACTAGTTGCAAATCGAGGATTGTGGCGACGTTTAGTAAATTCTCAGAGGCTTGCAGACTGAACGCTGAAAGGCATAACAGTCTATAATGATAATGTATGTATGTATGTATGATACATATTGTGAAAAACATTCTGCGTACAACTTCCTAATAATTGAAATCCATGACCTTATCTTAATGATGTACTCTTCCTTGATGATGATGATGCTTGTTGTTTTAAGGGGCCTAACATCGAAGGTCATCGGCCCGTACTCTTCCTTTGCTGCCTCTGTGCTCACAGGTCCAGTTAGGATTGCGATGCGTCGCCACTGGAGTTTCACTAGCTGGTTTGTTTTCCGGTAATTCTCCGTTAAGTCATCCTCCGGTGACGTTATTGGTTTTCGCGGAAGTGTACTTGTAGTCTTATTATCATTATTATCATCGTACTTTAGATCGTTTTTGAAATTATTTAGGTAATTTAATGTGGATTAGTTAATAAATAAGTTATATCGTCACAGTGCGAGCAAACCTCGTATCCCACAATGCTCTTCCTATCCATTATTTTCCTTAAGACTGGTCAAGCCTCTCAGCCAAACATGGATGTGCAGTCCATAGAACAATGTTCGTTGTGTTCACTTCCCTCTGCCAGTTTGTAAAGAAAAATGAACCTTATTGTACCGCAGTGTAGGAATGTATATTTTCATAAAGTATGCACTCGTACAGTATAATGCATTTAAGGTCCATTTTCCTGTACACATTAGCACAGGAAAATAAACACAAGGGACATTGTTCTAATGGACTGCATATCCAGCGTGGCTGGGAGGCGTGACTACCATTCACAGTCTTAAGGAGGATAATGTATAGGAAGAGCATTGTGGATATGAGGTGACGATATAATTTAATGGAGTATGATTGGTTGTGCTTTACTTATATGTGACTTAATTTAGTAAAATGAATATTGGGAAAACTTTTAAAAGTGTGTGATCCTTGAGGTTATTCTGGTTGACCTTTTTCTCAATGTGCATTTCTATTGCCTCCTTTATATTCAATAATTTTCTAATGTATTCGATGTGTAACTTTATGACAAGTTGTTTTACGTCACACCAACACAGATAGGTCTTATGGCGACGATGGGACACGAAAGGGCTAGGAGTGGGAAGGAAGCGGCCGTGGCCTTAATTAAGGTACAGCTCCAGTATTTGCCTGGTTTGAAAATGGGAAACCACGGAAAACCATCTTCAGGGCTGCCGACAGTGGGGTTCGAACCTACTATCTCCCGAATACTGGATACTGGCCGCACTTAAGCGACTGCAGCTATCGAGCTAGGTGTGTAATATTTTAAGATATGTGCTGATGTCCATGAAGTGGTGGAAGTTGTCATGCAAGTGTTCACAGAAGCTTGAGTGTGTCTACAGCCTGGCTGAGTAGCTCAGACGTTTGTGGCCATGGGCTTCTGACCCGAACTTGGCAGCTTCGATCCTGGCTCAGTCGGTGAGATTTAAAAGTGCTCAAATACGTCAGCCTCGTGTCAGTAGATTTACTGACACGTAGAAAGAACTCCCGTGGGACAAAATTCCGGCAGCTTGGCCTCTCCGAAAACCGTCGAAAAGTAGTCAGTGGGACGTAAAATGCAATAACACATAATGTTGTGTCTACAAAAAATAGAATGATGTAGAGTTTTCATTATAAAGACAGGTCCCTTTTCCCAATGTCATGCACAATTAAGTTGGACAGACTTGATAATAATCGAGCTCTATCTGACGTGAAAGGGATCGATATTCGACAAAAAGTCATAGGACCAAAGTTGTACAACTCTCGAAATTGAGCGACAACTGTGATATCTATTTTGTTATTCGACTTACCGTTCAGCCACCAATTATCCTGAAACGAAGATCTGCAACGTCATTAAAATTGACTCGATATTTCTATATTTGTCGGGGCCAAAATATTACACATTTGAACAACTTGGAATTGTTCCTGAAAATAAAGAATGTCCAGGTTTCGGAGTTAGAACTTGCATACATACGGATAAATTAAGGAAGAAAATAATACAGTTAAGAAGTACCAAATGAATGTATTGGAAGAATAGAATACCCCTCACTGAATTATGATGATATGAGTTACTGGTTTAAAAAAGCGGTAACAGAGGAGTAATTTATGCACAGGGATTCTTAGGTAAACAGAAATGAAGATATGGTGTTACCGTATTACTTATGCCTAAAGAGGCAGGGCAGAGGCAAGACATTAAAGTAGAAACAGAAGTAGAAGAGAAATGTATCATTTGCCAGAAAACACGTTACGCTGTAAAATAACCGCCTACATGCCGCGATACTGTTCAAATATCAACAGCCACACTTAACACTATTCGAAGACGATTGCAACTTCCAATGGTATTCCGCAAATATCCCGCAGAATGGCAGCTTGACGTCCCTCTCGCCTCCTACTCGAGCAACAACCACGAGTTTAAAGGAATGATGACTAAAATAACATTACGTTACTTCCCCGCTGGCAAGCATCCAGAGACGGTGCCATGGTAAACGATAGGTACGTTGTTAGTCTGCGAGTGTGTCCGTCATCTAAGGCAAAAAATAGTAATTTTCTCCGTCATTTGAAGACCAAGCGAAATTATGTACATACAAAAGTTGTTTAAAATGAAGGGGTGTTTGTCATACAGTCTACGGAGTTTACAGAAAATTGAAAAATACCTGTTCTGATTTTGCTATAAACCCCCAGTCTGTTCAGTTATTTTTAAAACATACTCATATCTAAACCTGTTCCTTCATGGGTATACTCTAAATATCAAATTTGGTCGAGACCTCTCGAGCTCTTTCGCCATGGTGGTGGAACAGACGGACAAATAGACGGACAGACGTACAAAGAGACACGAAAGATAAAAACCATTGATACGTCTTGAGTTTATCTAAAGTGGATAAATATCTGAAAAATTGACAAAACAAACGAAATTACAGCCAGAGGACCCCCTACGACTTCATTGTTTAAATCCAGTGATCAAAATGTCCAACCTCTGTCTGATTACAAGCCTCGGCTCATAACTTTGTGGAGTTCCCGGCATGCTTCGACATTCCACGCGTAGTTGGTATTGTTTGAACGGCTCACAGGGCTCAAGCAGCGCCAGTCAGATACACATGATAACGTATCAGTGTCTCGGATTCCGTTCCAGGCAGTGAACGTACAACACACATTAAAATCCAACCTGACTGCCCGTTAACTCAGAAATGAACCGTTTGAGGACCCATATTGATATGATCGATTTTTCTTTACTGCATATAGAAATCTACGTGTTCCTGAAATTTTGCCTTGCATTTTTCCTACACCCTCTATAAACGAGTACGTTAACTTCTTTCCTTTTTTAGTCCTTAGTCATTTTCTGGTGATTATGACTAGAATCTATTTTACGTAGAGTATATACCTAAATCTATTATAAGGAAAAAAATTTCAAAGCCGCAGATGTAATTTAAAAATCTCTGTGGGCTTTAAAAATGGAGGCACATGAAAGAAGAAACATAGAGTATCTAGTAGCACCAAAATATTTTCTGTTTTTGTTCCATTCCTGGGTCAATATTTTACTAGAGTCCCCTTTTGAAATGGAAACTGAAAGATAGACGCATCCCCTAATACAAGTATAACACGGGCCAACACGACTTTTGTGACTAGATTCTCTGTATGTATGACTGGTTCCTTTTACATTAAAAAGAAGGAAGAACAGTGGTATAATAGTCCTTATTTGCTTCTTCGGTCAGGGCATTAATATGTTGTGTTTTTACGCTTTATTCTGATTTTTTTAAATCCAGTGTTTCCTCCGAACGACTAACGGAAGTTCTCTCCAACTGGAGGCCCGAGGGACTCCCACAAATTTATTTCGACATCCCATAACGATTCACGTTATCGAGTTTCGACAGTACTTAAAATGTATAATATTATTTAATTGTGAATTGTAGGGAGAAAAGAAATCACATTGGTTGAATTACTGCAATCTGTTGTAGATATGCTCTATATTACAACAGCCGCAATGCAGCAGCCGTATTTTTTTGACTGAATGTATCTTATGTCTTTATCTTAGCACATCCAGGCTAGTAAATCTTCGTGAGCTTGACAAACGCAAGGAACTATTTTAATATGTTGTCACGGTACATAAGGGAGCAAGTTCTGGAGGAGCAACAAAGCAAGACGTGATTGATGACTCGAGAAGCTCAAGACGGCTGAGATACAGAGCTCCATTCATCATGCGAGCGTCTGTCGGCTGACGTCGACACGCGCATCTTCGAGAGAGAGAGAGAGAGAGAGAGGGGGGGAGAGAGAAAGAAAGAAAGAGAGAGAGAGAGAGATATCTCCTGTCAACGTAATTATAATGGGGAGATGTAGGGGGAGACCAGTACTATTGGTCATCATCTGAGGAGATTAAACATAAGGACATTAATAATAATGATAATGATAATAATAATAACAATAATAATAATTACATATATCTTACGTATATACTATTAGGTATATGTCTATCAGCATTCAGTCTGAAAGCCTCCGTCATTTATCGAAGTGCCTCCAAAATCCTCTCTTTGGAACTAACCCCGTTACCTCGTTTAGTTTCATACCTCTCATCAATAAATCTTTAAAAGCTGAATCTAATGACGATCTCCTTGCTCTCCCACTACTTCTCCTACCTTCCATGACCGATAATAATAATAATAATAATGATAATAATAATAATAATAATAATAATAATAATAATAAGGCGGGTACAGACTGAAATTCCGTAAAGCAACAGAGAAACTGTCCACCCCGGCAGAAAATATGAGAAAAAGGAAATTGAAATTTTATGGACACGCACAAAAACTCCCAACAGCAAGGCTTACACACAAGATCGTGTCATACAGTAGAAAATCGAAGACTGTACAATTGATCCAAGAAGTCAAACATTACATGGATAAAACACAGATAGGTATATCAGGAATATAAGACAGAAATCCGTTCCGTAAAGAAAAGTAAACAGATTGGTAGTACAGCCAAAGAATGAAGTTCCAAGGAGGCTTGGAACCAACTGAACTGAAGAAAGGAAGAGAGCCCATGGAGAAAAAGTGAAAGTCGTGTGAAAGACCACAATGGCGAATCACCAAAGCACTGCGTGATCCAACAGGGCCCATACGCAAAAAAAAAAAAAAAAAAAAAAAAAAATGTATAAAGTGGTGGTGGTGGTGGTGATTATTGGTTTAAGAAAAAGTACAACTGAGCAACCATTCTCTATATAACACTAATCAGAGAGAAAAATGGAAGGGGTCCGAAGCTTCGAAACATGAAGGTATCGGCCAAAGGAAGACAAGGGCCACGAAGGGCGTGGAAATGAAAGACTCCCTAGGCCTCCATATGTAATACCGTCGGGGTCGGAAAAGAACACGAGTTTACCATGGGAAGTCTGATAGGATAGATCAAAGTGAGGAGCCTGGCACAAGTAAGTGGAAGCAATGCCTATGTTGAACTATGCTAGTTGCTTTACGTCGCACCGACACAGATAGGTCTTGTGGCGACGATGGGACAGGAAAGGGCTAGGAGTGGGAAGGAAGCGGCCGTGGCCTTAATTAAGGTACAGCCCCAGCATTTTCCTGGTGTGAAAATGGGAAACCACGGAAAACCATTTTCAGGGCTGCCGACAGTGGGGTTCGAACCTACTATCTCCCGAATACTAGATACTGGCCGCACTTAAGCGACTGCAGCTATCGAGCTCGTCGGAAGCAATGCCAGGAATCAGCTAACGGCCCTATGGTCGCCAACCCACGCTCCGAGGTTCAGAGCCCCTCGGGCCCCTCTTAGTCGCCTCTTACGTCAGGCAGGGAATACCGTGCGTGTTATTCTACCACCCCCACCCACAGGGGGAGAATCGTATAAAGTGGCAGGAAGAAATTCAGTTTGGTGGAAATATAGTAAGCAGTTCGGCTTATGACGATGACTTGGTCTTAATGGTAGATTGTGCTGAAAGCCTGCAGTCTAATACCTTGGAACTAGAAAATAGATGCAATGAGTATGATATGAAAATCAGACTTTTCAAGACTAAATTGATTTCAAGAGATGCAAGAGAATTGAATGTCAGGTCAGGTTGGGGATACAAAACTGGAACAGAGAGATCATTTCAAGTATTTAGGCTGTTGCACCATGGGTTTTTTATTTTTATTTTTATCAGGATGGTAGTGCAAGAAGTGAGGTTGAATTAAGATGCAGTAAAACTAATACAGTGCGCTTGCAGTTGTGATAAACGATATTCTGTAAGAAAGAAGTCAGCACCCAGACGAAACTATTGTTGAACAGGTCTGTTTTCAGACCAACTTTGTTGTGCGGGAGTGAAATCTGGTAGGACTCAGAAATAACAGACGCGAACGTAGCGAGAGTGGTTGTTGAAACGAACATGTGGGAACAATAGCAGGAGGAACTAAAGGGTAAGTTAGGAATTAATTCGATCGATAAATCAGTATGTAAAACGGGCTTTGGTGGTGAGGTCAGATGAGGATAGGTTAGCTAGGAGATTCATAGAAATAAGTGAAGTAGAGCGAGACCATAAGGACGATGGTTTCTAATGTTTGTAATGTTTAGATGTGAAGCTAAACGAGGCCACAGAGATAGTTACAAATAGAGAGCTGAGCATGGCTTTCCGTGGTTTCCCATTTCACACAAGGCAAATGTTGACGCTGTACCTTATTTGATGCCACGGTCAATTCCTTCTCACTCCTATCTCTCTATCTCTTTCCTATTCCACCGCCGCAATAAGACCTGTATGTGTCGGTGCGATGTAAAGCAAATTGTAAAAGAAGGGAATTTTGGAGACGTTTAGTTAATTCACAGAAGTTTGCAGACTGAACGCTGAAAGTCATAACAGTCTATAACGAAGATGTACGTATGTACAGTGCAGTTGGTCTTAAAATGAACATTAAAAAATGAATTTTTGGTAATCAGCAAGAAAAGGCACCAACAAGGCTGCCTAGAAGCAAGTGGGATGCGAAGCGGAGGTGTCCGTTTTCCTTCTGCAGTGCAGCAGTGTTTATTTGTTTCAAGTTTGCTGCTCACTTCATATGGTTTTTTTTCTTCAATTGAGTTGCATGTTGTGATTTGTGATTCTCTTGTATCCAAATAACTTATATCGAACCTATGACATTTTTAATAATGATAACACGATAACACAACACGCCGGCCCCGTGGTGTAGGGGTAGCGTGCCTGCCTCTTACCCGGAGGCGCCGGGTTCGATTCCCGGCTAGGCCAGGGATATTTACCTCGATCTGAGGGCTGGTTCGATGTCCACTCAGCCTACGTGATTAGAAATGAGGAGCTATCTGACGGTGAGATAGCGGCCCCGGTCTCGAAAGCCAAGAATAACGGCCGAGACGATTCGTCGTGCTGACCACACGACACCTCGCAATCTGCAGGCCTTCGGGCTGAGAAGCGGTCGCTTGGTTGGCCAAGGTACTTCAAGGGCTGTAGTGTCATGGGGGAGGGGGGATATCACAACACAGCGTGTCACTCCACGTGGAGTTGACAAGAATCTGCCATCCAGCATTCTCAGGTATTCATTGGATACAGTAGATCTCTCACTCGTGAGGCTTGAATCAAATAATGCAACCCCCGAGACTAATGAAGCTGTTATTAGAGCGGCACAAGGCAAAGAACAAGAAAGCCACACCGTATTGTTATTTCTAGAGAAACACAATATTTCCAAACTGGATTTAGAATTCAAAGCCACAATCAATCAATCAATCAATCAATCAATCAATCAATCAATCAATCAATCAATCAATCAATCAATCAATCAATCAATCAATCAATCAATCAATCAATCAATCAATCAATCAATCAATCAATCAATCAATCAATCAATCAATCAATCAATCAATCAATCAATCAATCAATCAATCAATCAATCAATCAATCACTCACTCAATCAATACTGATACGCATTTAGGGCGGTCGCTCAGGTGGCAGATTCCCTATCTGTTGTTTTCCTAGCCTTTTCTAAATGATTGCAAAAAAAATGGATATTTATTGAACATCCTCCTTGGTAAGTTATCCCAATGCCTAACTCCCCTTCCTATAAATTAATATTTTTCCCCATTTTCCACTTGAATTCGAACATCATCTTCATATTGTGATCTTTCCTACTTTTAAAGAAATCACTCAAATGTATTCGTCCACTAATGTCATTGCACGCCATCTTTTCCCTGACAGCTCGGAACATACCACGTAGTCGAGGAGCTCGTCTTCTTTCTCCCAAGTCTTCCCAGCCCAAACTTTGCAACATTTTTGTAACGCTACTCTTTTGTCGGAAATCAACCAGAACAAATCGAGCTGGTTTTCTTTGGATTTTTTTTCTTTCTGGTTCTTGAATCAAGCAATCCTGGTGAAGGTCCCATACACTGGAACCATACTCTAGTTGGGGCCTTAACAGAGACTTATATGCCTTCTCTTTTACATCTTTAGTACAACCCCTAAATATCGTCATAACCATGTCCAGAGATCTGTAGGGGAAGAATTGTGTTTCTGAAATTAAAACCCCTAATGTTCAAGGCATGCCGGGAAGTCATGGAAAGATGAAAATCATGAAACGTAGGAAATCAACATTTTTCGGTAACAACTTCTAAAACGTTACTACTGATTAGGAACTATACTCACCACTATAAGCAATAATATCTTGTTAAATGCTGCTTCAACGGATGTCGGATATACGGGATGTAACAATAAAATAGGCCAACCGGGCAAGCTAACAGCTGTTAGGGGCGCGTAGCTGTGAGATTGCATCCGGGAGATAGTGAGTTGGAATCATACTGTCGACAGCCATGAAGATGGGTTTTCCGTGTTTTCCCATTTTCACACCAGGAAAATGCTGAGTCTGTACCTTAATCAAGGCCATGGCGGCTTCCTTCCAACTCCTAGACCTTTCCTCTCCCATCGCCGCATGAGACCTATCTGTATCGGTGCGCCGTAGAGCCACTAGCAAAATGAAAATAAAGTAGGCCAAACTTTCAGGGCAAATTCCTTACACGTAGAAGTAGAAAATATGTTATATAGACAAGGGTCGGAAAACGCTGTATTTCCGTGTTAGGAAACATAGTACATTAATCATGCATCAAACCGCCGTTAAAGGGACACATCAGCGCATCTGGGATTCAGTGCGACGGTGAGATGTTGCATATTGAATATTTCATGTAAGAAAGAGTTTCATGTGGTATCCTGGTACGTTCTGTTACCCTTGATTATGGTACTGTAGAGAGTTGTAGAAAATGAGCGTTCTAACATGAACATAAAGCACCTATGTACATCTAACATATTTTCTTTTTCTACGGGTGAGAAATGCGTCCTGAAAGCTTAGCCTACCTTATTACTTCACCCTGAGTTGTGCCTTTATCCCGTCCTCAGTGTTTTCAGATGATGACGATCCTTTCACATGGAGTATAAGTAGACAATCTAAGATATAAATCCAAAATGTTGTCAACTGTTGCGGAAGTCATAGAGGTGAAATCTTCGATTCTCCTCCGTATGCTCTTATAGAACAATCTTGAATGACGTACTTCACTGTTTGTCTATCGGCTCCACAGTCGCACTTCAGAGAAGGTAGTTTGTTCCACTTAAACAGATACAGTAGAGTACACAATCTCCAGAGTTGGTCTTCATCCGGTTTAGTTTTGACCATATCCCACAGGGTAGGTCAAATTTGTGTTTGTTTTCTTGTTTTCTGTGAAATGTAGATGTATACCATACGATCAGTAATAAAATATTTATTTATTTATTTATTTATTTATTTATTTATTTATTTATTTATTTATTTATTTATTTATTTATTTATTTATATGATAATACGATGGTACATAGGCTCGAGGCCAATTACATTCCCTCATAACATATGGGACTTAAACTTTAAATACATCAAAGAAAAAATAATAACAATAGTAACAATCATAGCAAGAAGAAGGAAACTAATAAGCATAACAATATTTAAAATTATTACTACAAACGAAAATCGTAATTATACAGGCTATACACCACCCATATAAAATTACTGAAAAAGTTAAAATAAATAACACAAACAAAAAACAAATATTATGATTACCTAGAATTCCAGCGTAAAGGAATGTAATAATTATTACGATTTAGTAAAAACAGTCCTTATTTGCTTATTGAACAACCTAGTGCCAGCAAATAAATTAACTTGTGCACTAATTGAATTATAAACCGATAATGTTTGAACTAGTGGTGAATTAGAGTGATGAACGCTTTTAGATCTTGGGATGTGAAATAATACTTGCTGACGTGATGTTACATGTGGTACATGAAATGGGATGAAGATAAGTAATTCTTGGCAGTCAATTTTTCCATTCAAAATTTTCCTCAATATCTGTAACGAAATTAATGTTCTCCTGTTTTTCAAAGACATTATATTGAACAAATTTCTTAAATAATGTGTTGAAATGTCAAATGGACAAAATACATTGAACGTTTTATGATACAAATATCTTAGAAATGTATTTTTTACAGTCTCAATATGACGTGTTTGGTCCTTATAAAGGGGGTCCCAGATTACCGATAACTTGCTTCGTACTAAACTTATATACAACTTAAAAATTACTTCCGGTTGAGTAAATAATTTGGAATTTCTAATACTAAAACCAAGCACCTTGGTAGACAGGCTCGTTACTTTTGCAATATGGCTATTAAAAAATATGCTGTCGAAAGTAAGTCCTAAATCATTAATAGACGTTACACTTTCAAGTGTTGTTTCACCAATATAATATGTCGGATTCATATATTCATTTTTCCTGGTAAGTACCAGAACTGTACATTTCTTAACATTTAGGAATAATTTATCGCTACCACACTGTACTATAATATTATTAATATCCTGTTGCAATTCATTTACGTCACTGCATTTATATATGTCCTTATATAACTTTACGTCGTCAGCAGACAACAAACAATCAGAGGAACGAATCATTCCAGGCAAATCATTAACCATAATTAGAAACAGAACAGGCCCTAGATTGGACCCTTGTGGCACACCAGAAGAACTAACAAAATTATGTGAAATTTCACTTTTGAAACAAACAGTTTGCTGCCTATATTTTAAATAGGAACTTAATAGTTGAAGAAATGGTTTAGAAACTCCAAACTGATGCAGCTTTGTCAAAAGAATTTTATGGTCCACCTTATCAAAGGCCTTTTCTAGATCCATGTATATTACATTGGTTCTTCTATTAGTGGCTAATGCATTGCAAACATTTTAAGTAAAACCCAACCAGTTAGTAATGGTAGATCTGCCCGGCATAAAGCCATATGGTCGTAAATCACAGAATACAGTATGAGCTCATATACTTTTCCTATACCACTAATTACTGAAACAGGGCGATAGTTTGCTCTCATCTCTGAGTTCCCTCCCTTTAGGATTGGAGTAATTTGTGCCATTTTCTACTTTTCCGGGAAGCAGGATGTATTTGAAAAAAGATTGAACATGAAGGTTAATTGAGCAGCCAGTATGTCAGCACAGCCCCTGATTATGTATGGTGGAATGCCATCAGGTTCATTGGATTTCTTAGCTTTTAAGTTATTATTAATAACTGTTCTTACTTCATCTACCGTTAAGTTATGTGAATTATGTTGAATTTATCGACCTAGGGAAGAACAGATACTTCATTCCAAGAGAGAAGTTCCACGTTATAAGTAAAATCCATGTTGAAATACACCGATGAAAAATAATCGGCAATAATAATAATAATAATCATAATAATAATAATAATAATAATAATAATAATAATAATAATAATAATAATAATAATAATAATAATAATCCCGTGTGGGGATTTACCGGTTACCTCCATCGGGCGCGTCCCATTGGAATTGGGGAAGCTCGCTGGCTCTGCCGCCAGCAGAGTCAGAGAGTAGTAGGGAAATAAAATACCACCGTGAAAAAAAAACTGGTCCCTTGCCAGGGTTACGGCGAAGACTGGTAAATGACCAGAAGCCAGAAAACATCTTGAGGCAACCTCTAGGGCTAACAACCCTAGTTGTAAAAGGATGGGTACCCGTCCAAAGCAAAGTCAAGTCAAAAAGCATGATGGCACAACATTTCAAGAAACATACCCCAGGGGGTAAATCTTCGGATAAATCCCTCGTCGTGAACGCCACGGCGCACGAGTCTCGTTCGCATTCTGGGGGAGACTCGACATCATGCAAGAGACGAGTCGGAGCGTCTCGGTGTACCCCGATGAGTCAAAAACTCAGGCCAAAATCTAAAACCTTTCTAGCAAATTTCAACATAAATTCACTTACACAAACTGGCAAGCTGAAAACCCTTACCAAAGCTCTTCACGAAAATCAGATATCCATAGTGGCCCTACAGGAAACAAGGTACCCAGTTGAAGAGATTTTTTGAATCTGAAGGCTACCGATTTTTCAAGAGCAAAGCGCAAAGAGGAATCCTCAATGGAGCTGTGATGCTTGGAACCGCGTTTGCTGTTAGAACCAAGATCCTTAAATCGGTTGCAAATTTCGAACCTGTGAATGACAGATTGTCTATACTCACAATTAAATGCACGAACAAAACCTACGCCCTAGTTAACACTCATGCTCCTACAAACGATAAGAGCAAGTCTGATCCAGACGAATTTGAAAATTTCTGGGACCTACTGGATGAAAAATTGAACAGAATCCCCAAACACCATGTCAAGCTTCTTTTGGGTGACTTCAATGCCCAACTAGGTCGTGAGCAGAAGTACAAGAAAGTTATAGGAAATTACCCTGCTCACAAAAGAACCAATCCCAACGGCAAAAGACTGGTGACCATTTGCGAAAATCACAACCTGCAGATCATGTCGACCCACTTTCGCCATCTACCCAGAAAGCAAATGACTTGGCGTTCTCCCGTCCAAGCTCTCGGAGAGTTCCAAATTGATCATGTTGCGATCTCCAGGAGAAACAGCCCTGAGATATTAATGTCAAGGTAAAGAAAGGCATCAATGTGGCCTCAGATCATTATATGTCTCTTATCAAATTCAAACCAATTCCCGCAAACACAAGGAAGACAACCAAACAGATCACACGCTTCGACAATGATAAACTTCGGCAAAGATCGAGGAGTTCCAGGAGAAGGCTAGACCAAATGACTGTGACTTTAACAACGCCAAAAGTCTCCTTGTTGAGGCCGCCAAAGACGTTGCAGAAATCAAGAGCAGCAAAAAGCATGCCTGGTGGAATAGTACCTGTGAATCAGTCCTCCAAGAAAGACTCAATGCGTGGAAACAGTACAACTCTACGAAATCAGAAAATGATTGTGAAACCTACAAAACCCAACGTGCCCAAGCAGCTAGGGTGTTCAGAACTGAGAAACGTAAATACGAAAAATCTCTCATTGAAAACATAGAACAAAACTTTAGGAAGAATGAAAGCAGAGAGTACTACAGAGCCTTCAAACGCAAACTCACTGACTATAAACCACCATCTCTATGCTTTGAGCGAACGGACGGCACACTGGCGACGTCAAATGAAGAAAATTTCAGCATTCTGGCAGATTACTTCAAGAATTTACTAAATTGCTCTAAACCGCAAAGCGCCATTGAGACCAAGGAACCCTTACTCAGGTGCCCAGATTCCAGACCACCCGACAGAGATGAAATCAAGCGCCACATTGCCCGTCTCAAAAATAACAACGCGCCGGGGGAAGACTCAGTAGTAGCAGAACTATGGAAATATGCCCCAAAAGAATCACTTGATATCTTGCAAAAGCAAATAGAAGAAATTTGGAACAAGGAGACCCTACCCGAAGATTGGAAAAAAGCTTTGATCCATCCATTACACAAAAAAGGCAGCATGAAGAACATCAACGACTACAGAGGAATATCTTTGCTATCCGTGACTTACAAAATTATATCACTTGCCATCCTGGAGCGTTTGGAAGCACAAGTCGAACATCAAATAGGTGAATACCAAGGAGGGTTCAGAAAAGGTCGCTCAACAGCTGAACAGATCCTAAATCTCAAAACGATCATCAGATATTGTACACTAAGGTCCAAGCAGTATGTGTCTGTCTTTGTGGACTTTAAGAAGGCGTACGACTCCATTAACCGGGAAGTCCTGCTAAACATCTTAAATGAATTTGGAGTTGATTTGAAACTGCTGGCATTAATTAGAGCCACCCTGACCGATACAAAATCCAAGGTGAAGTTCCACGGATGTCTCTCGCATTCCTTTGACATCAAAACAGGAGTCCGACAAGGTGATGGGCTATCCCCGATACTCTTCAACTGTGTTCTTGAAAATATAATCAGAACCTGGCGGGTGAGATTACAGGAAACCAACTACAGTCCATTCAGAATAGGAACCAAATCCAAGGGGATCGCAACAGACTGCTTAGCATTTGCCGATGATATTGCTGTTCTCTCAACCGACATAGAAACCGCTAGAGCTCAAGTTGAAATTTTAAAGTAAATTGCCGAACAAACTGGTTTGCAGATATCGTTTGAGAAAACAGAAGTAATGACTAACATCAAAGAGGCTCCATACAAAATACGGGGACATCACTCGAGTAGACAAATTCAAATACCTGGGTGAGATCATCATGAAAAATGGACTGGACAAAGAAGCACTTCAGGAGCGAGTACGCAAACTGGAAATAGCCTACCAAACATCCCGCACAATCTACAACAAAAAATGCCTTTCCCAAAACACCAAGATACGTCACTATGAAACAGTTCTGAAGCCAGTAGTTCTATATGCAGCCGAAACCCTGTCTCTAAATGACAACAAAGGACTCCTTGAAGAACCGGAGAAAAGAGAACGCAAAATTGTGAGAGGAATCTTGGGATCGAAGTACAGAAATGGAATCCATCAAAAGAGATCCAACAAGGAAGTCTACAGCAAAATAGAGAAAATTACCGACACAATCAGAAAAAGACGGGCACGATTTTACGGTCATCTGAAAAGAATGGACGGAATAAAGTTATCTAAAGAAATCTTTCACTTCCTTGATTCAAGCCCCAAAACCACAATTGCCCGGTTTAGAAATACCAAAGAAGACCTGCAAATGCTACATATCTCAGCTGAAGACGCCCTTAACAGAGATCTCTTCCGCAAGAAAATATTGACGAACGGGCTAAACCGAGACGAGCAACCGAAGAGAAGACACGGTGCCCCTTGGTCAGAGGAGCGTAAGCAGGCCCACTCACAAAGAATGAGGGAAATTTGGGCTCTAAAGAAGGCCAAGTTCAGTGTCAAATGCAACAAGACTTAACGTGGTCCTTGATGGTCCCAGCGAATTATATATTATAATAATAATAATAATAATAATAATAATAATAATAATAATAATAATAATAATAATAATAATAATAATAATACCGAGCTCGATAGCTGCAGTCGCTTAAGTGCGGCCAGTATCCAGTATTCGGGAGATAGTAGGTTCGAACCCCACTGTCGGCAGCCCTGAAAATGGTTTTCCGTGGTTTCCCATTTTCACACCAGGCAAATGCTGCGGCTGTACCTTAATTAAGGCCACGGCTGTTTCTTCCCCACTCCTAGCCCTTTCCTGTCCCGTCGTCGCCATAAAACCTATATGTGTCGGTGCGACGTAAAGCAACTAGCAAATAATAATAATAATAATAATAATAATAATAATAATAATAATAATAATAAACAAATGAAGAATCTCTCTGGATCTACATAGGATTCTGCTGTCGGAATAGTTACCTCTCCTCGGGCGTTTCGTCCACTTGCTTTAGGAAAAATGTACGCATTGCGCATTTCGGTATAAGAGCCATTGCGCATAGTTGGTGCACATCGTTTTGAAAAATATATCCAGCAACGTTGGTGGAAACTGACATACCTCAAGTTTGTATATGATAAGATCTCGTCACAATTTATCGTGTATTGTTGAACATTTTAAAAGAAAGCCATATTAGCAGCGTCATATCGTTTGCAGACACCATCATCATCATCATCATCATCACTAATAGATTTACTTATTTCTGAGCGCCACGACCAAACTGATTTCTTTTCTCCTTGTCAGGTCTCTGACGTAATGTTGTCATCCTGGAAGATCTTCGACTTTCCTTCGGGCACGTTGGAAAGATAAACCGCTGATAGTCTTCACTTGTCCCATCCATCTGGTTGTAGACCTTCCCTGGGTCCACCGCACTTATCCTCCCTTTCTATGATCTACTTCTGTAGGTTTTCTCCAGGTCGTCTCATAGTGTGTTCAAAGAAGGCGTTTTAAAATCTTAAGCTCCTGAAGGATCGACATTGGTTGATCTTGCGGTCCAAGGCACACGTATCGTTGTACGCCGGCACCACATTTCAAAGATATCGATGCGTTTTCTGTCACAAGGCCGTACGGTCCAGTCTCACAGCTATATGAGAAAAAAGCAGAGAATACGAGATGGATCGTCGTATTATTAGTTATTGCCCTGCTTTGCCTGATATTATTTGATTTCTTTGTAGATATATTTCAACATATATTCTCTTACACATTTTACACTTTATCAAAATTAGATATTTCATGTAAGCATCGGCCTTGAAGAGAAAAATATGTTTGTCACATTAAGCAATACCTCTGTTATCTACCCCACTAACTCCCTTCCTCGCTGTGATGAAATAGATGACATTAATACTGCAATGTTTCCGTATCTCCTTCTCTCCTCCTGGAGAACTGATTTAAATTCTCCCTTTCTCCCAGCGCACACTAATTCCAAATCTACGTAAGTTACGACCGACTACATACAGAGTTTTGAATTTACATCAATTTATTATTTAGCGTATGATGCTTCATTTGACAATCGTTTGAAATGTGTTTTACATATAAGTGTTATTAGAAAAATATAAACATATTTAAATACATGGATATGGAGTATTTACGGACTAACTAGGAGGTAAACACACACACATACACACACAACTGCAGGTTCTAAGATTTCATCACAAGCTGATGTCAAGTCCTTCCAGCCAAGTGAGTGCCGTAGGAGTTGCTTGATGTAGCTCCTCCATAGGCCCAGTTAATGCTCGGAGAGGACATTCTTTCACGATGTGGCTGATGGTTTGCACTTCAGCACCACAGTTGCAGGATGCTGCGTGGGAGGTTGAACCCAGGAGGTTTTGCAGTTGGATCATCAATGTTGATTATACCATGTGGGTGTAATCTGACCCATTCTTGCTTCCATGCTTCGTCAGGTCTAAAAGGTATGTCAGTTAGTTCACTGACTGTTTTCCAGGCAGGTTTGCAGGATTTCAGTCTCGCAACGGCGTTTTCTTCTGCATCCTGGTGGATGGGAAATGAGCTGTTCATCATCACCTTAGTCCATAATCTGACAAGAGCATTTTGTCGTCTGATGTGAGGAGGTTGCATGTGGCTCAGTACGGGTAACCACTGTACAGGAGTGGAGTGCAGGGTGCCAGATATGATTCTCATTGTATGGCGCAGCTGGACATCGACCCGACGAGTATGGGAACTATTCAGCCATACAGCAGAAGAGTATTCAGCTGAAGAATATACTAGTGCTAAAGCAGTTGTTCGCAGTGTATTCGCATCTGTACCCCATGATGTTCCAGCTAGTCTACCCAAAAGGTTGTTACGACTTTTCAGTTTAGCTGCCAGTTTCTGAAGGTGATGGTGGTAGGTGAGGGATCTATTATCTAAAGTTACACCGAGGCTTTTGGGGGTAGCATTACACCGCATTGTGTGATTTCTGAACCTGATTGTCGGTTGGTAGTTTGCATTCCTGTTACTGAGGTGAAACGTAGCTACTTCTGTCTTTAGAGGGCTAGGTGTCAATCGCCACTTTGTGAAATAACCGCCCATCTTCTCAAGCTCCTGGGATAGGATTTCTTCAGCTTCACTGTAGTCTGCTCTTTGTATGGTGAGGTTGGTGTCATCTAGATAGATGAACTTGCGAGATGTGGTTCCTGAAAGGTCGTGTATGTATAACTTGAAAAGAATTGGAGACAGCACTGAACCCTGTGGCAAACCACTGTTGAGTTTGTGGAAACGACTGCAGACATGTTCTGTATGAACCTGGAAAAATCTATTTCCCAGCATATTTTTTATTAGAGTGAAGATCAATATAAGTTTACAACAACACCAGTCGTTTATTTGATGTTTTAAATTATGTATTTCAGCTTCATGAAGAACAGCGTATAATCACTCGTTGTGTTAAGGGTTGAAACGCAATTTACCAGCGTTCCTGAGAAAGTTGTGACCGAGCAGACTTGTTTCTTGGCTGTTCCAGAATCCACTACGCCACAGAGGGGTAAGGCCGTGTTTGAAATGTCTTAATATTAAAAATATTCAAGCTCTTTACGTCATTCCAATCGTAAAATTGACAGGATTTCACCCCAATGTAGCAGTGGGTTCATCAGTTGGATTGCTACACCTTTCCAAGACGCTGGCGTCTAATGCGCCGTTGAGGCACCGCTATTACCCTGCAACTAACAAAAGAACCTGCGCAAAGCTCACTTCCCCGCGCAGTCTTTCCGAGTGGATGTCAGACATCATAGGGAGTAGTGGAGGGGGTCACATGCTGTCTGGCCACCGTACTGTGCACACAGTGAAGCGCGGTTACACAAGAGTTTCGCTGTCACTTCTGTATCCGTTTTAGCGTTCTTGTTGTTTTGTCAGTTTTATTCACATTTCTTTCTTTAGTTATAGTAATTGTAGTCCTATAATTCCTTCGCGTGTAGCGTGTACTGTATTGGTAAATGTTTTTATGTATATAGTGTTGAACAGTGTTACCTAACGACCTACAAGGGTCATTACCCATTACGGAGCACATTAACCAGGTGAATAAACTAAATTCTTGACTGTGTAAAAAACAGAATTAGAAGTATCGGCAGTTGCGCAACTGGTATGCCAACACACACATCTAAAGCCGCTCAGCAGCGAAATAATTGACGGCAGGCCAGTCTTTCAGCTATATAGTGTTGTGTACCATGTTATTCTAGTGAGAGTGTCATTTGAATGTACAGCAGTTATGGCTGCTACGTCGAAGTCTGGTAGCAAATCTGGCCGGCCTGTAAGGGGACAAGCCACAGAAATAGTATATAACGTAGCTGCTCACTTACGAGAACAGAAAACAGTTCATAAACTGAATTATAATGTAGTGGCTTCAACAAGTGAAGCGTCCGCCTCCGTAGCGTAACGGTTAGTGTTATTAGCTGCCGTCCTCGGGGGCGCGGCAGGAGGGCTCGTATGTGGTTGAAAAGGTACATGCAACTCACCTCCAATTGGGGTGTGCCTGAAAAGAGCTGCACCACCTCGGGATGAGGACTCGAGTTTACTTTAACAAGTGAAGCAATAGGGGTTTCAAAGTCACTGGTGAAACGTATTTTAGCGGAAGGGAAGACGTCTATGCCCAAGTGTCGTTTGCATTTTTCTACACCTGATGGCAAGAAAACAGTCCACAAGAAAAGGGTCGAAATAGACGACTTCACAAAAGATGTGATACGTCGGAAATTAAGCGAATTTTACGTGATGAAAAAAACTGTACCTACTGGGACCTTTCCCACCGTCCCCCATGACTCATGGGACCATGTGACAAGAAACCAACCCTTTCGGGTCACGAACACATGGGACCATGCTCCACGGAAGTCGATAGTCAGGGGACCTTTTCGGCCTGTGCCGATTTCTTCTCATTTGGATTGTATCATAAATCCACTCACATGAGAAGTCATCGGCCATGCAGCACAGCAAGGTCAATGCTACTCTCCCGTTCCTGAGGTCTAAACATCGGCTACTCAGGGTCGAAGACCGTCCGCGGCAAGTAAAGGCTATAAAACTTAAACTATCTTACAGGTTTACAATGAACGGAAGAGGTTTTTGGATGCTTGTTTTTCGGTATAGATAGGCACGAAATAGTTTCAAACAATTTACTAATCACTCGGGGAAATATTTACAACAATTACTGACATCCTGGATAACTATAATACAAGTGACATTACAAAACATATATTTTAGCAGCGGAAAAGTCCGTGCTACCATCGACATCAGCAGTTGCCTCCACATTCCACAGAAAATCTATGTGGATGGCAACGATCGCTGGTAATGTCTCTTATACACCAAATTTTCCTTTATGACACGTACATTAATGGTTACCTTCCTCTCTATGAAACGAAGAATGTCCGAGAGGATGACACTACTTCTCCATACTTTCACATTATATCCCATTGGATTACCTGTGTCCTACATTGTTTACATCAATGCCACATTGGTTTAGATGTGTGCTATATTGGTTTATTTGTGTGCTATCTACCGGTCAAACATAAACTCTCGAGTATGACAACATAATAAAATAACCCTTCAATATTTACAAAAGCAAGCCATGTCCCTCCCAATGCGAGTATTCCTTGGGACTAAATCCCGTATTACACAATAAAAATCTATTTACACTGAAAAATTTCCGCGTTAGAATGGTCGGCTAACTTAACTCTACCGCAGAAAATATCTAGAAATCAATAAAAATAACAAAATTGGAAATAGTTAATCCAAATGCTCCGACCATATCAAAAATCCATCACTTAAACGCGGAAAAAAAATAGATGGTCTCAAGTCTCCCATATGAAATCAAGCACCGACTTGAAACAAACTTATCACTTGCGATTACTATCAATGGACTCTCACGAAGTCTAAATTCAAACTGACATTGATTAACAATAAACAAGAACACACCCTGAAAAAGAAACATATCAAATACATGTACAAATAAGTACAAGGGCTGTCGTCATTCCGATGTGACCCGCTGTATGAGCGAGCGGTCGATCTCTTCTGTGCTCACGTGAGGTCTGAACCTGAGACTCTGGCCGTCTCCATCCAGGGCGCTGTAAATTACCCCAACTTAGCTAACCGTGTCACGGACAGTCGTCAATTTCTACATTGTTCTTCGGATCAAGGCTAATGGACTGTGTGTGGTGGTTACATATAATTTCTGCCTTATTTCTCACAGTAGAATGCAACATTTTAACAGAAAACACTTCCTTGGCAAGGCGAGTTCTTTTGGCTGTGTCCCTCACGGACCTCCCTTCTCGGGGCAATAAATCACAACTCAAGTATACTCCCCTCACACCACGGCGATAGACTATTTAACACGCTCAATAGCGGCAGTCACTGGGTCAATAAAATCATTCAATTGAGCTAATGCAGGGTCCACCTGCTCGAACCAACTCATACAATCATTATGACCAATAATTATTTCTCACATTAAACAGCCATATTATATCAAACTCCCTCATTTTGCCAGAAGTTGGAATTCAACCACTCATTTCTTCTCGTAACCTAGTTCACACTTTCGTTCGCCTTTCACCGAAGGACAATGCCTCCTAATCTCTCCCGTTTGGGCCGAGATTGTGTACCTGGCATCAAACTAACCTGCCATTTAAATAGATCGGCATGAAATCATCGATCAAACATATACGAAAAGAAATAATAATAATACTAACAATAATAATAATAATAATAATAATGATAAAATTATCATAAAAATAATTTAAATTACTAAAATCCCGCCAAACACTAAACAGAGCTTCTACACGTAACCTCACTAGTGTAGTGGGGGGAGGGGGGGCAAGCGTTCAAACCTCAGCACAGCAATTCTCAAACATCTTCAGTAGCAGCCAAAGCTTACACTAACATGCAATAAACTACTGATTCTACTTTTACGACTATAGTGCTGACTCTATTCCCAATCTTTCTTTTATACGGCCACTTGTTAATGACTCTGTCACCTGCTAATCCCTGCTTGACTTAAGCAATCGCTCAGGTGAGATCTACAACATTAATCTACACGATTTTCTATTCCCTTTTCCCCCTCAATTCCTTCTCAGCACTAAATAAACAAAACTATGATAACATGCAAATATAGCCACTAAAAGGGGTCCCAAATTCTATACACTGACATTGGATTACTCCCTTCCCATACCTAATTAACTGAAACAAAATGAACAAAGGGTCTCCCGACTATTCTAAGCGGAACTAGCCTATCAAATCATATTATTAATAACTCTATCCTTACATTACTGTTATTTACAAAGGGAAATACTAGCATTGGAGTAGAAACATAACGTGGTACTCAACAGCTTGATGTCTTCGGGCCCATCCGGAGTTCCGGCGGCCTACCCATGTTGACTTATTCCATGGCGCTGGCTCTTGGAGTCCTGGGATCTAGAAGTTCCATATGGTTTCTTGCGTAATCCATTTGAATAGCACAGCGATCACTGAAAATATATTGTAGTTGACACAAATTTATAGACTTCTTATTCACACGTCACCATTCACTTCCACTACCTCGTTCCTTAACCACCGACGGTTACGTGTTGATAATGGCTAATTTCAGCTAGTCTACTTCAATTATGACACAGCTAAGACGGACATTCTCAGCATTCGCATGGTTCAGATTTTTCGCCATGTAAAGTCGTGACGCTAGTCAACTGTATTTATCCCTATCTTCTATCTAGTTTATTGGTTCGGGAACACTTCTCTCCGCCTGATAATCAGTGCAATAATCTCACCCTAAGCTTTGTTCATAAATTAGCGTAGATTTACACAGTTCTTCGTCAGACGTCTACCTTTCCTTTTTCGGATAGGTCTTCGAATACCATGATTCTATCCCTATCAATTGTTCTCTTTTACAGCTACTGATTATTAGTTTACAAGAGCGTTTTTCGGCAGAAGTTCTGCATACTATGGTGTAATCACTTTCTATACAAAATCTACTTCATATTTCATGAACTTACAGTCTACCTCGCGGCCGATATATCAGGTACGTCTCATTATCATAATCTTATGTTGTCTATCACTAAAATACAAGAGAAAAACACTGAAAATTCACTCCCGCTTTGTTGACTTCATATACAAAGGAGCGGCAAATTCGATAGCGAACCGGCCGTCTGTTCCCGTCGAAAGCTCCTTCACGACTGCTGCTGTCCCCTGGGAAGTGCAAAAACTTATAGGCGAGCCAGGGATAGGGGTAGCCGGCGGACCTCGCCCCCTCCCTTATTTTCACATCTCCTAGATCAACCAGCCTGTGGAAATCAGCAATTCGCCTGATTGTGTGACTCGTTATTCACAAGTGCGCTATGCCGAGCGCAGTTGAAAATGATCGGCGGTTTTGCAGCAATTAATTAATAAGATCGGAGGGAAAATGGGGAATTCCCGAAGGCATCTGGCTTCACCCGTAGCGTCAGTACGCCAAGCCTGTTACGTAAGCTGTTTTTAAGCGCATTTACCTTAGAGAATCTCTTCTACCATAACTCCTGATTTCAAAATTTAGCCAATATTCTTTCTACTGCTCTGACAGATGCATTTTTGTTAACCAAGCCTGATTTAAGCCGAAAATACATTAAAATTGGCCCGATCGCTTTGGCATCGCTGTACGCTGGAATTTGTTTTCAATATGGAGTCACTAAAATAGTTTTCTTCTGCTGCTTCTTCTATGACGTGTGCCTAGTTCGGGGTTTTCTAAGCCACCCACTGGGTGAGTAAGGCGCCGCTCTGACGGGTGTTCTGTTGCGCAATCTGATGCTACTCCCAACATCCACACAAAGAAAGCTTGCTGCCTGCTTCCTTCCCAAGCATATAACTTAAAATATTTAATAATTGTGATGATACGGACACACTACACTGGACAAATTGAAGCGTGTGTTAAAATCGGAAAAGATACTTGACTGTAGCAGAGAGTATCTTCGACGGCTATTTTGTGTTGTTCATATCATGTCCTCTGTGTGTACGCTTATTGGAACAGTATATTTTTATTTTTTTATTTTTGGGTATTGTAAGTAGTTCCATTTAACTCAATGCTTAATACTCTTGGCCACTTTACATTTACTTTCGTTCTTTTAATTGCATTGCGTTTCCGGCTTTAATGAAAGAATAACCTCAATCGAAGAGCCTGACTGCAGCTACTTGCAGAATGTCTTAACGCCAGTTTGACAGCCGGCATGTCTGTCAGCCAGCTGCGCGTGTGCTTGTCCTTGATTCGTCGGGTAACGTCGGGATGAACCGAAACAAGCTGCGCGAACCGAAGTAGCCGAGGTTCTTTTGTTTGTTGTCGGTTAATACAAGCCTGCTTTGTAGGACAATGCAGTGACTGTGCACTAGGTGAAGTATGTGCCTTCATTTGTACAAAAGCCTGTCTTTGGCTATTATATAAAACATTAATTTTCAACTCTATATAGATTCATAAGTTTGGTGTATGGTATCTTGATAACTTACCATGGTGTTAGGGGCTGGCTTGTGACACTGGAGCAATTCAGTACATTGGCAATGCTAATAGTTTGTATAGAAGAACTGCCAAAATGTGAAATACCATTACATTTCCTGAATGCCGGGCTGAGTGGCTCAGACTGTAGAGGCGCTGGCCTTCTGACACCAACTTGACAAGTTCGATCCTGGCTCATTCTGGTGGTATTTGTAGATGTTCAAATACGTTAGCCTCATGTTGTTTGATTTACTGGCACGTACAAAAATTCCTGCGGGACTAAATTGCGACACATCGGCGTTTATTGATAGTCATACATACAGCGACACTGCGAGAATGTCGTAACAGACAGGATTTGGAACTTGTAGGAGAATTTCAGGTTCGTTAGTTGGTATATTGGATCGTTTCCCAGCGGTTGCAACTTTAGGGTTGGGAAGTTTCAAATAAGATACAAAGAAGAAGGATAACCAAAGGAATAGAATCCCACGATGAATTTTCCATTCTCAACTGAAGTATGTACAATATTTATGTACAATATGTACAGACGTTATAAGACTTTACCGTGGCAAATCTTGAGCGAGAAGTTGTCAAGCAGCTATCTTACTCGAAGAACAATTCCAGAAATCTTATTATTATCGATTGCGTAATCGCCCTGTCGACGACAAGGGTTCTGACTGCAACTGGTCCGCGATTTATTGGTAGAAGCACCGAGCAGCGGTTCCTTCGGGCTTATATAGTATCACCGACCCCACCCAATCGTTCTCGATGCTTGTAGAATATTCTATCCATGTTAGCGTAGAACTTTCCATAGTTCTGACCAATCAGAGGCCTGTATCCCCTGTATATTTCCTCCGCGGCTTAACATTGTCCACGACCTGACCTACGTACTGGGTCAACATGAGTCATATCCTCGTGTTTGTGATTCTAGCCTTGTAACAACTTCCCGTGCTCAATATGTCCCAATAAGTTGTGATATTACTCTTCAACTACAATTCTCAATCATGTGAATAGACTATGAAATATATTAAAATTTCCTTACTGCTATATTTTAACCGTACCTGTACTCAAGTACTGAATTCCAGCCTTTTATGTTGGCTAATCCTAATACGTCAGGTACAACAATTCTTCCTAAGTTCCTTCCGTTCCGATCCCCGGAGGGAATAGCTGTCCTATGAACGTTTCAATGGCTGAAACTGACAATAGATATAGATTGTTATCTCCGCTTGAAAAGAAAAATATAATGGAACTCTCATAACCAAGAATTTTGCACCTCTTTGAGCGAACTGATTATATCATATTCGTCATGTTGATGCGCATATCTTTCTCTATTGGTATGAGGTCAAACTATGTCCATAATTGAGTTCTGTTACCCTCCACAGCAATACTAAGAAAACGAAAACATTTGGTTAAAAATGAAATTATGACTGTCATATTTAAACTGCGTAGTCAAAAAACCTTCTTCCAAGGCCGGTTTTATCAAGTTCGTTAAGGATTTTACTCACGTTAAACTACTTTAACGGTATAGTTAACAGAATGTCTGTTTCGTCAACTTTCATTAAAGCTAACAAGCCGTTAAAATCTCTGTTAGTTTTAGCACTCTCGTTCCATTAAGCTACTTATGTCGTGTTAAATAAAAATGGCTGGAAACGATTTTGTGTTTGGTGCTCTGTAGATTACCTTCAAAATGCCGAGAGACTGGAAGTTTCACGGAGAATAAATGGCATACTTGAACTAATAGAAATGCAGTTTTTGGAACGGTATAGGTTATCTAAATCTGCCTCGAGGAAAGTACTCGAAGAGAGGTTAAAATACCGTAGGCCTATAGAACGAAATTCACCCCTGTTTCCAATGCAGCAATTGCTGATTACATTGAGCTGTTATGCAACGGGGACATTCAGATCGTTACAGGAGATATCGGTATTGTACATTGTAGAAGAGAGAGAAGTAGGCCTACTTAAACTAGTATTCCATTAACTTACTCATTGAGTTGAAATATAAAATCAAAGAAAGAGAGATCATAAGCAAATGTAGCCTACACCATGTATATCCTAGTAGGCGTTATTTCAAATATGATTGTGTTACTGTAATTATTAATGACGTGTCCATTTAATAAAATTCAGTTTAAAAACCTCTGAATGGTAGTACGAAAGAGATATCTTACATAATAATAAGAATGCTTTAAAACCAAAGCATCATTTCACAGAAGACAGGTACTTATTATACTGATATTCCATTAACTTTTTAACATGTAACAAACATTACATTTTGTATTGAAATATAAGTTCAAAGGAAGGGGGATCATAATCATATGTAGCCTACACCATGTAAAACCTGGTAGGCCTAATTTCTAATGTGATGTTGCTACCGTAGTTATTAATGATCTGTCCGGTTAATACAATTCCGATATTGTGATAATCTGCATCACAAGTCGTCAATACGTAGAAGCTCAACTTCGTCGCTGATTAATGTAATAATCTTCGAAGTCATCTAAATGCTGGAATAAATATGCCACTTCTGGTTTTTGACCGCTCTAGTTCGTTCAAATAATCTTTCTTCACTTGCGCTTCTTTCTTTTAGGTTTTCGTACAAGTATTTCAAATGGAACCTCTTATTCCGAGCAAAAAGAGTACAGGTGACAAATGAATAACATTATGCCCAGCACCGTTCAAACGAGCGAAATAATGTTCAAACTACACATTTATTTTGTGAAACACGACTTCATTAACGCCACGTTAAAATCTTAGCAAGGTGTTAACTAACACCCCGTTATCTTATTTTTAACAGTGGCCCTCAGTGAGGTTAATGAGCCATCTCCACCATACTGGCGTATACAACGATACAAGTCTCTATCTGTAAGCACGAGATAGAACTCCTATCGCTGAGATTGGGAAGTGACGTCTAACAATTTTTGATCGTGGATGTTGTGTTTTAGGTATCCATGGTAAACATATGGTTTGGACATTCTTCGTGTGGTTGTTTCTTTCTCGACGTAAAGTTCCTCATTAAAAGAGGTGAACGTATCATTTTGCATACGTAGCAATATTAACATCATTTACCGACATAAGACTGAAGTAAGTCCTACCGTCTGCTTTGAAGTTCCCGCATATGGAGATATCTAATAAATGAGTGTTGCAGTTTCTTTGAGGGGGATGCAGAAGAGCACAGAATGACACAGAGATGGCATGGCGACAAGGACTGCAATGCATTTTTTCGCTGAAGTCAAATTTTGTGCCCGTCACCATATCGGCAAAACTATCAGAGTTAACCAGAGAAAAGAATAATGTAGAACACATCACAAATCTGCTGCCAAGCTGGTGAAGCCAACGGACACGCATAGCTGCCATATTGCCGGGGCGAATAATAATACATAATAATGCTGTCCATTACACAGAGTTAGTAAATTATACACTAGAGGTAGCATTGGCGCCACCGTCTATGAGAGAATCGCTGTAGCCAGCGGAGCATGTTGAAATCGCAGCTGTTAGGCAAAAAGCTCAGTCTGCTATACCCATCAATGTAAATAGGGGACTTTTAAAACTGTGTGGATACAGATATGGTTTAAAATTCTTAGATGAAAACATTCTCAGATATTACAGTATACTTGCGATGCTTCTCTCCAGTAAAAAATAAAGCCCTAAAAGCATAAATACAGGAGAAATGCGTGATAAAAGAGCACGGTGTTCAGGTGCAGTTAAGAAACACAAAATCAATATACTGTTCATATTAAGTCTTCTAACAACATAGATTTAGGAGGAGGGCACGTATATTTCGCTATCTTTTGTGTAAATGACCAGGACTTTGGCATAGTTCTGCCCAACGACCGAAAATGTCCTCTCTCGTACGAAGCGGATGAGCGAGTTTTTAGGCCTAAAAGCATTGGTTAGATTTTTGGGTAAAGTAGACAAAATATTGGTATCGCTGGTTTAGACGCTGGCTTTCTAAACCCAAGTTGGCAGGTTCGAGCCTGGCTCAGCCCGATGATACTTGAAGATGCTCAAATATGTCACCCTCTTGTAGATAAATTTAATGGCATATGAAAGAACTCCCGTGGAAAAAAATCTGACACCTCAGCGTCTCCGAAAACCATGTAAGTAGGTAGTGGGACGTAAAGCCATTATTATTATTATTATTATTATTATTATTATTATTATTATTATTATTATTATTATTGTTCGTTTTGGCCTACTAGGGACCACGGGGCTCGTCTTAACTCTTAGTTAAGGTCTTCTGCTTTCTCTTAGCCCAGTATGATTTCATTTTCTGATGATGATGATGTTTATTATTATTATTATTATTATTATTATTATTATTATTATTATTGTCGATGTTTTCTAAACGCGATTACAAGTGGAAATACGACACTCGGTTGTGGTTTCAGACTATTATGGAGTTTTTATTTAGCTTTTCCTGAAATGTATGAATTGCTTTAAGATTTTAACTTATAAAATGATTTTTGTTAATGGAAAGGGAGAGTGGTAAATTATATGATTGAAGAGAACTGAAAAAATACTTATAATAATATTTACAATTTGTTTTACATCGCACCGACACAGATAGGACTTATGGCGACGATGGGATAGGAAAAGACTAGGCGTGGGAAGGAAGCGCCCGTGTTAAGGTACATCCCCGGCATTTACCTAGTATGAAAATGGGAAACCACGGAAAACCATCCTCGGGGCTGCCGACAGTGGGGTTTGAACCCACTATTTCCCGAAAGCAAGTTTACAGCTGCGTGGCCCTAACCGCGCGGTAAACTCGCTTGGTCAATATTTTATTATGCTTATATCTCTATATGATATTTCAGGGAATAATATTGACGAAAGTAAAGGACTCAGATGTTCACGCGGTGCAGGACATCTATAATAGTCTCTACATTTTAAACTGGTAAGGTATGACTGGGGACTGCTACACGTACTGTACGAAGGGAAAGCAACAAACTGTATATACAGAAAATATATTCAATAGCTTTGAATGCTATAAATACACACAGAAAGTGAAAAAAGGAGCACAATTCCAGGCTATCATGCACATCTTTTCTTATTTTCTTGTTTGTACCAATTTGCTTTATGTCGCACCGACACACATAGGTCTTACGGCGACTATGGGACAGGAACGGGCTAGGAAACGACTGTGGCCTTAATTAGGGTACAGCCCCAGCATTTGCCTCGTGTAAAAATTGGAAACCATCTTCAGGGCTCCCGACAGTGGGGTTCAAACCCACTATCTCCTAAATGCAAGCTGACAGCTATGTGACCTAAAGCCTACAGCCACTCGCTCGGTATCATGCACATGATTTTTCTGGATATTCGCTTTCATTGAAAGGAAAATATCATCCCTTATATTTCCTAAAATATTAATTTCAGTCTTCAAGGAAAGATCCAAAGAATCTCATTCCCGCCGACAGGGCAATCATTCATTAAGTCAGCCCACGTAGGCCAATTCATATGACTATAAGTGTCACGCAAAATATTATTTTATACGGACGGAAATGAATTTCAAGGAAACGTACCTGTGAAATGATACGCCACTGCCCTTTATGAACCTCTCTATTGCAGCCATAAGCTGCACAGGAGACTGGCATTTTCCTTCAGAGAAGTATATACTAAAATTTAGCGGGAAGCTCCAGTACTGAAAGTGCCAAACAATCCAGCCTTTGGCAAACAGCGCGCTCATTCAACTTCACACGCGACTGCAGCGCCAATGCTACCTCTAGTGTATTATTTACTAACTCTATGGTCCATTATTGATCTTTTAGGAAGTTTAAAGTAAATAAAAGAATTTCCTATTATGATTTTAGTCTATTACGAGATTGAAAGAAGTTGCAACGAAGAGGAACTTATAAACTTTGGAAAGAAAAGCACAAATTTACATAATTAATGGTAAGAAACTGAAAATGACAGTCCATTTAGCAGCAGAAGTTTTGGACCATCTTCTGAAAAATGGTGTTTACAGAGTAACGATGAAGGTGAGATGCGTATATCGCAGCTCTAATGAATAACTTATATACTGAATGGAACAGGTGATCCGAGTACGATTTGGCGTAATGTGCTCAGAAGAAGAGATACGACACATCCTAACATTCAGAAGATTTGTCCCGTCAGTTTCTGAAGAAAAGCAGGCAGTAAGAAAGTTAGGGGTAAACCAAGTTATGAATATGGCAAACGGATTACAGTATATTGTATATACCAGGTGTATGCAAAGGTCTTTTCCGGTTTCACTAAGAGATGGCGCCAGCGAACAATACACAGAGTATGAATTTGACACATATGCCAGTTTGTTCTTCTGACATTAACCTACCAACACACAGAAGTTGAGTCCGCCAAACAATAGCGTCTGCGGCACGCATTGCTTTTCTGATTTAATCAAAAGAAAAAAGCTATGGAAAGTCATCGTTTGCTGGTAGAAACATATGGCGAACACGCTCCAACGATTAGGACATTGAGAAAAGTCGCTTCGGGTTAAATCAATTCAATCAAACACTACTGATCTGCATTTAGGGCAGTCGCCCAGGTGGCAGATTCCCTATCTGTTGTTTTCCTAGCCTTTTCTTAAATGGTCGCAAAGAAATTGGAAAATTATTGAACATCTCCCTTGGTAAGATATTCCAATCTCTAACTCCCCTTCCTATAAACGAATATTTGCCCCAGTTTGTCCTCTTGAATTCCAACTTTATCTTCATATTGTGATCTCTCCTACATTTAAAGACACCACTCAAACATTCGTCTACTGTTGTCCTCCCACTCCATCTCTCCACTGACAGCTCGGAACATACCACTTAATCGAGCAGCTCGTCTCCTTTCTCCCAAGTCTTCCCAGCCCAAACTTTGCAACATTTTTGTAACGCTACTCTTTTGTCGGAAATCACCCAGAGCTGCTTTTCTGTGGATTTTTTCCAGTTCTTGAATCAGGTAATACTGGTGAGGATCCCATACACTGGAACCATACTCTAGTTAAGGTCTTACCAGAGACTTATACGTCCTCTCCTTTACATCCTTACCACACCCCCTAAATACCCTCATAACCATGTGCAGAGATCTGTACCCTTTATTAACAATGATATTTATGTGATTACCCCAATGGAGGTCTTTTCTTATATTAACACCGAGGTACTTGTGTCTGGCGAGACTAGAGCGGTATTGTGTACTACCAACTGTTGAAGCTTGGCGAAACCGTTAATGCAAAACGCTATCGCCAACAAATGTTTGACTTAAATCACGCTTAGATCAAAATACGACCGGAATGGGTCATAAGTGATTTTGTTACACGACAATGCGCCGTCTCACACAACAAAACCAATGAAGGACACCTTGAAATCGCTTGGACGGGACATCCTTCCGCACCAGCCGTACTGATCCGACCTGGCGCCATCTGACTATCACCTCTTCGCATCGATGGGGCATGCACTCACAGAGCAGCACTTCAGCAATTTCCAGGAAGTTGGAAATTGGCTCGACGAATGGTTTGCCTCAAAAGACAAGCAGTTTTTCTGGCATGGTATTCATAACTTACCTGAAAGGTGGGCGAAGTGTGTAGAAGACGATATTCACTATTTTGAATAAAGAAAAAAAAATATTTTCCTTAGAAAATAACGTGTTTTTATTAACAAAAAACCGGCAAAAAGGTATGCATATAACAGGTAGAATGCAATAATTTCATATAAAATGTTAGCAAGGAGTAGGGTGGCATGAACAGTGCATCAAACCAGTCTATGGACTGATGACCCAAACAGCAAATACAAATGATAACGGGAGAAGGAACACATTTGCGACGTAGTATTTTTAGAAACATTGAGATGTTTGGAAAGTAAAGAATTTTGAGTGCAGCATTCTCTAGGCCCAGGTAAAATCGCCATGGCCAGGACGGCAGTGCTAAGAACTCTCATGTCGCGAACACTTAATTTTACCTTCTCCAGACATAAACATGTCAAGTTAAAGCTAGAGCAGGGAAATTTATTACACTGATCTGAGAAAGCTTCGTGTATATTGCTTTAGAATAAACACTTGAAATAGTCGCTGGCAATAATTAATGTTGGCATTATGACAGCTATATTTCAATTGAGCACAAAAATAAACCGGCTAAATGAAAAACGACTTTAATAACCGTTGAAGAAGAAAGTCTCCCACAGTTGTCGGTTTAGACACGCCGCGTTTTAAAAACAGCATCACAAATGCATGAGATGTTTGGAAATAAGTCTACATTCATCTCGCGTGTGTGTGCGAGAGCGATTCCGGTTACATATTCAAAAGTCACACAGCTGCTAGTGACCGGAATAACAGGATATACTCCTACTTCTTACGGTGGAACTTACTTAATTCCAGCCTGCCCGCCTGGTGGTCATGACCGTTAAGAGGTCGGACATTATGGTTAGTCAGTTCGAGTCCCGTTCGTGGAATAACTCTCTCCATGCGCAGGTAGAGTAGGAGAGGTGATGGTGTAAATTTCTAACCACTTGATTGCGTGCCATATACTTGCATTCAATTTCAAATCTCTCCCCGTGGCGTATGACAGTGTTAATGGTGAATCGTCCGTGGGATGGGGACCTTAAGCCTCGAGCAGAACCTAGGTGCTATTCGACAGGAGTAGACTATATGCCGATACAGGTTGCACCCTTTCCCTGCTTCATTATCAACATCACTCTATATCCAGACATGCAGGTCACCCATGGGCGTTGAATAGAAAGATCTGCACCAGACCAGCCAAACATATCCCCAGGGACTTCTGGCACTAAAAGGCACATCATAAATAAATAAATAAGTTCGAATCCAGAAAAAGAGTTCAAACTAACCAGGAATTCGAATTAAGCAATACCACATTTATTTTATTTATTTATTTATTATTATTATTTTTTTGCAATTTGCTTTACGTCGCACCGCCACAGATATGTCTTACGGCGACGATGCGATAGGAAGGGCCTAGGAATTGGAAGGAGGCGGCCGTGGCCTTAATTAAGGTACAGCCCCGGCATTTGCCTGGTGTGAAAATGGTAAACCACGGAAAACCATCTTCAGGGCTACCGATAGTGGGGCTCGAACCCACTATCTCCCGATTACTGGATACTGGCCGCACTTAAGCGACTGCAGCTATCGAGCTCGGTACCACACAATGTACTTACTCGAATATTAAATTCAAAATGATCTCTACTTCTTCAGCGGCTCCTCGAGTTGCAGTGAAAGTAGAATATGGCAAAAGAACAATAGACCATAAAACAATGCATGGCATTTACCACAAAAATCCTACCCTTGTTGCTTAATTTATCTGCAATAATTCATGGCATATTTTACTAACGAGTCCGTGACTTCTGTAACCAAACGTATTTTCATCTGCAGACAACTGTCTGTCATCTCCATGTGGAGTTCTGCATTAAGGCTTAATCAGGGAATTCTCTGAATGTTCGGTACTTAGAAGTCTATTCAAGGAACATACTGTTGGTGTCCTAGAGCATGAACCTTTTCTTAGCTTCGCAGCAAATATAACTTCGTTTCCAGAACTAGCACGATTATACACTGTTTCCCTCTTCACACCAGCCATCATTCCATCATCCTAAAATATCATTCTTCGAAAGTGTGTGTGTTCTACATGGTATATTTACTTCGAATTAAACAGCATAATATCCAAATCAAACACATTTCATTGAATGACAAGGGACCGCGAATAAAATTCAAATTATTCACGAATTCTAATCAACAGGTCCAGTCAGTAATATTGGTTGAGAGAAAAGACTTATCCGATTACTGGGCTTGGCTGGAACTACCTTAGTGATAATACATTTTTGATGCATTTCGTAGATATTTCATAATTTTCTTCAAACGAATTCAAATACAAGTAAAAAAACGGCAAGCGCCTATACGATAAGTAGACATCGGATTTTGAGGTAGTAATAGGACATAATGCAAACTAATTTGGTTAGTAGGCATTAATAGGACAGAATGCAAACTAATTTGGTTGGTAGGCAGCAATAGGACAGAATGCAAACTAATTTAGTTGGTAGGCAGTAATAGGACAGAATGCAAACTAATTTGGTTAGTAGGCATGAATAGGACAGTATACAAACTAATTTGGTTGGTAGGCAGTGATAGGTTAGACTGCAGATGAATTTGGTTGGTAGGGAGTAATATGTTAGACTGCAAACTAATTTAGTTAGAAGGCAGTAATAGGTTAGACTGCAAACTAATTTAGTTAGTAGGCAGTAATAAGTTAGACTGCAAACTAATTTGGTTAGTAGGCAGTAATAGGTTAGACTGCAAACTGATTTGGTTAGTAGGCAGTAATAGGTTAGACTGTAAATTAATTTAGTTAGTAGGCAGTGATGGGTTAGACTGCAAACTAATTTGGTTAATAGGAAGTAATAGGTTAGACTGCAAACTAATTTGGTTAGTAGGCAGTAGTAGGTCAGACTGCAAACAAATTTCGTTAGTAGGCAGTAATAGGTTACACTGCAGACTAATTTGATCGGTAGGAAGTAATAGGTCAGACTGCAAACTTAGTTGGTACTGGAACCTTTCCCACCGTCCCCCATGACTCATGGGACCATGTGACAACAAACCAACCCTTTCGGGTCACGAACACATGGGACCATGCTCCACGGAAGTCGATAGTCAAGGGATCTTTTCGGTCTGTGCCGATTTCTCCTCATTGGGATTGTATACTTAATCCACTCACATGAAGGGTTATCGACCATTCAACCTAGCTAGATCAGAGCTACTCTCCCGTTCCTGAGGTCTGAACACGGACTCCTCAGGGCCGAAGAACGTTCGCGGCAAATAAAGGCTATAAAACATAAACTACCTTAAAGGCCTACAATGAACGGAAGAGGATTTTGGATGCTTGTTTTTCGGCAAAGAATAAGCACAAATAAGTTTACCAAATTTACTAAGGCGCTCGTTGAAATATACACATACACTATGACATCCTTGGAAAATTAATATAAATTGACAAGTTGAATACAAATATTTAGCAACGGTAAATCCGTGCTACCATTCATCAGCTAAACTTCATCCACATTCCATAAGAATATTTATGTGGATGACCACAGTTCCTAAGGATACTTCAAATGCAAGAATACTTCCATCCGAACTAACAAGCTGATGGATACCTGATTTGACATACACAGAAAAATATACATCCCCGAGGGATGTCCAATCTCGTTGACATACTACGTCCATACCATTTGTTTTGTCTGTCTATCTCCCGTTGGATATCAAAACTGTTGAGTGTTACACAAACAAAATATAACACAGATTACCTATTTACAGTTACAGTTCGAACCATTTTCCTCCAAATATCAGTATTCCCTGGGACCGAATCCCATGTCATGAAGTTAAACATTTACTTACACTAATTCAACTACCCCGGAGTGGTCATTTTATCTTATATCTACCGCCACCAAATATCTATACGTGAATAAAAAAAAGTATACTGCAGAAATAATCATATGTTTACGTAAACCATGGAAAAGGAAATAATATTGCGCGTCTCCACCAATTGGAAGACAAATGAAATAAAAATCACACGAACACAGGCTCGACAACGAACCCGTCACTTCCAACAACTACCAGTGAAAAATTCACGAAGTCTAAATTCGCGCAGAACAGAATATAACACAAAACAAGATCACACTCTGAAAAAGAAACACATATTATACACCAACACAAAGTATAAATGGCCGTATTTCATCTCGCAGCACCCGCTACTTGAGCGAGCCATCGGTCCCTTCTGTGCTCTATTGAGGTTCGAACCTGAGACTCTGGTCGTCTCCATCAGGGACACTGAAATAAAAACCCTAATTAACCTAATCATGTCAAGAACAGTCATAAATTCCTACATTGCCTTTAGATTATGGCTGGTGGATCGTGTGTGGTAATTACGTAAATATTCTGTCTTTATTCTCAGAGAAGACTGCACCGTCTTAAAAGAACATTTCACGGCCAAACGACTCCCCTCAGCTGCCCTCTCACTAGGACCTTCCCATTCTGGGGCCATAAATCTTCCCTTCGCACAGCGGCGAGAGACCATTTAACGCACTCAATATCGGCAGCCACCGAGTCATCAAAATCATATAATCGAGCTAATGCAGGGTACACCTGCTCGAACCAGCTCATACTATCATTATGTCCTTGAATCATTTCTCAAATTAAGCCGCTATCTTATACCAAAAATCCCGTCAACTCTCCAGGAGTCTGGGGTTCAACCATACATTTCTTCCGTCGTACGTTTTTTACCACAGTTACGTCAGCCTTTAACCCAAAGAACAATGTCCCCTAATCTCTCCCCCTTGAGGCGAGATTGTGTACCTGTTATATACTACCCTACTACTCGAGATATATCGGTATATAAAAATCACCGATCACATTACTTTAAGAAAATACATATAATAATAATAATAATAATAATAATAATAATAATAATAATAATCCACTAACCTGTTGCTTGAAATGTATCGGTATAAAACACTGATCAAGTTACATTAAGAAAATAATAATAACGATAATAATGAAAATAATAATAATAATAATAATAATAATAATAATAGTAATATTCAGACATGATCAAACTCAACTAGAAAATCTCTACTTTATTAGCCTAGCTAATGTGTAGGGTGGGCCAGGTTTGAACCTCCGCACGTCTTTTCTCGAACGTCTTCAGTTACAGCCAAACTTATACACTAGCATGCAAAAACTAACTACTGTCTCTACTTTTATGACTTGAGTGCCGTCACTATCCCACATTAACTTCTGTATAGGCACATGTTAATGATACTGACACCTACTAATCCCTGCTCATATTATGCAGTCACGCAGATGAAATTATGGCATTAACCTGTTCAATTTTCTATTTATTTTCCCCCTTAAATCCTTCTCAGCACTCATAACAAAAAAAATATAGTATAGCGTGCGCATGCATCCGCTAAAAGGGGTCCCAAACTCTATACATCCTTCCTGGTTCACTTCCTTCCCATATCTACTTACAAAAAACAAATTAAACAAGGGTCATCCGACCACTCCAGGTAATTAACCTATCAATTACCTCATCATTAACCCTATCTTTACAGTACCTTTATTTACAAGGGGAAATACTAACATTGGAAGAAATTAGCTCAATACTCAACAGTTTATGATGTTTTCTGGCCCCCGTCCGAAGTTTTCAGGGGCCTGCCATCGGTGCTCACTCCATGTCGCTGGCTCGTGCAGTCCTTGGTTCTGGGCGTGTGATGACCTTGCTGGAGTAATCCATCTTCCTGGTGAACAAATCACTGCAATTATATTTACACAATCCTGCACACTTGTTGATCACTCGACACCATCCAACTTCCCCTCTATCGTTCTAGAGCGATGCTAGTTACGTGATGCTAATTGTTATGGATATCTCAGCTAGTCTATTTCGTTAAATCAGGCAAGCTGTGATTCGTGGTTTCCTCCTTCCCAAGTCTATCGCCTCCTACGTCCGTGACTTATATCAACCGTCCTTTTCTTACTTTCTTATCTCGATTAAATCAGATCCTGTACTTATCATTCCCCTTTACTTGGTGTTATAATCTGTTCCGGAAATCCTGCTCTCAATGTTACATGGATTTAACTGATAGTATTTCTTCACACGATCTGATTTTCTTTGAAACAAAGTTTACCAAATCCCAAAGTTAGACTCCTCGAAGCTGAGCTCCCTTACTGCTACAGACATTAGCCTTTTACAGTCACTACCTAAGACATAATGACAAATATTCAGAGTTTACTTCGCGATCGGATGTCGCACAAATACCTCTGTCATATAGTTACATTTTCTACTATCACTGCACACTGGAAAACACTTTGAAAACTTCACTCCCGTTTCTTTGTGTCAGTTATTCAACAAAGAAGAGGTGGACCTCGCTCGCGGACCGCACGTAGTTCCACCTTCTGAAGCTCGTTCTCGACTACTCACTCCCCCGAGAAACTGCAACAACTTATAGCCAAACCGGGAATAGGGGCGGCTAGCATGTCCTTCCCCCACTCTGATTCTGGCCTTTCCTGGATAAACCAGCCTGTCGAAATTAGCAATACGCTAGACTGTGTGACTTGGATATGCACAAGTACGCTATGATATGCGGAGTTGAATATGTTCGGCGGATCTGCAGTAATTAATTAATCAGCTTGGAGGGGAAATAGGGAATCCCCAAAGGCATCTGGTTTCAGCCATGGCGTCCGTACGCTATGGGTCTTATATAACTTGTTTACCAACGCCTTTCGCTTGGAGAGTATTTTCTATCAGAACTCTTGACTTTATAATTCCACCAAAATTCAGCACACTCCTCTAACAGGTGCAGTTTTGTTAATTAAGCCTTATTTATGCCGAAAATGCATTGAATTTTGCCCGATCGCTTTGGCATCGCTGTACGCTGGCAGATGTTTTCCAATATGGAGTCGCTAAATAGTGTTCTTCTCCTGCTTCTTCTATGACGTGTGCCTAGCTCGGGGATTCCTTAAGCCACCCAGTGGGCGGGTGAAGGCGCCTCTCTGGCGGGCTTCGTATTGCACAACCTGACGATACCCCCAGCATCCACACAAAGAAAGCTTGCTGCCAGCTTCCTTACCAAGCATATCACTTGAAATAAATACTAATTGTGCCGGTACGGTCACATCTGCCCCTCCGTTGGTTTCAAGAAATTTGAAACGGAGTTGCGAATTTCTTGAATAATTACTACTCCATCCGTCCTAAGATCAATCTTCTTTAGCTGCTCTAAGTTTCTGCGATTCCAACCTCAACTGGGCATTTTCTCTCTGGAGCAAGAAACATACTCGTGCCATAATGTCGCGTCTCTGGTACATCTCTACGCACTCCTCACAACTCTGGTCACTCAAATCATCTCGTTCCTCCACCGTCATTACATGGACTGCTGGATCTTCTTCACCATCTCCTTCTTCGTCCCCTGGATCCTCATCTTCGTCTCTCTCTAGATCCTCTTCCTCTTCTTCGGCGTTCTCGTCTACCTGATTGGCGTCTATTCTGCTGCTTCCTGGAGGATGGTACAATTTCAAATTGGCGGCATTGTATACGGTCTCAGTCGTGCCGTCCATGCTCTGGACCTTGTAGGAATTATTGTCTAAATTTTCGATGACCCGATACGGCCCAATGTATAGCTCCGCAAACTTATGATAAATTTTATTTGCGGGATCGGAGATCGCTGGACGTTTGACAAGAACAAGTTCTCCAACTCGCAATGGACGATGGTACCTTTTTCCACGCAATCGCCGTAATCGCTTCTCTGCCTGTTCTTTCAAATACTCCGCCGTCGTTTGTATGCAGAGTTCCACGGATAAGCGGGGTTCTTGAGGGCATTGGATTGCATCCACCCAGGGTCTCTTGGGAACTTCGTCGAAGTGAACGACGCTTGGGATCATCCCAGTTGACTCGTGGACCGTCCCATTCACACATTCCTCAATAATAGGAAGGACGTCCACCCATCGCCAATGTTGACGGGAACAGTAGATCCGGCAAAATTTGCCTATCTCCCGCATGATTCGCTCGGCTGGATTTGATTCGGGGTGGCGAATCGAACTCAGGTGATGCTTCACTCCCAGTCGTTCGATATCCCTTTTAAAAGCTCCGGACGTGAATTGAGAACCGTGATCTGTTAAAATGCACTCCGGTTTACCCATCCTCGGAATGATTTTATTCTTTATCTGATTGATGACAGCTCTGGTATTCGCTTTTTGTACGGGGCAAAGTTGGATAAACTTCGAAAAGACATCGACGCAAACCAAAATATGCTGCATCCCGCGTCGGGCCTTGGGTAAGGGACCGTAAAAATCTAGCGCGAAGAGCTCTTTGGGCTGCTTCGGCAACAAAGGTCGCGGCAGTTGTTTAAGCAAAAAGGTATTGTGCTTCACCCGCTGGCATATATCGCATGTCATCAGTACACGGCGGACAATTTTCCTCATATTTGGCCAAATGAATGTTTCCTTTAGCGTTGATACAACCTTGTCGATCCCGGCGTGACCAATGGCTCGGTGTGCCAACCAGATTAAGTCCTCTTGTAAAACGGGCGGCACTACAATCCTGTATCGAGTGTGATTATCATCGACAAACTTATGGAGAATCCCGTTGAAGTAATTGTACCGTTCTGCCTTCTTCTCTATTTCTGAGTGCTCGGCGGTACCCGGTTGTAATTTCCGCTTGAAGAACTCGATCAATTTCCCTGTTTCCGGATATCTTTCCTGCTCCTCCCCTATAGTTTTCAACTTCTCTAGAGTGGCATGGTCTTCGTCTTCCAGTTGGATGTGAAAAACAGAAGTTTCGCTGGGATTCGGGTTTCGACTTAGGGCATCTGCAATAATGTTGTTTTTTCCGGCACAATGCTCAACCGTTAAGGCAAATTGTTGGACGAAAAGACACCAACGATTGACCCTTTCGCTCGTCATTGTCGACTTGAGCATGAAAGTTAAGGCCTTATGGTCTGTCCGACGGACAATGGGGAAGCCATAGATATACTTCCGCCAGTGACCTAGGGCTGTGACGATAGCCAACATCTCGAGTTCAGTCACTGTGTATTTGAGCTCGTGAGTTCTCAATTTGCGGCTCATAAATGCCAGATACGTGATTTTTGGTCGTGCCTCCGGGTCTTCCTGGTACAGTACAGCACCGACCCCAATTTTCGATGCGTCTGTTTGCACAATGAATTTCTTAGAATAATCTGGGTAACCTAATTTAATGCTGTTGGCGAGGAGTTCCTTCGTCTTATTGAAAGCGGCTTCGCATTCCTCGTCCCACTTCCAACGGTTATTTTTCTTTAGCAAATTTTGGAGGGGTGCTACGACTTCGGTATACCCAGGACAGTGATCAGAGAAGAAATTACAGATCCCTAAAAATTGCCGAACTTGCTTGACCCTAGTTGGTCTTGGAAAGTTCTGAATTGCTTGAATTTTGACGGGGTTTGGGATCACGCCATCGGAGTCAATCACGTGTCCCAAAAATAAAATACTCCTTTGACAGAACTGTGACTTTGGAAGGTTGACTTTAAAGTTGTTTCGATCCAGATCGAGCAAGAGCTTCTTGATCTTTTCGAGATGGTCCTCGACTGTCTCAGATGCCACCAAAATGTCATCGATGTACCTTACCGTAAATGCCTTTACCTCGTCGCTAAGGTTTCTATCGAGAGCTCGGATAAGAGCAGATCCCGCGTTCATAATGCCGAACGGAAGCCGATTGAAGACGTATGTCGTCTGGTCAAACATAAACCCAGTCAAAATTTTGGTCTTCGGGTCTAACTCTACGTGATGAAAAGAGGAAGTTAAGTCGACCCCAGAAAACAACTTCATATGTCGAAATTTCTTCAGGATGTCCTTGATACAAGGGGCTTGATCATACTCGGGGACTAAGCGTTTATTAATAGCCCTCGCGTCAAGGCAAACGCGAAGAGACCCATTCGCTTTTTCAACAATTACGAGTGGGTTCAGGAAAGGCGTTGGGGACTTCATAATTAAACCACTAGCCTCCATCTCGCCAATGATTTTACTGACTTTGTCATGATACTTTTCTGGTACCGGATACGGGCGTTGCCTAAAAGGTTCCCAACTGTTGACTACCAAGGTATATTGAAAGTTTGGGATCTTCCCCGGTCGTGAACCGAAAACTTCTTTACATTGTTCTAAAATTTTGAGTAATTGGTCCTTTTCATTTTCCCCAATTTTGGCTTCATGAATTTTCCCTTGAATGGTTGAATCCAACGATGGTTCCTCTTCTGTCTCCAATGCTGCTATTGTCATTCCAGATTCCTCAAAGACTTTGTGGCAGATTCCGTCCAATCCTGTCCCGCTTTCTTCTCCCTCCGTGCTTCCTGAACAGATCTGTGTCGTCCAAATTCTCTCCTCGGTTTCTAAGTCCTCAAAATCATTTAACTTCATCTCGGTTTGGGCCGAAGCAAATTTTAAACAAATTTCGTTCGTCTCCATATTAATATGGGCTTTATATTCCCTCAAGAAATCTGAACCGATGATAATATTATATTCAATTTTGGATAAAACGATAAATGGATGGGAAACAATGTCCTTTCCAATCTCCAGGTCCAGATACGCTTGGCTATTGCAGATTGTGGTCCTGTCCGGAATTACTCCACGAACCTTGACATTTGATATTGGGATAACCGGGATATCATTTTTGGATTGAAGTTCTTGTAATAGAATTCTAGAGACAACGCTCACGCTGGCTCCCGTGTCCACAAGACAACGAACTCGAACCCCGTTAACCCTGATGTAAATAACGGGTAGTTCTCTTATGACCTTAATGTCTGTTTTCAACTGTTCCTCCAGTAAATCATCAGCTTGCACCACCCAGGTGTCTATCGTAATGACCGTCCATGACATCTCCTGAGGATCGATAGCTTCCGAAAATCCGGCAATCTCCCCGCTTAGTAGTTGGGCTTTTTTTTAAGGCGATTCCCCTCTGTGGCCTCATACTCTGGCGCACAGGGGTTCAACCTCCCTTGATTCGCGTTATGCTGCTGTAACGCAAGACTCTCTGCCCCTTGACACTCATTAGTTTGGGAGAGTTGCCTTATGGGCTGCTCCCATATGTCTCCATTGCTTCGCGCCTCGCGCAGTTCTTTAACGTACCGTTGAGATTCCTTCTTACGGTCGTTCTGGTCTCCCTGACGATATTTTCCCCGTGGTTGCGGATTCCTATCGTTTCTAGGTTGCCATTTCGGATAGGGTCGCCGGTCCTTACGGTAATTATCTCTCGTATAGGATTGCCGACCGTAACTACGCCTATCCTCTTTCCACGGACGAGGATTCCACCTACTATCTCTTGAATGGTTATTTGTAGCGTACAACTCCCGCGTACTTGTCCCTTGGTCCTTTTGACCGACCGAATTAGGATTTCCTTGGCAGTTCACGATGTTTACCATTTCAGTCTGCCTGGTCCGCATGTGTTGGCCACCTGACGTCTGGTCCAGGTGCCGTAACACTTGCTCCATCTCAACAGCTGTTTTTACATCTGCCGCTATCAAGATACGCTGCACGTCAGCGGGAAATTGTTTTGTGAGCGCTGCCAATAGTTCGCCTTCTGCCGGAGGGTTGTCCAACTCCCTCATCTTCACTAGCTGTCCTGTGAAGTACTCGCAGAAGCGCGTCGGTCCCGTCATCGAATACCGACGTGAGTACAATTCGAGGCGCAAACCCTGCTGCGTTTGCATCCCCCAATATTTGTCTAGAAATGCCCTTTTGAAGCTTTCGTACCCGTCGAAGCAGTATCGAAATGCTTGGAACCATACAAGGGCCTGGTCCTCTAAAAATTTCTCGACAACCCGTAACTTTCGTTCAGACGAGATCCGGTTATCGCTCATGTAACCGTCCATTTCAATTAAAAATTTCTTTGGCGTCATATTCCCGCCAGGTTTGAAACGTTTTGGTTTGTCGTCCGCCATCTTCACCATGTTATAGATGGGGATCGGTTCGACAGGAAGGAGTGTTGAGTTATGCCCTGATGTCCCCGCTATCTGGTCTTGACTCATATTCATGTTCTGGAAGAGTCCTGATCTTTCGGATTCGGGTTTTGTATCGAACGGATTAAATTGACCTTGTTTCATTGGGCTAAATTCCTTCCCAACTTCCTGAAAACTCTTCCCTACTTTAATTTTCCCAAACTCTTCCTTTAATTCCTGAATTATGGCGTCGTGGGTGTCTACTTTGAGCTTGACCTTCTGAGTTCTATGTGACCAATCCTCGATCCTGTCTGAAAGTTTATCGTCCCTCTTTTCGATTTCTTCCCGGATCGCGGTAATGTTTACGGCCGTTAGCTCTCTTTCCTCTGCTACACGCAGCTCGATCGTGTCGGTAAACTCCTGTCGTAACGCTTCGGCTTTATGGCGTACGTCATTCAGCTTCATCTGGGTTTGGGATATTTCCCGAGTTATTGCCTCAGTTTCCCTACGCTGATTTTCCTGGTATTCAACTGTCGCCTTCATATGTTCGTCTAACTGCTCCGCGACACTTGTGCTTTGAGCCTCAACACAGTCAATGCGTTCAATTGCCGTATCCATGGTCTTACTGATCTCCTCCTGCTTTGCCTCTACGCGCCCTACTCGTTCTTCTAAGCGTTCGGTTATCTTAATGCAGCGTTCCCGATCGACTCTCAATTGTTCGACCAATTCGTCCTGCCGCTCATCGATTCGCTCTAATCGCTTATTTATTTCTTCCCTTCCTACCTTGCACTCTGTCTGCACCTGGTCTATCATTTCTTTGATGTTTTCCTGAACGTTTCCAATAGCCTGACTCAGTTTTCCCGTCATCTTTTCCTGAATATCCTCACTAGATTGATTCAGTTTTTCCGTTAAATTGTCCTGAATATTTTCACTCGTTTGATTCAGTTTTTCAGTTAGATTATCCCGAATATCCTCACTATTCTTATTCAGTTTTGCCTGCATCTCCTCATTATTTTGATTCAGTTTTTCCTGCATCTCCTCACTCTTTTCCCGCATCAGTTCCTTCATACCCTGCATGTCCTCGCGCAACTCCCGTAAGAGTTCCCTGACTACTTCCATATCCATCGTAATACAACTGTTTTCATTAAAAATGAGACCCCCTTCACCTTCGGACCTTGGACCTCGGGTTGATAGACACACAAAACAATGTTCGTTCAAGAATGCGTTCCCCCCGTTCAACTTCGAAATTTTTTTCAAAATCAAAACATTACTTCCAAAACATCGCCTCAAATACGGCGAACTCGAAGTTGCCTAACCTGTACACCCCTATTTCACCGAGAGCAAAATCACGATTTTAAAAACATAGCCTTTTTTATCAATAATCAATTTTGAATAAATTAATCACGCGCGCATTAAATTACCAACACAGGTGGTATATGCCAATAAAACAGGTCATCCGTCAAGCATTGAGGCAGATACACCCGATACAATAGGTCATACCGTCCCAAGATTTTCCGTCTGAAACCTAATTTATTGCCATTTCATAATCAGCTCAAGGGCCTGAGGTTACCCTTGCTAAATCACGAGCAATCTACCTTAATATGTAAATAACATTCACTACTAGCAATGAGGCCTACATCAAACAGTACCTTCCGACTCATACCCGCGAATACGATTACCTGAAGGGTATCGATATTCATTTTTCCCCAGATTCTGGAAAATCATTTCATTGTTTCCTGGACTCGATTGAATCCTTATTTACCTTCTGGGTACGTCCATTGCTTTGAATGACCGTCATGGTTATTGCCATGATAATAATAATAATAACCACGACATACCGAAAAAATTCCTCAAATTAACATTTATTATTTACTTAGTCATTCAGATTTAACTACTGGTCCAATTACGTGCATCCAAGTATGAACTAAATCAGTTCCTTGTCATAATTGGCCATTCCTATCCATTTTAACTTAGGCATATGTGCCATGCGCCCAATAAAAGAAAACATTAAAATCCGAAAATACCTACCGAAAAATGCCGAAAATGCCTACACGCAAATGCCGAAAATGCCGAAAATGCCAACACGGAGGGCGCCATATGGAACCTTTCTCACCGTCCCCCATGACTCATGGGACCATGTGACAACAAACCAACCCTTTCGGGTCACGAACACATGGGACCATGCTCCACGGAAGTCGATAGTCAAGGGATCTTTTCGGTCTGTGCCGATTTCTCCTCATTGGGATTGTATACTTAATCCACTCACATGAAGGGTTATCGACCATTCGACCTAGCTAGATCAGAGCTACTCTCCCGTTCCTGAGGTCTGAACACGGACTCCTCAGGGCCGAAGAACGTTCGCGGCAAATAAAGGCTATAAAACATAAACTACCTTAAAGGCCTACAATGAACGGAAGAGGATTTTGGATGCTTGTTTTTCGGCAAAGAATAAGCACAAATAAGTTTACCAAATTTACTAAGGCGCTCGTTGAAATATACACATACACTATGACATCCTTGGAAAATTAATATAAATTGACAAGTTGAATACAAATATTTAGCAACGGTAAATCCGTGCTACCATTCATCAGCTAAACTTCATCCACATTCCATAAGAATATTTATGTGGATGACCACAGTTCCTAAGGATACTTCAAATGCAAGAATACTTCCATCCGAACTAACAAGCTGATGGATACCTGATTTGACATACACAGAAAAATATACATCCCCGAGGGATGTCCAATCTCGTTGACATACTACGTCCATACCATTTGTTTTGTCTGTCTATCTCCCGTTGGATATCAAAACTGTTGAGTGTTACACGAACAAAATATAACACAGATTACCTATTTACAGTTACAGTTCGAACCATTTTCCTCCAAATATCAGTATTCCCTGGGACCGAATCCCATGTCATGAAGTTAAACATTTACTTACACTAATTCAACTACCCCGGAGTGGTCATTTTATCTTATATCTACCGCCACCAAATATCTATACGTGAATAAAAAAAAGTATACTGCAGAAATAATCATATGTTTACGTAAACCATGGAAAAGGAAATAATATTGCGCGTCTCCACCAATTGGAAGACAAATGAAATAAAAATCACACGAACACAGGCTCGACAACGAACCCGTCACTTCCAACAACTACCAGTGAAAAATTCACGAAGTCTAAATTCGCGCAGAACAGAACATAACACAAAACAAGATCACACTCTGAAAAAGAAACACATATTATACACCAACACAAAGTATAAATGGCCGTATTTCATCTCGCAGCACCCGCTACTTGAGCGAGCCATCGGTCCCTTCTGTGCTCTATTGAGGTTCGAACCTGAGACTCTGGTCGTCTCCATCAGGGACACTGAAATAAAAACCCTAATTAACCTAATCATGTCAAGAACAGTCATAAATTCCTACATTGCCTTTAGATTATGGCTGGTGGATCGTGTGTGGTAATTACGTAAATATTCTGTCTTTATTCTCACAGAAGACTGCACCGTCTTAAAAGAACATTTCTCGGCCAAACGACTCCCCTCAGCTGCCCTCTCACAAAGACCTTCCCATTCTGGGGCCATAAATCTTCCCTTCGCACAGCGGCGAGAGACCATTTAACGCACTCAATATCGGCAGCCACCGAGTCATCAAAATCATATAATCGAGCTAATGCAGGGTACACCTGCTCGAACCAGCTCATACTATCATTATGTCCTTGAATCATTTCTCAAATTAAGCCGCTATCTTATACCAAAAATCCCGTCAACTCTCCAGGAGTCTGGGGTTCAACCATACATTTCTTCCGTCGTACGTTTTTTACCACAGTTACGTCAGCCTTTAACCCAAAGAACAATGTCCCCTAATCTCTCCCCCTTGAGGCGAGATTGTGTACCTGTTATATACTACCCTACTACTCGAGATATATCGGTATATAAAAATCACCGATCACATTAAGAAAATACATATAATAATAATAATAATAATAATAATAATAATAATAATAATAATAATAATAATAATAATAATCCACTAACCTGTTGCTTGAAATGTATCGGTATAAAACACTGATCAAGTTACATTAAGAAAATAATAATAACGATAATAATGAAAATAATAATAATAATAATAATAATAATAATAATAATAATAATAATAATAATAATAATAATAATAATAATAATAATAGTAATATTCAGACATGATCAAACTCAACTAGAAAATCTCTACTTTATTAGCGTAGCTAATGTGTAGGGTGGGCCAGGTTTGAACCTCCGCACGTCTTTTCTCGAACGTCTTCAGTTACAGCCAAACTTATACACTAGCATGCAAAAACTAACTACTGTCTCTACTTTTATGACTTGAGTGCCGTCACTATCCCACATTAACTTCTGTATAGGCACATGTTAATGATACTGACACCTACTAATCCCTGCTCATATTATGCAGTCACGCAGATGAAATTATGGCATTAACCTGTTCAATTTTCTATTTATTTTCCCCCTTAAATCCTTCTCAGCACTCATAACAAAAAAAATATAGTATAGCGTGCGCATGCATCCGCTAAAAGGGGTCCCAAACTCTATACATCCTTCCTGGTTCACTTCCTTCCCATATCTACTTACAAAAAACAAATTAAACAAGGGTCATCCGACCACTCCAGGTAATTAACCTATCAATTACCTCATCATTAACCCTATCTTTACAGTACCTTTATTTACAAGGGGAAATACTAACATTGGAAGAAATTAGCTCAATACTCAACAGTTTATGATGTTTTCTGGCCCCCGTCCGAAGTTTTCAGGGGCCTGCCATCGGTGCTCACTCCATGTCGCTGGCTCGTGCAGTCCTTGGTTCTAGGCGTGTGATGACCTTGCTGGAGTAATCCATCTTCCTGGTGAACAAATCACTGCAATTATATTTACACAATCCTGCACACTTGTTGATCACTCGACACCATCCAACTTCCCCTCTATCGTTCTAGAGCGATGCTAGTTACGTGATGCTAATTGTTATGGATATCTCAGCTAGTCTATTTCGTTAAATCAGGCAAGCTGTGATTCGTGGTTTCCTCCTTCCCAAGTCTATCGCCTCCTACGTCCGTGACTTATATCAACCGTCCTTTTCTTACTTTCTTATCTCGATTAAATCAGATCCTGTACTTATCATTCCCCTTTACTTGGTGTTATAATCTGTTCCGGAAATCCTGCTCTCAATGTTACATGGATTTAACTGATAGTATTTCTTCACACGATCTGATTTTCTTTGAAACAAAGTTTACCAAATCCCAAAGTTAGACTCCTCGAAGCTGAGCTCCCTTACTGCTACAGACATTAGCCTTTTACAGTCACTACCTAAGACATAATGACAAATATTCAGAGTTTACTTCGCGATCGGATGTCGCACAAATACCTCTGTCATATAGTTACATTTTCTACTATCACTGCACACTGGAAAACACTTTGAAAACTTCACTCCCGTTTCTTTGTGTCAGTTATTCAACAAAGAAGAGGTGGACCTCGCTCGCGGACCGCACGTAGTTCCACCTTCTGAAGCTCGTTCTCGACTACTCACTCCCCCGAGAAACTGCAACAACTTATAGCCAAACCGGGAATAGGGGCGGCTAGCATGTCCTTCCCCCACTCTGATTCTGGCCTTTCCTGGATAAACCAGCCTGTCGAAATTAGCAATACGCTAGACTGTGTGACTTGGATATGCACAAGTACGCTATGATATGCGGAGTTGAATATGTTCGGCGGATCTGCAGTAATTAATTAATCAGCTTGGAGGGGAAATAGGGAATCCCCAAAGGCATCTGGTTTCAGCCATGGCGTCCGTACGCTATGGGTCTTATATAACTTGTTTACCAACGCCTTTCGCTTGGAGAGTATTTTCTATCAGAACTCTTGACTTTATAATTCCACCAAAATTCAGCACACTCCTCTAACAGGTGCAGTTTTGTTAATTAAGCCTTATTTATGCCGAAAATGCATTGAATTTTGCCCGATCGCTTTGGCATCGCTGTACGCTGGCAGATGTTTTCCAATATGGAGTCGCTAAATAGTGTTCTTCTCCTGCTTCTTCTATGACGTGTGCCTAGCTCGGGGATTCCTTAAGCCACCCAGTGGGCGGGTGAAGGCGCCTCTCTGGCGGGCTTCGTATTGCACAACCTGACGATACCCCCAGCATCCACACAAAGAAAGCTTGCTGCCAGCTTCCTTACCAAGCATATCACTTGAAATAAATACTAATTGTGCCGGTACGGTCACAGTACGAAGTGTCGTCTATTCTCGAAGAGTCGTATTCCTTCTATTTTAACATGGACATGGCGAACAATTTTAACGAGGAAACATTAATTAACATTCTGAACACTGCGGAAGGAAAGATTATTTATTTATTTATTTATTTATTTATTTATTTATTTATTTATTTATTTATTTATTTATTTATTTATTTCCATTTACCGGAACTCTCTTTATCTTCCCTGTGGTTGGAGTGAAAGGATGCATTCATTATCTGTACCACCTGTATGTAGTAAAAGGATACTAAGTTGGGCACAATAAAATAATCTTCATTCGCTCTCTCGTCTTCTAAGCCCCAAAACATATCTATCATTCAATGACTTTTCCGTGTACCGGAGAAAGCTTCATACATCTGTTTTCCGTCTGATTACTGTTCATAGAGGATGGTTGTCTAGTTGCACTACCTCTTAAACAATATTTACCACCATCACCGTCCATGGCTAAATGGTTAGAGTGCTGGCCTTTGGTCACAGGGGTCCCGGGTTCGATTCCCGGCAGGGTCGGAAATTTTAACCATAATTGGTTAATTCCCCTGGCACGGGGACTGGGTGTATGTGTCGTCTTCATCATCATTTCATTCTCATCACGACGCGCAGGTCATCTACGGGCGTCAAATCAAAAGACCTGCACCTGGCGAGCCGAAGTCCTCAGACACATCGCGGCACTAAAGGCCATACGACATTTCCATTTTTTGTACCACTATCACCGTATCCATGACAACCAATGTTCATAATTTATCAATACTAAGTATTCGTCTTCTTCCACACGTTTTTACCGTGTGCCAGAACATTGCCTTCTATATACTGTACAGTAGGTAGAAATGGCGCCGTTTTTAAACGATTTTTGTTTCATCTAGGTCACAGCAAATCCTCTTACGCAAGGTAACATCACCGAAGGCAGTCAAAGTATATTAGGTCAGTAGGATAATAGTATATGAATTGCTATAAGAACGCAAATTTACTCGCGAACGTACTTAACTGAAACTCCACACTCCTATAATGTAGTACAGAAACTCGCACTGCACAAAAAAGTCACATAGTTTTTTAAAAAGTCACTCTCACATGTTCAAGCAGAAAGAAAACATATCCATTATCTTTTCAGTGAAGAAAATATCTTCCTATCTTTTTCGTATTTTACCACAACAGATCACTTCGCACAACCTATTAACCAGTTCGTATTAGGGGATTATACCCTGCTGCGCAAAACTTAAGGACGAAGGTAATTTTCTCATTTTGTGTCATTGCCAAGTATATGAAACTTGAACCATGCATAGGAAGAACTGCTACAGTATGGTACAGTAGGCAACTGAAAGGAATATGCGATGAGACGTACAGAATTGAAACTTTTATACAGAGACAATAAATTATTCGTAAGTCACTGCGACTCATAATGGTGCACTGGACATCACAATCGAAGGGACATGGTTATTAAAAGGGTGTGTGATCACCACGGACAGCGATGCATGATCTGCAACGTGTTCCCATGGTGGCCACAAGATTGGTAAAGAGTTCTTGTGGTAAGAAGCCTAATCCTCCACCAGCGCGGTTGACAACTGCTGGATGGTCGTTGGTGCATGGGGACGAGCTGCAATACGTCTGTCCAACATGTTCCAAACGTGCTTGATGAGATTTAAATCGTAGGAACTGTCAGTCCAGTCCATTCGCCGTATATCCTCTCGTTCCAAGAGTGCCTCCGTCTACGAAGTTCGATGCGGTCTTTCATTGTCATCCATAAAAATTAATTCAGAGCTGAAATGCACCCCTGAAAAGACGCACATGGGCAAGGGTACTCTGTCACAATAATGTTGACCGGTGTGTTGACTGTTCAAAAATTTGGATGTCGGTACACCCATGCAACATCATGCCTCCCCAAACCATAATCTTCAGACCATCAACATGATCATGTTCGACAATGTTCCTGGGTGCATTATGTGTTCCCACCTCTCGCCAGATGAGGGTACGTCTAGAATCACTACTGAGACTGAATCTGCTCTCATCTGAGAAGAGCACGCGTCCCCATTCCTCGTCGATCCAGACCTGATATTCTTGGCACCATCGCAAACGGTGCCGCCGATGCGCGGGTGTCAACGGAACACAACGTAATGGTCGTCGGGCAAACAGACCAACCCCATGCAGTAGCTGTGCCACTGTGGGGTGTGAGACTGGATGCCTTTCACTCCTATTAATGGGATTGCAATTAAAGCCGCTGTTTGACGTGATGCTCCCCTTGCCTGTTGTACAATGTAGCGGTAAGCAGCTGTTGTAGTTGACCGTCGTCGCCACCTTCTCTCCAGTGGCGTATGCTGGGATCAAAACGTAGGCTACCACTAGTCTTAGGTTACCCATTTTCGATGGTTGACTTAGTGAACGTCAAGCCTTCAGCGTTTTGAGCTGCAGCCAATAGTCAACGGAGAAGCCTGCTGTCTTGTCAAGACTGCTTCACGAGTTACTGCCTTGGCCTCTGCTGCTGCCAATGCTCAACCCCTGATCAGTGGAGATGTTAGCCTAAAGTTTAGCAAATGAAAGTCCGGCTTTGTGGCTGAATGGATAGAATGCTTGCCTTTAATCCAACGGGCGCGTCTCAGTTTTCAGAATCAACCCCCTCATACCCTTAATTCCCCTGGCTTTAGGACTGGGTGTTTATGACGTATTCACCATTCATTTTATCCTCATTAGGTCACCACCAATCCTATACAGTTGCCATGCCCCATTATTATTATTATTATTATTATTATTATTATTATTATTATTATTATTATTATTATTATTATTATTATTAATAATATTTTTTTGCTAGGGGCTTTACGTCGCGCCGACACAGATAGGCGACGATGGGATAGGAAAGGCCTAGGAGTTGGAAGGAAGCGGCCGTGGCCTTAATTAAGGTATAGCCCCAGCATTTGCCTGGTGTGAAAATGGAAAACCACGGAAAACCATTTTCAGGGCTGCCGATGGTGGGATCGAACCTACTATCTCCCGGATGCAAGCTCACAGCCGCGCGCCTCTACGCGCACGGTCAACTCGCCCGGTTATTATTAAATTAAAATGTTGAATTTTACAGCGGTCGTACCCATCCTTCACTGGTTAAATAGCTTCCTCGGGAGATCAGTGGTGGTGTCCGACCCATTGTCACGGGTTTGATTCCAGCCAACAAAAGAGAACACTAAACCGGAAAGATTGCATTTCATTTTATCAGATCTACCAATAACAAGAAAAATATATTGCTCCTATAACAGCAGCCCTGCAGTGTCTTCCTACAAGGATGTAGAAGTAAACGGGAGTGACTAACGCATCGTTGATAGTTAGCAGTGGCGATCTGACGGACCGAAGCCTAGCACACCTATCCCCCCGGCCCCCGCTCTTATCCGGTATACAACAGCAAGCCGCGTGTGGCGAGTCGAGGGGAGAGGGGCGAGAGTCTGGGCTGCAATATCAATCTCCGATGCCTTGCTCTCAGAAATACGTGCGACGTTTTTTCTCACTCGTTTCAAGTTTTGTAAATGCAACAATGTGTCTGATGCTTACATTATAATGTGCTTCAGACTTCCCTCATTCTCAGTTGAGGTTTGAACTTCATTTATAGCCTTGGTAGCCCTCAGTAAACGTCACTGCTTCTCCCATTCGGGCAACAGTTCCTCTGGTTCGGAATGCTCCATGCACGTGAAACAGTGCTATGAGCAATATCAAACTCCTAGGCCACACTCGTCACACTTGTCCTTCTTCCAGTTTTCCGATGATTCTTCCTCGTGTGAAGTCATCCAAATGTTATCTCCGCGCCATGCTATAATGAATACCACCACCAGAGTGCAACGTAACAGATCGCTGATTGACTCGCACGGTCTTGTCCGGTTCCTTCAACTGCTTCGTTTTGAAGGGCCAGACGCATTTGGCGCTATAGTCGCGCTGACCTCAAGCCAGATTTCCATGCACTTGTGGGAGAATTTGGCAACGTTTTACCGCACATTCCTTCATTTCCACCTAGTAGTTGATATGTTTTTTTTTGTTTTTGTTTTTGCTAGGGGCTTTACGTCGCACCGACACAGATAGGTCTTATGGCGACGATGGGATAGGAAAGGCCTAGGAGTTGGAAGGAAGCGGCCGTGGCCTGAATTAAGGTACAGCCCCAGCATTTGCCTGGTGTGAAGATAGGAAACCACGGAAAACCATCTTCAGGGCTGCCGATAGTGGGATTCGAACATACTATCTCCCGGATCCAAGCTCAGTTGATATGTTATGACCGCCTCTGTGGTGTAATGGTTAGTGTGATTAGCTGACACCCCCGAAGGCCCGGGTTCGATTCCCGGCCACGAAATTTGAAAAGTGGTACGAGGGCTGGAACGGGGTCCACTCAGCCTCGGGAGGTCAACTGAGTAGAGGTGGGTTCGATTCCCACCTCAGCCATCCTGGAAGTGGTTTTCCGTGGTTTCCCACTTCTCCTCCCGGCAAATGCCGGGATGGTACCTAACTTAAGGCCACGGCCGCTTCCTTCCCTCTTCCTTGTCTATCCCTTCCAATCTTCCCATCCCCCACCAAGGCCCCTGTTTAGTATAGCAGGTGAGGCCGCCTGGGCGAGGTACTGATCATTCTCCCCAGTTGTATCCCCCGATCCAATGTCTGAAGCTCCAGGACGCTGCTCTTGAGGCGGTAGAGGTGGGATCCCTCACTAAGTCCGAGGGAAAAGCCAACCCTGGACAATAAACAGATTAAGAAAGAAAGTTGATATGTTATGTCGCTTTATCTATCTCATCCTTAAGTTTTGTACAGCAGTGCATATTACAAGGGCACACAATATACTGTATGTTTGCGGAATGGTCCTTTTATCTTGGCGTGAAGATAGCATATAGTCCTTTTTTCTGTGCTAGTCTGCCCCGCTTTAGGTTAATGACATACCAGTAACAGGCAGAAAACCTGGACCTTAAGGAATATTAGTGTTAGATGGGTTGGTCATCTTCATGAATTGCAAGGGGCTGGTGGACGACCTCGTATAGAGAGGGAATTTACTTTCTTCGGTGATGAAATGATCAAATCATAAAGTTCGTCAGACGTTTGCTGCTGTACTTTTACTGCCATTAAATCATTTGTGAGACATTAATTTGCCTCTTCTGAGAAGGAAAGAAAATTCATAGCTCTAGTTATTTCCTGATTTAAGATGCATCATTTACATCATCTTGTTTGAAACCGGGCTTGACCCAAATGAATGCGTCTGATAACTATCATTATTTATGAGCCCTGCTTCCTCTAACTAGCGCATCGAAAACTGTGAGGGAGACACGGCGTGACTGAATAATGTACATTTCCGTTCAGGTTTTAGTTTATTCTGAATGTGTGGGAACTAAAACATCAACATTCAGAACATGTCTGACATGTGTAGCTGTTTATATAACAAAACTGGTTCACACCTCGACAACGTACGAACTTGCATGTGCCATTCCTCATTATTTTTGCCAGTAACTTCGTTGTGGTTCGCCTCTGTGGTGTAGTGGTCAGTGTGATTAGCTGCTACCTCCGGAGGCCCGAGTTCGATTCCCGGCTCTGCCACGAAATTCGAAAAGTGTGTACGAGGGCTGAAACGGGGTCCACTCAGCCTCGGGAGGTCAACTGAGTAGAGGGGGGTTCAATTCCCTCCTCAGCCATCCTCGAAGTGGTTTTCCGTGGTTCTCACTTCTCCTCCAGGCAAATGCCGGGATGTTACCTAACTTAAGGCCAAAGCCGCTTCCTTACCTCTTCCTTTTCTATCCTTTCCAGTTTTCCCATCTCCTCACAAGGCCCCTGTTCATCATAGCAGGTGAGGCCGCCTGGTTGAGGTACTGGTCCTCGTCCCCAGTTATATACCCCGACCCAAAGCCCGAAGCTCCAGAACACTGCCCTTGAGGCAGTAGAGGTGGGATCCCTCGCTGAGTCCAAGGGAATAACCATCCCTGGAGGATAAACGGACTAAGAAAGAAAGAAAAGAACTTCGTTGTGAACACACATCTACCACGCAACCAGGAGGTGCACAAGGAAATGTTGATGATTTCTTGTATAGTGCTGGAGACATTCTGATTAACAAAATTATTTGTTAAGTGTCTGTTTTCATTATTGTTATTGTACCGGCTGGTACACCTCTACGCCGCACATTTGAATTTTCCGCCTTAAAGTCCTCCTCTACAGGAGAAACTCTGAACTTTAAAAACTGGATCAACTCCTAAGTTTCTCAGAAGAGGTCACTACCGTAAATTTTGTGATTACGAAGTTGTCAATACTGTGTGGATTTCAACTTGTTTTGTTTTCCATTGATCAAGAAGTGTGGACATTATCTTATAGATGTCTCTCCAAAAAAATCTATCATCATGCAACCTGGTGTGAAGCGAAAGAACATTTTTGAAGAAAATTTTGTATTCATAAGTTTTCTTATTACTAAATTTCGTTCTTTCACTTGCGGGTCGGCAATATTAAGCATTTCTTTCCGCCAGTTTTGAAGTTAGTCAATAAATTATTTCTGTAATTAATTTTCAGCCAATCCCGTATGTATTCTTCGATTTTGTGTGTAACTGTGTACTGTAACCAATAAACGCCTGTGGGTGTGTCTTGATTATTCATTAAAGGTTTCGAATCTTCCCCGAGGGTATAAAAATGCTGATTTTCTTGTCTCTCGGCCACATCATCAACATTTAACGTAGTGTATGGACATGTAGCAGGAGGCGGGAAGCGCCTCTTTCTTCAGACAGCAGTTCTTCAGTAACGTAATGGCCGCTTAACATCTTTATTTCTTGGTAGCTCAGCAGTTTAACCCGCGAGGAAGGTCCGAAACTTTTACTATGTAACCTATCTTCAAACATGAAATTTTCCGTCGCTTTTGTAAAACTTCATATATCTTTAACTGTAATTCGGGGATAGGGAGTGATTTACCCTCTCGAACTCCCCTTCGTTTTGATTTGAGGTGACTACGTTTTGTAATTGGTTTTCTTCCTTTCTGTAATGTCTTTTTTTCCTTATACGAGTCACCTCCATCGTTTGGGAATAGCACCTGTTTCATCGGCCTAGTGCCTCTTAGGTTTTAAGAAGTTTTATGTAGGAGTGCAAGTTCACGCCTCCATTCATTTTGCATTTTGGGCCATTTACTTAACCAATTATTTTTCTTCTGAGGCCCAGTAGGCTGGGTACAAGATACCCCGGTTTCATTTTGTGTAAGTTGTGCCTTGATGGCAATTTGCCTTTATAGGCATGCCAAACTGAGAGCGGGTCAGCTCTTTTAAGCATTAAGTGCTCCATGTTATTAGGGTTTTTCTGCCCTTTGGTAAATATATGGTTGTGACGGAGAGCTCAGAAATTGTAAAAAGTGGGACTTGAAGCCCAGATTGTTAATTTGTCTCTAAATCTTGGCTTTCCTGGTCTTGTACCTGATTTTCGGTTATTTGTTGACTTGTTGTTATTTGTTAAATTTTGAAATTCTATGTGAAAGTTGTTAAGTTTTGCTATTTTCGAAAATATAACCTTTTATGCAATTTTAATTCATATCTCGGCCTTGTAGTTAGACCCATTCACCCCGGCGCCTTCTTTCACCTCTGCTAATCCACCAAACCACGGTAACAGTTATCACTTGAAAACTTGAAATGCACGTCCTGACACCTATGAAAAAACTCATGTTTCGAGACGAAAATGAACGAGCTGTTTCCACTCCCAAGCCAGTGTGTCAGTCCGTAAACTGGGTCGAATGACTCGCGCGCAGGCTGGCCGGTAGTTAGAGCTGACAAGATGTTTCCTGTCGGAGACGTTCGCGACAGACGACAGTCATAAATCAAGTGGCAGCTCTGGTCAGAGGCTAATGAAGGGCAGAGCATCAACCAAGTCAGGGAGAGCAACCACACAAAGGGAACGTATAAACTGATTAGTAGGGTCCAGAAGTTTATGACCTAAAGAAGTACAAAATATGCAAATAAATATGCCCTAAAATAGCAAAATATGACCCAAAAAGAAGCTGAAATATGACGTAAGAGTTTTAGGGATTGGTAGCAAGTATTAGATTATTACTAATATTATACTGTATGTGCCAAAAAGTGATTAGCGATAATACAGCAGACACATTAATTCATGCGAAGTGACAGAGATAAAGTAGGCACGTTCAAACTTTATGCATTCATTATCATAGCCCTCAGGCAGAGATCCCACTCGGTTTTCATGAAAAAAAGGAACCATAAAACGAAGTATGAAGGGCATTTTGGTATCTGTCCGCGAACGTTCGTACATCATCTCTTTCCCGGAATCATGTCTTGTAAACCTGCCGGCTATCTGTTTCGGGGAACAAAGACGTATACATCTATTACAGTATTTGGAAAGCGTGTGTTTGAAACTCGACGCAGGTAACCTGTATTTTATCAAACGCGACGGTTCAATTTAACCAAAAATGCTAAAATATAACCAAATATGATCTTTTATCACTGAAATGAGCAAAATATGTCCATAACAAAAAATGGCCGAAATATGCATTTATATGCAGTATAACACCCATAATCAACAGTAATATTTCAAATTTTTCGCAAAATGAGCTCAGGGAAGAAATATGTTTTTTTTTCGTTACATCCGAACATTACTGATTAGAATATGAACCAGAATCGTTCCTTGAGGTAGCCGAAAGAATGCTGTTATTATTATCAATTCTTACCTAAAATAAATTACAACGAAATCAAAGTAAAACGTAAATTGCAAGGAAGTGAATGTTACAAGAATTTGTATTAAAAACAAGAAATGTCGTTATAAATAACGAGGAACAAAGAAGGAATACCTTAAAGACGAAAAAAGAAATACATGACAGCTAAAAATTACTTACCAGCAGTATAATGTAACAATTATGAGAAATCACATAGAAATTCGTACGAAATTTACGGAAAGTAACTTAAAACATTCCCTTACATCTAACGTAATAGAATTACAAAGCAGTACGTCGAAATTTGATTCAAATAAGAAGCCCAAATTAAGCAACCAGGCAGCTCCATACTGAAAAGGAAGTTTTAATTTAGCGGAAGAAATACCGTATTGCCAAATTGTGCATGAAGTGATAAATTGTAATAGGCATCACATATTCATATGGAACACGTTCCAATTAATCTAGTACTAGACAAAGGCTCTTACGTTAACGATCAGTTGATTTCGTTCTCTTCTTTCTTTCTTTCTTTCTTTCTTTCTTTCTTTATTCCTTTCTTGGACACATTACCATCCAGGGTTGGATTTTCCCTCGGAATCAGTGAGAGATTCCATATCTACCGCCTCAAGGCGTTGTTTGACGAGGATTCTCACGAAGCAATTCATTCAAGCGATTTTTATCAAAATCTGAAGGCCATCCAGAACGTGGATCATCAGACAAGTCAAGCCGTCTTGCTTGAAAGCGGGAAAGCGGGAAAACCATTTCTGTGCTGTTCTGTCAGCAATTGCTTCATTCCCGTACACTTCACAAATTATTCTCGCGGCTCTTGGAACGTGAGGCATTTCGTCGGGGGTAAAACTGGGTAGGAGGACAAATACCTCGCCCAGGCGGCTTCACCTGCTCTACTTAACAGCGGTCTTGAGAGGAATGGAAATGGACACCGTTCCAGCACACGTACCACTTTCCAAATTTCGTAGCAGAGGCGGGAGTCAAACCCGGTCCTCCGGGGTGGCAACTAATCACTCTAACCACTGCACCACAGAGGCGGACTCAGCTGATTTCTGCTATTCTGAAATATCGGAGGTTGTGTTATTTTTGGACACAAGATTTGAAATAAGAATTCCCTGTGCATCATAATAACGGGCATAATACAGAAGTAAATTTTTGTTGAAATTGACGAAGGATTTCCCTTGGCTAGCTGGTGGTGATAAAGATAACGGTGTGATGACCAAAATCCTGGACCTCTTTCACTAAAACCATACAATGGTATACAAAATGCAATACAGGAGCTTAAAAACCATTCTGCACGTCAGAATCACGAAGTGTGTTTTATGAAAGCTAATTGTTTTAAATAAACGAAAAAAAATGCGAAAATGAATCCGTCCAGGTCGACAACCATTTCTTGGCAGCGGCTAGTTCCAACAATAGAAAATTCTATTTTGTTTAGCCGTCAAAAAATTCCTCTCAGGGGTCATTGGGGTGACGCGAAAATCCGACTAGATTCGAGTGTGGTATTTGAAAGGAAAGGAATTTTCACGCCTTTCTTAGGTATCTAGTCAGTGCTGGTGATTCAATATTGAAAGAACATTTAGAAGCAACTCCCAAACATGAAACACTTAAAACCACTCAAAATGATTTGATTGAATGTTGTGGAGTGTTAGTACTTCAGAAAATGTTCCAGCCCATAAAACTTAGTAGGCTTCAGTACTTTACGATAGTAGCTGATGAGACAGCTGACTAAAGTACCTTCTGGCAATAAACACGGTGTAATAATTATTTTAGATTTGCAAAAAATACAGCAAATAAATCTTTTAAAATTCCAGTGACCTAACAGGAGAGAGAGTAACAAAACACCACACTAAGCATGCTAAATTATATTGGTTTATCAGTTCAAGACTTACGAGGACAAGTATATGATGGAGAGACCAATATGACAGCAAAATAACGTGACGCGCAGGCACGAAATCACACGTTGTAACTACTAGCAATATAGTCACTGTGGAAATCGGTTTTAAACTAGGTTTATCAAAAGTTTTCAATAAAAGTCATTTTCAGGGCATTGAGAGAAGTGTGTAAATTCAAATCTTCAGAACAAATTGCATTGTTGGAAGAAAAAAATCAAAAGCCTCTTTTTGAGTCCAAAGTGAAACGGCTTCAAAGACTATGCGAGACTCGTTGAGTGGAGAGACATGATGCTGTGTTGAGTTTCCATGATAACTTACGTTGCCAGCAAGAACTGATTTCATTCAAGAACCTGTTAAAGAGCAAAAAGTATCAAACAGAACTTCAGCTAATGTGGTATGTTATTTTTTTTTTTTTTTGCAAGTTGCTTTACGTCGCACCGACACAGATAGGTCTTATGGCGACGATGGGACAGGGAAGGGCTAGGAATGGGAAGGAAGCAGCCGTGGCCTTAATTAAGGTACAGCCCCAGCATTTGCCTGCTGTGAAAATGGGAAACCAGGGAAAACCATTTTCAGGGCTGCCGACAGTGGGATTCGAACCCACGATCTCCCGAATACTGAATACTCGCCGCATTCAAGCGACTGCAGCTATCGAGCTCGGTGGTATGTTATTACCATCACACAGTTTCACTTTATCGTCACATTGCAAGTAATTGTACTATAGATAGCCTACTTCTTCACTAATCTCCCCCTGCGAGTGGGCGTTGTATAATAACACCTACGGTATCCCCTGCCCGTCGTAAAAGGCGATTAAAATGGGCCCCAGGAGCTCTTAAATTGGGAGCGTAGGTTGGCGACCACGGAGCCCTTAGCTGAGTCTCGGCATTGCTTCCACTTACTTGTGTCAGGCTCCTCACTTTCATCTATCCTATCCAACCTTCTTTGGTCAACTCTCGTTCGTTTTCTACCCCGACGGTATTAGAGCATTCGAGGCCTATGAAGTCTTTCATTCTCACACCCTTCGTCGCCCTTATGTTTTGTAGGCCGATATTTTCATTTTTCGAAATGTCGGATCCTTCAGTTTTTCCTCTCTCTGATTAGTGTTATGTAGAGGATGGTTTTCTAGTTGCACTTCCTCTTAAAACAATAACCACCACCACCATCACTTCTTCACTAACCTTACTATTGCCCCCTCAACTTCAAAGTACCTCACTTGATTTGATTAATGCAAATGAAATAGTACTTCATACAATTGGCGCATTGAAAAGCCACAGAATATTAGTTGTTGAAAAAGTTGAATACATCTACTTCAGAGCAGTTTCGTTAAGTGGACAAACTGATTTTGTGTTGTTATCCCGAAAAACAATCAGCCAAATTCATATAGCAAATTCACCATTTAGTGATTCATGGCGTATTTAGACTTTTTATATCATATAGTTTCAGAGTCAACACTGCGTTTTTCTAAGGGTCAAATGTTTATTCTGCAAGATCGTATACCAATGTAATTTTTCGAAATTAGCTGTTTATTTTGCAAGGGTTTTAAAAGCTGCTGAGAAGTACGGGGATGGCTTACCTGGCACTATCACTGGAGTGAGAGAGGAAATAGATGTGTGACTGTCATGCTGAGAAATTAGGTCAGGCAGTGGGGAACAGAAAACAGATGCATATGTGTCTTCATGCAACGAAAATGGTTGTCACCCTCACGTGCAATGCTTTACCGGTAACTAAATGTTCAGCAGAACGATTTTCTTCTCTTAGAAGAGTAACTGTAACTGAAGCGAGATTAAACGGCTTGGCCCTTTGCACATAAAAAGTGATGCAATGGATGAGGACATTATTTTCAAAGAAATGGAATGTTTATCGTAGAGACACGATAGATTAGACAGAGGTGGGAGCATTTATACAGATGAAATAATCTGTAATCTATGATAAAGAATTTAAAAAACATGAAATTTTAGGTTTAAAATTACCTCCTAACATAACAGGCAACTTGATGTTTTTTGCGGTTTACAGATCTGGAAGGGATGATTTTGACGCTGAATTATTTGATGAGGTAAACCAGTTATATGGGAAACGACACAGAAATAAAAGTTATTGTAACGGTTGGTCTAGTTTACCGACTGTGGTCTGGGAAAGCAATTCGAATGACAGAACGCATTACCAATAAATCGTAAATAAGTTGAACCAACTAGAGAGAAGGATAATCTAGACGTGGTGCTGATAAAACTAGATGAGCTCTACAGAGAAACTGAAGTGGTACTTGGAAAAGTGATCACGAGGCTGTTTCTATCGTAGTTAAGGATAAATGTGACAGAAAAGTAAGAACAATACGCAGGATTACTACAGGCTAATGAGATTGACGTGTGTATTACATTTTCTTATTAGATCTCTATCAGGCACGTTTGAGATATTACTAACTGGTTTGAAATTAGTACGTTCGGGATTAGGAAAGGATATGTTAGCGACGCTCAACTTACAAGTTTCCAGCAAGATATAGCTGATAGTTCAGGTCCAGGAGGTCAAATGGACTGTACCGCTATTAATCTATTCTAGGCTTGTGAGATGTTAGATTATGAGACACTTCTGGTGGAAATGAGCGCTACTGGACGAGACGAAAAAGTGACTGGTTGACTGGCTACATTTCTAGAAAACAGAACTCAGATTTATAATTAGAGCAGATGAAGGATAATCTCATACTCTAATGATTAAGGGGTTCTACAAGGCAGTATTATTGAACCGTTCTGCTTTCATACATATAAATGATATCAGCAAAGAACTGGAATCGCAGATAGCGCTCTTTACATATATAATGTCATACTGTATAGAGTAAGAAAATACAGTACATGATTGTGAATGACTGCACAATGTTGTGAGATGGACTGCAAACGCTGGTATGATAGTAAACGGGATGAAATATCAGACTGTAATTTTCACCAAAAGGGGTAACGGAATTGAAAATAAAGTCTATAAATCTTTTCACATAAGCCTAATTACGAGGATATTAATTTTAGTAAGGATGTCTAGGAGAAAGTGTAAAAGTGAGTGGCAAGATTCCCAATTAGAGCGTGCTCCCCAGTACAGGCTCTAAGATCCTCACCTGGATTACTTGATTTTGAAACTGGAGAAGATCTGAAGGGAAGCAGCATTATTTGTTCTGGGTGATTTTCGACAGAAGAGTAATGTTACCAAAATGTGACAAGACGTGTTGCTGGACAAGCGGTCTGTTCCGAGCTTTCAGCAGTGAGATGGCGTGGAAAGATTTGAATAGACGATTAAGCTTCGGTGGAGTATGACGATAAAATCGAAATTCTAGAGGACAAAATTGAGACAGATACTGTATATAAATTGATAGGACGAGAACATGTGGATTGGAATAATTTGCCAAGGGTGGTGTTCCATTTAAGGAAAGAGTAAGTAAAAACTTATAGGGAATATGCCATATGGGCGGCAGCACTAAATGCTACTTTGCTTTACGGGAGCGAAAGCTCGGTGGACTCAGGATATCTTATTCATAAGTTAGAAGTAACAGACATGAAAGTAGCAAGAATGATTGCTGGTACAAACAGGTAGGAACAATGGCAGGAAGGTACTCAGAATGAGAAGATAAAGGCTAATTTAGGAATGAACTCGATGGATGAAGCTGTACGCATAAACCGGCTTCGGTGGTGCGGTCATGTGAGGCGAATTGAGGAGGATAGGTTACCTAGAAGAATAATGGACCCCGTTATGGAGGGTAAGAGAAGTAGAGGTAGACCAAGACGACGAAGGTTAGACTCGGTTTCTAATTTAAAGATAAGAGGTATAGAACTAAATTAGGCCACAACACGTTGCAAATCGAGGATTGTGGCGACGTTTAGTAAATTCAAAGAGGCTTGCAGACTGAACGCTAAAAGGCATAATAGTCTGTAATGATTATGTATGTATGTATGTAACGTCCCCTTCAAAAGTGGAAATAATTTATTAAGGGAGAATGATTTATTTCATCAGTGAGTTGAAACATTATTTCGATCGCCAGGAGGGTGAGATTTTACACTCCCGTGCTAGCGTGAACAAGCCGCCTGCAAACCGGTTTTCCCAACCTACCAAGAGAACGAGGAAGCAGGGTGAAATTCCTGTTAGGTGTCCTTCAGACACATGTGTGTGTGTGCCACGTGATCGGGCGGGCAGCGTGATTATAATCGATCAATAATTGCAAGGTCGTGTGACGTGAAACTAGGGCAGCCAATAAAAATAACAACCTTCACAGGAATGCAACAGATCCACCAATCAGATATAATCAAGAGGCACACCTCCGTCTTAAGACAGTGAATTTATGGTAATTCCAAAGGAAAGTTTATGGAGGGTTTTTACTTCTGAACACTTGATTTGAGCGTTACTCTGAATACAGCTACGGTCGGGACTGGACGTCGTTTGCTTTACTGGGAGACTTTGCATTAGAGAAGGCACTGAGGACTGAATAAACTGCAATTCAGGCATTTGAAAAACTTCTCTACGATTGATTTATGACTGTCTTAAGATAAGTGTCCATCCCCAAATTATTAAACATCGCGTATGTATCCTGGACTATTGCTAAGACTTTTATTAGTTTCAGCTTTTCTACGAGAACTCAGAAGAAGGAAGGTCGTTGGTTCGAGCTCGCTTCAAGATGGCTATCCCTTTCCGAGATGAATCCTACTGTTTCCTGTGCACCTTCATCTCCTCCATGAGTCACTAATTATGTAAGGCGTCGGACATGGGCAAGACTTTGTTCGATGGAAGGTGATGTGACCACGTACTAGGTCATCAGCCAGAATCCAGTTAACACCAGCCACATGGGTATTCTTTAAGAATTCATCTTTCTATCTTTCTGTAAAATGTCTGTAACACGTAGCCTTACCTTATTCATTTAGATTTTCTATTAGTTTAGCAGTAGTTTGACTTTTCATTCTTCTTTCCTCGGTGGGAGGTAGTTTGTGCTCTGGAATGAATGTGTATTCGGTTCTATTAGTTAGAGATAAGAGTGAATGTCATCGAGAGAGACCTCAACTGTCCTAAAAATTTAAGACGGCAGGAGAAATAAAAGTAAATGACCTCCGCCTTAATCTTGAATGATTTTGAAATAGTTTGAAAATTAATTGAGACAGATTAGGACAGTGTTCTAGTGTTTTTCTAAGTGTCAAATTTCATTCTACGATTATACGACATTTCTGTGGACTTTAGTTCGTTTAGAGTCATCTGTATAATTTCGTACGATAGCTTTGCAAGTGTGATTAGGCACGGTCAATAAATATAATAATAATAATGAGTAAAAATAATTAAACCTAATTACGGGCTAAAATTTGAATAAGGTCATGGGTTTAATGTTGGTTTGTTCTTGGAAAGAATTATCCTGTGCTCACTTTATGTAAAGTTGGCCTGGAACATGGCATCCTCCGGACGGAGTAATGATGAATTATACGTATATTTTACTGTCCTATTAATTTGATTATGACTTGCAGATGGACATTATATTTTGTGTGATAATTTATGCATCCATTACAGTCATTTTTGGAAGAAATGTGTCACTGGACATGATTTCTTCGAGCTTGAGTGCAGATTAATCGAGAGCCACGATATAGTAGGAGAATAAGAATAAATGCCGCAACTCATGTACCGTAAGCGCGTATTCTAATATTTTGACCTGTGCTGTAGGTATTTTACTTGCTTATTTTGAATAATTTCTGTTTAAAGGATTCCCTTGAACATCGTTGTATAATTAATTTCTGCATAAAAGTGATAACCTCAACTCTATCACGTCCTAGATCGATACCTGGAATATACATGATATTGTCATCTAGAGAATGATTTCCCTAATTTGGAATAAATCCAAAATTTAATAATAATGGGTTAGTGTTCGTGAAAATAATATTGTAATATTGTCGTGTACCTATGTGTGAATGTGTGATGTGTGATTTGATTATATTCTGTGTTTTGTGAATTTTCTTGAATGGTTTTATGATGATGTTCTCCACTGCGCGCGTCAAATTTTGACCGATTTACGTTATTTTCGCGTGTCCGTGATTTGATTAATTATGAATCTTTAGAAGATTTTATTATAATTTAAACTAGATTAGGATCTAATTCACTAAAATAAATTGAATAAGAGAAGGCAACGTCCGTGGATTGATGTCACGAGGCTGAATTTTTAGTTATTGTACAGTCACTTATTGCATAACAACGAGTAACGTTTAGGTTGATATGAGATCAAATAAGAATTAATTATGAGACGTTCAGTCACTTAATAATTATTAAAATGAATTGATTGATGGAGGGAAAGTCTAAGGAAGACGTATTAACCACAATTTCTTAAATTAAACATTTTTCAATAATTTTAATAAGGGAAAGAAAATGATCATTTTCTTCTAGAATTAAGTGAGATCCAGAAGGAATATTTTAATTTGAGCAATTTAATTATCATTATTGGAGAGAGTGATACCCGATAGTATTTTGATTTTCAATCCAGTTTATAGTAAATTAATGATCCCTATTATTATTATTACAGACAAGAACATTCGTTGAGCTTTAATTTGATCAAGATTCCTTATAGACGATAGCATGAGGAGAAGAGATTTTCAAGAATTAGTCCCAGATTTTGTAAATTTAATTGTTTATTGGAAGAGTGATAGTTTTTAATAAATATATAAACGTATTTTACCTTCTTTTCATTTGTCGCTAGTCCTTCATCTATTCCTGCCTTTAAAATTTTCTGCACAGCCGATAAGCGAATGGTCTACCTCTGAGACTCTCGCTCACCGGCGAGCTGAGCCCGGCATGATGGGGGCAGTATGTATGCACGTATGTATGCTATTTGCTTTACGTCGCATCGACACAGATATGTCTTATGGCGACGATGGGACAGGAAAGGCCTAGGAATGGGAAGGATTCTGCCGTGGCCTTAATTAAGGTACAGCCCCAGCACTTGCCTGGCGTGAAAATTGGAAACCACGGAAAACCACCTTCAGGGCTGCCGACAGTGGGGTTCGAACACACTGTCTCCCGGATGCGAGCTCACAGTTGCGCGCTCCTAACCGCAAAGCCAACTCGCCCGGTACAATTATTATTATTATTATTATTATTATTATTATTATTATTATTATTATTATTATTATTAATTTCTGCGAATGTATAAGCATGCCTGATTTAAAAAAAACGAAATATACTGTGTATGGGTATGAAGAAGAGAAACCTGATAATAATAATAATAATAATAATAATAATAATAATAATAATAATAATAAAACACGTTATCATCTGCCCATTTTAAGCAGTGTGATAATGAAGAATCAGGCAAATGCTGGGGATACCTTAATTAAGGCCACGGCCGCTTCCTTTCCACTCCTAGCCCTTTCCTGTTCCATCGTCGCCATAAGACAGACCTGTGTCGGTGCGACGTAAAGTAAATAAAAGCAGAGAACCATGCGAATGAACGAGCACTAGAAGAATAAAAAGCTGGGTGTAAAAGGATTAATATCTCCTAGGCGGTAGTAATGTAACAGTTGTCCTTCCTATAGAAACAGTGATGGCACAGGCGTCCCTAGCTCAGCTCCAAATTTAGAACGAGTCACAAGAAAACTGGAATCTAAATTCCAATTAACACTGTCTAATGGGTCGTTAAAGTCTCGTTACCATTTTTCGTCCTGTCGGTAATGAAGTAGTTACGGAGATTGCGCCACACTTTGCTCAAGACTTGCCAACATCCCCTCTAGCTCCCCTCACCGGCGAATAATTTCCGCTCATCTCTTCTTCCCCCTCTCTTCCCGCTTCTAAGACGGCCGATGACGTTCTGAAACATTTGCTCAACACTGGTGTTGTTTCTATTCAGGAAGATTTTATTCTGGATGGAATCAATTACATGTGATCCCCAGGACCCTTTTACTCATCCGTTTTCTTGCTCATCTGATGAGCTGGAAAAGTCGTTAGTTACTCGAAGTGACAAGGGAAGAAATTACTCTGCCCTGTCAACCATAGATGCCAGCGGGCGAGGGAAGGAACTGTTAGTTGAGTATGTAAGAGAATAGTAAGCGACAGTCTGCCCCATGCATCGAACAGAAATTATGCTTCTTGATTAAAAAACCTAGTATCTAGGTCAGCGGCCCAGTGGCATAACTAAGAATGGACGGTCCCCCGTCAAAGTTCAATTTTGGGCCCCCTTCCTCAAATTCTGACATAGTGCCAAAATGATGTTTCCTACATTAATCAAACATATTAGAGTTATGTTATAATTAACTGAAACTTATCAGAGCAGATATCCATCACAACTTTTCTAAGCTCCGCTGTTCCCCAGATGCTGTTTTGACCGGTAAAGGGAGATAAAGTTGGAGCACTGAAGTGAAATCAGGGACTCCACTAGCGATGACCAGTTTTCTACCCTTAGAAGTTCGGTCCGAATTTTTACAGTTCACAGGTCATAAACTTTTATTTCCAAATATCTATCTTACCACTGTACGGACCACGATTATATTTTTCGCACTATCAGTTCCAAATTCACTCTGTTGTGTCGAAATGTCACCGAAATAAATTTTTAAATCATTCTCTGCTGAAATGTCACCAACCCAAACATTGCACTCCTGTGACTTTTGTGCTGCATTCTCACTTAAATTTTCAACCGACACCCGTTAAAGAATCTCCATATACGCGTTTAAAGAATATCTTTTCTCCAATTTTTAACAATTTTTTTTCCTTGCAAAGAGAAAGTTGTAATATCATGTGTAACGTGAAAAACATCTGTAATTAGGTGATATTTAGATGTCACATCAGTACAAAAGTAAGAAAAATCATTTTACATTACATAATTGCATTTCAAATATAAACGAAATTATATTCAGGTATACTGTACTATAGAATGACTTTGTGGGGCCCCTGAGCCCGTGGGGCCGCCCCATCATGGAGGGCCCCGCGGGACCGTGAGTTACGCCCCTAAATCAGCCGCTGGAACAGAAATTAAAGAGCAACATGTACTGTATTACCTTCTTATTCTTATCCCAGGTTTTCTGGAGCCAACGTTTCCTGGGATATAAGACCTTCCCAACGGTACGTGATATATCAAGTGAAAATTCCAGCCCAGAATTAACCGGGATTCGAACCTCGGCCATCCGGGCGGAAAGGCATCAGCTAAGTAACTGTGATAATCACGCTCCCCTTCAGCCTACTTGTGCACAAGAGATTACTTTAACCTTGGGTAAAACCATGGCCAAGAATATCCCTGCTGACGTACTTGCTAAGTTTCGAGGTAATGGAATAATACACACGAGCTGTTGTAGTAATAGAAAGTAATATAAGAAAGAAAAATCATTTACATCATCAAACACTTGAAGATACAGTACCAGTAGAAACTGTATTACATTTGTTTTTCTGCACTTTTCGTAACTTTTTGAAGTAATTGCGAATTACTGATATCGATTTTTTAAGTTTGTAGTTCTTTTCTACCTGCGAAATCATTAATCTAGTGACGCAGGATAAACAATTGCAACCGTTAGGGCGTTAAAAAATGCAACCGTGCCATGGGCATTAGTCGTCGCACCAAATTAAGTATGAACCAGCTCTGAACACATTGGGCGACAAAATGAAACTGGCCCCAAAAATTGGGCAACAAAAATAAGGCTTGCATTAGGTATATCAAGGCAATATTACTTAATTTGGTTTCACAAACAGACGTACAGATGGAACATTCCGATGAGAACCGCCAGAAGTCACTTACCAGGCTTGAAGTCTCATCCTCCCTACTTTCATAAGATCACCGGCTGAATTCGTAGAGCAATATGGGTAATGGAATGTCCGATAAAGAAATAAAATAGGCACTATCTAAAATAATGAAAGTAGGATTCTATAATATGAGAGGAATATGCTAATATTTGTTAAATGAGAAGAATCTCCGTTCAATGCTTGCATTCTAAACATATTTATTATAATGATACGAACCACACAAATAATGTTGTATCTCAACATATGAATAAAAGAAACAAATAAACTGATAACATTATATACACTGTATGCCTTCTTTTCTTGAAATTGTCTTGGCATACTTAATTCTTGATGTACACCATTCGATCAACATACACTGATACATGATATTAAAAAGAATGGATACTGAATTCATTTGTTAAGCTCTCGTCACAAATGGATATTAAATATGGTTCCGGTACCGAGGATCGAACTCGAGATTCCTGGGTGAGAACCAGATATCCTTCATATGTTAATCATAACTGGATATTAAATAGTGTCCTTTGTCTACCGTCATGATTTGGAGAAAAGAAGTTATAACATAATATAAGCACATCTGATATACACACGAGATTGCATTGCCGTGTATCGAACATGTGATCCATTTGACCACGACAAATGTATATTTACATTGAACACTACGATGAACATACATTCTGAACATATATGTGCGTATCCTGGGTTTACCTAACAAGTTAACATTTAAAGAAAATCAGTCAAAGCTGGAATCAAACCCATCACCATATCACTGGGAAATAATAAAACACACAGAAACATATATATATATATAAATATCAAATATATTTACACAACACATCTTGAAGATATGGCTTAACCAAGCCATAATATCTGGTTAAATCTTCGCTCCAGCATCATTCGAACCAACAGGCTTCGGCTTCCAAGGTAAAACTGTTTGGACTCCAATCAGAGGCTAAATTAATACTTAGTACGAGAAGGGATCTATCCTTCACAAAATCCGGAAATTATCCGTGTTACTTGCAACGTATAATTAGAATGGGATTGAGATTACTCTGGTAAATGAAAAGAGCTTGGCACATTAACATCGTTTGCTAGAGACTGCAGATTTCGCTTGGCGTACGGTCGGCCAGCATTTACCTTTTCATCACAATAACAGCTGTGACTAGTCCTGGGTAAGATACCATAAATCAATCACCCATCACTCTCCCTTTCAATTCTCTTACATATCCTCTCGGCTCATTGTCAAGAATGCATTCACTTGAAGGCCATTATTTCTTATTACTCGTTATCTGGCTATATATTCAGCCCAATTTTATATCTCTCAACAGCTATAATTATTTATTCTTCCTTATCACTCCAACAACAAAACATGTTATAGCTTCGCCCTCTCATGTCTTGGCATCGTATCTCAATCCGTTCAATTAATTCACAGAGAAAACCCATTATTTCAGGTTAATTATTCTCACAATTTCATATATGATTATAAATTAATTACGCCTCGATTTGGATCAACTGCAATCATTATCTAATATTATCCGGGATTACAACTACCCGAATCTCCAAGTATCATTTATATCCAAACTACTCTGAAGATCTTTACCAGACGAAGAAATATAAATCTAGCTAACTTGCCGTTCTTCCCAAAGATAATTCATATAAGCTAAAAACTTTGAAATCTATATAATAATTCATGCAAATGAATTTTGTTAAATATCAATGATTATCTTAAAAATCATTTGATGATCCTAACTAATAGTAATAAATCTTTCCCAATTATACGCGCATAATGTTCCCTACATATTTAATATTTAATTATAACATTATAATATTTACAAATATTATATTTGTTGGCATGCATATCTCGTGTTTAGGGTATATTGAAGTATGTACTTAACATTTGGTGAGTAAGGCTTGCTGTCATCTGGGGTACATCTTAGATCTTTACACGAACATCATGAATATTATTGTTCCTAGCGGTCCTTGGTTTTTCTTCATACGACGATCCATGACTCGAACTGCTGTTTTCTCAGTTGAATTTCGGGATGATCCTTGTAAAGCTGATTGCAGGCACTGAGGCGCGACTCTTGTAGGCTCCGAGTCTTGGGTTCGACGACCACTCACGAACATACAGAAAATGGAGAATAAGTTATCAAATACTGTTTTATGCACTTTCAAAGGGGGTCTACTTGTAACAAGATCCACTCTTAAGTTCAAACAGATTAACATAAGTAGTGATACGTTTGTAAAAATCACTATTCATTCCCTGACCGTCAGACCGACTATCACAACGAATGTCCCTGGAGGATGCGAATATTAATGTTGTCAAGAACAGTTATTTAATTTTTGCTAAATGTCACTCGTTCTTAAATGCTCAGGAGCTATAATAATTAGCCCTTGCATATATTAGTTAACTGTCTCACCACGCTAAATAACCTGAAGTGTTTGTCTTCCGTTGGTGATTGCACCATAAGTCATAATTAACTAACTTCGACGATTGTGATGTTGAAAATGCCAAATTAAGGCTTCTATTCGGCAATTATGTACATTAACTTGTACCACACGGCTTATTCCGTAAAAATATTAAATCACATCGATGTGTTTCTTCAATGGCACAACACTTGATACACTGATATCCAAGTAACTGATATCCAAGTCCGCTTCTGATATGTTGAGCTGCCACTATACAGACGACAATTAAGTAACGTGTTACCACTGCAGCTACTCGGATGAGAATGAGATACAGTGTCTCGGTCCAGGCTATATTTATAACCTTCGGAAAAATGGTCAGGGGGGAAGTGAAATATGTCGCTGCTGAAAATATGGGTCCGGTAATCGAAGCTTTTGAGCGACGTGATAACAATCGAATTAAAGCTCATGACCTCTACTTTCTACTGAACATCTGTGAAACCAAAGCGATCAGTAGGTTATTCATAATTTCCAAAGCGTCCTTTTGGAAAATCATGCGTCATGTTTCATCATGCAATATCTCCCACTTTTTTCCACATGTTGCCGGATTTCAGTAGTCGCCTCTGATCTGCGTACTACTGTATAATAGGCGTCATTACTGATCCATATTTAAAGTATTGTGTTTATATGCATTGACAGTCAGCATAAAATACACTGGTTCGAATAGGACCTGATTTATAAATTTAGGAAAATTATTTCATGTAGAAGTATTCTTCTTCTTCCTCTTTTTCATAAATTATGGTGAAGTGGTACTAATGAATGCGGTGTTGAATTTATAGTGGGCATTTATTTTTCAACGGTTAACACACCTTAATTCGGCCCGGTCTCAACAAACCTCCATCTCCGTGCGTAGCGTCATCCTCTCTCCTCACTCGCTCAGAAAGAGAGCGCGGTTTCAAGGTTAACCATACTGCGCTGTCTTCTTCTCGTCACAGCGTAGGGAAACTGCTCCCTCCGGACTGGCGCGTCGCGGATCATACCCCGGTTAAGCATACAGAATGCTAACTACTGCGTTATATGTCATAGGATGTTGCGGAAAACGGCATATATAATTAGCCAGACCTCCTAACATCTCCATGGCATGATGGTGAACGGTCACACAATATTACGCTTCACACACACTGATATTACAATCTCGTAAGTCGCAAACGCTTTAATGTTAAAAACGTTTCTTAGCAGGTAAACTAGGTGTCCCCATACTATGAGAAACGAAAAATTAAGCAATTTTCTCAATTATGCCGAAAGTTGAAGGGATAAAGAGCCCGGAAAAGTTTCAAATTATGAGTCTTAGGTAGCTTTATTAAACAAAAAGAAATTTCGGAACTCACTTCCGACCTAAATGCAGTTCCGGAAATAAATCTAAAATCGCTTGTTTTTTTACTCGTTTTCTTTTTTATTCAAATCCTAGCCAAATTATCTTACATAATTCTTTCTGTAACGTGTTCCTTGGTTCAATATTTCATTTAAAAAAATATCGACACCGAATATAGTTATATGGACTTAAGTGAAACTGCATTGTCTCGCATTAGCGCTCGTAGTGGTGCTTAAGTGAAACAATACATTGACTCATATTAGCGCTCGTAGTGGTGCTTAAGTGAAACAATACATTGACTCATATTAGCGCTCGTAGTGGTGCTTAAGTGAAACAATACATTGACTCATATTAGCGCACGTAGTGGTGCTTAAGTGAAACAATACATTGACTCATATTAGCGCACGTAGTGGTGCTTAAGTGAAACAAGACATTGACTCATATTAGCGCACGTAGTGGTGCTTAAGTGAAACAATACATTGACTCATATTAGCGCACGTAGTGGTGCTTAAGTGAAACAACACATTGACTCATATTAGCGCTCGTAGTGGTGCTTAAGTGAAACAATACATTGACTCATATTAGCGCACGTAGTGGTGCTTAAGTGAAACAATACATTGACTCATATTAGCGCACGTAGTGGTGCTTACGTGAAACTCCGCATTGACTCACAATAGCGCTCGTAGTGGTGCTTAAGTGAAACAATACATTGACTCATATTAGCGCTCGTAGTGGTGCTTAAGTGAAACAATACATTGACTCATATTAGCGCACGTAGTGGTGCTTAAGTGAAACAACACATTGACTCATATTAGCGCTCGTAGTGGTGCTTAAATGAAACAATACATTGACTCACATTAGTGCTCGTAGTGGTATAAAAAGGTAAACTGCTAATCTAATCGATCGGATAACGATAAAAAAATGATTGTAACTTCTATATATATATATATATATATATATATATCAAATAAGAGTTTTGTCTGTACATTGCTCAGAATTTAAAAAGGATGGTATTTCTGTATCAGTCGTGTCCACAGTAACAAGGAAATGCACTTATTAATATTGCGTCATGTCTGTCTGTCTGTCTGTCTGTATGTACACGCATCAGAAGAAAACGGCTGAAAAGTATTTAATGAAAATCCGTATGCAAAGTCGGAGAATAAGTCACTATAATCTAGGCTATAAATAATTTTAATCCCGTTGAGTGAAATGGTAGTTTAGGGGAAGGCCTAAAATCTAATTCTCAATATTTATGTTCTTAATGGTCGTATCTTAATGTAAAGCCGGCCCCGTGGTGTAGGGGTAGCGTGCCTGCCTCTTACCCGGAGGCCCCGGGTTCGATTCCCGGCCAGGTTAGGGATTTTTACCTGAACCTGAGGGCTGGTTCGAGGTTCACTCAGCCTACGCGATTAGAATTGAGGAGCTATCTAACGGTGAGATAGCGGCCCCGGTCTCAAAAGCCAAGAATAACGGCCGAGAGGATTCGTCGTGTTGACCACACGACACCTCGTAATCTGCAGGCCTTCGCGCTGAGCAGCGGTCGTTTTGTAGGCCAAGGCCCTTCGAGGGCTGTAGTGCCATGGAGTTTGGTTTGGTTATCTTAATGTAAATCGGTATTCAAAGTAAGAAAATGCGTCGCTATAATCTAGGGCATAAATAATTGTATTCACGCTGAGTGAAATGGTAGTTCGGGGAAGGCCTAAAATTTAATTCTAAAATATTTGTTATTATTGGTCGTATCTTAACGAAAGACGGTAGGCGAAGTCGGGTAATAACTCGCTAAAATTTATGCCATAAATAATTGTTTTCAGGCTGAGAAAAATTGTAGTTTAGGGGAAGCCTAAAATTTAGTTCTGAAATATTGTTATTAATGGCCCTATCTTAATGAAAATCGGTATGCAAATTCGGGGAATAAGTCGCTATAATCTAGGCCATAAATACGTTTATTCACGCTGAGTAAAATGGTATTTTAGGGGAAGGCCTAAAATTTAATTCTCGACTATTCATGTTATTAGTGGTCTTATTGATATAAATACTACCTAACTAAAGTTACACACTATTAAATTTCCGATCGTTTGTGTCTTATACATTGTTACCGTACCGGCTATTATCACAGAGATATTCATGAATTTGAATTTTTCTTACAAGTCCATATCAGCGCAGAGTCACAAGAAAATTGGTAAAGAGAATTTAATGAAAATCGGTACGTGAAGTCGGAGAAAATGAACTACAGTCTACGCTATAAATAACTTCTAAGAAACCCTAATATCGCCAAGTCGAAAGAAAACTAAATGTGAAGGCCTACAATATAGAAAGCTCATAAAACTGATGAACAATAACATTGCATTGACCATCGTTTGTTGTGATGTGCTTTGTGTCTTCTGTTGCCACTCACCCCCGATAGATAGGATTACTGCTGCGTACCGAGTATTTTTTTAAAATTTGCCTTAAGTTGCACCGACACAGATAGGTCTTATGGCGGCGATGGGATAGAAAAGGGCTAGGAGTTTGAAGGAATTACCCTTGGCCTTAATTAAGGTACAGCCTAAGCATTTGCGTGGTGTGAAAATGGGAAACCACGGAATACCATATTCAGGGCTGCCGACAGTGGGGTTCGAATCCTCCATTTCCTAGATGCAAGCTCGCAGCTGCGCACTTCTAACCACATGGCCAACTCGCCCGGTGGTACCGAGTGTAACAGCCTGCCTGAATATTGGCGGGAAGTAGTTGAGAGTTAGACACTTTCTTCTTTATCATGCCATTCCTCTGGTTAATAAATTTTCTGATACTACTGGTACGTAACACATCGGTTCATCAAAGCATTCAAGTTATTCAATCCCTACTCTGAGGCACTCATTGGAATGAGCAGAGTGCGTATTTAACGGAATAAAGGCAGAGGAGTGCTTACGGCTGTCTGCGGCCTGGTCATTCCACTTCTGGAACGTTGGCCTCTTAGATCGGCACCGTAGTACTGTTCGTTAAAAGTGAGAAAATGTGCGGTTTTTCATTTGATCGAGTATTTTATGTGATAACATTGCTTTTAATCGCTGCTTTCCTACTGACGATTTTGTAATTATCTATGTTGACTTCAGTTAGGAAAACCACAAAGTCAGTCTCTGAAAATCCCGTAGCGAAGCACGGGTACATCAGCTAGTTTAGGAACAAATAAAGAATATATTCTCATACTTTCTTACATTTTATTGACCTAAAATTCGTAGGTCATATCCCTATTATGTTTTGAACATTGAATTGCTCTTCTGGAGGGATGCGGATGTTTCAAAATCTTTTATTTATGATACAATCATCCCGCAACACCTGTAGGTTGCCCAAGGACAAACAATAATAGATATACTGTAGATGAATGGATAAGCCCCACACGATATATTATGAGGTATGACATTGAGGCACGTCAATCATTTATCTGAGGTCCGTAGGCATGAAGATCATGATGGAATTCTTGAGGGTAGATATTATAGATGATATCTCTATTCACTCCAAAGGTATTGCAAAAGTTGACAAAAACTTAGGTATGGTTCTCAAGCACCTAATATCAAGCCGATTACTACTAAGCATGTATTTATGATTTCCTATAATGATGAAGTTGAGGTGAATGATTCAGAGCAGACTTTCCAATCTACAACCAAAACAATGTGTCTACAGACTGGAATAAACAAAGTCAAGAAAATGCGTATTAAAGTCATCCTTTAAGAATCAAGAAACCAAGAGGAATGCAAAGCCATGGGGCATACCGTTGAAGCAAGTAATCCGCACCTGAAAACAATCATTCCATACTCATTCATAGAACTGAGATTAATTATTTGGAGATAAATCACCAGATTGTATCACAGATATTCCCTGATATTTTAAGTTCCATTCTATTCGTTTGTCCTGTCTACCCGTTAAGTGGTTCGGTATCGAAAATGGCGTGAGCAAACAAAACCTTCTACCAGTAGATCGCTTAAATGACCAGACTTATGAAATATTTGCCGATATAAGTAGCTGTACGACCCATACGACACATTTGTTGTTTTTGTTATAATTTGCTTTACGTCGTACTGACATAGACTGCTCTTACGGCGACGATGGGATAGGGAAGGGCTAGGTGTGGGAAGGAAGCGACCCTGGCCTCAACTAAGTTACAACAAATACACTACAATACTGGAGACTTCCGAATTCTCCCGTACTAAATCGAGAGACATGTTGACAGTGGTGCACCTGGCGGCTCGACCTTAACACATTAATGACGGGCTACGTTAATTAACGTAGTTTCGTATTGGTGCGCGGGCGACCGGCTACGTAAATTAACGTTTTCTCACATTGCTTCATTCTTGTGTGATTTTCTCCTCTCCGCCGTATAGCCTATTAATCGAAATATTTAGTGTTGTTTACAAACTAGAGTCTTTGTTGATCGGAATTTAGATAGATAGATTCTTTCCTTGACAATGCTTTCGGCACAGAAAGTGTGGTTTCATAACACTCAGTACCGCGTGACCGAATGTATTGTCAGGTGTCAGCATAGCGCGCCGCGCCGTGGCAAAGACAGCTTGAAAAATGATGAAATATTTGGAGAATTGCATGCTGATAGTTTATCTGATGTCCCTAGTTATTGCGAAAGCGTAAGTATTAGTGATTGCGAGATGTGTGTCCGTCAACATCAAAATATACGCGTGGAAGTGAAAGTGTGACATTCAGTTCAGACGAGTCAGTTGACGGCGACAATAATACGAGTGAGGATGCTAGTGATAGTAGTGACAGTGAGGTTGATGGATGTACAAATAAGGATGAAAACAAAGTCCTAGAACCATTTACAGGTGTTACAGGTATTTATATTACATCCTACTTCTCATGCAAGGTGTGCTTCTGTTGCCAGTCCACAGGAAAGAATGGAGTAGCGCGCGCCCGGACAGCAATGTGTTAAGCATCAGGCGGTAAGACTGAAACTACAAAAATTGCTGAATAAAATTTATTGAAGTAATGAAAGTGAATAACGAGTGTTGCTTTGTACTACCACGAAAGTTGAATATTAATACTGATAGAAATAATGATTTCGTTTTGTCCAAATCTTTGGCTGAATGGTCAGCATGGAGGCTTTTGGTTCACAAGGTCCCGGATTCGATTCTCAGCTGTAACGGGGATTTTAATCGCAAATAATTAATTCTTCTTTCTCGGACACTGAGTGTTTGTGTTTGCTTGAAAACGTTTATCTTCATATTCAGACAACACACATTACTTCCAACTACCATAGAAACATGCAATAGTGATTACTAGACGTCGGATTTTTAGATGCTTAAATTTTATTTTATCTGCCTAAAACAGACTCTAAAATCGGTTTTAAAATATTTTTAGGCAGATTCAATTTTACGTATTTTAGTAGGCGTCAATTAAGATCTCTGTTGATTTGCTAAACTGTCTGAAAGCCGTTTGCATTTTCTTGAAAATAGAAAAGCAAAATGATTACAGCCGAAATAGTAAAGATATCATTTTATAACTGAACAACCCACCACTATAAGTTCGACTTCGCTAATTTTATCCATATCTTTATGTAATCATTTACAAAGTGAAATAACGTTAAATGTTCTTGAAAAGGCGGTGGGACGGCCCCCAAAAGCCCTCCATGGACGAACCGCCACTGGCCTACACGATTGTTAGGTAACACTGTGTCTGACACCCCATCCATACTTTACATCACTGCCTGCACGGTTGCTATGGTTACACTTCCGTCACACATTCTGTTGCGTCACGTTACAAAATTTTCGGATTACCCCCAGCCATAAGACATAGTTATGTCAAAAAATGTGTTAGCTGTCGGATGTTCAGCTGCTGATCTCTGGTGCTTTTCCCTTTGACAAAAACAGCATATTCATTGCGAGTCTGTGAATTTTGAATCAATAAGCTGGTGATAGTCTTCAGTATCTAAGTTGGTACGAAAACCTTTCAAATCAATTCTAAGATTGTATCTGCCTTAGTTGAAAGAGGTAGGCCACCCCCACTGCCATACAAATGGGAAATACATGAGTGACTGACAATTCTGAGTCCAAACTCTCCTTTGGAACAATGTGCAAACATATTAAGTTAACCTGCACACCACTTGGCTCGCCATTAGTTTGCACTGTGATGAGGGAAAGAGGTGGGAAGAGCATGTTTCAGAAATCCCGCAGTATTGCCGTCTTGCAGACTTGCACTGCACTTAAAATCCGTGTTTAATGGGGCGTCGCTGTGTACTCTCCCCCAGGCCGCTACTGCGGTGCTAACGGGGGTTGCTTTAATTCCTCGTAATTAAAAAGCTCGCTTTGCCTCCACCGCATGTTAAAGGGAGCACTCGCTAGCTAACTTGAATTATTTATTGGGCACGTCTTTTAATACCGTGCAAGGCTTCTCTGGCCGGAAACTTCCTTTAAGCACAAGATAAACCATTAAGACCTGATTTCTTTGGAAGCCATAACTCCCAAAGTTACTCTTAAGTTCTTTTTCCGAGTTGAACCGTGTTCTTGTTTTGTATACAGTACTTCATGTGCAAGTCGACGACGTTTCGAATACATTGCAGCAGGCATGTAAAGGGCTGTTTTCCTAGAGGCAGGTTTATCACGTCACGCCGGACGTAATGCGCTCGGTAAATGTAATGCGCCCAGCGCAACATAAAACGTTCAAGGTGACTGTTTTCCTAGAGGGCACACTAGGTTGTCAGTTGGGTTGCTATTTGCGTAATATTGTGTTCTCCAGAGTCATGGATCATTTTCAACTAAAGAAAAGGAAAGCACTGACGATGTTGCTCTTACTAGATTAGGAGATTGAGGATGATGAGGAGGAGTTCGTGCTTCGTAACTGGTCGAAAATAAGGAGGTTGGAAGATGGGATGTACAAGAAAAGAGCCGATGAAGGAGCATTTTAATAATTGCTGATTACAAAGCATTTGATGGACAAAGAGGAAAAATGAGAAATTCGCGTCCATTTTGCACCTCATTGAAGAAGACCTTTCATGTAATGTACTGTTAATAGATTACTTCTTTTTATGTAGGTGCTTACTTGTTGATCATAGTGCCGATATCTGCCCAAATAGTTTCTTTCTTTACGGTATGTTTGCACTCCTGGTTCTTCAGTTCCCACAGAATTGGATGACCACTATTTCAATTAATTCTTTATCTTCCGCAGCACTGAAGCGTGTAAGTTGTGTCACTGTGGCCAACATGTGTATGAACACGAACAATGAACAGACTGGTGATATCACGTGATGAACTCTGAATCCAAATAGTACGCCGGGCGCGAGACGCAATAAAGTCGTTCTAAACCAGTCGGCCAAACACGCCGAGCGTTTGTCGCTGGTGTAGGACGTGTTGCGCTCTGTAGGAAAACATCAGCACTACTTCTACATAGAGGAGTGGAGAACGTATTACGCTAGGCGCGTTGCGTCCGGCGTGACGCAACAAGCCAGTCTCTAGGAAAACAGCCCTTAATGGTCAAGCGCATGTCCGGCGAGCTGCGAGCGGGGTGTCTGTTAGGCTAGGGTCATACTCGAGTGATTTCGCTCTGCGTTGCTGCGAGAAATCGCGCCAAAAATGCACAGCACTAATATGGACGGGACCGGCCACACACAGCGTGATGTTCCGCCGCGAGGCACGAGACAAGGCGCGTCTTCAAGGTCCATTTTGTTTGCGTGATTTCCCGTTCAGTGCCTGGTCAAACTGGCGGAATGAAGACGCTGCGTTATTGTGCTCTTGTGTGAATATTGCGCGTGGTCCATCTGCGTTCGTTTTGTACTTTCATTTTGCAAAATGGAATTAGACAGTTAATTAATAATTTTGGAGGTTGACAAGTACCCGTGCATTTACAATACAAAGGAAGAGAGATACCTGGTTATCAGTAACGGGCGCTGTGTTGGGGAAGACATGGTTCTTTTGTTGATAGCATTTGTCAACAGACAGAAAATCATTTCAAATGAATTCACGGATATTCTGTAGTACCCAAAAATATATCTTTGTTTTCTTTTAGTTTATTGTGTAGGAGCATAGGTACATTGTCTACTCTATGACCTGTCACTTATTAAAAGATGTATCCAATATTTTTTGACGACGACGACGACGACCAGCCAACGTAGCACATAACGCAACAACGGTGTTGTTATTTAATGGAATCCCTTCCATATGCAGAGCAATGGCGATGCTTTGCTACTTTACAATATATAACACACTAACAAAATCACGCCGTGCAAATACGCAAGTATGGCCACGCGCCCTGTCGTCCAGCTACGTGAAAAACACGCAGAAATCCAGCGTAACAAAACGCAAGTGTGATCCCCCACCTTGCAGGTCGTCCAGCTGAGTGAAAAACACGCAGTAACGCAGCTAGAAATCAAGCAGATGTGGCCCTAGCCTTAGAAAACAGGGCAACCATTCCGGGTCAAAACTACCGTAACATTTTCCTCGTACAACTCTCATCTCGCATTGTCATTTTGTTACAAATGTCATGACCTGCCACCAGCTCGCGTACTGCGTGTACAACTTCTCTCCGTGTCGCACGCGTGCTAGCTCATTTCCAGACCGTGCGATATCTTACGGTGTGCGCATTTTGACATGCCTGCATTGCTGTATTCTTTGCCAGGTTGAATAATAATAATAATAATAATAATAATAATAATAATAATAATAATAATAATAATGGCGTATGCTCTCTGTAGAGGTCTGGTACAGGCCTTTTGTTTCTAGTTGACGGCCTGAAGGCAACATGCGTATCAGTAAGAAAGGGGTCCTACCTAAGATGAATTCTAATTAATGAAGGCAAAGCCAGCCCCGAGCTAGAGAAATTAATCAATTAAGGTTAAAATCCCTGACCCGGCCGGGAATAGAACCTGGCACCCCTGCAAACCATTTAACCATGTAGACTCACAGCGACTGAAATACCCTTACTCCGAAGTAATCAGTCTCGCCAGGCAGCCAGAATCAACCACGGAGGTTGGTCAATCTGCTTCGTCTTATGTAGCATCTCCTCCGCCCGGCTTCCACAAGCACTGGGTGGCATTATGAAACACATCGACGGTCTAGTTCTAATACCACGTAGGCTATTTGATAATGCTATTCTTATCCATTATCCTCCTTAAGACTGGCCACGCCTCCCAGCCACATATGGATAGGCAGTCCATCGGTACAATTTTCTTCGTGTTCATTTTCCTACACGTATGTGATTTTTCTACACGTATGTGTAAAGGAAAATGAACCTTACCGTATTGTAGGAATATGTGTTAGCGTGGCGTCCTTGTGCACTCCTACAGTATAATGCATTTAAGGCTCATTTTCCTTTACACACCCGCATAGGAAATGAGCACAACGAAAATTGTTCTTATATGGCTGGGAGGAAAATAATGCATAGGAAGAATATTGTCAGATACGTGGTATTAGAACTAGGTTGTCGATATGAAACATATCTCTAGTTCGACGGTCAGCTGGAATTTCCCGATGCTATTATTTACTTACGGGTCGTGATCTGACCTTCTCCTAAATTCATATTTTTCGGGTGTTTCTCAATTTGTATAGCCCCTCAGACTTTTCTTTCGAGATTACCGTTCGAAGGTACAAGAGAAACGACACATTAAGCCACAAGAGGAGGAGAGGGTAAGACGAGTAGCGTAAGAGGCAGCTCGAAGACGAGATGAAATGACTATGACAGAAGACATGAGGGAGAAGAGACTGCACGAGTAAGATGCACTGGACAGGAAGAAATGGAAGAGGAAATTTGGGAACAGTGACTCCTATAAGATTTGGGAAAAGCTGAAGAGGAAGTTTGCGCGGTACAGCTTGTAAAATCTTGGTTCTGTCAAATTAAACTTCTGTGGTTTGTTTCACAGGAATGCCCAGCTACAGTTAAAATTTCCGTGTTCTGGTTCTTGGTGTGACGGATACGTTCTTTAAGTCTGGTTGAAATCAGTCGCTTCGTTCCGCCTACGTAGAGATACCACAGCCACATTCAGTGTGGTAGACTCCAGAGGCCTGTAATTCTATTGTGTCTGTGACTGATTGCAGATAACGAGCTAACTTCCTTTGTGGTTTGTAAATGATCTTGATGTCACATTTTCTTAGTATCTCCTCAAATCTCGTCTGTCGTGTTTCTGATGTATGGAAGTATCGCTGTCTTCGGATGGGCTGGTTTCTCCTCCCCTGCATTATATTCCAAAGTAGCTGAGCTTCACTTAATATAATAACTAGGTTTCGATGTTAAGGAAAATTCATATTGCATTTCTGTGGCCATTTTACCCAAAATCTGAAAAATAACTCTGAATGATTGGTCCCTGACCCCTTTTAAAGCAATTTAAGCTGCATATAAATGCATATTTCATTTGTTTTTGTTGCTTTGGTCATATTTTGCTCATTTTAGTGAAATAAGGTCATATTTCGGTCTATTTCGAGCATTTTCTTTTTGCTATTGGTTTATTTCGCACCGACACAGGCAAGTCTTATGGCGACGAAGGGATAGGAAAGGCCTAGGATTGGGATGAAAGCGGTCGTAGCCTTATTTAAGACACAGCCCCAGCATTTGCCTGGTGTGAAAATTGGAAACCATGGAAGACCATCTTCAGGGCTGCCGACAGTGGGGTTCGAACCCACTATCTCTCGGATGCAAGCTCACAGCCGCACGCCCCTAACTGCACGGCCATCTCGCCCGATGCATTTATATTTAAATTGAGGCGTCATTTTTACCAACGTACATGTTATCTGCGTCGATTTTGAAACACAGAGTTTCAAAATACTGTAGAAGATGCATTTTTCTTTATTTTTCCCCAAACAGATAGGTGGCAGGTTTAGAAAACATGATTTCGAGAGCGAGTTGGCCGCGCGGTTAGGGCCGCGCAACTGTGAGCTTTCATCCGGAAGATAGGTGGTTCGAACGCCACTGTCGGCAGCCCTGAAGGTGATTTTCCGTGGTTTCTCATTTTCACATCAGGCATATGCTAGTTCTGTACCTTAATTAAGGCCGCTTCCTTCCCATTCGTAGGCCTTTTCTGTCCTATCGTCGCCATAAGACCTATCTGTGTCAGTGCGACGTAAAGCAAATTGTAAAAAAAAAAAAAAAAAAAAAAAAACATGATTCCGAGAAAGAGATGCTCTACGAAAATACACCGACAGATAACAAAAAGCATGCTAATACATTTTTGGTTGGTTATTTTTTAGGAAAACAAAATGAGAACTCGGCTTCAGAGTTATTGAGTGAATGTATGTTTTTCTTAACCTAAAGAAGCTGTGCCAGTTTGCATGATTAAATGTGTCTGCTGTATTATCGCTTATCACTTTTTATTACGCTTAATGTTAGTAATACTTTGAGACTTGCTACCTATCCCTAACATGCATAAGGGAGGCTAAAACTGAGTTTTCGGTGAAAAAAGTAAAAATTATCGACTTTTCAATTTGTACATATTATTGTACGCCGGACTCCTGCGGATCATTTGGCGGTGGTATTTTTCCGGTTCCGCCATTTTTAAAGTACATTTTCAGGTATTTAAAATGTTCCAGCTGAACCAATTTGGTTTCAAATTCCATGAGAATTTCATGGGTTGTTAACACCTGTATTGTCTTGATATTAACAGAAGGAATTTTTTATAATATAAAAAATTCTTCCGGGCTGTTATGCCGTGGTCCACTCCTCTCGCTTCTCCCAGACGTTTCGACTACTGCTGCGGTAGTCATCTTCTGCGGCGTCGTGTAGATACGCTCTCCTGTATCCCGCGGGCGACTGCAAAAGTTGTTTTTTCTTTTCTAGTGAGATCAAGTATATGGGAGCCCCAGGGCGAAAAAATATGCCCTCTTACTCATCTGTTTCCGTGGTTACCTGATGAGGCAGAAAAAGTCGCGAGTTACCTACACTGGCGGGGGAAAAATCACTCTTTCCCACCGGAGAAGGTGGGGCAGAATTGAAACCCCCTCATCGCTGGGCCATAACATGATGTCAACTAGGAAGTGGGTCAGTCTTATTGAAACAGAATTTTGTACCTTTTAGTGTTTACCTGAACTTATGTCAAATTTGGAAGAGGCCGAAACTACAATTTGGAGTACAGGAGCCAAGGGCCGCGGTGGCGGTAACGGGTGGTTGGCTTCTTGGTCCTGATGACCCGTTTTAGCAAGGAAATCCCCGTATCATTCGATTGCGCCAGGGTAATCCGAGATCTTGTCATCCTAACCTGCTTGAAAATCTGTTGCTGAACAGTAGGTATTTGGAGATTCTGCCGAATCTTTAAGTTAGAGGTGTACCATGGTGAACCGGTCATGCGCCGCAGCACCTTGTTCTGGAACACCTGGAGTCGCCGAATGTGCGTCTTGGCCATGTAGCACCAGGCCTCACAGCCGTAGAGAAAGATGGGGCGAATGCACGCAAGGTACAAATACCTCTTGATGCATCCCCCGAGGTGCCTATTCAGTAGCAGAGGGCGCAATGGTACCGTTCTGGCGTTGGCTCGCTGTAATGCCTGGTCCACATTCCATCTCCAGGTTAAGGCTTTGTCCAGGATCATACCAAGGTACTTGACACGGGTCAACCATGGCAGCTCAGTACGCCGGATTTTAAGATGACAAAACCTCGGACGCCGCTTCGAAAAGAGGATCGCCTGGGTTTTGTCCGGATTAATTTTGACCTTGTTCTTGGTACACCAGGATAGAAATTGGTTGATCCAGGCTTGCATTTTCGCCGTGGCATCACAATATCTTCGCTGAGCGGTATAAACTGCAATGTCATCAGCGTATTGTTGTATTTCTACACCTGCTACCTTGGGGAGATCGTTCACATATAGGGCGTACAAGGTTGGCGATAGTGCTCCTCCCTGAGGCACTCCTGCCAATAAGCGCCGAGGGGTGGAGTTCTCACCATCGCAGGTGACAAAAAACTGTCGATCTCGAAGATAAGATTGGAGAATTTTGACAAGATAGAGGGGGACTTTGTATAGTTCCCCCAGTTTCACGATTAGATTGTCGTGCCAGACGGTGTCAAAAGCTTTATCAACGTCAAAAAATACCGCTGGCACGCTACGCCGTAATGTGAACGATCTCGTAGCATATTGGACCAGGCGCAATACCGCCAATGGAGCTGAGCGTTTGGCCCGGAAACCAAACTGCTCCGGTCTCAATATCCTACTGGATGCAAGGTAACTATTGAGGCGATTGAGAATAAGTCTCTCGAAAATTTTGGACAAGTGGGAGAGAAGACTGATAGGGCGGTAATTTTGCGGGAAAAGTCTGTCTTTCCCCGGCTTAGGAATCAGACAAATCTTTGCCGTCTTCCAGGCCGTGGGGTAATAACCCAGGGAAAGGCAGGCCGTAAAGAGGGCAGCTAAAAAGGCCACAGCCCTGTAGGGGAGGGACTTGATTTCTTTAACGGCGACCCTATCAGCCCCGGGAGACTTATTCTCATTAAGTCCTTTAATACACCGGCGGACCTCCGCAGGTGTGATGTCAGTCACAGTGTCTCGTGGCGTCCTACTTTGCCTGAGAGCTGAAGCTTTTCGTTCAATCTGTCGGTCGGTACGGTCGTCATCGTGGCGGGTGTAGTGTACTACACACTGACTCTCGATCGAGTCAGCGAAAGCTTCAGCTTTCTCCAGGGGGGAGAAGACGAGACCCCGTTGGCCATGAAGTGCACGACGGGGCTCTCGTGTTCGAGTCAGACTACGAGTAACCCTCCAAAACTCGCGGTCTGAGTCGTTTTCTGTGAGAGTGCGACAAAGTTCTTCCCACTTTTCAATCTTGTGTTCCAGCAGCCGTTGGCGGACGACACGGGCAAGTTCCTGATATTCTGCCTTGTCATCTGGGTCGCGATAGAGTTGCCATCTCTTCCGATAAAGATTTTTAATCTTGATCAAATCCTTGAGGAGATCTGGAAGACCCTCCTCAACTTGGGGACTACTGGCCGAACGAGAATTTCGGGCAACTTCGTGGATGTGTTTCCTGGCGTTGAGGATCTTACGAGTAAGATGCTCAACGGCCCGGTCAACATCACCTCGGGAGCGTATGTCGAAAGGTTTAAAATTTCGATCCACATGTTTCCTGAACTTGTGGTAGTCCAAGTTGACGTGAGGGATCGAACGAGTGGGCCCCTCCAGTCGCTCCCAGACAAGATTGAAAACAATGGGATTGTGATCCGAATTCAACTCATGGGGAACAACGAAATCAATAGTGCTGCTGTAATATTTAGATACTGTCACATCGATGACGTCAGGTAACCCATTAGCCGGGTATATTGTGGGCTCTGTAGGAGCACACACCTTGACGTCACTGTCTCTCATGTAAGCACTTAGTATTCTCCCCCGAGGATTGGCTACCCTAGAGTTCCAGTCGGGATGCTTGAAATTGAGGTCACCAGCCACTATGGTGGGTACGTGGCCAGGGTTTTCCAAAAGAGCATTTAGTTCCACCAGATTAAAGGGTGCATTAGGCGACAAATATGCTGTAAATATGCGATAATGATAGTCCCGATGTCGGATTTCAATCCCGAGAGATTCCAGTACGGAGTGGGGGAGGGGGTCGAGGACGTGATGGGTAAGACTAGACTTAACCAGCACAGCAACACCCCCACCCTGCATCCCGACTCTGTCTTTCCGGTAGACTACCATATTCTTAATTTTGAAAGGCATATGCTCTTTTAGAAACGTCTCGCCCAGTAGCATGATGTCTAGGTTATGGTCAGAGATAAAAGCCTCAAGCTCATACCTCTCACCGACAACGCTTTGACAATTCCAAGCACCAACCCTTAAGTCCATAGTACGTGGCGTCTGTCGCGTCGTCTAAGGGGCTGAGAAATACCGCATAGCGGCATCAATCAGCACCATGATCTTGTCAAATGTGCTAGTGCACGTGCTCAATTTAGTCAGAGTCTCCCTCAGGATAGGGATGAGTCTAGAAAAGTCGATTTGCCGAAGCAAAGCAACGATGTCAGCTAAACCACCGAGGTCAGGGAAGGAGTTTCCAGTACTACTAGGGGAGGGAGTGGGAGCTGGTGAGGGGGCAGCAGCGCCACCGAAGAGGCTCGCGAACGAGACCCCCTCGGTCACAGGTTTTGAGGGTGGCAGTGCACTCTTCTTCTGGGCTTTAAGCTGCACTGCGGTTTTCTGTTTCGTGACAGCCTCTCGAAAGAGGTTGCACCCTCTCCACGAAGCTGGGTGTTCCCCCTGACAGTTCGCGCACTTGGCGGGAGCCTCCGGTTTGAGCGGGCAGGCCGCAGCCAAGTGGTTCTCTCCACACTTTACACATCTCAAAGGCATTTTACAATAGTTGGCAGTGTGCCCCAATCTCTGGCACTTGAAACATTGGGAAGGTCCTTCCCTGCCTCGGTATGCCTCAATCTTTACCTTGGACCCACACAAGTACTGAACTGAGTAGATAGTTTTAGAGAATTCCTCATTTGGAAGCGTGACACTGATTACGCTTAGAGGGATAACCTTTTTTGTGGTGGCATCCCTTCTGGTATATTGGTATATATCCTTAGGTTGGTAGCCCAGCGCAATCAGGTCCTCCCTAACCCAATCGACATCAACTGTTGATACGATATTCCGGATTATGACCTTCAACAGCCGCTGTGAGGGCAGCTGGTGAGTGTAAAAATTTGCATTGGCGGTGTCGAAATATTTTATCAACAGTTGGTAGTCCTGCTCGTTATCGACATGATACTTTAGGGCGTCCTTGGTGTTGATGACCCGAAGGTCGCCAGAGCACCGCTGTCTCAAATATTTGAAATGCTGCTGATAGTTGGTCTTATCAAAGACAACTACCGGCGGCAGCGACTTTTTCTTGGCAGGGGGGGGGGGCCGTGGTGTCCATATGCTCGACCTCTCCACCAGGAGCGGTTGTCGTGGCAGTCCCATTCCCGTCACACACAGACGGTGGTGTCGCCGAACGGGAGGCGCTGGTCGAGGGGGCGGCCTCAGTCGCCGTCCGGGGAGTAGGCGACTGGGCAGGCACTAGTGCCTCTGGACCGTTGCTACCACTGGTGGGTAGGGCCGAAAGAGGTGCGTATGAATTTAGATCTCTATTATAAACTAAGGTTTGGCCATTGGCAGTCCGTTTCTTTAAAACATACCGAGGTTTGGATTTGCCTTTAACTTTCCGAGCCGTTTGCCATTGATTATCATTATTAGCAGCTTTGGCGGCAGCAAAAGAAGCCAATAATTTAGCCTGTTCTTCTAGAGTGGTATCTGATGGTAGAAAAGTAATCTTAGAGGTACTGGTAGCGGGACCAGAGACCTCCGTCAACTTTACCGTTCCCGAGTCCATGTCCGTAGCCGGAGTCGTCATCTGGGTAGCCGGGGCCCGTTTCCTCTTGGTGTCCCCGCCACCAGGCGGGGGACCATCCGTAGCCATGATTGGGTTGCTCACTCGGAGGGGTCAGCCAATCGCAGCGCGAGGTGAATGTCCAGCAACCCGCAACACTCCGTACTCGCCCGTCAAACACTAAGCGCGCACAACACACAGGTAGATCCGTACTCAACAGCAGTAAGATCGCGAATCGCAAAAGTTGTTTGGGAAGCAGCTGTATTTATATGTAAGTGTGTAGCCTCCAATTGGTTCGCGCTGTGCAAACCGACATCTGATTGACTATCTGAAAGCACGACCTCCGATTGGGTCGCGCCGAGCAGCTTGACGTTTGGTTGGCTATCTGAACACACGACCTCTGATTGGTTCGCGCCGGGCATGGATTCTGACTGGGTCGCTCCGAGAAGTCTGTCGTCTGATTGGATCTCGGAGTGCACGACCTCCGATTGGGTCGTGCCGAGCAATGGATCCTCTGGTTGGTTGACTGTAATGTCCCTGATCTTAGTAAACTTCGGCCGTGCGTTATATAAAGGGGTGTACCAGGCCTTGCTGAGTGCACTACCTTTGTGGGTCGAAGGTAACCATTGAGGCATACCGTGGTCGGGAGGGGCCCTCCCAATGTTATAAATGCCAGCGGCTGGGTCACACAGCCAATTATTGTCGTATGGCCTTGCGCTGCGTTAAGTGCGGCGACAACCACTTGGCTGCTGCCTGTCCGCTTGCCCCGGAGGCCGCGGCCAAGTGTGTAAATTGTGGAGGGGAGCATCCCGCTTCCTGGCGTGGCTGCCGCCTCTTCACGCAAGCCATTGAGCAGAAGCAGAATGCAGAGCGCTTGAAAGCCCTGAAGAAGAGTGCTCTGCCGCAGTCTCGCCCTGTCACCACGGGGGTTACTTTTGCGAACGTCCTTGGTGGCAACACTAACCCCTCCTCACATACCCCCCCGGACGCTGGGACACCCCCTCTCGACCTAGGTGGTTTAGCTGATATTGTTGATCTGTGTCGGCAGATCAACTTTAGTAGACTCATCCCTATTCTTAGGGATACTATGACGCAATTGAGATCGTGTACAAATACACTTGACAAAATAGTGGTGCTGATTAATGCTGCTGTGCAGTATTTCTCAGCCCCCTAGACAGACGCGCCTGACGCCACACACAATGGACTTGACAGTTGGTGCGTGGAATTGCCAAAGTGTTATCGGTGAGAGGTACGAGCTTGAGGCTTTTATCTCTGACCATAACATTGATATCATGCTACTGGGTGAAACATGGCTAAAAGAGCATATGCCCTTTAAAATAAAAAACATGGTAGTTTACCGGAAAGATAGAGTCGGAATGAAGGCGGGGGGTGTGGCCGTGTTGGTGAAGGCTTCCCTGACCCATCACGTGCTGGATCCCTTGCCCCATTCCGTACTCGAATCACTTGGCATCGAAATCCGACATCGAAACTACCATTACCGTATTTTTGCCGCTTACTTACCGCCTTCAGCGCCCCTCCATCTTGCCGATCTCGATGCTCTTTTAGACAACTCCGCTCGTGTTCCCACCCTGATAGTCGGTGATCTCAATTCCAAGCACCCCGACTGGAACTCTAGGGTGGTCAATCCTAAGGGTAGAATTCTCAGTCAGTATATGAGGGATACAGACGTTCTGGTATGTGCTCCTGTTGAGCCCACCATTTATCCTGCGAATGGTTTACCGGACGTCATTGATGTGACAGTTTCCAAATTTTATAACCGGACTATTGACTTTCTAGTCCCTTCCGAGCTAAATTCTGACCATAATCCCATTGTGTTCAACCTTGCCTGGGACCGTTTTGATGCGCCGTCTCGTCCCACCCTTCGTGCCGACTTGGATTATTCCAAGTTCCGCTCTCATGTGGACAAAAATTTGCACCCATTTGACCCTCGCAGCCGGGATGAGGTCGACCGGGCTGTTGAGCATCTTACTCGTAAGATTCTCAATGCCCGGCGGCACGTTCAAGATGCTGCTCAAAATTCTCGTTTGCCTTCTGGTTCACATGATGACGAAGGTCTTTCCGATCTCCTCAAGGATTTGATCAAGATCAAAAATAGCTACCGGAAGAGATGGCAGCTCTACGGCGACCCCGCTGACCGGGCTGAATACAAGGAGCTAGCCAAGGTCGTCCGCCAACGCCTGCTGGAACGCAAGATTGAACAATGGGAGGACCTCTGTCGCACTCTCTCTGACAACGATTCCGACCGCGATTTCTGGCGGGTAACTCGCGGTCTGAAGCGGCAACGGGAACCCCGGCGTGCGATCCATGGCCGTCGGGGTCTCATTTTCTCCCCTTTGGAAAAAGCTGAGGCCTTCGCTGACTCGATTGAGAGTCAGTGTGTACCCCACGATACGCCTGACGATGATGACGCTACTGAACGACTGGTAGCCCGCAAGGCCTCAGATTTTCGGCTAACTAGGACGCCACGTGACCAAGTGAGTGACGTAACACCTGCGGTGGTCCGCAAGTGCATCAAACGGCTAAACGAGAATAAGTCTCCCGGGGCTGATAGTGTGACTGTCAAGGAACTTAAATCCCTCCCCTATCGAGCAGTAGTCTTCCTTGCTACTATCTTCACAGCCTGTCTTTCTTTGGGTTACTTCCCTTCGGCCTGGAAGACTGCCAAGATGGTGGTCATTCCTAAGCCGGGGAAGGACAGGCTGTTCCCGCAGAATTATCGACCTATCAGCCTTCTTTCTCACTTTTCCAAAATTTTCGAGAGACTTATTCTTCATCGTCTCACGGGTTACCTTTCTACCAGTAATATACTGCGACCAGAGCAGTTTGGTTTCCGGTCCAAACGATCAGCTCCCCTAGCGGTTTTACGCTTAGTCCAGTATGTTACGGGATCGTTCAATATACGGCGTAGTGTGCCAGCGGTATTTTTAGATGTCCAAAAAGCTTTTGACACCGTCTGGCACGACAACCTCATCGTCAAACTCGTGGAACAATTTCAGGTTCCCACTTATTTGGTCAAAATTCTTCAATCCTACCTTAGGAATCGGCAATTTTTTGCTATTTGTGAAGGTGCCAAATCCACCCTTCGGCAACTCCTTGCGGGCGTGCCACAGGGTGGAGCCCTTTCACCTCTCCTCTACGCCGTGTACTTGAACGATCTCCCGAAGGTTCCTGGTGTGGAAGTTCAACAGTTTGCGGATGACATCGCAGTTTATACCGCTCAGCGACGATATTGCGATGCCACCGCCAAACTTCAAGCTTGGATCGACAAATTTTTATACTGGTGTACCAAGAACAAGGCAAAAGTAAACCCGGACAAGACCCAAGCAATTCTGTTTTCGTACAGACGGCCGAAATTTCGTCATCTTCACATTCGTAGTAGAGAGTTACCATGGCTGAGCAAGGTGCGGTACCTTGGCTTGATCATCGATAGGGGCCTCACCTGGAGATGGAATATAGACCAGGCCCTCCAGCGGGCGTACGCCCGGGTGGCGGCCTTGAGCCCCCTTCTCTTTAACAATCACCTAAGTATTAGGGTCAAGCGGTCCCTTTACTTAGCGTGTATCAGGCCCATTATCCTCTACTGTTGTGAGGCCTGGTGCTATATTCCAAAGACGCCTCTAGGTCGTCTCCAGGTGCTTCAGAGCAAGGTGCTTCGCCGCATGTCCCGCTCTCCATGGTACAAGTCCAATCTTTGCATTCATCGTCAGCTTCAAGTTCCTACCCTGTTTGAACAGATCAAGAAGGTGGTAAATATGACGAAGTCTCGGATTCTTCTTTCCCAGTCGAGCGACGAGGGCATCGCTCTGCTAAAAAGGGTAATCAGGACCAGGAAACCCAATACTCGTTTCAAGTACCGGGGGCCCTGGCTCCTGTACAACAAATTTTAAGTTTCGACACCGTTTATTCACACGTTCTAAATTCTGTTTCTTGAAAGGACCCTTCTCCCTTGTTAACACCTGACGTCACGTAGCGATGAGGGGGTTTTCAGTTCTGACCTGCCTTTCTCCGGACAGGACAGAGTGATTTTTCCCCCACCAGTGTAGGCAAAAAGCGATTTTCCTGGCTCATCAGGGATTCCACGGACACCGATGAGTAATAGGGCACTATATTCGCCCTGGGGCTCCCATTGACTCGCTACCTTGGAAAAAAAAAGCCTTGCTGAGTTTCAGTCCTTCCTCCTTTCTATGAAAGTTATCTGGATGTTTATGTATTTCGATTGCTTCCCTGTAGAGACGGGCGTGAAAGTGGGATGTTGTGGCCAGTATGTCAGTATCCTCGTAACGGATCTCATGATTTCCGTCAAGCAGTGCATGCTCCGCTACTGCTGATTTGTCGTATTGTCCCAAGCGACAATTCCTTTCGTCCTCCGTCAGGCGAGTATTGACACTTCTGCCAGTCGTGCCAATATAAACAGCTCCACAGCTGCAAGGTATCCTATAGACCCCAGTAGATGTTAAAGGGTCACGTGGATCTTTAGCAGAACGTAACTTGTTTCGTAGCTGTTGGGTCGGCTGAAAAATGGTTTTAACTTCGTGACGTTCAAGGAGCCTTCCAATACGATCCGTGACGTCCCGTATATACGGCAAATAAGCGATACCTTTCTTCCTGGGTTCTTCTCGCTTACTATTCGCTGGCTGTCTTCTGGGGTGGAGTGCTCTCCTGACCTCTTGTACCGTGTAGCCATTGGTTTGTAAGGCTAGATCAAGATGCCGTAGTTCCTTCTCGATGTACTCTGGTTCACAGACACGAAGGGCGCGATCCACCAAAGTCTTTATCATGGCGCGGTTCTGCCCAGGATGGTGATTCGAAGTTTTGTTTAAATATCGGTCTGTGTGTGTTGGTTTTCGGTATACTTGATGCCCTAGGGATCCATCATTCTTCCTCTTCACCAGCACGTCCAGGAAAGCTAATTCTCCATCCTTTTCCTTCTCCACAGTGAATTGTATACGAGGATGAATACTGTTCAGATGTGTAAGAAAACCGTCAAGTGCCTCCTCTCCATGTCCCCATATTACAAAAGTGTCATCAACAAAGCGGAACCAACAGCTTGGTTTGTTTACAGCAGTCTGCAGGGTTTCCTCTTCAAAGAACTCCATATAAAAATTAGCAATAACAGGGCTAAGTAGGCTTCCCATGGCAACACCGTCTGTCTGTTCATAAAATTCATGTTTCCATTGGAAAAATGTCGTCCTAAGTACATGTTCAAATAAAACTATTGTCTCCCCTGCAAAGAGATGTTGAATATGTTCAAGAGTATCCTTGATTTGTACCATAGTGAACAGCGAGACGACGTCAAAACTAACAAGTACATCCCCCGGTTGTACTCGCAAGTGTCGCAATCTGTTTATGAAATGGGCCGAGTCTTTGATGTGTGAGTCCTTAGTCCCTACGTAAGGTTTCAGTAAATTGCTTAAATATTTTGCGACTTCATAAGTTGGAGAGCCAATGGTACTAACGATGGGACGAAGAGGGACGTCTGGCTTATGGACCTTAGGAAGACCATATAGTCTTGGACACAAGGCTTCTGATTTCTTCAGCTTCTTCTGTTCTTCTGGTGAAATAGAAGATTTCTTAACCAGAGTATTGGTCTTGCGCAGGATACTCATAGTCGGGTCACGGGGAAGTTTTTTTGTAGATCGATGGATCAAGAAGTTCTTTGATTTTATGTTCATAATCCATGGTGTTCAAGATAACAGTAGCATTACCTTTGTCAGCTGCTAATATGATAATACTTTCGTCGGCTTTTAAATCCTTTAGAGCAAGCCCCTCCTTCTTGCTAAGATTACGTTTTGGTAACTTGGCCTTGCAGAGTATCTTGGAACAGTCGTGATGTATTTCCTCGGAAACCTCTGGCGGCAACTGACGTATTCCTGATTCTATGTTGGAAATAATATCTTCTATTGGGATGGTCGCCGGTGTAACAGCAAAATTGCCTCCTTTTGCAAGAACAGTAGTTTCATCTTCTGTTAAACAACGGTTAGATAAATTAACGACTGTCCGGGCAGTGTCCACTCTGTCGATCGGATCCCTCGTCCTCATATTGCCACTTACGCGTTCGTACTTTTTCTTCTGCCGTAGCGTATCCTTCTTCTCCTGATGTACCATGGTGTTGTAAGTAATCCTGTCAATTCGGTCCCAGTCACTCCAGTGCATCGAGTTGCCTGTCGTCAAATGTAGTGATAAAAGCCTTTCATCATTGAGGGCCAGTTCTTTACGAGTAAAATGAATACGTTCCCTAAGAAGGGCTTGTTCAGTCCTGTTATAAATTCTGTGTGCCGAAGCCCTCACCATCGGAAAACGTGCATTGGGATATGACAATCCAACGTGCTGTCACCAGGATTAAATGCATAGAGTCGCTGTCGCTAGGCAACGTACATAAGATAGGTAGAGAACACAATATTCAAGGAGCCATTTTACGTCCAGGACGTAGGAAGGTGCTTTAGGTCTTAAATGGTGTGAGGGCATACGACGGTGTGGATGATGATTCGTTCGTCGGTTCGGGACGTTAAATCTTGAGCTATTCTAGAGCAGTGGGCTATGTGCCGGCGGCGGGTTTCATCCTCTTCATTCTTGCTATCATATTGTACCGGTAACGGCGGTACAAACTAAGTCCCCGTCATAGAAATTTTAAAACTTACGTGTTACGCTCCGGGCCGCTTACGAAGGACTGACTGGGCGGCCAGCAACAGCTGTGCGCATGTGACGTAGTGAGTGGGTGACGTCACAGCATGCCTCGCCGCACTACAGAGCCTAGACTGATGTAGAATGTTCTTCGAGTTTCGACGGGTAATAACTTTTCCCACGATAATAATTGAACAAATTGAACAACATCACCATATAACTTGATCCCTTAGCTATGTTCCTGCCGAATTTCACGTGAATCTGACTTGGGACGATAAAGTTATGGAACAAGGGGTGGAGGCCCGGATCAGATATACAGTAAATACGTACTGCTTCGCTCAGCAGACCAGTGTGTGTTCCAGCATGTTAGAGTGCGCTGCAGTGTGTTACAGCATGTTGCCAGAGTGTGATGCCAGTGTGTGGCCGGAGTATCTATGTGCACGCTAGACTGTAGTGTTCGCACAGTCGGTTCGCGGGCACCGTGATCGAGCGTGAAGCCGCTATTAAGTTTCAAGTCCGTGGACTTTAACCTAATCGTGTTGAATATGGACTTATGCAGATTTCTTTATACTGTGACAACTTTTTACTCGGATAGGACGTGAGATGAATTGTGTATCGTCTGGACATTATCTATTGACTGTTACTCTATACGAGTATCTAAGACTCGCAAACGTTTTCGAGTGCTCGAAATTGAAGTTTTATGTTATAGACAGGACTTAGAACTGATTGCTCCTTACCGAGTACTAAATACTTCGAGTTGTAAGACTGTGTTTGAATCCAAATTTAATTTACCATTCCATGAACTGTGTCAATATTTTAGGTCATGAACTGTGAACTGTGCATGTGTGAACAGTGCATTTCAATTCTAATAAACAGCACATTTCAATTCTGCGAACATTCAGTTTACGAACAGTCGAACCAAGGACTGTCAATAGTCGATTAATTTCGTCTTTTGATTTCATGTTATTTTCAATACGTGAATGAGTTCTAATTCATGAGTGGAACATCTTTATTTTCAATGAATTATGTTGAACAGTGCTTCAAAGAACTAAGTCATGCGGCATTACCTTACGTTGTACCAAGTGCCACAAACTTTAAGTGACTCTGTTAAACTCGACGATAAGTTTCGAGTGGACTTTTATTTTATGAGTATTAACTTACATGCTTATTCGAGTCTAGTGGCATTCTTTCACTTAACACGGGACAAAATTGAGTGACATTTCACCGTGTGATAAAGATACATTTTGTGTTTGAACTTTGTTAAAACCATTTATAAACGTTCCTCTCATCTGTGCAAAAGCAGCCTTTACATTAACTCGCTCCAGGTCTTAACGATGTTCATTCATGTTCACCATTCACAAGGACTACCTCAACGCCATTCATTAACGTCGCATGGATCTTCAAGACATCGAATGGATTTTCTAGAACTTCCATGTGGGGACGAATGGTGGTTCGCTGATATGGAAAATGGAGCTGCCGGAATCCAAGGACATCGCCAGTCATAGGACGAGGAACATTTTCCGCTGTACAGAGGTGACATTACTTTCAATTTCTTAATAAACTCTGGAAAAGAATTTTTAAGATTTATTTAAACAAACCCTCTCCCTCTGTATGCACTTCAACGAATGGTACACGCCCTGCGTTTCATCTCTACCGAAGTACCACATTTACTGTTACAGAGGAGAGGGGGAGAAATTGGCGCCTCAGTCGTGTCGGGGCCGATTTGGAGTGCAGTAGAATTAGAAATTAGCGCTTCAGCAATATCAGAACTTAATTATGAGTGCAGTAGAAATTAAATTGACACTTAACCATTCTAGGCTCAATTTTGAAGTACTAGTAATAAATTATCAAGTGCAGTGATAGACAAAATCGCACTAAAATCGTGTGAATTAACAATTTAATTCAGATACATTTCCAGTGCTTTGTGTGGAATAGCTATTAACATTCCAGTGAACTTTCTAACAAGATTTAATTTTTCTTCTATAAGAAGTGTTATCAATGATATGGCATAATTTTTGTGTGTTTAAATGTCTTGGAGATTTTTCTTTTTGAGAATGTTTGAATTACTTTGAACATGAACTTTTAACCATTGGACAATAATGGTGATATCTGAATTCTTTTCAAGTGGTTTATGATTTTCTTGTTGCTTGGTTTAAATACATTACCGTCAAAATGGAAAATATTTTAGCTGCTATTGAAGCTCTTAAGATTAGCTTAAATGAACGGATCGCCGAATCGCAGGCTCAATTAAGTACTCGTGTTACTGAGATTAACACTCGTATTGATGAGGCTAATTCTGCAACTGCAGCCAACTTAGAAAGTCGTATCACACAAGTAACTAAAATAATTAATACCAAGTTTACCGAAGTTAATGCTAATTTGGAACATAGGCTTACTAAAGCTGGTTCTGAGATTGAAAAACGATTCTCAGAAACTAATGCGAAGATTAATTCTAAGTTTACGGAGATAAATGAACGCCTCACCCGTGACTTAGAAACAGTAAAACAGGACCTTAAACTGCAAATAGTTGAAGACTTAAAAGCTTCGTTTCCCACCTCACATCAATTCATTAAGGAAGTTGAAAGCTTAAAGGCTGAATTTAAAGAATCTCATGGACAGTTATCACAGGCACAAGCAAAAATAGCCTCTATTCAGGATAACATCCATGAATCTTTTAAGACTAACTTTCAGAAAATAAGTAATGAGGTTAATTTACTTAAAACAAAGCAGGAGGAAACAGATAAGCATGTAAAAACCCAATTAGATAGCGCACATACTCAAATCATTCGCATAGGCCGCGACGTAAATGAAGTGAAGCAGGACCTCGAAAAGGAAGTCCAGAGCGTGGATAACTCCATCCGTGGACAAGTTAAGACTATCAAGGTCGAATTGAAAGGAAAAGTAGAGACGATTGATAATAGAATCTCTCAGGTAGAGAAGGAGGTATCTACACACCAGTGGCAAGGGTCTAGCGGAGATACTTCTAGCATTTCCACAGTTTTAAAATTATCAGACGATAAACCTGCAAAAGTTTCCGGAAAGAAAGAGTACACAGCGAAAGAATTCCTTCTCAACATTGAAGAGTACTTTCAAGAGAATAAAGTACGATCCGATCACCAATTGAGGATAGCTTCTAGATTATTGGAATGGAAAGCACTAAATTGGTACACAGCATTTAAATTTAACATTAAAACCTATGATGAGTTCAAGGAAGCCTTGTTGAAGAGGTTTTGGAATTCAGAAATTCAACATTTCATTAAGCTACAGTTGTACTCCAGGAGATACAACACAGCTATTAATTCTTCACGATATTCTGATTTTCTCATTTCTCAATTAAAGAAGATGCAATTCTTTGATCCTCCTTTGTCAGGAGTTAATACAGGTAGTAACTTCACAATTTCCGGCGCATGTACAAGAAATTCTTGTGGCAACCAATGTTCAGGACCTAGAACAACATGATGATTTATTAAGGAAAGTTGACACTGCCCATACACAAAATCCACCCAGGGTTACTAAGACGAAAGAGGTTGCAACCAACCATGTCGAAGTTAACAACCCGCCGAGATCGAATCCCGAACCCCGTGAGGAAGTATAACCACGGAGAGATTCATTATCTCATTTCCGGCGATTTAGGAGACGTCCATACGGGCAAAGTACGCCTTACAGACGTAATCAAACATAGAAGAAACCTATCGAGTCGCTTACTCGAGATGGAGATTCGCCGAGAGCCGAGATCGAAAGAAGATGGAGAGAAACTCGCGAATATATCCAGAATCGAAACCGGGATGAAGGATTACCTGGCGCTACCTCTCTAGAATACCAAGAGCATGCCAGAAGACAGAACACGACGCCTGCGACAAACCCCGAATCGACAGGCGCAATTAAAAAAAACTTCGACAACACAATAATAAGATTGCCTGAAAACCGGAGTAGAGGGGAAATAATTTGTGTCACTAATATTAATTACTGGTACTTGGATGACTCAGATCTCTTGTATGAAGATGCCACTCCTACAACACCAATGGTCCAACGAAGTCTTCCAGTTATTAATATTACTTTGGATACCCTTTACGTAACTGCCTTAATCGATTCTGGAGCTCAGGCTTCATTAATGTCTGAGAGGTTAATTGAAATGTTGAAGGGGGAGAAGACATGTTATTGATACCAGTCGCACAGATCAAAATTAAAGGGATAGTACCGGACAGGCATATCAAATGTAAATTTCAAGCTTTGTTACATTTGACATTGAAGGTGTCCAGTTCGAACATATATTCCTAGTCATTTCGCCGATGAAATTCAACGTCATCCTAGGGTCAGATTTCCTAACCAAGTATGGGGGAATCATTGATTATCCTGCCAACGTCATACGATTTTTTAATATCGACTCTGTAGAGTTGCAGCTGGTAGACTGTAATAATTTGAAGTGCCAAGGTCTGGGTACCCCATTCATAGAAACCGGAGGCAAGATGAGCGATGCTCTGCCTGCCGATGAAATAGAATGCGAAGAGGGTGCACCCGGTCAAGAGGGACCCGTCGAGGGCCAGGAAATGCCCATTATTGAGGATGTGTTCGACGAAGGTCGTGATCACTTCATATTTCTCACCAGTGTGGCTGAAAGCCCAGAGTTCGATTCCCGCGTGGCAGAAGCAACTCGACAAATATTTGAGAAATTCCCTGAGGTTTTTGATGACAAACCCGGCGTTATTAGAAATTTTGAATACCAATTGAATGTCAAGGACACCTCTCCTTATAAAAAACGGCCCTATCCAGTTCCTGAGAAGTACCGAGAGGAAGCCAGGACTGTGATAAAGGAAATGGAAAATAATGGTATCATTTCTAAATGTGTCACTCCGTATCTAAACCCCCTGGCCATTGTAAAAAAAACCGAACGGCAGTCTCCGTTTGTGTCTAGACGCGCCCATGCTCAATGACAGACTTGTATTGGAACATGACCACCCACTTTCACTCAGGGATGTCATCCGGAAATTTAGAGGCATGAAGCTCTTCTCTACTATGGACATGACGTCATCTTATTTTCACATCTTATTGGCAGAGGATAGCAGGAAATTTACAGGCTTCATTTTTTAAAACATTACATATGCATTCAATCGTCTCCCTTTCGGGATCAAGAATTCAGGGGCAGTTCTCTTCAGGGCTCTTGAGAATCAATTATCCGATGAGATTAAAAAAATCGCAACGATTTATGTTGATGATATTCTGATAGCTTCGGAGTCCTTAGAACTACACATTGAACACGTCAATAAGGTACTCGACGAACTCAAAACCAAAACTTTTAAGATAAATGCCTGTAAAAGTCAGTTTTTAAAGACAGAGGTACTGTTTTTGGGTCACCTCATTAGTGGAGATGGGATCAGGCCTAATCCGGCCAAGATTCAGAGCATTCTGGATTTCCCGAAACCCACAAAAATTAAACATGTGAGACAATTCCTGGGACTGTGTCAGTTCTTTGCACAGCATTGCCCAGATTACACCAAGACAGTGGCACCCTTGCAGCTGCTGTTCAAAAAAAAAATAATAGGTGGAAATGGTCAAAGGAATGCGAGGAGGCTTTTTCCGAAACAAAGAAGATGCTTCAGGGAAGCGTACAGTTAGCATATCCTAACTTTGAATGGCCCTTTTGCCTTGAGTGCGACGCCAGCTCCGTAGGCATCGGCGCAGCGCTGTACCAAATCGATCCTGAGAAGCCCGATGTCCGCATCTTCATTTCATTCATGAGCAGGAAGTTGAGACCACATGAGAGATCCTATACTATCACGGAACTTGAGGCTCTTGCTATTGTGTATTCCTTGTTGTACTGGAGTAAGATTATATATGGGTATCCCGTGACCATCTACACAGATCACAAAGCCCTCACATTTATCATGTCTTCTGACCTAACTAGCGAGCGAGTAACCCGGTGGGCACTCTTTATTCAGCAGTTCAACATAACTGTCATCCATAGACCAGGAAGGAAGAACGTCCTAGCTGACGCTTTGAGCCGCAATCCGGTCGATGTCGTCACTAGTCATCACATAGAAGTCATGAGCAACGAAGATGAGGAATTTCTTAGGAAATTACAGTACTTACCTCAAGCACAGGGGAGAGATAGGAAGTCCCAAGAATTGATTAGATTTTTTAAGGGTTTGATTCCTGCAAATGACGATGACTATTTCCGCATCTCACAGTTGGCTCAATCATTTTGCTTTCATGATGGATTGCTATATAAGTATCTTGATCACGCCAAAACCAAACGCCGAATTTATGCTCCTCCGCGCTTAAGGCCCAACATTATCTGGCACTGTCATTCAATATCCGGACATGCCGGCACGGATAAAGTAATGATGATCATAAAGGAAAAGTTCACTTGGGAGTACATGATACGTGATATTAGAAACATTCTCCGAACTTGTGATGTCTGCCAACGAACTAAACCTAATAATAGATTATTGAGGGAGTTTCCAAAGCCACTTCTTCCCGAAAAACCTGGTGAAATATTGGCTTTAGACCTGTATGGGCCACTCCCCAAGGCGAACCGCGGCAACAGGCACATTGTGGTGGCAGTAGATGTCTTCTCTAAGTATACGATGCTACTGCCCATACAGAAGGCTAATGCCGGAAACATCCTCCGAAGGATCAAGAAAAGCATTATTCCAGAAATGGGAAAACCGGAGTTCCTACTCACCGATCATGGACCCCAATTTACGTCTATGGAGTTCCAAACAATACTTGAAGAACTCGGTATAAGACACATTATGAATTCTATTCGGCACCCAGAGGCTAATCCCGCTGAGAGAATCATGCGCGAGATTGCAAGGTTTTGCCGTTTGTATTGCAGAACTCAACACTGGAAATGGATCGAAGTCTTACCCGTGATGCAGCAATGTGTTAATTCAACCATTCATGAGTCTACGCAGGACATCCCCATGACTGTACATAGAGATGTCATGCCTGACAGGCCATGGGACCAAGTACTACCATCACCTCAAGATCCAGCAATTACTCATCAGACTCGCGTGGACGCAACAAGGGAGAAACTCAGACACGCTGCTAGAATTAGGGAGAACCGATACCGAAACCGCGCGTTTCGACAACCACTTACGGTCAATGATTATGTTTTGATAAGAAAACCAGCTGTTTCGCACCCCGAACTTCGCATTTATGCAAAGTTTTGCCCACTTTATGTAGGACCATATAGAATTGCAGAGGTTCTCGAAAACGGGGCCTACAAAATTAATAAGCTGGATGGAAGCATCGAGGGCATTTACAATGCAGCCAACCTAAAGAAATATTTCAGGAGAGAATATCATTAAAAGAAAATCCTATCGAATTTTCTTTTCCCCAGGAGGAGGGGGAGATGTACCGGTAACGGCGGTACAAACTAAGTCCCCGTCATAGAAATTTTTAAAACTTACGTGTTACGCTCCGGGCCGCTTACGAAGGACTGACTGGGCGGCGAGCAACAGCTGTGCGCATGTGACGTAGTGAGCGGGTGACGTCACAGCATGCCTCGCCGCACTACAGAGCCTAGACTGATGTAGAATGTTCTTCGAGTTTCGACGGGTAATAACTTTTCCCATGATGATAATTGAACAAATTGAACAACATCACCATATAACTTGATCCCTTAGCTATGTTCCTGCCGAATTTCACGTGAATCTGACTTGGGACGATAAAGTTATGGAACAAGGGGTGGAGGCCCGGATCAGATATACAGTAAATACGTACTGCTTCGCTCAGCAGACCAGTGTGTGTTCCAGCATGTTAGAGTGCGCTGCAGTGTGTTACAGCATGTTGCCAGAGTGTGATGCCAGTGTGTGGCCGGAGTATCTATGTGCACGCTAGACTGTAGTGTTCGCACAGTCGGTTCGCGGGCACCGTGATCGAGCGTGAAGCCGCTATTAAGTTTCAAGTCCGTGGACTTTAACCAAATCGTGTTGAATGTGGACTTATGCAGATTTCTTTATACTGTGACAACTTTTTACTCGGATAGGACGTGAGATGAATTGTGTATCGTCTGGATATTATCTATTGACTGTTACTCTATACGAGTATCTAAGACTCGCAAACGTTTTCGAGTGCTCGAAATTGAAGTTTTATGTTATGGACAGGACTTAGAACTGATTGGTCCTTACCGAGTACTAAATACTTCGAGTTATAAGACTGTGTTTGAATCCAAATTTAATTTAGCATTCCATGAACTGTGTCAATATTTTAGGTGGGCCGATGACCTTCGATGTTAGGCCCCTTTAAACAACAAGCATCATCATCATCAATATTTTAGGTCATGAACTGTGAACTGTGCATGTGTGAACAGTGCATTTCAATTCTAATAAACAGCACATTTCAATTCTGCGAACATTCAGTTTACGAACAGTCGAACCAAGGACTGTCAATAGTCGATTAATTTCGTCTTTTGATTTCATGTTATTTTCAATACGTGAATGAGTTCTAATTCACGAGTGGAACATCTTTATTTTCAATGAATTATGTTGAACAGTGCTTCAAAGAACTAAGTCATGCGGCATTACCTTACGTTGTACCAAGTGCCACAAACTTTAAGTGACTCTGTTAAACTCGACGATAAGTTTCGAGTGGACTTTTATTTTATGAGTATTAACTTACATGCTTATTCGAGTCTAGTGGCATTCTTTCACTTAACACGGGACAAAATTGAGTGACATTTCACCGTGTGATAAAGATACATTTTGTGTTTGAACTTTGTTAAAACCACTTATAAACGTTCCTCTCATCTGTGCAAAAGCAGCCTTTACATTAACTCGCCCCAGGGCTTAACGATATTCATTCATGTTCACCATTCACAAGGACTACCTCAACGCCATTCATTAACGTCGCATGGATCTTCAAGACATCGAATGGATTTTCTAGAACTTCCATGTGGGGACGAATGGTGGTTCGCTGATATGGAAAATGGAGCTGCCGGAATCCAAGGACATCGCCAGCCATAGGACGAGGAACATTTTCCGCTGTACAGAGGTGAGATTACTTTCAATTTCTTAATAAACTCTGGAAAAGAATTTTTAAGATTTATTTAAACAAACCCTCTCCCTCTGTATGCACTTCAACGAATGGTACACGCCCTGCGTTTCATCTCTACCGAAGTACTACATTTACTGTTACAATATATCATGTCATTCATTTCTTTCAACAAGCAACTTTTACAAGAATTACCCGATGTTCTACACAGTTACAAGTCTATCGACTACAAGGCAGAGCTTCGAAAGACTTGGAGTAACCTGGAGTTCCCTCGAACATCTTAGAGCGGACGATTGTGGCACCAATTATCCTTCTTAAGAATAAGAATACTTTCCTCTGCAATGAACACGACTCTGAATCTGATGACTAATATTACTGTTGCCATTCTCATGATTGGGCATGTCGCGATCGAAGTAATATTCATTCCTCGGATTCGAATACTTTCTTCGGATATACAGTTTAAGTTTAGATGTCTGCAGTGTTCAAAATAAAATTTCTCCATGTAATAATAAAGCAAACATAATTTCCTTCTTCTTCTTACTATATCTAAAATTGGATGTTGTATGCATGTATGTGTGTGTGTAAATGACACATCTCTTCCTAAACCACTGGAGCAATTTCATCCAAACTTGGTACACTTATGACTTACTATCTGGAGACGAGCACTGTGGGGGGTAAGCCATCCGTAGCTCCCTTAGGGGTGGGTGACGAGGGGGGCAAGGTATAAAAATAATCAAACAAAGTGCCGAATCCACAGTTTTCGGGGTCGCTGAGATGAACAGTGACACTCCCGATTTTTCAAAAGTCAAAGTTCAGCTCCATTTCGCATGGAGGCGAGGGGGGAGTGATATATAAAATTAAACGAAAATAATGTCGAATACATAGTTTTCGGGGGTCGCCGAGATGAATTGTATTCTCTGGATTGTTAGTATCAGGAGACAAAGCACGTGGGAGTAAGACAGCCTAGGAACCCTTAGAGGCGGAGGGGCGAGGGGGGTGAGATAAACAAATTAACGAAAATAGTGTCGAATCCATACTTTTTGGGGTCGCCGAGATGAATAGGTGACACTCCGGATTTTTTTTTAGTTCAAGTTCAGCCCCCTTTGGGGTGGGGGCGAGGGGGGAGTGATATATAAAATTAAACGAAAATAGTGTCGAATACATAGTTTTCGGGGTCGCCGAGGTGAATTGTACACTCCGGATTTTTAGTGTCAGGGGACAAACCACGTGGGGGTAAGACAGTCCAGGAACCCTTAGGGGCAGGGGGGCGAGGGGGTTGAGATATAAAAATCATCGAATATAGCGTCGAATCCATACATTTCGGGGTCGCTGAGATGAACAGTGACATTCCGGAATTTTTTAAAGTCCAAGTTCAGCCCCCTTCGTGGTGGGGGGCGATGGGAGAGTGATATATAGAAATAATAGAAAACAGTGTCGAATACATAGTTTTCGGGGTCGCTGAGATGAATAGTGACACTCCGAATTTTTTGTATCAGGAGACAAACAACATGGGGGTTAAACACCCCAGGAACCCTTAGGGGCGGGGGGGGCAAGGGGACTGAGATATACAAATCATCGAAAGTACTGTCTAATCCATAATTTTCGGGGTCGCTGAGATGAATAGTAACATTCCGATTTTTAGAAACTCAAAATTTAATCCCTTTTAGGGTGGGGGAGGGTGGAGTGAGATATAATAATAATCCAATATACTGCCGATTCCATAGTTTTCCGGGTCGCTGAGATGAATAGTAACATTCCGGATTTTTAAAGTCTAACTTCAGCCCCCTTTGGCATAGGGGGTGAGAAAGGGTGAAAAAATAAATTGTCAGAAATGACCGAGATAATGGACGTGTGTATGTTCCAGTATGACTTTCAAGTATGACTTACTACCTGGAAAACGTACTGTGGGAGTAAGACGCCCCTAGAACCACTAGGGAAGCGGGTGAAATATAATCAACACTAGTAAATGGAAGTCTGTTTGGCGCGATCTATATATACTGCACTATATATACACTGTATATATAAATTAAAGCATAAAAATGAAAACAGACGTGAATTAGTGAGAGCATTCTAGGCATCTTAGAAATTTGAAACTTGGTACCAGACAAGCTGATGACTTCAGGATCCCTAGAGAAATCTCAAATTTTCATAATTCTCTGAGGGGTACATGCTGGGAGTTTCAAACCTGCATAAGAACACAGTCGGTGATATTTATCCAGAGCCTACAGGTTTTATGGGCTCAAAAGTTTCCTGAAAGTCCTGATTTTTATCCCACTCTCCCATATCAAGATCGCAACACAATCTTTAAACAATGTTTAAATTATTTTATTTTTACCCCCGAAAAATATCGAAATATGGAGGCAACTTTAATGACGGTGCAGTCCTTCCTTTCGATGTATTTCGTGGCTAAACGGTAAGTCGTATCACAAAACGGATGGCACAACCTCCGTTCAATTTGGAGTGATCTACAACTTCGGTCCTATGAAATTTTGTCGTATCTTTATCCCTTATACATTAAATTTTTCTCTTTCTGGATTTACCTAAACTTTGCATTTTGTACACATATAATTGATAGTTTGATTCACTTATACGAAAGATGGGACCATCAAATTCTACACGAATATTGGCCCACCCAGTAGCCATATGTGAGCCAAATTCTATGTTTGAAGCTGTTGCATAAGTATCTGAAAAGTAATTCACTATGTGAAAATCTTACACAAATTTCACCCTATTCAACGTTTCTAAAACATAATGAATTGTGGTAGACAAGTGCACCTGTCGTTATCAACACAACTCCACAACTCGCACTTTACATTGGAAACATCATCTGCAGACCTCCCTATGCTTTTTCTCGGATAACGCCAAATTACATGCAATTTAAACATTATTATTCACTTCATGTACAGTAATTTACTTCGATATCCGTGTACAATCTGGAATACCGTAGCGAAGCACGGGTACAATTGCTAGTTTGATATAACCAAAGGGAAATTTGATACCTTTTTTCATATGAAAGTACGTCGTTTAATATATCTGGATTCTGCAGTACGTAATTGTGGAAGTCTACAAAGTTGTTTGGGAAAAGAATTTCACAGTTAGTGTACATTTAATTGTGTTTATGGAAAGTCTGCTCCTCTCGTCAGCCATCAGCGACGGTCTTCGCGACAGGCAACTGTTTCCACAAATCTTCAGTAAATGAGCACTATTTTAAAGCATTTTTGAACATTTTACTTCATCGTATAATCTATGTCTACAGTCGCTGAATCTTGAACGGAGAAATTAAATGCTACTCGATGTAATGTTGGTAACATCTGAATAGACACATTCTCTGAATATAAACGACAAACCATACGCGTGTGTAAAATGGACGTTCTATTGCGTTCAGAACAGTGTCTATAATATAACGAAGACTTCAAAGACGCGATGTGCAAAATTAAAATAACCGTGGTGTTTTTGATGATTGTTTTAAGAGGAAGTACATCCTCTAACAACACTAATCAGGGGGAATATGGATAGATCTGACACTTCAACAAATGAAGGTACGGGCCGGAGACAGGGGCCACGAAGAACGTCAAAATAAAAAGGCACCCTAGGCTCAAATGCTCAAATACCGCCAAGAGAGGTCAGATAGGATGGATGGAAGTGAGGAGTCTGGCACAAGTAAGCGAAAGCAATGTCACGACTCACGAGGTGAGGTCGTTGTGTGGTTTTCTAGAAAAACGTTCAAATTTTGAGGATTTGCACTTGATTTTAAAATATTTTACCCTTGTTCGAGCGTTTTAGCAAATGGGTCTTATTCTGCTTAAAATTTAACGTTTAGAATCCATCCTCAAATTTCCGTAGTTTTATTCCCGCAAATATTTCTGACTTGTCTCAGTGGTGTAGTCGCTAAGAATTTGGCATTGGGAAGTGAAGTCTCCGAGTTCGAATCCGATCTTGATTTGTTTATTCCTTTTGCGTCTTTTCCTTCTCTTTCTTTCTTTATCCGTTCACAGTCCAGGGTTGATTTTCCCTCGGACTCACTGAGGGATTCCACCTGTAGTGCCTCAAGAGCAGTGTCCTGGAGCATGAGACTTTAGGTCGGGGTGATACAACTGGGAAGGAGAACCAGTACCTTGCCCAGGTGGCTTCACCTGCTATACTGAATGGATGTGGGGATGGAAAAATTGGAAGGGATAGACAAGGAAGTGGGAAGGAAGTGGCCGTGGCCTTAAGTTAGGTACTATCCCGGCATTTGCCTGGGAGGAGAAGTGGAAAACAACAGAAAACCATTTCGAGGATAGCTGAGGTGGGAATCGAACCCACCTCTGCTCATTTGACCCCCTGAGGCTCAGTGGACTCCGTTCAAGCCCTCGTACCACTTTTCAAATTTCATTGCAGAGTCGGGAATCGAACCCTGTTCTCTGGGGATGGCAGCTAATCACGCTAACCATTACACCACAGAGGCGGACTTCGTTCTTTTGCACTTTTTAAATTTCATGTTTTGGTACAATATTCTATTTCTTAGATTACATCAGATACTTTATTATTCGTCGTTGTTTTTTTATTTACGATACTAATAAATGTTTACATTATATACAATATTTATAACATTTTCCCTGTTCGTCTGACAATGATTCGCCTGAACTTGACTAACGAATAAAATTTACGACACGTTCAAGCGCCAAGAAATTAAAAAAATATGTAATCATATTGTAAATAGTTCTAAAACAATAAAGACCACAGCAAAAATCTATTGAAAAAATAAAAGAAACTAAGGGATATATCAGTAAATGAAAAGAGCGTTGATCACGGTCGGACTCGAACTCCAAACTTTCGTGTCCCAATTTCCCATAGGACTACGCCACGGAGACAGTTTGGAAACGTTTGGAATAAGACTACAAAAGTTTGAGGATAGATAGTAAACGTTAAATTTTGAATAAAATAAGGTCCATTGGAAAAACGCTCGAACAGGATATTTAATGAAGGGCAAATCCTCAAAATATGAACACTTTTCTAGAAAAATACATGGCGACTTCTCCGTGTCGTATAAGGTCCCTTGGGGCCCCTCTTAGTAGCTTCTCACAACACCCCCACATACAGGGTGTAAAATTAAATTAATCAATACATTTTCATATACTTATTGAAATACATTTTGAGGACTTGACAAAGTTTTTTCGAGACAACGGGATAATGTTTCGGAAAAAGATACAATCCGTTATGTTATGGGAGTTATGCAAACACTAAATCAACAAACGTTACCGACCTGCTGTTTGTCTGAAACTGTCTACACCTCAGCTTGCTCTTTGACGTACTCTGACTGCACACTTGCATTGAATGTAAATCTCTTGACTATAACGACATGACATGCGTGTGGTCTATTCGAAACCTACAGCAGTGCTATAAGTCTAATCCTGACCGTTCCCTATCGTGAACATACAATAATAATAATAATAATAATAATAATAATAATAATAATAATAATAATAATAATAATAATAATAATAATATCCGTCTACTTGGCTGAATGGTCAGAGTAGTTGTCATTGGTTCAGAGAGCTTCTGGTTCGATTCGTGACTGGCTCTACATTACATACAATAAATCACAATATCAACCACTACAGAAACACGAAGTAGTGAATATATTCCTCCACGTGAGGTTGGCGTTGGAGAGGACACCCAGCCGTAAAACTAGGCTTAATCCATATTAGTGCCGACCACAACTAATTTGGAAAAGCTAGGAATAATACTATATAGGGTGTCATGAGTGGGAATTTTAATTTGACATCATTTACTCCGTCTGCTCGTCAATTCCGATGTTCCTTTTCATTCTACCTGATGGTAGCGAAGAAAAGGCGACCTACGTGTGAGTTCGAATTATTTATTTCAGGTAAAGACCAGATGTGTCACCGGATATTTCTTACATTCCGACATCGTAGACCATGGAGTGCCACTATTAAAAATCTGACCACATCTAGCGCATTTGAATCCGAGATCTTGGAATCCGGAGGCCAACATTTCGCCACTCACATAAAAAGCTTTTCTAGTCGAGCGAACACAATATTGTGACAATTTAAGCAGACAGTGAAGAGGATGGGGCGGAGGAGTGAGGGGAGCATGTTAAGGCTACAATATTGGCGAGAGGCGACAATGTCTATGAAGCCAGCAGCGAGCAAAACAATACAGCCTCCGAATTATTGGAACTTGCGTTAGAAAGCTCCTTGAAAGAAGCCGTAAAATGATAAACAATGAAGCAGATACTTAAAGTGATCTGGAAGTAGAAACTACGAACATTTTACTGGATCCTATATAAACAGCGCAGTTGCGGAAGTGCTGAGGCAGTCTTGAGTGAATCAGTCACGTCTTCTCGCATGCAGGTACGAGACGGCGAAGAGGCCGTGACGTGTCAACTCAGCGTAGAGTGAGTACGCCAGACGGCTACGTGGAGTTCAGTATGACTTTTTAGATGTGAAGTAAATTGCTCTGTGAACGAGGCTACTCTGACAATGAAATTAGCCTGTTGGAAGGGCATGAGTTCGACACTCTGGGGTGCTGTGTGTGCAAAGGAAACTATAACAGGCGTAAAACTCAAACACGGGTGAACTTGTAATTAACTGTACTTAGTAGTTTGATTAATTTAGTGGATAGTAAAACGACACTACCTCTCTTAGTAGTGCTTTTGTATTTAAGGTTTCTGATAATCAGTCACAATGTTATAAAATGAACGAAAAGCTAAGCAAGAAACGATTAAGCAACATGTTATAAAATACACAATGGAGTGTTTCTTTCAGCTCAAATTGAAATCAAATCACTTTCGTAATAAGGATAAGTAAACCGGGCGAGCTGGCCGTGCGCGTAGAGGCGCGCGGCTGTGAGCTTGCATCCGGGAGATAGTAGGTTCGAATCCCACTATCGGCAGCCCTGAAAATGGTTTTGCGTGGTTTCCCATTTTCACACCAGGCAAATGCTGGGGCTGTACCTTAATTAATGTCACGGCCGCTTCCATCCATCTCCTAGGCCTTTCCCATCCCATCGTCGCCGTAAGACCTATCTGTGTCGATGCGACGTAAAGCCCCTAGCAAAAAAAAAAAAGGATAAGTAATAAGTTGTATCTCGAAAGTTAAATATCATTGGAGGTAGTCACCACTTGGATGGGAAGCTGTTAGAAAGGAACCTACAGCCCTACCGTAAATAAACACCAGCTCAGTGGTCACTGGTTTCGCTGAGGGTACTGACTAGGTCGACAGCGTGGGTGGTGGTAAACAGCACTGAAAAATAGAAAATGCTCTGAAAAATATAGTGCAAAATTACTTACACTGTAAACTGCTCTGGAAAGCGGAGAGTCCCGAATATAATTGCAGTGAGGAAACATGTTGGTAATTTTTCCACGGACCATTCTTTTGCACTGTCCTTTGAAATATAACAACCTCCGTTTTACACTGAGGCGTCGAGAGATCTTGTGAAACGGTTCCCAAGCGACAAGATGATATTCGTGCTGAACACGATTCCAACTGACTTCACAACTTCACGTTAGACGCAACGTTATTTAGAAATTGAGGGTATACCTTACATATCTCATAACCTTGTACCATTTCCCTGTCTTCAGCAATGTGTTACGGAAACTGACAGACACTAAAGTACACTGAGGACATCTTCATTCGTACTGTGCTATTCTGCTGCTGGGTATGCGTAACCGGAGTAGTATAGATCTAGCATACAAGACAGGTGGACGATGCTCTTAATGAGGTCTCTCGTATCATCACAGGCTGCTTACGGCCTACGTTCTTTGGATAAATTGCATTGCCTTGCAAGAATGGCACCTCCTGGTATCCCTCGGGATGTGGCGGCAAAAAGCGAGAAGCAAAAAGCTGGCACATCTGAAACTCACTCTCTTTATGAACAGTAGCCAACATGCTCATGCCTAGCTTCTAGAAAACGTTTCCTCAGAACAAGGGAGGCTCTTGGAGGGACAGGACATCAAGCCCGACTTTGTAAATGGCGAGGGAGACCTAGTAGTCCTGCAGAATTGATTACACCAGGCAAGGAACTTCCTCCTGGTCATACAGAAGGATGGTTGACTTGAAAAACTCTGAACAGACTGCGCTCAGGTGTTACGAGATACGAATCTAACTCGTTGAAGTGTGGTTTTCAACTAGACTCAAGGTTATGTGAATGTGGGTCACCACAGAATAAAACCTCGCCTTCATCTTTGCAGACTGTGCCCATCAATATGCATTATGGAGGATCTTATGAATGCAACACCGAACTTTCTGGAAGTTGCTACTTTCCGGTCGACAACTATAAAAGATTGTTCATCCTACATGTTTGCCGTCCTAGTTAGTTTTCATCCATCTGAATGGGACACTTCCGAAGGTTGGCATCGTATTAAGGAGTCAACATCCCAACGCAGCATCTTCTGCAAGCTCAGTGCTCCATATGGAATCGCGTACACTGCGCAGATCCATCACATCGGGCTTTTTCTTTCTTTCTTTCTTTCTTTCTTTCTTTCTTTCCTTTCATTATTTCTTTTCATTTGTTTTTGTCGTTACGTGCAGTACTATAGTGTCGTAAAATCTGTCTTTTATATGAAGCCGATTTTAGTGCTTTATACATGATAAATAATAAACAAAATTTTGCGAATTAGTGAGCTCTGTGAGAAAAAAACACATCATGTAAGTTCGATGTTCTCTTTTCATTCTTACCAATTCCACGAGCACCTCACCGGGCGAGTTGGCCGTGCGCGCAGAGGTGTGCGGCTGTGAGCTTGCATCCGGGAGATAGTAGGTCCGAATCCCACTATCGGCAGCCCTGAAGATGGTTTTCCGTGGTTTTCCATTTTCACACCAGGCAAATGCTGGGGCTGTACCTTAATTACGGCCACGGCCGATTCCTTCCAACTCCTCGGCCTTTCCTATCCCATCGTCGCCATAAGACCTGTCTGTGTCGGTGCGACGTAAAGCCCCTAGCAAAAAAAAAAAACGAGCACCTCACCCGACAATACAGCCCGCGTAAGACGCTTTCTTCCAAAAAACCACATCCGTAACGTTCCCTGTATCACTCTTCGAACATTTTGGGTTTAAGCTCTCTAAATTTCACAATCATTTGTCTAGACAAGAAATCATGTCAGTGAAAAAGGACGTTGCATTTCTTCACTCACAGCATTCAAGTCTTGCCTTTGGGGGATACCATTCATTACCTCCATTACATTTGGATTCTACTCGTGCGGTAGAACGTGCGCCAAGACTTGAACTGCCCTATGCCAAGGAAGGCAAACATTTGCAAAGAAATCACCACGATGTTCTAGGAACACGGGGCGTGTTCCTAACTTGTCCATAATATTATCATAGCATTATGTGAGCACGGCATGCTAATAAAGAAGGCGATGAATGGCCCATTGTTTGCTGACGGCCATAAAGAGTTTATAATTTTAACACAACATTTCTGCCGGCAGCTGATGCGAATTACAAGAAAGAAGGCGACCACATACAGACAAGCTAACGATATGATAGCGGATGAGAGAAGAGGGTAATCAATAAGGACTTCGTACCTGAGCTTATACAACCGGTTTATGACGATCTTAGGTTGCCACCCCTGATATTAGCATAGAATGCAATGGGCTTCAGGCGTATATGCAACGGCAAAGCAGAACTGTTGGTAAAACTTAGCCACAGTAATAATGAATAAGTTATTAATGTTATTATTATTATTATTATTATTATTATTATTATTATTATTATTATTATTATTATTATTATTATTATTATTATTATTATTATTATTATTATTATTATTATTATTATTATTATTATTATTATTTAACGTGTAGTAATAATACAACCGATCTCATGGGGAGGAGGACACCCGGTCGGGAATGGAACCAGAAAACCTCTGAACCGAAGACCCCTACGTTGCTTTAGTTGAGTAACATTAGTGGTATTTGTGAAACGGTAATGATAATTTCGTGTGGCTATTTCTAGCCAGGTGCAGCCCTTATAAGGCAGACCCTCCGATTAGGGTGAGTGGTATCTGCCATTTGTAGGTTGTTATTGTGGTGGAGGATAGTGTTATGTGTGGCGTGAGAGTTGCAGGGATGCTGGGGACAGCACAAATACCCAGCCCCCGAGGCATTGGAATTAACCAATGAAGGTTCAAATCCCCGACCCAGCCTGGAATCGAACCCAGTACCCTCTGAACCGAAGACTAGTACGCTGACCATTCAGCCAACGAGTCGGACTGTAACACGGTGAAGATTAGAGACTTGTTCGGATTGCCTGAAAGAAATGAATGACATGATTAACATGGATATGCTTTGAGCAGGGGGAGCTACCTGGAATTCTTCTTCTTCTTCTTTTCTTATTCTTGTACCATACCTTCACTGGATGTCGACTGCAATCAGGGTGGTCTGGTTGTTGTCAGCAACTCTGAAAAGGGTAGGGATACTGAGCCCGTACCATCTGGAATTACCGTCATCAATTTCCTGACACTATTGTAACCATGGCAACCAAAGTTCGTCATCTACGTATGCAATCCGGCTGGTTTCGGTCACAGCTGTCCCGGGTACGATTTCCGGCCTGCGAAAAAAAATCTCTCCGGCGAAAAGTTGAAGAAGTGATTTACCCTAATTTCGGTGTGTTGATTTCAAATATGTAAACTGTTTTTGACTATCACCTAAAGTTTTATTGCTATTCGAAATCCAAATTTGACATATTGTTGTAATTTCGTTAGAAAACACCATAATAGAGAATATACGTAAATTTAATGTGATATGATCAAATTGCAACGAATATACAAATAAGTAACATGTTCATTGCTAGAATGTATGAATCTCACTACAAGAACACTATTGTTTGCGGCACTCTGATGTGAATGAACGCTGTGTTGATTTGCGTTTGTGTTCCTCAGTAGTGTTATCTCGCACTAGACGCCAACAGTAATCTGACATCATGGAGACGTCCCATCGCCCCTGATACCTTCGTTCCATTTCTTTTAAATCCTGATGGAACCGATCGCCATGTTCCTTGCTGAATGCTCCTGAATTTGCAGGAAAATAATCCAGATGACTGTGCAGGAAATGTAATTTTAAGCTCATGCGGCAAGCCAATCTGTGGAAGTTGTACAGCATGGTTTCCACAATCTGTTGGCAGTTGACATCATTATCATCACCCAGGAATTTGCTACAAACATCCTTGAATGATCTCCATGCCTGAAGCTGTGTTTCGTTCATCGTCGCACTGAATGCCGGATCCTTCATAAGCTTCCGAATTTGGGGGCTGTCACAACCACCTTCCTTAATTTTGGCATCTGACAGTCCTGGAAATTTCTGACGGAGGTACCGAAAGCAGGGACTGCCTCTATCCAAACTCTTCACGTACTGCTTCGTAATTACCAACTTAATATGTAAAGGAGGCAATAACACACTTTGAGGACCAATTAATGGACGGTTTACGATGTTTTTTTTTCTCCAGACACGAACTGTTTCCTCTTGGGTCACTCAGACACTAACCAGTTACGATCCCTGTCCCGAGAGTCCCACTCACATAGAAAACACGGAAACTTTGTATATTCTCATTGCTGCCCTAATATGATACCGCACACTTTTAAATCACAGCACAGTAACTATCTGTGTACATTGTAGTTCAGTTTCTGCAACACCATAGATAATTTGTGATAGTTTTTCACGAAGAGATGTTGAATGGGCAACTGGCACTGAAGCAAGTTAATTCCAATGTGCAGGAAAACATCTTTGAGACTTCTTTTACTGGTGTCAATAAATAGACGCCAGTCCTTTGCTTGGTAAATAGTTCCAAGACGACGAATCAAGCCAGGGATATCACAGCAAAACACAAGTTCGTCATCGCGAAAAAGAAACTGCCGGAATTCTTCCTCCCGATTTCTGTAACAATATGAATTTGTCCCAGGAAGTAAAAAAAAAATATCTGTTTTAATCTTGATCCTAAAATTCCACTCTTTCCTTTAGTGAGACCTGCGTCACGCACCAAATCATTTAAGTCACACTGATTATAACGACGTGGAGTTTTATCCTCAAAACCCGGTACAAAGGTATCATCATCACCATCCCCCGCACTTAAAGATGGCGAAGACACACTCCCTGGTTTTGGGACAGGAATATCGGGTCCATGTGGTACGAAGGTTATGGCAGATGGAAGGCAGGGATACACAATGTGCTTTTTTTTTTTTTTTTCGTATTTAACCCGGAGACTTTACACACACAAAATTAACATTCTTCAAAATTATTTCTTTGTTCCCGGCAAGCCATTGGGATTCCAAATGGCATTGACGGCAACAACCAATTGTACCATTGCCGCAGGTTTTATACACACGGTTTACACACAGTGTGGGGTGCGAAATTCTTGTTAAACTTCAATGTTAAAATATGCCAAATACTGGCTTTTTATAAATGGCGTAATATTTCGCTTCTGGTCTTTAATTGCATACTGGCCAAATATATAACAGAAATAGCTGGGATTGTTCACATATTTTCGCCCCGAACATCACTGCCACTTGCCATTTCAACACAAACTAACTCACTTATTCACGCAATCGTTTTCAAGTACGCGTTGTAACTTGTACACAAAGGCGTGACACGCGTTCTCAGATTTTCATCTCAGACTATGGAGAAACGCAATCTTGGTGTTTTGACCTTGTCTGACATTGCGCATGTGCGAACTTCAACTGTTCTAATTGTTCTTTCGGTGTTCCTGTATGATTACCTACTCCCCTCTAAAACAGATCACATCCTATATTTTCTCTCAGGCATGTCCTTACGTGCATTCCATACAACCAATTCAAACCTCATTTACAACAACGAAGCTCCATTACCATAAACATGAGATGGACTTGTGACAAATCTGTACGTGATATGAAACAACTGGTGTTATTATTTACATAAGGTCACTGAATGTAACGTATATCACTTACAATTACTTTTGCCGGAAACTCTTCGCAGGCTGGTGTAATTGGTTAACTCCTCTGGCGCGGGGGCTGGGTGTATGTATCGTCTTCATCATCATTTCATGCTCATCAAGACGCGCAGGTCGCCTACGGGGGTCAAATAAAAATACTGCATCTGTTGATTCGAATATGTCCTCGAACACTCTCGGCACTATACTACGTATACTAGGTCAGTAGTGTCATCTACAGCGTGTCCCGAAAACACCGACAACGCTTGTTATTTTATGCGGGAAGGCAAACTGATCCACTTTCATGAAGGAACCCATATCCAGAAACGTTCGGCTTGGACGCTGAAGCGCATCGAAGTGTGATGGGTGAGCGTTACGCATGTCGTCAATAAACCCAACATGAGTAGCACATCGGGCTCCTACGTCATTGCAGAGCTTACATCGGCGGTGCTGAGCCTTACCCGTATGACCTAATACGTACGGTTGTCTTTAAAGCCTTTCAATCGCTCCGTGGACTCGAGCAATAAGGTCCTCCGCTGATGTTACAGGAGTGTCATACACCATACCCTTCATACTACCTAGGTTGGACTGCCCGGCTTCTCTTAGTAGTTTCTCGATGGCCACGAACGTGGAATGATGCGGGGTATGTCTGTTTGGAAAACGTTTCGCATACAATCTTGCAGCAGCTCTATCATTGCAATCCGTTTTGTTTTATGCATACAGAATGTCGGTCATTTCCGCATCTGTGAACTGGTACATGTCACACTGCCGTTAACAACGTTACTGCACTGGCAGACTACAGTACACAAGTAACGCAGTAGGATACGCACCAACGACTGCATGGAGGACTGTAGCGCACGCGCAGGAATGTCATTAGGTTGAAATCGTCCATCCGCAGTGCACAAATATCTAAAGGGTTACATACTTTCCGTATTAAGACACCAAATGAGGTCGGATTTTTCCAACCGTTCTCAGACTTCGAAGCTCTCCAGCGTCTAAACCGTGCATTTCCGGACGGGGGCTCCTTCTTGAAAACCGATCAGTCCGTAATCCCGCACTACATACTGTACTAAGCCTTGTCGGTGATTTTTATGGACGCCCTGTATACGTTGCTATAAGAAGGCAAGCTTAGTGAGAACGAGTACCATTTACTTCCTATCGTACTTGGTAGAGATATGAACATCGATCTGAAGTCACCACGTGGTCAAGAGTTTTTCAACTTCATGCGTGATACGTTCGCCCTCGAATTAAACAACAACTACAACAATCCAGCCACTTCCTCTACAAGAACGTTCACCAATGTTGTATTCAGTCGCCACATAAACCACTTAACAACTCAACAGAATGATCCGTACTTTTCCTATCACAGCCCATTACAGAATGTAAGTGATGTACCCAAACCTACGTGTGTACATAAACGTGTAAATACATCTTGTTTCATTCTGTCAGGATTGTTGTGTTTTTCTTCGCGAAAAATACTTAATTGTACCTCTACACTCCTGTACAGTATTACAGACACTCGCATTTCGCTTGGCCTTAGAAGACGAGAGAGCAAGTTCATATCCACAATGCTATGTATTACCCTATAGCGGAGAAAATGTACGAGTGCGAATTTTATCATTATTATTGTTGTTTCTTTCTTTCTTTCTTTTTCTTTCTTTATTAGTCCGTTTACAATCCAAGGTCGGTTTTGCCTCGGACTCAGTGAGGAACACCGCCTCAAGGGTGGTGTCCGGGAGCATGAGACTTTGGATCTGGGCATACAACTAGGAAGGAGGACCAGTACCATGCCCAGGCAGCCTCACCTGCTATGCTGAACAGGGATCTTGTGGGGGATGGGAAGATTGGAAGGGATAGGCAGGGAAGAGGGAAGAAAGTGGCCGTGGTCTTAAGTAATGTACCGACCCGGTATTTGCCTGGAGGAGAAGTGGGTAATCACGGAAAACCACTTCGAGGTTCGCTGAAGTGGAAATCGAATCCCCCTCTACGTTGACATCCTTGGAACCCCTTTCAGTCCTCGTGTAATTTTTCAAATTTCGTGTCAGAGCGGGGAATAAAACCCGAGCATCCGGGACTGACAGCTAATTACATCAATCACTACACCACAGAGGCAGACTGTTATTATTCTGCCTGGGCTTTTCCCAGTTACCTGGGATCTGTTCTTTGTATGGATTCGCCCCAGTTTTACGGTCGGATGGCTCTATGTGTAAGGATATATTCAATACTAGCTGTAGTAAGGGGCTGCCTGGTCGAGGTGTGCTCGGTTCACCCGGAAGAACGTGGGATCGATTCCCGGTCAGGGAGTCGAAAAATTTAAGAAACCAGATTTCCACTTCCGGAGGTGCGCATATGGTCCTGAGGTTAACTCAAACTACACCAAAAGTGAGTACCCAGTTAATTTCCTGGGGGCAATGGCGGCCGGGCGTAGAGCTAACCACACTACCCCATCAAGTGCCGGAGTTACCTATAACCCTTCCAAGGACCTTCATGGCCTGCATGGAGATGACTGACTTTTGACTAGCTGTTATACCTGTTATTGATGGAACAAGCACTTAGCCCCTTGCATGATTGCATTTTCGCCCACCCCTCACATTCCTCCCCAGATTTTGAGGCACGTCAGTGGGCACGCCTCTTCCTATCCATGACTTGTCGTGACGTAATCGCATATTTGCTCTCTGTGGCCCTTTGCGCTTTCATATATATGTCATTATTGCTGATCTTAATTGATCTCTTCCCTCCCGCATAAAGGAAAGCCAAATGTCAGATTAATATTTCAAACATACTGACAGCTGTACAAAGTTGTTAAAGCGTTGCCGGAACGTTGAAGATGGTGGTTTCCTATCTTTACAATCTATAAAGTTAGTTACCGGCCCTTGGGCTTAAACTTTCACACGACTGCCACTAATGTTTTTCACATATTTGGCTGTAAGAAGTATGGCACAAAAAATACCCATGAACTATTTTCGTGTATAACCATTCGTGAGGATACATCGAGATTTATGCTTCAGGCTCTTTCTGAAGCACCCCTGCCTGGTGAAATTTCATGTGCAGCTCATAGCTAAGATCCTACTCGACCTTATTCTAAACTGAAATATGAAGTTTATTAAAATCCAACCATCCATTTCCCCTAATGCACTAACAGACACAGAGATATATTATACGGAACTCGACATAGGCGATTACAATGACGCCAATATACTTCTTAGAATACAGCACTAGCCAACTGGAATGTCGCTTTTAAAAACGATTCTATAATATGAAATCCTCGATCAAATTATAAGGGGCGGTCAAAAAGTTTCCGCTCGACGGCCCTACAATCCTGAATCTGGATGCCAATCAGGCACAATCGCCTAGAGCATTGAGGCACTTATCCTACTCACGCACCAGGTTAAAGATCCCCGGATGGTAAAACACCGTGTCCTGCTGCGTGAAGAATTCCGTAGCCGCCTGCTGCACATCCTCGTCCGACAGGAAGCGTCGACCCTTTAAGGCTTTTTTGAGGGGAACGAAGGCGTGATAAACGCATGGGGAGAGATCAGGACTACAGGGCGGGTGCTGAACTATCTCCCACTTGAGTTGTCCGTAATGAAAGGGACTGGCCTTCCAGATCGACCGACGTCTTGTGCCGAAACGCGGCCCGCATTGAACTTTGTGCACCATTTCACAACGGTGATTTTCGACAGATATGCTGCCCCACACTCCGTCTTCATTATCCGATGTATGTCCACCGGTGTTTATCACTCGGCAGCCAATAACAGAAAAACAATACGTTGTGGACCTGTCCCTGGTTCATCAGGGCATCATTTACGCAAATTAGTTTCACAAATAAATCTTTGATTGGCAAAATGTTAGATGAAGACTTCGGAAGTCAATCCCGGGTTCGAAGTCCAATCCTCCCTTCTTTCATTATCTCAACGTCTAAGCTCAAGAGCATACGGGCAGTGGATTGTTCGATAAAAAGTGGGCACTAAATTTTAATGCATTGAAAGTACGATGTTATTTAACATGAGAGGAATACACTATACGACTGAAATGAGAAGAATGTTTCTTCCCCATTTGAAAACATAAATTTTAGTTAACTGATAGAGTCACAAGAATATAAAATTACACGAGAAAATGCCATATTATCACATACAAAAATTCAAAATTTTGCAGAGTGCCTTAATGTCTGCGTCAGTTCATTTTACCTCTATAATTTGGCAAACCCCAAATTATCTTCTTAACACGCGCTTATGACTCTACACTTCACTTTTTCGGGAAGCACACACTATTATTTCTAGGCCTCATGGTTACGAGGTATCGTATAAATTAATTTGCGTACACTTCCCTACCCATGAAAATCACATCGCCGCATATCGAACATAAGGTCACCTGACCACATTAATTATATATTATATTAATCGTATATACGTTTCTCTCCGTACTTTGCCTTATTATATTTCATACAAAGCGGACGAATACAACGTTGGTTTCCTGCAAGTCACCAATACACATCATAAATAACTCAAAGACATAACACACTAAGAACTGTACCATCACCTGTAAAAACATCGACAAATAATACATATCACACACTACAATATATTTTGAAACTGTGGCTCTGTCAGGCCTCCTCGTGTCGACCCATGGTCATCAGCGTGATACGGGTTCGAATCCGTATTCTTTGGGCTTCGAGGTGCAAATCTGAAACTCCTATTCTGATCTCATTTCAATATAAAAGGCGAGAATAACTTCCTCTATTGAATCAGAGAATCAACGACGCTAGTAGTAATATCTAATTGGATGAGTTCTTGTGCAAACATCTGAGAGTTTGACAAATGAACAGGCCACTGGCGGGCTTGACATTTTCTACGTCATGAGGGTCATAAATCTTCTAAGCGGTAGCCAGTTCCATCCAGCTGGGCGAGCACTTTCACTTATTCCCCGAAACATGCATACAGGATTCTTGTCACAAATTCTTTCGTCCTTTTCTAGAAGTATAATCATTCATGGCTACTAATTATTAATTTTTCACTGTTTCGCATATCCTTAGCCCTCTTTATCACATCGTTATGGTAGTGAGTATTCGTATCCTCATTTTCAATCTGTCATTTCTAAACATTGTCACACATATCATCCCGTCTCTCCTCTCCACACCGGTACCTATATTAACATTATTTATGTATTTAGAAGATTCTAATCAACAGGGAAATTAAGTAATACCACTTCACTCGCGTAATATTTAAATCATGGGTTTGCACCTCGAGCTAAATATATTATGCAATGGTCAGCATCCTTAAACTAAGGGAGATATTTGAACGTATGCATTACCTTGCGAAGCAATCAAATAAGATCTGCTTGAAATATTGTGAATATCCATGTCGACTAATGAAACTAGGAATGAGTTATAACATCTGTTGAAGTACCAATTCAATATTTATATTTATATTTATATTTATATTTATATTTATATTTATATTTATATTTATATTTATATTTATATTTATATGCTTCACATGCAAATAAACACAATGGGGTCTTACGTACTAATTCATGCAATGAAGTCCGGGGAAGAAATTAGGGATTATCCTTAAATCACAAAAGAAAACCCAAATAAAAATCAAATTAATAAACAGCTTTTTCCCATTGAAACACGCATACGGCGTTCACCTGCACTTAATAAAATTATATATTAGAAAGAGTGATATGTATAGATTTTACATTTTATGCAATCAATTGCATTTTCACGCATAGTAAAATGAAAGTGTACTGAACGTTACTGCGTCTAATCGGCTATCATCTGAGGGTACGCATCGGGTTTTAAGCCTCCATCACCACGGCCTCGTTAGTTGAGAGTTCTTGATCCATCCTCTTTTGGGTTTCGTACATGATGTCTCGAACTGTGGTCTCCTGCAGTTGGAAATTCTGGACGTTCTCTGAAGAGATGAATGCAGGTACTATGACGCGACTCTGGTCGATTCAATTCCTGGGTTCGATGACCACTCACAGACATATAGACAATGGGAAATGGTTAATGAAATACTGTCTATGCGCATTCAAATAACCTACTGTGGCTAGACCCACTCATGAACTCAAGTGGACTACCCGAGTAGCGGTAAGTCCCTATAGATCGCTATTCATTCCCTTTACTGTCACACGACCTGATTAATGGTTACCGTTACTTTATGTGAGCGTCACTGCATCAAGCCGACGTTCTTCTCTGGCTAACACATTTCTATTAGCTCCATGAATGTCTCTCAATACTGAATCAATTTTAAACTCTGCCAATACTTATTATTTGAATGTAGTCAGCACCTCAATACGTGTGAGTGGTATCAAGCTTTTACCGTTCCTTAAATATTACTTCTGTGAGCCGTCACTGAATTCACGAATATGCATTCCCTTAATAAATATCTATGGGAATTTAAAACACCTCTATTCAAACACCACAGTAATTGTTTCACACCATACGGCGTGATTTCGCTGTACGAGTACGGATCTGATATATTTTATTCATACAGAATATCACACACTTTTCTCCAATTGCACTGAATCACAGTAACTAAACACACTGGTTCACAATGACCGACGAAGTTTCACAACGACACGTAAATACTACGGTAGCACAGATCATAATGGATACTTGGACTGATTCTGTATTTCTTTTATAGAGATTCGGCTTGCCGGATGGAGAGGTGGTAGGCCCCACTCACGAGCGAAATTCGCTCCTCTAATTATGATCTCTCAAAGTCGTGTAAGTAGTCAATTTGGAGCTCTTGAATCCTACTTTACACTGATGTAATTTCATGTATATCCGAACGTTGGATCTCTAGTAATCTCGTAAGATTGCTTTCATAAATTTGCGCGCTAAAAATAATTCAACCGGGACTCCCTCGCTCCTGTCAAGCGGAGCGCCCCTAACATTTGTTTCCTATCAAGCACACCTGTCTAAGATGCGTCATTACCGATTCCTTCGTTAAGTAAGACATCTTCTGAAATCATCAAATAGCATAAATTACGCTGATTCAAATGATTCCTTACTCGTGAATTTCCAAAGATTGTACGAAAATCTTTATTATTATTATTATTATTATTATTATTATTATTATTATTATTATTATTATTATTATTATTATTATTATTATCATCATCATCAACACGTGAACACTATGAGTTGGCACTAGTGAATATACAGGGAAATAGCTAAGAATTTCCAACGCTTTATAGAAACGGCACCGGCACCGGGCGAGTTGGCCGTGAGGTTACAGGCGCGCGACTGTGAGCTTTCATCCGGGAGATAGTTGGTTCGAATCCCAGTCTCGGTAGCTCTGAAGATGTTTTTCCGCGCTTTCCCATTTTCACACCAGGAAAAAGCTGGGGCTGTACCTTAATTGAGGCCACGGTCGCTTCATTCCAACTCCTGGACCTTTCCTATCCCATCGTCACCATAAGAATTACCTCATTGCGACGTAAAGCCACTATCAACAAAAAGTAGAGTTTCTCACTTTTCAAGAACAGCATTACCTGGCGTTCGAACAGGGCCAAGTTCCAGAGATGAAATAACTCCGCCATAGACAGCAGTGAAACTAGTTTGCCGTTTTCCGTACAGTGTGTGCGCACTCCTCATTCTATCAGCGCCTGATAGTAGGGATCATCAGTGGAATACTGTGTAAGAGGCGTAGTGCCTGCAAGGTGATTGGTGATTTTAATCAGACTACGGAGGGGATATGTGGGAAACTGGGAGTGAGATTTCTGGATCCTAATGGGTGGGTAGGACAGAGGGATCTGCCCTCAGATGGCCTTCACTTAAACCGCAGTGGTACATATAAGTTAGGAAATTTGTTTAGAAGGGTTATAGGGAGGTACATTCAGGGAAACGGGATGGCCTAGGGAGCGGTGATAAGGGAACAGGGAACTGGAAATCAAGTAGGGATGATATAAAAATGTTAGTGCTCAACTGTATTGTAAAGAAAGGAATGGAATGAAGTAATATAATAGATACATACTTACCATATACTGTAATAGGAGTTGAACCATGGCTGAGAAATGGCATAATGGATGCAGAAATTTTCTCATGGAACTGGAGTATGTATCGTAGAGATAGGATCGGAATGGTAGGAGGGAGAGTATTCATTCTGGTGAAAGATGAATTTGTAAGCTACGAAAATGTCAAAGATGGCAAGCATGAAATTCTAGGTGTAAGGCTTATCTATAAAGACAATAGGCAACTTGATGTCTCTGGAGTTTACAGACCGGGAAAGGGGTAGCGCAGACGCTGATTCAGAATTATTTGATAAGACAATCAGCTATGTAGGAAACGATAAGGAAAGGAACATGATTGTAGCGGGTGACCTCAATTTACCAAATGTCAATTGGGAAGATAATGCGACGTCAGGAAGCATGACCAACAAATGGGAAATAAGTTGATATGGGAAGAGCACCTGATTCAGAAAGTGATGGAAACAATTAGAGCAGGGCCATCCAGCTATTGCGCTCCGAGATCGCACCCGCGCTCGGGGAGCACTGGGCAGTCAGACTAGCGCTCCTTCCCCTACCACCACTACAGTGTGGCAGCGAGGAGACCTGAGACGGACTATGTTCGGACCGCGCTGACTAAATACGTACGTATAGTCGTGCGTCCGTCGGCTTTTGTGGGTTTGTTGACATCATATTGATAAGGCTGCTTTGCCATAACCAATATACCGCATATACAAATCGAAAGGTACTCCGATGTATGGAATATGCAGGAAACGAAATCAAGTGTTAAGTAAAGAATGCAGTAATGCGATTTATTCAAAACTGAAATTTGAACATATCTGAGAGGAAAATTCAACAAAATTTTACCAATATTATACCAATATTCTTAAACAATTACGCGAGTTCCTATCGCTCATCGTTGCTCGATGTTTACTTTTGGTAAGCTTAAGAACCGAAAAGAAACGCTCACAAATGTGCGTTGAGCCGAACATTGACTGAACTTTACATGCATGTTTATATAAAAGGGGGTATCTTTCTTGCGGAAAGCCACTATAAAATTCTTCCAAACTTCGTGACATTAGAAAGCGGTCTTTAAGACGAACATTGCACTGCAGTTCAAGCTACTCAAATTGAAATAGCTGTGGAGCACTGTTTGCACTAAGAGATAATGTTCGAACAATTACATCTAACACAGCTTGGGGTTCTGATAATTCTGAAAATCTCTTTTCAAACTCTTCTTGTAATTGGTGAACTGACTTCAAGTACTCATCAAAGTCGATACCTTATGTCACTGCTTCAAGCAATGGAAAATGTCCTGTGTTCCTTGCACGCAACTGGTTTTCCCACAAAATCAATTTTCTTTTGAACGCTTGAATTTCTTCCACCAAATCGCAGATATTGTGCTTTTCGCCCTGAAGCGAAGTTTTTTCTTTCTGCTATTGGCTTTACGTCGCACCGACACAGATATGTCTTATGGCGACGATCAGGCAGGAAAGGGCTAGGACTGGGAAGGAAAGCGGCCGTGGCCTTAATTAAGGTGTGAAAATAGGAAACCACGGAAAACCATCTTCAGGGCTGCCAACAGAGGGGTTCGAACCTACTATCTCCCGAATACTGGATACTGGTCGCACTTAAGATATTGCAGCTATCGAGCTCGGTAAGCGAAGTGTTCAAGATGGGCAGTAAAGTCACTTAAAAAGACCCAGTCCACCACCCACTTAGGATTACGCAAAAGAATTTCGGACCGCCCTTTTGTGTCATAAAAGGTATCTATTGCATTCCGCAAGCAAAAAACTCGATGAAGCACCTTCGTCTTGCTCAGCCGTCTTACTTCTGCATGGCACGAGAAATCCGGATACTCCACTTCGAAGTCATCCAAGAACTCTTTGATTTTTTTATTTATTTTTTTTTTTATTATTTTTTTTTTTTGCTATTTGCTTTACATCGCACAGACACAGGTAGGTCTTATGGCGACGGTGAGACAAGAAAGGCCCAGGAATGGGAAGGAAGCGGCCGTGGCCTTAATTAAAGTACTAATTAAGGTTCAGCCACAGCATTTGCCCGGTGTGAAAATGGGAAACCACAGAAAACCATCTTCAGGGCTGCCAACAGTGGGGTTCGAACCCACTATCTCCCGAATGCCAGCTCACAGTTGCGCGCCCCTAACTGCACGGCCAACTCGCCCGGTACTCTTTGAATTGACGGTGCGTGAGTCCATAGGATCGAAGAAAATTTACCACTCGCACAACTCTTCGGATTACGTCTGTAAGCTTGGCGACTTTTTCACAGATTGCCTCTTGGTGTATCAAGTACTGGATCGCCGCCATTAGGGTAGTACCGCTCTCAGTCATCTTTAATTTTACACAGCTGAGGGACCCCGTTCGTAGACTACGTAATGCAGATGCTCAGTCCGTCGTTACACTCGTGAACCGCTCCCATTTTAATCCCATTGACTCAAAAACACCCCCCACTGCTTTGAAAATATCGAAACCGGTAGTGGTGTCTTTGAGAGCTACCAAGTCTAGGAAATCCTCGGTGAGCCGAATATCGTCATCCACCCTCGAATGAAAATAACGAGATGAGCTGTGTCCGCAATGTCGGTTGATTCATCGAGGGCGATGGAAAAGGATACAAAATTTGCTGCCTTCTCCATTAATTGTTGTTCCATATCAACGGCCATATTGTCTATTCTGCAAGCCACAGTGTGAGGAGAAAGAGATATTTTGTGAAATTTCTCAAATAGCTCCATAGGACAAATACATGCCGCCGCGTCCATTAGGCACTCCTTGATTACATTCCCTTCCGCGAAGGGTTTCCCAGCTTTAGCAATTTGCGACGAACATTTGTAGCTTGTTCGTAAAGTGGGTCCACCAACCTCACTCTCCTCAATCTCCTTTCAGACAAAAATACGGTAAGTCACAACTTTTGTGTTCTTAAGATAATTCAATCATATATTCATTCCCGTTTGTAAACAAGCATTTAAAAATTAAACCAATAATACAGAACAGTGCTGCTTGAAATTTTCTTTCAATCCTTCCAACTTCGATTGGCGACTGGCGTCTGTCAAACCACCGTAATCATCCCTGTGGTTGGCACTGTAGTGCCGTTACAAATTGTGTTTTTTTAAACACATAAAATCTCAGTGGCACACTAAAAAATCGGCTGCTCTCTCTGGCCTGGCGGGCAGACCGCTCGCTCAGCTAGCCAAGCTCCTCCCACCACTACTGAAACTACCTTCCCTCAAAGCGCTCGGAGCACTTGCTTGGAGCGCGGCCAGAGCGCTAGCGCTCGGGGAGCGCTGTTTGGATGGCCCTGAACTAGAGGGAAGAATATTCTGCATGTGGTGCTGGTAAAACCAGATGAACTCTATAGAGAAACCGAACTAATAGATAGTATTAGTGATCAAGAAGCTGTTTTTGTGGAAGTTAAATGTGAAAGAAAGGAAGATATTAAAATTAGGACTATTAGGCAAAACTATATGGCTGATAAAACAGGCATACGGTAGTTTTTTAAAAGTAACTATGATTGGCGGAAAACGATAAATAAAAATGTAAACAGACTCTGGGATGGGTTTAAAGCACTTGTTGAGGAATGTGAAAATAGGTTTGTACCTACAAAGGTGGTAAGGAATTGTAAAAATCCACTATATTATAACAGAGAGGTAAAGAGACTAAGAATGAGGTGCACGTTGGAAAGAAATAGAATTATAAATGGCGGTGGAAATAAGGAGAAATTGAAGGAACTTACTAGGAAGTTGAATCTAACAAAGAATTCTGCTAAGGATAACATGATGGCAAGCATAATTGGCGGTCATAAAAATTTTAGTGAAAAATGGAAGAGTATGTATAGGTACTTTAAGGCAGAAACAGGTTCCAAAAATGATATTCCAGGAATCATTAATGAACAAGAGGGGGGGGGGGTGTTTATGCGAGGATCTTCAAAAGGTGGAAGTATTCAGTCAGCAGTATGTAAAGATTATTGGTTACAAGGATAATGTCCAGATAGAGATGGAGAAAAGAGTATTAAAATTTGCCTATGACAACAATGATATTTACAGTAAGATACAGAAGTTGAAAACTAGAAAATCAGGTGGAATTGATAAGGTTTCTGGGGATATCCTAAGACAATGGGTTGGGATATAGTACCATATCTGAGGTATTTATTTGATTATTGTTTCATGAAGGAGCTATACCAAGTAAATGGAAAGTTGCTATAGTAGCCCCTGTGTATTAAGGAAAGGGTGATAGACATAAAGCTGAAAATTACTGGCCAGTCAGTTTGACATGCATTGCATGTAAGCTTTGGGAAAACATTCTTTCTTATTATATTAGACATGTTTGCGAAATTAATAACTGGTTCTATAGACGGCAGTTAGGGATTAGGAAATGTTATTCCACTGAAGCTCAACTTGTAGGATTCCAGCAAGATATAGTGGATATCCTGGATTCAGGAGGTCAATTGGAGTGTATCACAATTGACCTGTCTAAGGCATTTGATAGGGTAGATCATGGGAGGCTACTGGCAAAAATGAGTGTAATAGGACTTGAAAAAAAAGAGTGACTGAATGGGGGGCTATGATTCTAGAAAATAGAGCTCATATAATTAGACTAGGCGAAGCTTTATCTGTCCCTGTAATAAGTAAGAGAGGAATTCCTCTAGGCAGTATTATTGGAGCTTTATGTTTTCTTATATATATATATCGATGATGTGTGTAAAGAAGTGGAATCAGATATAAGGATTTTTGCAGACGTTTTTATTCTGTGAAAACATACAACCTGTTTTTTAGTCAGTGACCGGATCAGGATCAACCAGTTGATGACCTAACTGATGATGATATTAACGCCATAAATGCTCATTCCCGAGTAAATCAAGTAAAATTCACTTTCAAAAAAGTTGGGGCGAACGATGTGAAGCGTGTAATTTACTCCCTCAAGTCTGATGCTCCGGGTAATGACGACATACCATTATCTTTCATAAAAAAAATATTATTGGTGCCATATTACCTATTGTGATGCATATATTTAATCATTGCCTTGTACAGGGAGTATTCCCAACTGTGTGGAAGCACGGTATCGTCATTCCTATTCCTAAGAAGAATTCTCCTAGTTTACCATCAGACGATCGCCCTATATCCATTCTCCCACCCCTTTCCAAAGTACTAGAACGCTTGGTACACGAACAAGTCCTCACTTACTTGACTAACTTCTCACTGCTTGACCGTTACCAATCTGGTTTCAAGAAAGGACACAGCACAACGACTGCCCTACTGAAAGTAACTGATGATATCCGACAGGCAATGGACACTCGACAAGTGACTGTACTGGTTCTACTTGATTTTTCTAGTGCTTTTGATACTGTTGTTCCTCAACTGCTACTTTCAAAATTGGATTCATTAAATTTCAGCAAGACGGCAATAAACGTTTTCAGTTCGTACCTCAAAAATCGCCGTCAGTGTGTCAAAGTAAATAATAGCAGATCTGAGTGGCTTAATAAACCCCTCGGTGTCCCCCAAGGGTCTGTACTTGGACCATTGCTGTTTGCAATTTACTTACACGATGTTGCCAAATCGATTACACATTGCAAGTATCATCTTTATGCTGATGATCTGCAGATCTACTACCACTCAAGAACTGATAAAATTCAGAGTGCTGTAGAAAAAGCTAATGCTGATTTAAGTCTCATAAGTAATTTTGCATTGAGTAACAATCTCAAAATTAATCCTCTTAAAACGCAAGCAATAATCATTGGTACTTCAAAAAATTTACACTTCTTAAAACAATATGAAATTCCTCCTGTACCACTAAACAATACCATTATTCCATTTTGTGAAACAGTTATGAATCTTGGTGTGGCTATAAGCGAAACACTGAACTGGTCGCAACATGTGATGAAAGTGTGCCAAAAGGTATATCAAAGCCTGCATCCTCTGAAGCGGTTTAAAGATATATTTCCTCGGTCCTTGAAAATAAAGCTCATTCAATCACTCTTGTTTCCAATTCTCGAATACTGTGATACAGTTTTTATTGATATCAATAACTAGCAAAGCATGAGACTGCAACGTGCCCAAAATGCATGCATCAGGTATGCATTCGACATACAACCATACGCCCATGTATCCCCATTCTATACACAATTATCTTGGTTACGACTGAATGACAGACGTAGACTCCATGCAACTACTTTGGTGTATCAAGTGCTTTCTGAAAACACTCCTCCTTACCTATCCACCAGATTTCGCTACCTTAGTTCCCTGCACCTGTTCAATACCCGGTCAGGCTGTACGCTAGAAATTCCTGTGCATCGAACCGCAACCTACAACAGATCGTTCACTATCACCGCCACGAGCTGGTGGAATGAACTCCCCAATGACATCAGGGAAGCTAAATCTAAGACAAAATTTAAAATCCTTTGCCAGCGTCATCTTTTAAGCACTTCCAGTCTTTCTTGAGTGTGAATGGGATGCATGAATGAGAGTGAATATGGTTGTTTATTGCAATGTGTTCCTGTATATAATTTAGTTATACTTTACTCACCTTAGTTTAGTTAGTGATACTTTAGTTGCTTTAGTTATACTTTAGGTTGTAAAGATTTCATATGTTTAAATTTTATGTAAAATATACATTGTATATACATGAAGTGGTTAAGTGTAAGAAAGGGCCGGGAGCCCTAACTTCGCCACAATAAAGACGCTTTAATAATAATAATAATAATAATAATAATAATAATAATAATAATAATAATGAAGCCCCCATCTTGCGGCGAGGATAGGAATTGTGAATGACTGACAGATGAAATGAAATGATATTGGAGAGTGTTGCTGGAATGAAAGATGACAGGGAAAACGTGAGTACCCGGAGAAAAACCTGTCCCGCCTCCGCTTTGTCCAGCACAAATCTCACATTCAGTGACAGGGATTTGAACCAGGGAATCCAGCGGTGAGAGGCCGACGCGCTGCCACCTGAGCCACGGGGGCTTTTTTATGTTATTCTGTACAGAGTAATAAAGAAGTTACAAGATTGTCAGCGGCTGCAAAATGACCTCGATAACGCTGTGAGATGGACAGTACGCAATGGTATGATGATAAACGGGGTTAAAACTCTGGTTGTATCACAAATACCAAAAGTCCTCTCAGTTTGAATTACTACGTTGATGGGGTGAAAGTTCCTTTTGGAGATCATCGTAAGTACCTAGGTCTCAATATAAGGAAATACCTTCATTGGGGTAATCACATAAATATGATTGTAAATAAAGGATGCAGATCGCTGCACGTGGTTATGAGCGTATTTGGGGGTTGTAGTAAGGATGTAAAGGAGAGGGCATGTATGTCTCTGGTAAGACCCCAACTAGTGTATGGTTCCAGTTTAAGGGACCCTCACCAGGATTACTTGATTCAAGAACTGTAAAAGATCCAAATAAAAGCAGCTCGAGTTGTTCTGGGTGATCTCCGACAAAAGAGTAACGTTACAAAAATGTTGCAAAGTTTGCACTGGGAAGATTTGGGAGAAAGGAGACGAGCTGCTCGACTACGTGGTATGTTTCGAGCTGTCAGTGGAGAGATGGCGTGGAATGATATCATCAGTAGACGAGTAAGTTTGAGTGGTGTCTATAAAAGTAGGAAAGATCACTATATGAAGATAAAGTTGGAATTCAAGAGGACCGACTTGGGCAAATATTCGTTTACAGGAATGGGAGTTAAGGATTAGAATAACTTACCAAAGTGGATGTTCAGTAAATTTCCAATTTCTTTGCAATCATTTAAGAAAAGGCTAGGAAAACAACAGATAGGGAATCTGTCACCTGGGCGAATGCCCTAAATGTAATGAATGATTGATTGAATGGCTGGAATACTATGATGAGGCAGTGTGTCACGTACCAGTAGTTATCAGGACATGTATCAACCAGAGGAATGGCATGCTACAAAATGAAAGTTATCTTAACTCCCAAGCTAATTATGGCCAATATTGAGGCAGGCTGTTCTCCTGGGCATTCGGCAGTAATGCTGTCTATCGGAGATGAGTGGCTGCCGAATCGACAAATTATTATTATTATTATTATTATTATTATTATTATTATTATTATTATTATTGATATTCGTTTTACGTCGCAGCGACACTGATAGGTCTTATGGCGACGATGGGATAGGAAAGACTGGGAGTGGGACGGAAGCGGCCGTGGCCTTAATTAAGGTACAGCCCCAGCATTTGCCTGGTGTGAAAATGGGAAATAACGGAAAACCATCTTCAGGGCTGCCGACAGTGGGGTTCGAGCCCATTATCTCCTGGATGCAAGCTCACAGCTGCGCGCCCCTAACCGCACGGAAACTCGCCCGATGAAGAGACAAAGCAGATCACAACCATCACTTGCCACTGTAATGTTACTGTTGATCAATTTAATGGCCTATTCGTATTACAGGCCTTCATATTTAACTTCCTTCCAGCAAAGCACGACTATATCGACCAGCACCATTAAACTATATATCCATGTTAGTGATACTCGATGTTGACGTGGACTAAGCAGCGAAAGACTAAATTCATGAATATTTCTGTTATCATAGCCGGTACGGTAAAACCTTGGTAAAACTGCACAAGACATAAATAATTGGAAATTGTATCACCTGTAACTCTAGTTATGTGCAGTAGTGTTTATCCATAGCAACAATAATAGCATGGATATTTGAGAATAAATTCGGACCTTCTCCTAAATTACCATTTCAACCAGTGTGAATAAAATTATTTAGAGCTTAGATTACAGTGGCTTATTCCCCGAGTTTATATATACCGATTTTAATTAAATTATCATTAAATCATTAAATTTTCTCGCAATGGGCGTACACACAGACAGACAGACAGACAGACAGACAGACAGAGATAATGGAGATTCATTAATTGCATTTCCTTCTTAGTGTGAACACGCCAGATACAGACATATTATTCATTTTGTAATTTTGAGCAATGTACAGACAAAACTCTTATATTGATCGCTTTCTTTTCCCTTTTTTTTTCTTTTTGCTATTTGCTTTACGTCGCACCGACACAGATGTCTTATGGCGACGATGGGATATGAAAGGCCTAGGAAGTGGAAGGAAGCGGCTGTGGCCTTAATTAAGGTACAGCCCCGGCATTTGCCTGGTGTGAAAATGGAAAACCACGAAAAAACCATCTTCAGGGGTGCCGACAGCGGGGCTCGAACCCACTGTCTCGCGATTACTGGATACTGGCCGCACTTAAACGACTGCAGCTACCGAGCTCGGTGATTGTTTTCTTTTAAATCCTTGTATGTTCCAATGCTCTTCTCATCCATTATATCCCTTAAGACTGGTCTCGCCTCCCAGCCACATATTTATATGCAGTCCAACAGAATAATTTTCGTTGTGTTCGTTTTTCTATGTTAGTGTGTAAAGGAAATTTAACCTAAATACATTACGCTGTAAGAGAGCGTAAATTCGCCGTGCAAACAACATCCCTAAAATACGGTATGGTGAGGTTCATTTTTCTCTACACATTAGCTTATGAAAATTAACACAACGAAAATATTATTCTGATGGACTGCATATAAGTATGTGGCTGGGAATGTAATGGGTAGGAAGAGCATTGGGACATACGAGGTTTTAAAAGAAAGCCATAGATATATAGATCGCGCATTTCTGTGGTGGTTCGTGGTGTGAAGTAACTTTGAGTTTGAGTTCACCCGAAATATGTCTCCTAGAACCAACACTTCATGTAGTTCTATATCTGGCTACTCTACTCTCTGAATTCATGAGCTTGGGGATAGAAATTTATTTTACGAAATCACTTTGAGATCCAAGCAACAGCCTTCAGCACTTTATTAAAGCTCACTGATTACTTGGTATTTTTTGTACATCACCGTCTAATTTAACTTACAGCGATTTAAGTATGTATGTGTAGCGCGGACATTCCTCTACGGAAATAATCTGAGGCGATAAAGTAGCGGGAAGGCTTGCTACATTTTTGAACGCGCTCCAGCTGCTCGGTGCCTACACGGTACACAAGCGCTGCCGGCCTAGTTTGTCACTGTCCCATTTGCCACTGCACTTTATTTTCAGAGCCATCAGGGAAAGAATATATAGGATCTCAAGTCAAAGCACTAAATTTTCCCTGCATGTTTAATTTCCCACCTGAAGCATTAATCTCTCCAGACGTAACGCCAAGGAAGAGCTTAGGGGAGTCATCTTTCTTTCTCTTGCCTCTCCCGCTTTTTATTTGCCCACTTCTCTTCTCTTCTATTGCTTCTCTACTTCACTATTTATCACCGTCGACCTCCACCATCACATCTTCTTCACTTGCAGAGACCTAAATTGGTCACGGGCCTACCGGCTTCCACTGTGATTGATGGCTAATTCATGCTACGTGCTCCACGAGAGAACAGCTGTTAATGTCGTGCCGACGTGAACGAGTTTGATTGCAAGTCAGAGTGCTCATATATCTTACCTTTATAATGTGTTTATAACGCAAACAATAGAAGTCAGGAACGTTCGAGAGCAAATAATAGAACACAAAACAATATCAGCTTTCTTGTAGACTTGCTTGTCTGTTCATGTCAGCTTCCATAAGGGGCGAAATGGTGAAGGGGAGTCTACTGTTTACTTCAAACAATCATTATAACGACTAGCTATAGTACCCGTTCTTCCTACGGATTATTGAACAACGATTAAAGTGGTTAACCCTTACATTACTCGCGTCGGGTCACAGATACCTGAGTGTATTTCTTTGGTATATGGTAATATGAATTATTGCCAACACTACGTAATTTCACCTGCTATTGAGTTATTGGTCACCATGCAGTAGAGGTCATTATTGACAATAATTTCTTGCGTATCTGCTATCGTTAAGAGATATGACCCGACACGAGTGTGTGTGTGTTTGTGTGTTCTGCTAGAAGTAGAAACGACTAGAAAATTTGTGATCTGCTAAACAAATTTCTTATTTTATGTGTGTAATGTTATGGTGCGGCTCCATGGTTTAAATGGTTAATATGCTGGCCTTTAACCCTAGAGTTCCTCGGTTCGATTCTCGGCTGGGTCGGAGATTTTGACCTTCATTGGTAATTTCCTCCAGCTCGGGACTGGGTGTGTTTGTGCCCCCTTCAACATTTTTCATCGCATGTATTGTCCCACTCTCAAAACCAGCAGTCCGCCCATGGGCGTCAACTCGAAATACCTGCAGCAGGCCTCTTCGAAGGCCACACACAATTACAATATATCACGTTCTGTAATAGTCGGTGGAGTGGTGTGCAGTGTGTATATTAAGACGGACACAAATATCCAGTCCCCTATCCAGAACCTCCTGTGGGAGGGGGTGGAAGAATAACACCCCCGGTATTCCTTGCCTGCCCTACGGGGCGACTGAAAGAGGCCCCAGAGGGTCTTAACTTGGGAGCGCGGGTTGGCAACCACGGGGCCTCAGCTGAATTCTGATATTGCTTCCACTTACTTGTGCCAGGCTCCTCACTTCCATCTGATCCGACCTCTCTTAGCCAACTCTTGATCTTTTCCAACCCCGGCGGTATTAGAGCACACGAGGCCTAGGGAGTTTTCCATTTTCACGCCCTTCGTGGCCCTTGTCTTTGTTCGGCCGATACCTCATTTTCGAAGTGTCTGGTCCCTTCCACTGTTTCTCTATGATTAGTGTTGTATAGAGGATTGTTGCCTAATTGCCTTAAAACAATAATCACCACCACCCCGATATAGAGGAAACCATACGAAGTTAACATCCTCGCATGCGTCAACACAGGAACTTGAATTTCGCTGTGGTAGCTCTCTTTCGCGCCGGCAAAGAAATCCAGCTCGCTCCAGAGACCTGGACTACTGTAGAGCGAGCGGATTGTCGGGACAGCTGTACTTGGCTTGACTTAGCTGTTTGCAGTTTTTTAGACTCGACAGAAAACGTTCAAGGAATGATCAGAAAATATGCATACAAAATGCTTTGCCCTAGCGCTAGAAGGGGTTCGGTACACGCCACTGCGTAAATATATACTGTAGGTTATGCCACCTCGACACTAGAGTTCACCCCAAGTAAAGCTGGCCGTGACTGAAGTATTGGTTCTCTAGATCACGACGCCAAATGAAATGCGACTCATAAACCCAAAAAATATGAATCCTAACCCAACGCAATATTCAAGAGATTTAATTAATTAATTAATTTCGTGTGGCTATTTCTAGCCGAGTGCAGTCCTTGTAAGGCAGACCCTCCAACGAGGGTGGGCGGCATCCGCCATGTTTAGGTAACTGCGTGTTATTGTGGTGGAGGATAGTGTTATGCGTGGTGTGTGGGTTGCAGGTATGTTGGGGACAGCACAAACACCCCAGCCCCCTAGCCATTAAAATTAACCAATGAAGGTTAAAATCCCCGACCCGGCCGGGAATCGAACCCGGGACCCTCTGAACCGAAGGCCAGTACGCTGACCATTCAGCCAATGAGTATTAAAAAGAGAGAAACACGGAATATAAATATAATGCGCTATTTGCTTTACGTCGCACCGACACAGAGAGGTCTAATGGCGACGAGGGGATAGGGAAGGCCTAGGAGTGGGAAGGAAGAGGCCGTGGCCTTAGTTAAGGTACAGCCACAGAATTTACCTAGTGTGAAAATGGGAAATCGCGAAAAACCATCCTCAGGGCTGCAGGCAGTGGGATTCGAACCCACTATCTTCGAGATGCAAGCTCACAGGTGCGCGGCTCTAACCGCACGGCCAACTCGCCCGGTAATATAATACGATGACGATGATAACGAAAATGGCTGAATAAATAAACAGCAGTCCACAGCAGTTCTCAAAAATGGATGAGCACCTTGGCACTCTCAACAATACAACTGTAGCCTCCAAACGCTTTCCGTAGAATGGCGCGCTCATTCCTCAGCTGGCCTGTTAACAAATGAACAATGACTTACGCACGGAATGAGTGTAGGCGATTACAGCCAAAAACTCATAAAAGCTGAATTTTCACTAAAAACCGTTACAGTTACAAAGAAAATGCACATTTATGACGTTTCTTGTGGAAAATTTAATATCAAGGTCAAACGGTGCACTTCATTTTTGGATAATGTCAACCGTTTACTCGCCATTTCAGTTATTTCACCATCGATCGCGGCCAACAGCACAAGAAAGCTGACATTTCTAGGAAACCCTCGAAGTTATACTCATGTTCATAAAAACCTGAAGACCTTGAAAGACTAGTGATAGGAAGTTCATATTCTTATGAACCATGTGACCTTGCCGCGGTGGGGAGGCTTGCGTGTCCCAATGACGCAGATAGCCAAGCCGCAGGTGCAACTATATCGGATGGGTATCTGTTGAGAGACCAGACTAAAGAATGGTTCATCGAAATGGGCGGTAGCAGCCTTTCGGAAGTTGCAAGGGCGGCAGTCTAGATGATTGACTGATATGGCCTTGTAATAATACTCAACATGGCTTAGCTGTGTTGATACTGCTACACGGCTGAACGCAACGGGAAACTACAGCCGTAACTAACTCCCGAGGACATGCAGATCACTCTGTGTGAAAGATGTACTGATGATGGCTTCCTCCCGGGTAAAATATTCCGGAGGTAAACTAGTTCCCCGTTCGGAACTCCGGGTGGGAACTACACGAGAGGGGGCGATCATGAGGAAGATGGATACTGACATTCTGCGAGTCGGAGCGTGGAATGTTAGAAGTTTGAATCGTAGTGGTAGGTTAGAGAATCTGAAAAGGGAGATGGATAGACTAAAGTTAGATGTAGTTGGAATAAGTGAAGTACGTTGGCAGGAAGAACAGGATTTTTGGTCAGGCGACTGCCGAATCATCAATACGAAATCAAACAGAGGAAATGCAAGAGTTGGTTTAAACGAATAAGAAAATAGAACAGCGGTAAGCTACTACGACCAGCATAGTGAAAGAATTGTTGTCGTCAAGATAGACACCAAACCAATGCCCACCACAATAGTGCAGGTCTATATCCCTACTAGTTCAGCGGAAGAATATATGAAGAGATAGAAGATTTAATAGCAAAGCAAAGTCATCTACGTACAGGCCATGAAGGCCCTTGGAGGAGTGGAAGGTAAAGGCTTCCACCATTGTTAACCTATGCACGTGATGGGGTAGAGTGGTTAGCTCCACGCCCGGCCGCCTTTGCCTCCAGGAATTAACCTGGTACTCATTTTTTGTGTAGGCTGAGTAAACCTCAGGGCCATATACACCTCCGGAAGTGGAAATCTCGTTTCTTAAATTTTACGTCTTCCTGACGGGGATTCGAATCCACGTCCATCCGGGCGAACCGAGCACGCCTTTACCGCCTCGGCCAGGCAGCCCCTAGAAGATTTAATACAATATGTAAAAGGTGACGAAAATCTAACTGTGATGGGAGACTGGAATGCAGTGGTAGGCCAAGGAAGAGAAGGTAATACAGTAGGACAATTCGGATTGGGACAAAGGAACGAAAGAGGAAGTCGGCTGGTTGAATTCTGCACTGATCATAATTTAGTCCTTGCCAATACTTGGTTCAAACACACAAACGACGGCTGTATACGTGGACGAGACTTGGAGACACTGAAAGGTATCAAATAGACTTCACTATGATTAGGCAGAGATTCAGAAACCCGGTGTTGGATTGGTTGGATTGCAAAACTTTCCCAGGAGCAGACGTGGACTCTGACCACAACTTGTTGGTCAAGAAATGCCATCTGAAGAAATTTAAGAAAGGCAAGAATGCAAAAATATGGGATCTAGACAAGTTGAAAGAAAAGAGTGTGAGGGATTGTTTCGAGGAACATCTGACACAAGGGCTAAATGAAAAGGCTGAAGGAAACACAATAGAGGAAGAGTGGATAGTCATGAAAAATGAAGTCAGTAGGGCTGCTGAAGAGATGTTAGGAAGAAAGAAAAGATCAACTAAGGATCAGTGGATAACTCAGGAGATACTAGACCTGATTGATGAACGACGAAAATACAAGAATGTTAGAAATGAAAAGGGAAAAAAGAATACAGGCGATTAAAGAATCAAGTGGACAGAAAGAAGGTAACTAAGGAAGAATGAGTGATGGAGAAGTGCAAGGATGTCGAAGGTTGTATGGTCCTGGGAAAGGTAGATGTTGCATAAAAGAAAATCAAGGAAACCTTTGGAGAAAGGAAATCTAGGTGAATGAATATTAAGAGCTCAGATGGAAAGCCACTTCTAGGGAAAGAAGACAAAGCAGAAAGATTGCAGGAACATATCCAACAGTTGTATCAAGGTTAAGATGTAGATAATTTGGTTCTGGGATATGAAGAGGATGTTGATGCTGATGAAATGGGAGACCCAATTTTGAGGTCAGAGTTTGACAGAGCTGGGAGAGACCTAAATAGGAACAAGGCACCTGGAATTGATGACATTCCTTCTGAATTACTGACTGCTTTACGAGAAACCAGCATGGCAAGGTTATTTCATTTAGTGTGTAAGATGTATTAGACAGGATAAGTTCCATCCGATTTTCGGCAGAATGTTGTTATACCTATACCCAGGAAAGCCGGTGCTGACAGGTGTGAAAACTACCGCACCATTAGTTTAGTATCGCATGCCTGCAAAATTTTAACACGTGTTATTTACAGAAGAATTAAAAACAAGTTGAAGCTGAGTTGGGAGAAGATTAGTTTGGATTCAGAAGAAATGTAGGAACACGTGAAGCAATCCTGACTTTACGTCTGATCTTATAGGATCGAATCAAGAAGGACAAGCCCACGTGCATGGCATTCGTAGATCTAGAAAAGGCATTCGATAATGTTGATTAATAATAATAACACCACTGGCAGGAGAGGTTGCACTAACAGCCAAGATGACGGCACCCCTGATATTATTCTGGACCTTATAAAAATTAAAAATGCATTCAGAAAAAGATGGCAAAGATTTCGAGACCCAGCTGATCGAGCCGAGTACCGCGAACTGGCTCGTGAAGTCCGCAAGCGCCTGCTGGAGCGTAAAATTGAAAAATGGGAGGAATTCTGCCGCACTTTAACTGAAAACGAATCAGACCACGATTTCTGGAGGGTTACTCGCGGTCTGAATCGCCCTACCCCCCCCCCAAGCGTGCAATTCATGGCCGAAATGGACTAGCATTCTCCCCTTACGATAAAGCTGAGGCTTTCGCTGACACAATTGAAAGTCAAAGTGTACCCCACGACCTTTCTGACGATGACGACGACGAACACGAACGACTGACCCGTGAGGTACACAGGAAAGTCTCAACTTTTAAGCAACAATGGACGCCTGACAATGACATTAATGACGTAACTCCTGCAGAGGTACGCAGGGTAATCAAAGACCTCAAAGAGAATAAGTCTCCCGGGGATGACAGAATTTCAAACAAAGAAATTAAATCCCTGCCGTATAAGGCAATTATATTTTTGGCTACTATTTTTTCGGCTTGCTTTCACACGGGATACTTCCCCAAGGCTTGGAAGGTCGGCAAGGTTGTCGTCCTTCCAAAACCGGGGAAGGACAGATTATTCCCGCAAAATTACCGTCCCATTACTCTGTTATCCCATATCTCAAAATTATTCGAGAGACTTATTCTAAATCGCCTCAATGGGTACCTCTTGTCACGTGACATACTGCGGCCGGAGCAGTTCGGATTCCGGTCGAGGCGCAGCGCCCCTCTAGCGGCGCTGCGCCTTGTCCAGTGTGTTACAAGGTCATTTAATTTACGGCGTACCGTGCCAGCGGTATTTTTCGATGTAGAAAAGGCTTTCGACACTGTCTGGCATGAAAATCTAATATATAAACTTTTGGATATGTACCTTGTCCCAGGCTACCTGGTCAAAATTATCTCATCTTATTTATCAAACAGGAAATTCTATGTCCAAGTTGACGGAGAAAAATCCACCCCTCGGAGGCTCCGAGCTGGAGTCCCTCAGGGTGGAGTGATATCACCAATCCTGTACGCCCTATATGTAAATGATCTTCCGTATCGCCAGGGAGTAGAGATACAACAGTACGCAGATGACATAGCCGTTTACACCTCACGTAGGCGAAACAGAGATGCCATCTCCGCATTGAACTCGTGGATTTCTATGTTCTGGAAGTGGTGCCTTCAGAATAAGATCAAAATAAATCCAGACAAGACCCAGGCGATTTTATTCACTAGAAGAAGGCCTACAGTTGGTCATCTTACTATTAATAATGCCCCACTGTCCTGGACCAATCAGATAAAATATCTCGGCCTAACAATGGACAAAAGTCTCACCTGGAGTAGGAATATAGAACAGGCCCTGCAACGAGCATCAGCTCGCGTGGCTGCTCTAAAACCTCTGCTTTAAAACAAATATATCTCTTCTACCATAAAGAGAAATATTTATCAAGCATGTATTAGGCCCATGCTGCTGTATGGGTGCGAAGCCTGGTGCTATATCCCTAAAACTCCCTTTTCAAAATTAGAAGTTTTCCAAAACAAGCTACTACGTAAAATGACAAAAGCCCCCATCCTGAAATCTAATAGACGGATACGATCCGAACTACGTATTCCGACTCTTAGAACTCAGGTAAGGAAGATAGCTAAGATGACCAAGTGTAGAATCCTGCGAACCCCGTCATCCGTTCCGGGCATCTCTCTATTAAAACAGGTCATGAGAACCAAGAAGCCCAACACACGGCTTAAATATCGTGGCCCTTGGCTTACTTATGACCTTGTTTAGTCAACCTTTCGGCCTTTTCCAAATTGCACCACACCTCACTAACTGAAATCAAAATTCATCCCTGAAAGGGGCCGTTTGTTAAGAAGGTGGATATCCCCCCCCCCCCCAAACTAAAGCGCACTATGTATACATTCCCAAATAATTTAAGATGAGGGGGTTTCTGCTCTGACAGAAGGCTAAATAACCTTCTTGACAGATAGTTTTGTCCCCCACCAGTGCATAGAACAGAGATTTCCGACTCATCGGGTACTCCCTCGGAAACAGATGAGTAGAAGGGCACATTTTCGCCCTGGGACTCTCCATCTATCTCGACCCCAACAAAAAAAAAAAAATATAATGTTGATTGGACCAAGCTATTTATGATTCTGAAGGTGATTGAGATTAGATATCGAGAACGAAGAATTATCTATAATCTGTATAAAAATCAGTCTGCAATGATAAGAATCGAGGGCTTTGAAAAAGAAGCAGAAATCCAGAATGGAGTGAGGCAAGGCTGCAGTTTGTCCCCTCTCCTCTTCAGTGTTTACATAGAACAGGCAGTAAAGGAAATCAAAGAAGAATTTGGAAAGGGAATCACAACCCAAGGAGAGGAAATCAAAACCTTGAGATTTGCCGATGATATCGTTATTTTATTTGAGACTGCAGAAGATCTCCAGAAGCTGCTGAGGAGTACAAGATGAAAATAAATAAGTCCAAAACAAAAGTAATGGAGTGCAGTCGAACGAAGGCAGGTGATGCAGGAAATATTAGATTAGGAAATGAAGTCTTAAAGGAAGTAGATGAATATTGTTACTTGTTTAGTAAAACAACTAACGATGGCAGAAGTAAGGAGGACATAAAATGCAGACTAGCACAGGCAAGGAATAGCTTTCTTAAGAAAAGAAGTTTGCTCACTTCAAACATTGATATAGGAATTAGAAAGATGTTTTGGAAGACTTTCGTGTGGATCGTGGTATTGTATGGAAGTGAAACATGGACGATAACTAGCCCCAAAAGAAAGAGAATAGAAGCTTTTGAAATGTGGTGTTACAGAAGAATTCTGAAGCTGGGATGGATGGATCGAATCACGAATGAAGAGATACTGAATCGGATTGGTGAGAGGAGATCGATTTGGCTAAATTTGACAAGAAGAAGAGATAGAATGATAGGACACTTCTTAAGACACTCAGGACTTGTTCATTGGTTTTTGAAGGAAGTATAGGTGGTAAGAACAGTAGGGGTAGACCAAGGTTTGAATATGACAAGCAGATTAGAGCAGATGTAGGATGCAGTAGTTACGTAGAAATGAAAAGGCTAGCGCAGGATAGGGTGGCATTGACAGCTGCATCAAACCAGTCTATGGACTGATGATCAAACACACATTCACAGGACACGTGCATTTGTATGTTCTGAAGAAATGATTAACATTTGAACCATGTCGGCACACAGGTTCGGCGCAACACCACCGACTGGTAAAATGTGCCTGCGGATCTCGTTGCCGCTATAAGCTGAAGGTAATAGATCAGTGTGACTTGAGCAGACGTGAGGGATATCTCGCAGACCTATGCGAGAACTGTACCGTCAAATGAGTGAGTTTGAAAGAGGGCGAGTTATTGGCATGAGAGAACGTGATGCCTCCAACCGGGAAATTGCTGTACGTGTGGGGCGAAGTGTGTCACCAGTGCAACAGGTGTGTACAGAATAGTTCACAGAGGGCCGTAGAACACGACGAGATGGGTCTGGTGGCACCACCCAGTTCGCCCCACCTCCCTTCCCCCGAGAAGATCCACACCTCATCCGAATGGCATTGCAGGACAAATCTGCGTCCTCCTCGGCTCTGACGCAACAGTGGAACAGTGTAACACATTGTACACTATCAGGAGTGACCGTCCGTCGCCGTTTATTACGGTCTGGGTTACCGGCGCGTCGTTCACTTCTCCGCCTACCTTTGACTAATATGCATAAACATGCTAGACAGCAATGGTGTCTGGAACGACGTCACACTGGGGAAAGGAATGGCAGCAGATAGTATTTTCGGACGAATCCAAGTTCTGTTTGAAAATGATGGCCGCATTTTGGTTCGCCGCAGACAGGGGGAGATGTATCACATTGACTGCATTCGCACAAGACATACAGCGCCTACTCAAGGCCTTATGGTGAGGGATGCTATTGGGTACAACCACAAATCGCAGTTGGTGCGTGTCCAGGGCTGTGTGACCAGTTTGACCTACGTGAATGACATCATGCGACCCGTAGCCATACCCTCGACAGCCCAAACGCCATATTTCAGCAGGTCAATGCGCTACCACATGTTGCTGCACGAACAAGTGCCTTCTTGTTGTCACAAGATGTCAGACTGTTGCCTGCCCCACCCCTCACATCCCCGCCGATCAGCGGACTTGCCACCAATCTAAAATATGTGGCATATGGTGAAACGACGGGTGCGGCGCTGTGACCCAACGTCAACCACCAAAGATGAACTGTGGAAATGCAACATGGACGGCTATACCCCAGGACGCCATGCGCGCCTTATACGCGTAGATGCCATCACACATGAAACAAGTTATCAGTACCCATGGAGGACACAGTGCCTACTAGGCAACAGGACACATGCTGAACCTAGGTGACTGAAATGCTAATCGTTTCTCCAGAGAATACTAATGAACATGTCCTGTGAATATGAACTTCCTATCTAGCCTTTCAATGTGTTCTGTTTTTTATGAACTTGAGTGTATTTTAGTTGATGTAGAGCAAAAATTTCCCAAATTTTGGACATACCCCTGTAAAATCTCTCACTGGTTAGAAACGGTGAAATATATCAAAATGAAAAATATTCCTTGTGTGACTCAGGATTTCGGGGTATGTCTTAAACAAATTTCAGCTTAGTCGGTCCAGTAGTTTTCAAGCCTATCCGTAACAAACAAAGAAACAGACACCATATTGATATATATAACACTGTATTCAAGTAATTTATAAACTATTTTTATTAGAGTGAAAGTCTTCGACCGAGCAAATAGGCAGCGAGGCTCAAGCCGGGTAACTGAAAGCAGATTGTGGGCTCGAACTCCACTATCAGCAACGTTGAAGATAGTTTTCTTAGGTTTCTTCATTTTTTCACCAGGGAAATGCAGAGACTAAAAAGAAGGCTTGGCTGGCTATACCAGCAGTAATTGCCACCTAATTTAATGTGGCTTTACCCCAGGAAAAGGACTAATTGGCTGATTACGTCCTCTAATCATCGCGTACTCTGATGGTAAGGTAGTAAATAGTACAGTGGATTCAGTGCCGCATCATGAATTCTCCACGGAGGCATGCACCTAGCAGTCATGCAGTAACACAGTGTGTTATGTAAATTCCCATTCCACTCACCGTAATATATATATATATATATATATATATATATAAAATAACATGTCCTGACTGACTGACTGACTGACTGACTGACTGACTGACTGACTGACTGACTGACTGACTGACTGACGGATTCATCATCGGCGAGCCAAAACTACTGGATATAAAGAAATGAAATTTTGAGGATACATTTATTGTACAATGCAGGTGCTCTCAAAGGGAGGATTTTTGGATATTCTGACGCTAACAGGGTGAAAAGAGGGGTGAAATTTTAAAATGAGAATATCTATATTGTGCCCGTCATAGTCAGTCTGCGAACACGAGACACCCCAGGGGTGCTCAGTTCGGTGGCTGTAGGCTTATAAAATAAATGAATGTGGCAGGATTATCATAGGGTTCATCAAATAAGCACGTTCCAAGTATAGAACATATATGAAACTTTTATTTAATTAAATGCAATATTGGCCATCCTGAAATCTGTGATTATGATGATGATCGTTACGTTATGGAATTTTATATGGCTCTTGATGTAACAAACCTATGTGCAAACAAATGGGATGGTACACGGCAGTTGTTTCCCTAACATTCTAACAGAGAATGTACATTGTGAATTTTTTTTTTAAAGTTATTAAGTTATTTGTTTAAAGTTGAATTAAAAATTTTCATTCAGAAAAATGAGGTCTGGGCCAAGCCTTCATCGACAATCTGGAAAAAATGCAGTAATTGTAAGAACGAATATAATAAAGAAATATCCAAGATTCAAAAGTTAACACTCATAGCAAAAATAAAATTTACAGTCGTTGTCTTAACAATAAAATGAAAAGTTGAATTTGCCTTGGTTTTCTCTAAGTTAATCCGAGACGTCGGATATACCTGTTCACGTCGTCTCACATCTCTTTCCGTGAGAATTTATACTGAACGTTAAGTATTTGACCAATAATTAAACAAAATAAAACGCCTCCTGGGCTTGCAAACGTAAGTAAATGGGGAGAATACCATCCATGTGGAAATCCTGTCCACTATCAATCGATAATATCAGTGTCACATATTTCAGAACAGAACACATAAAAAAAATAATCCTCTAAATACTAACAAATTACTACTTCTACAGCTAACTACGGAAATTGTCAAGAAGACTGTAAGTACCAAGAAGAAAATATTTACACTATGTACACGTCGACGAGTGTCGATCAACCGTATTACTCTCCTGTTAACGAATTTATTGAGTTACAGCAAGATTGAGTTATCACATGAGAGCGAAAAATTGCATCAACGAATGAGCTGATATAGTCACGAATCAGATATTATTTAGATATTTCGTCGAAGACCTGTTCTTCAGACCTAAGGCCTTCTCGAACATTCATCTGTACCTTGAGCTTGAAATTACTGGATTACTTGAGAAAAGTTGGGATATTCCCACGAATTAAAAAGTACATCGATTAACATGGACTTTCATTTGCTTCATCTGAAGACACTAACATTAGGCTACACTGCATTTATCGCGAATAATCCATTAACATGTGAAAAGCTCAGTTTCACGAAGATTCGTGCCATGCACAATTATTCCATATACTCTACACGTACAGCGTACCACAATGACGACCCTAACTTGTCGCATCCTAATCTCAAATATGTGTAGTCATGAAATATCAGGACCTACCAACGTCCTACAAATACGTAATATCCACTTAAAAGTGTCTCGATGATTAATTACTCCAACTAATTATCACATGCTCCCAATGCACATGTTCACATTAAATTCGTACATAGAATTCGGACTCAATATCCCGATGACACGTTGTCTCAGACACGAGGTACAAGTAGAAGTTCCATTACAAGGAAAATATAGAAAATGTGGACGAAATATCCTACCATTAAATCCATCGGACATAAAATTAATTCATATTCGTGACGAAATTTACTCAATAAGTAAAGATGGTGTCGATAACACATGGATAACTCTATCAGAACCCTCACTGTCAAATTCATGGCCACATGGTCATTAAGTAATCACATGTGTCAGTTTTACGACGTATTCGAGCAAATAAACAACCATAAAATGTGTCAAAATAGCTTACTAAGAAGAAAGAAAGAATAGAACAAAACTACATAGAACAGATATAAATGAGACGTAATCGACTTAACTTATAGAGAAATCTTCATGTCTGGAAGTCTGGGTTCTCAATCAGCCATGCCAGGATGAAAGAATCCGCATCCCGACGCCGCCAACGATGGTCAAAGGTTTAGAACTTCATGGTGAAGCACTGGTAATCCATGATGTGAGATTCCGTCCTCTTCTGGAAATATTCACGTCCACGTCTTCCGCGTCCACTCGTAAGAAAGCTGAAACTTACACAAAGTGTTTTAGCATAAACTCCAAACACACACGTAACTGTATTTTGGAAGTGACACGTACTTAAGGGATTACTATCTGCACATTCGACGTCTGATCACAGCACTGTTCTAAATTGTATCCAATTTTCAGACGTGTAGAGCACAGGAGTGAAGCCACTATTCACGACGTTCCACGCTGAGCGACTGAAGGTGATAGTCCAGGAACACGCCAGTGTGTGAGAATGAGTATTCGTATCACATGACTTAAATATCATGTCTGGTGCACATGCACGGAAGTAAAGTCAATTTAGGAACTAAATTCTTTTACTGTACGAATCTACAACTTCATCACCATTTTAGCCACAAGGTCGTGCAAATTATTTCAAAATTTCAGTTTTTAATTTATATCCTCCAAATGTGCTATTCTTTTATCCAGTTTATTTTACTATAGTTCTTGAGCCTTCCGTAATTATGCACGTCGCCACCAAAGATATTACAAATATTTCATTCATATCGTTCCTCGCAATTACAGGTGACATGCGCTGGCCTCCTTCTTTCACGCGCCAACCTTCATTTTTTTTATTTTTATTCCGTTAGCCAGTCGGCCGCTCTCTGCACAAAAAAAACTCATTCTCGCCCTTGTCCAAGGTCGCGCGCACCCCATCTCGCCGACAAGCGAACACAAGCCGCACCAACACCTGTTCACTCATCGGTGGCCTCACGGTCACATCCACCTCTCACTGGGACAAAAATTTTTAAACAAGGTTAAAAATTTTTAGATCATGTTCAGTCCTTAAAATGTGGTCCGTATGTTGTCTACTTCACTGTTTAATTTTCCATGGTATTTATAATTTCCAAGCATCTGTCAGTTGTCTGAACGGTAATCATTCTGCACGACACAAACTGGTGTTTCTTCGACAGCCGACCTGGGTCTTTTCTTTTTTTTTTTTCTTCACTCTTCTGCCTTACGGTAGAGTCTTAGGTTCGAGGCATTGAATATAAATTCCTGTCGTCCATCGAGACTTTGGACTCGGTAGGCGTTGTTGTTATACGACCTTATAACTTTAAATGGTCCAGTATACAAGTCAGCAAACTTGCCGTAAAACCGTTCTGTGGGGCTGGATACCATCGGTTTTCTCACTAAGACCAGTTCGTTCACTTGTAAAGGTCTGTGGAATCTTTTCCTCGCAACTCTGCGTAACCTGCGGTCAGCCTGTTTACGCAGGTGTTCTGCTGTTATTTCAACGCGCCTTGCTGGAGTCGGTTGTACGTCAGGCGGACATTTTACGATGTTTTCCCAGGGTCGAGAGGGAAACTGCCCGTGTTGAATAAGAACGGGTATCTGGCCTGTAGATTCATGAATGGTATTGTTATGGCAATCCATAAGAATAGGCAGTACTTTTATCCAGTTCCAGTGACATTGTCCAGAGTATATTCTGCAAAACTTAGCGATTTCGGGCATGACCCGCTCGGCTGGGTTACCGGCTGGATATCTGATTGAATTTAAGACGTGTTTGATATCAAGCTGTCTCATGGCTTGTTGGAATTCCTGAGATGTAAACTGAGGACCATGGTCCGATAATAAGAACTCTGGTTTGCCCATCGTAGGTATCACGTTACGTGTAATGCGTCTCAAAATTGACTTGGTATTACTCTTCTGTATAGCGAAAAGTGACAAGAATTTAGAAAAGACATCTATGGTCACTACTACATGTTTGTTTCCATGGGTAGACCTGGGAAGTGGTCCGAATAGGTCGATTGCGAATACCTTCCTGGGCTGTTCAGGCAATAACGGAATGGGATATTGTTTTAGCAGGCGGTTGTTCGGTTTTACACGTTGGCACGTGTCGCAGGTTCCGATTGTTACTCGTACCATCTCTCTCATCTTTGCCCATGTGAATGTTTCTTGTATAGCAGCCACCACCTTATCTGTCCCAGCATGACCTGTAGTTCGGTGCGTTAACCAAATAATTCCCTTCTGCAATTTTGTAGGAACCACAATCCTTAATTTTGTGTGGTCCGCGTCCACATATTTATGTAGCAGTTTATTGAACATCAGGTAGTGAGATGCTAACTTGTGGATAGCTTCATAGTCTAGATCACCAGCTACCAGCTTCCTTTCAAAGTAATCAATTAGTTTACGAGTAAAGGTGTCTCGTCTCTGCGCCTGTCGAAGATATCCGAGTCTTCTTAGTATTTCTTGATCTTCGTTTATTAGGTCTACATATTGTACAGAAGCGTTATTTTCTTCCGGATTCCGGCTCAGGGCGTCAGCTATGACATTATTTCGTCCATGACAGTGTTCGAATTCAATGTCGAATTGTTGGACAAAGAGAGACCACCGTGAAACACGTTCGTTCGCTATTGTGGTTTTTAACATGAACGTTAAAGCCTTATGGTCGGTTCTTAATATAACAGGGTATCCGAAAACAATTTTCTGCCAGTGTCGCAGAGCACAAACTATGGACAGCATCTCTAGCTCAGTAGTGTTATAGTGCAGTTCATGGCTCCGTAGTTTTCTACTATAAAAAGCTAAGTACACTTTATTCGTAGGATTGGTAACATCTTCTTGGAAAAGAACAGCTCCTATTCCTATTGTGGATGCATCCGTCTGGATTATAAATTTAGAATCAAAATCTGGATAACCCAACTTTATGCTTTCATTGAGTAAAGATTTTATTTTTCTAAAGGCCTCTTCACATTCGTGGTTCCAGCACCACCTGTTGTTTTTATGTAGCAGTTGTTGTAGTGGCGCTACTGTGTCAGTATAGTTAGGACAATGTTCCGAAAAAAATCCACATAAGCCCAGGAATTGCCTTACATGTTTGACCCGTCGCGGCCGCGGAAAATTACTAATGGCCTGAATCTTCGCAGGATTAGGTCTTATCCCTGTACCGTCCACAACGTGACCTAAAAATAAGATCTCAGGTTGGCAAAAGTTAGACTTTTCCAAGTTGATTTTAAAACCAGCGTCTTGCAAGTTGACCAACAGTTTCTCCAACTGTTCCAGATGTTCTTCAATACTTTTACTTGGGAGAATGATATCATCCATGTACCTCACGGTCTGTTCTTTCACCTCATCTGTGAGATTTCTATCTAAGGCCCTCAGCAAAACACATCCTGATGTCTTGATTCCGAACGGAAGTCTGACGAAGACGTAGGTTTGCTGGTCAAAGAGGAAACCTGTTAATAGTTGTGATTTATCATCCAACACTATGTGATGGTATGAAGAAACTATATCAACTCCGGTCAGGTACGAACTACCCTTAAATCGTCGGATCAGGTCTTTCAGGGGCGTAACTTGATTGTGTTCCGGTATATTACGGCCATTTAATAGACGCGCGTCGAGGCACAATCTCAAGGACCCGTTCGGTTTACGAACCACGGCCAGTGGATTAACGAATGGAGTGGTAGCCTTTCGAATAATTCCATTAGCTTCCATTTCTTGAATAATTTTCTTCACTTCCGTGAAGTACTTCTCAGCGATAGGATAAGGTTTACGTTTGTACGGTGTCCAGTCATTGACTAGGAGTGAGTACTTGAAATTTGGGATCTTTCCCGGCTTGTCACTGAAAACACTCTCATATTTTGTCAATAATGCGAGTAATTTTCCCTGATTTTCCTTGGAACATTTGGCTTCGCTGACCTTTCTCCTTACTAGGCTAACGAAATCCTCCTTCGTTTCTTCCTCGGCCATTTTCTCCGGTGAGGTAAAATCCCTTGTTCTATTTCAGTGTTTTCCTCCTGAATTACCTCAGCAACTGAGCTAGCTGGGCTATCTTCGTCTTGATCCGCCTCTATCTCCCTGGCTTTCAGTACATCATGATGATCAGACAGAAGTGACGTTCGTTCCACTGTATTTGCGTTATATAGATAAATTTCATTTTTTTGCATGTTGATAACGGCATTGTACTCTTTCATAAAGTCAGCTCCCAATATAAGATTAAAATTAATCTTGTTCATGACAACAAATATGTGTGGAAATACAGTGTTACCTAGCTGGAGATCAATGTACACCTGTTCTTTGCATGTAGTGGTTTTGTCCGGAATTATTCCCTTCACTTTAACATTTGAGACCGGTATAGTGTGTATGGCATGTTTGTTTTTCAGTTCCTCACACAAAGCTTTAGAAATGATACTAATGGACGCGCCTGTGTCTACGAGAGAGTACACCCTAAGACCGTATAATCGGGTGACTATAATAGGCAGCCCCTTAGACTTATCAAGTTGACATGGTTGTTTTTCCTCGATTAGGTCTTCCGGTTTCACGAACCATGAATCTATTTGAGCAACTGTCCATTCCTTCATATAAGATAAATCGTTAAAGGAGAGTGAAAAAGTCGGTCTTAAATTGACGTTTTTTTTTTTCTTGACACTCCGGCGCGTATTGTGGCGCGGAAGGATTTAGCTCCCTAGCTCCCAGCTGTTGGTTCCTGTGTCGTTGAAACTCTAGGCTCTCGGCTCCTGTCACATCTGGATCAGTGTCTTGATTATGAATGGCGTCCTTCCATTTTGAGCCTTTTTCAGTTTCCTTCCTTAATTCTTCAATGTACCTCATGCTTTCTCGATGACGGTTCTCCATTTCATCTCTGAAATTCCGGTAGTTACGATCTGAATAATATCTAGGTCTATCATAGGGCCTATTCCGTCTGTAGTCCTGTGGTCGGTCCCGTGTCCTGTAATTTCCCCTTCTTCGGACATTCTTCGGATCTTCCATCCTGTCCTCTCTGGGTCTCGTTCTTCTCTCTTCCCATCGGCGGTCGTACGCTCTGGGATGGTTTTTGTACTCTTTAGGTCCACTCTGATTTCCGCTTTCAGGCATTGGAGTCGAATTCCGGTTTTTCGGAGTGTCTATTACGTTGACCTGGTAAATATTGCTCCTTTGAGTTTTCGGTACTGTTGAGACATTCATGGTGTGGTCGAGCTGTCTGAGGATGGCCTCAGCCTGCACGGCGGTCTGAACATTAGCAGCAATGAGTAAACGCTGTACTTCCACAGGAAACTGCTTTGTTATCGCTTGAACCAACTCATTTTCAGATGGTGGAGTGTCGAGGTCTTTCATTCGTCGTACTTGATTACAAAAGTAATTAGCGTACTGCGTCTGCCCATCTATGGAATATTTTCGTGAATATAAATCCAACCGTAGTGCTTGTTGCAGATCCGCTCCCCAGTATCTCTGTAGGAATAAGCGCTTGAAACCTTCATAGTCTTCAAACGTATAACGGAAAGCATGGTACCAGTTGAGCACGTCTCCCTCTAAAAATTTCTCCGCTGTTCGCAGATGTTTTTCAGTAGGGATCTTCTGTTCACGAATATATTCATCAAGGTCCCTAATGAAATTTTTAGGTGTGACCCCGTTTAAGTTGTTGAATTTTCTAGGCCTGTCCTCGCTCATTCGGATAAAATTAATGATTTGAGGTACACTTGGTGCCGGTGTAGTACTGAGATTTACTGTGGGTTGTTCGATATGGGTAATATTCTGAGACGATTCAGCTACGGGCGATATTCCTTCTGTTACAGTAGATTTAGCCTGTACGACCTCTTCGACATTACTCTGTCGGTCCATTAATGATGTCACTAAGACCCTAGTGCTCCTATCCTGCAACTTCAAGAATCCTACTTCTTTTTCTAATTTTTGGAGGGCGTCCATATTTTCCTCCATCTTCTGTTTCCCGGACTTGACATCTCCGGCAAGATTAATAATTTGGTCGAGTATTTCCGACTTGTCCTTGTCAATCATGCTCTTGATATCATCGAACTGGAGTGAAATATCTTGTATCTCCATTTGGTTGACTGAGATACTGTCCTTTACGGAACGGAGATCATCGTCGACCTTCTCTTTTATTTTCTTTAAGTCTTCTGTGACCTCTCCTCTAAGATTTTTCACTTGTTCTGACATCTCTTCTTGTGCCGTAGAAATCTCTACCTTTATAACATCTATCTCCTTCCTCACAGATTCAATGTTATTTCTGACTAGGACTACGTCACTCTGAAGAGCGGTGACCTTCCCGGTGATAACCTTATTATCCTCTTTCATCTGGCTTGTCAAAGTAACAACTTGTTCCAGGGTTTTTTTCTGATTTTCCCTGCACTCTAACACGATATTGTCAATCCGACAACTAGTTTCCTCCAGTTTTGCATATAGTTCGTCACGACCCTTTTTTGCCTTTTCCTGTATCGCAGCACCCATAATGTTCATTTTTTGACTCAATCGTTCATTACTATCTTCCTGTATTCCCTGTATTTTTCTGAGTTCCTCTTTATTCTCTTCCTGCATCTTCCTACTCTCTTCCTGCGCTCTCCTACTCTCTTCCTGCATTTTTCTGAGTTCCCCTTTATTCTCTTCCTGCATCTTCCTACTCTCTTCCTGCATTTTTCTGAGTTCCTCTTTATTCTCCTCCTGTGCTCTCCTACTCTCTACTGTCATAGTCTCTAATAACTTCCTAATCTCCTCGAGATCCATTCGATTATTCATAAAGTGACCTGTGTCAGCAAACGCCGAAATGCAGAAACTTTCCCCCAGACATGTTGATTGTGATAAGGCAAATTCAAGTTTCATGAAGAAGATTCCTAACCCTCATTTTTCCATGTGAAACACATCATCATAAGTAAAATATTCTGAAAATTCCGCGTACTCTGTTAGAATTCTACCTAACTGGGATGGCATTAAATCTGAAATGAACCTGCTGAACCTTGAATAATTAGTAATTTGAGCAAGTCAATTTAAACCACGTGGAGAAGCAATGAATCAAATTCCACGATGGATTAAGCCACCCTTTTAAGCCACAAATCGAGCCCCACGGAAGGGACTAGCCACTAAGATGTGCCCGTCATAGTCAGTCTGCGAACACGAGACACCCCAGGGGTGCTCAGTTCGGTGGCTGTAGGCTTATAAAATAAATGAATGTGGCAGGATTATCATAGGGTTCATCAAATAAGCACGTTCCAAGTATAGAACATATATGAAACTTTTATTTAATTAAATGCAATATTGGCCATCCTGAAATCTGTGATTATGATGATGATCGTTACGTTATGGAATTTTATATGGCTCTTGATGTAACAAACCTATGTGCAAACAAATGGGATGGTACACGGCAGTTGTTTCCCTAACATTCTAACAGAGTATGTACATTGTGAAAAAAATTTTTTTTTTAAGTTATTAAGTTATTTGTTTAAAGTTGAATTAAAAATTTTCATTCAGAAAAATGAGGTCTGGGCCAAGCCTTCATCGACAATCTGGAAAAAATGCAGTAATTGTAAGAACGAATATAATAAAGAAATATCCAAGATTCAAAAGTTAACACTCATAGCAAAAATAAAATTTACAGTCGTTGTCTTAACAATAAAATGAAAAGTTGAATTTGCCTTGGTTTTCTCTAAGTTAATCCGAGACGTCGGATATACCTGTTCACGTCGTCTCACATCTCTTTCCGTGAGAATTTATACTGAACGTTAAGTATTTGACCAATAATTAAACAAAATAAAACGCCTCCTGGGCTTGCAAACGTAAGTAAATGGGGAGAATACCATCCATGTGGAAATCCTGTCCACTATCAATCGATAATATCAGTGTCACATATTTCAGAACAGAACACATAAAAAAAATAATCCTCTAAATACTAACAAATTACTACTTCTACAGCTAACTACGGAAATTGTCAAGAAGACTGTAAGTACCAAGAAGAAAATATTTACACTATGTACACGTCGACGAGTGTCGATCAACCGTATTACTCTCCTGTTAACGAATTTATTGAGTTACAGCAAGATTGAGTTATCACATGAGAGCGAAAAATTGCATCAACGAATGAGCTGATATAGTCACGAATCAGATATTATTTAGATATTTCGTCGAAGACCTGTTCTTCAGACCTAAGGCCTTCTCGAACATTCATCTGTACCTTGAGCTTGAAATTACTGGATTACTTGAGAAAAGTTGGGATATTCCCACGAATTAAAAAGTACATCGATTAACATGGACTTTCATTTGCTTCATCTGAAGACACTAACATTAGGCTACACTGCATTTATCGCGAATAATCCATTAACATGTGAAAAGCTCAGTTTCACGAAGATTCGTGCCATGCACAATTATTCCATATACTCTACACGTACAGCGTACCACAATGACGACCCTAACTTGTCGCATCCTAATCTCAAATATGTGTAGTCATGAAATATCAGGACCTACCAACGTCCTACAAATACGTAATATCCACTTAAAAGTGTCTCGATGATTAATTACTCCAACTAATTATCACATGCTCCCAATGCACATGTTCACATTAAATTCGTACATAGAATTCGGACTCAATATCCCGATGACACGTTGTCTCAGACACGAGGTACAAGTAGAAGTTCCATTACAAGGAAAATATAGAAAATGTGGACGAAATATCCTACCATTAAATCCATCGGACATAAAATTAATTCATATTCGTGACGAAATTTACTCAATAAGTAAAGATGGTGTCGATAACACATGGATAACTCTATCAGAACCCTCACTGTCAAATTCATGGCCACATGGTCATTAAGTAATCACATGTGTCAGTTTTACGACGTATTCGAGCAAATAAACAACCATAAAATGTGTCAAAATAGCTTACTAAGAAGAAAGAAAGAATAGAACAAAACTACATAGAACAGATATAAATGAGACGTAATCGACTTAACTTATAGAGAAATCTTCATGTCTGGAAGTCTGGGTTCTCAATCAGCCATGCCAGGATGAAAGAATCCGCATCCCGACGCCGCCAACGATGGTCAAAGGTTTAGAACTTCATGGTGAAGCACTGGTAATCCATGATGTGAGATTCCGTCCTCTTCTGGAAATATTCACGTCCACGTCTTCCGCGTCCACTCGTAAGAAAGCTGAAACTTACACAAAGTGTTTTAGCATAAACTCCAAACACACACGTAACTGTATTTTGGAAGTGACACGTACTTAAGGGATTACTATCTGCACATTCGACGTCTGATCACAGCACTGTTCTAAATTGTATCCAATTTTCAGACGTGTAGAGCACAGGAGTGAAGCCACTATTCACGACGTTCCACGCTGAGCGACTGAAGGTGATAGTCCAGGAACACGCCAGTGTATGAGAATGAGTATTCGTATCACATGACTTAAATATCATGTCTGGTGCACATGCACGGAAGTAAAGTCAATTTAGGAACTAAATTCTTTTACTGTACGAATCTACAACTTCATCACCATTTTAGCCACAAGGTCGTGCAAATTATTTCAAAATTTCAGTTTTTAATTTATATCCTCCAAATGTGCTATTCTTTTATCCAGTTTATTTTACTATAGTTCTTGAGCCTTCCGTAATTATGCACGTCGCCACCAAAGATATTACAAACTAGCAAATGTACCCGTGCTTCGCTACGGTATTCTGCATTGTATACGAATATTGAAGTAAATACTGTACATGCAGTAAATAAGATTGTTTTAAAATAGCATGTCTCTTAGCGTTATCCGAGAAACAATATGCAGAGGTCCCCATACGTTGTTTCCAGTGTAAAGTGCTTGTTACGGATTTGTGATGATAACGACAGGCTCACTTCCCTACTGCGATTCACAATCGAGTTGGGAAGTTTACATTATAATTGCAGGCCCCATTGCCTACTGCGCGGTCACAATCTATTTGGGGAGTTTCCGTTACAATTGCAGGCCCCCTTTCCTACCTCCAGACATATTACAAATTGAAGAGTTTTTATTATAATGGCAGGAAACTTCCCTACAACCAGTCAAAATTGAGTTGTGCAGTTATCATTATAATGATAGGCCCCTTTTCCAACTGCCAGCCAGCTTCCTGCCAGTCACACCAAGTTGATGAGTTTCCATCAAAATAGCAGGCCAGTATGCCTAATGCCAGTCACATTTTAAATGGGTACATCTGTTTATAACTGCGGGAACGCTTGCCTACAGCCAAAGACTGTATGCCGCATGCTCCCTTGCCTTCTGAAAGTCAAATCGAGAAGTGAATTATTCATTACAATGGTAGGCCTGCCTCATTAACGCCAGTTACACAGGAATTGGAGAAGGACTCCATTCCTACTGCCAGTCATAGTCGGTGTGCGGAGTACTGATTACAATAGCAGACACACCCTTTCTCGATCGCTACAAAATGGACATCAGTGAATATATATAGTTCGACATACGAAAGTATGTGCTTGTTTACAATATTGCAGACCTTCATTTACAGATTAACTGCTTCTAAACGGTACATCATATCGAGAAAAGATTGTACCATAAGACGCCGGATTTAGCGGCCTAAATTGCTGGTCATATGATATCTCATCTATTCATGGGTCAGATTGAGTTAGAAACTTGGGTAAAATTTGTGTAAGATTATCTCACATTGCATTGCTTTTCGGATAATTAAGTGACAGCTACATACATAGCATTTGGCTCACATATGGCTACTGGGTGGACCAATTTTCGTGTAGAGTATGATGATTCTATCTTTCCTCTAAGTGATGGAAGGTATGAATTATGTATGTGAAAAGTACTACTTTACTTAAGATCGAGAAATAGAGAAAAGTCAAACGTAAAATGGATATAAATACGACAAAAAGTCGTACGACCAAGGTTGTAGATCACTCCAAATTGAACGGGGATTGTGCCATCCGTTATGTGATGATACTTCCCGAAGGTCTGCACCATCATTAAAATTGCCTCCATATTTCGATATTCTTCGGGATAGAAAGGGAAAAATTTAAAGCTCTTGGAAGTTTTCCGCCCGTTACAGGCTAAGTCGTAAAATTTTGCCAAATTTCAGTTTTCTTTCTCGACTGGCAGATTATGCCGCAATCTGGGTTTTCAGTGAGAAGTGTAAAAAGTAGAACTTTCAAGATACTAAATCAAAAAATATGCAGATGATCATTATTACCCCTTAAGCGTGTAGCTGTACGAAAATTTCGACAAAATAGTCTATGTACAGGCACACAGTAGTTACGATTTTATTTACATAGATGAATAAGGAACCTGCTCCACGTACAACACCTTTTGGGCTATATCCGCTGGACTTAACCGGAAAAACGGACCGTTTATGATATCTCCCTTATTAATCCTCCTGTCGAAAAAATGCACATGAAAAAAAGTTTTAGAGATGGAATTCCATCATGTTTGGTCGATTTCCAGTCAGGTTGGTCTTGTACTGTATATATTCTGGAAGAGTAAAGTCACCATTTCGGTTCCCTATAAACCGCCAGTCCATTCCGGGAACATGAAATGTTATTGACGATTAACACCTACCGTTGGACAGGTGGATGTTAATATAAAGTTTGACTCAAATATCTTCAGTAGTTTTCAAGTTGTAAAACATACGCTTTACACGCACCCGCTCTTGAGTTAAGTCCGGTGGGACCTGTACCGGAAAACGGTCCGTTAATGATATCTCCCTTATTAATCCTCGTATTGAAATGATGCACATGAGGAAAAAGGCCTAGAAATGAATTTCCATTACGGCAGCTAAATTTACATTAAGTTTGGTTGCAAAATGACGGTTTCGGTTTCGTATAATCCCCCAGTCAATTTAGGGATTCAGAAACAATACTTGCCCTAAAACCTACCAAAGGACAGATGGATTCTAAATATTAAGTTTGGTGGAAATATATCCAGTAGTTTCCAAGTTTTAGACAAACAGACAAACAAACAAACAGACAGACACCAAAACAGAATATATGCAGATGGTCATTATTACACCTGAAACGGATAACTGTACGGAAATTTCGCCAAAATTGTCAATGTACAGACATACTCTAGAAGTGTAGACCTTTATTTCGATAGTTACTGCTTTGCAACTGTACGACGTATCTACAAACGGACTTCACCATCAGACGCCCCTTTCAGTGCTCTACATGGTTGGTCCTATGACATCTTCTCGTATCTCCTTTATTTATGGGTTAGATTGAGTTAGAGTCATTGAATGGGGTGAAATCTTGTACAGTTTTTGAATGCTACTTTATATTTTTGATTCTCATGTGACAGCTAGAATCATAAAATTTGGCTGTAACATTGCCAATGGTCATGTCAATGTGCGTGCCGAATGTCATGATTCTACCTTTCCTATAAGTGTGCCAAATGATAACATATACGTGTAAAAGTACAAAATCAACTTGTGTTTAATGTATTAGGGATAGAAATACGACGAAAAGTCACAGGACAAAAGTTGTAGATCTCTCCAAAATGAAACGCAATTTGCTTTGTGACTTTTGATACGACTTACTGATTAGCCACCAATTACCCCGAAACGAAGGTCTGCACCGCCGTTAAAATTGCATCCATATTTCGGAATTTTCCTGGGCCAGAAGTTATACATTTGCATAGCTTAGAATATTTCCTCAAAGGAAAGAGTGTACAGCATTCGGGATTAGCACTCGCATACATACGTGGTAATTAAGGAAGAAAGTAATACAGTTTAGTAAGTTGAAATTAATAGAAAATAGATTATAACCGAGGACATCCGGATGACGACAAATATATAAATACCAAGTGAATGTATTGGAAAATCAAATGCTCCTCAATAAATTATGCCGGAGTGAGTTATGGATATAAAAAAGCGGTAATCGGAGAGAAATTTAGGCGCAGGGATTCTTAGGTAATCAGATAAGAAGATGAATATTTCTGTTATTACTTATGCTATTCGAGGACGGTTATAACCTCCAATGATATTCCGCCAATATCCCGCAGAATGGCCGATTGACGACTCTCTTGCTTTCTACCCAAGGAACAACCACGAATTTAAAGGAATGATGAGGAAAATGACAATACGTTACTTCCCTGCTGGCAAGCAGTCAGAGACGTTGCCATGGTAACCCATATATTCGTTATCGCTCTGTCGGTCCCTCAATGCCGAGCATGGTATCGGCAGAAAATAGTAAATTTCTCCGTCATTTGAAGAGTAAGGTAAATTATGAACACAACGAAAGTTGTTTGTGATGAAGAGACCTTTCACATACGGTCCACAGAGTTTGCAGAAAATCAATAGTATAAGAGAAAATGGAGGAAGACCGTTGTGGTTTTCCTATAGACCCCCGTCTTTTCAAAGATTTTAAAATGATATGCATATCGAAACCTTCCCCGGGGTGAGTATACTCTAAATATGAAGTTTGGTTGAGATCTATCCAGCCCTTTCGACGTGATGGTGGAACAAACAAACATTTTTATTCTTTTTATTTTGCTAGTTGCTTTACGTCGCACCGACACAGATAGGTCATATGGCGACGATGGGACAGGGAAGGGATAGGAGTTGGAAGGAATCGGCCGTGGCCTTAATTAAGGTACAGCCCCGGCATTTGCCTGGTGTGAAAATGGGAAACCACGGAAAACCATTTTCAGAGCTGCCGACAGTGGGGTTCGAACCTACTATCTCCCGAATACTGGATATTGGCCGCACTTAAGCCAAACAAACAAACAAACAAACAAACAAACAAACAAACAAACAAACAAACAAACAAACAAACAGACAAACAGAAACGAACAACTTTATTTATAAGATTATTTTTATACCACTCCCCTCGCCCCCTGCCAAAAGGGTGCTAGGGGTGTCTTACCCTCACGCGGTTTGTCTCCTGATACTAATTGATAAGTGTACCACGTTTGGTGAAATTGCTCCAGTGGTTTAGGAGGAGATGTTGAACCCTTGAACTTACCATTCCATCGTTGGTCGGCCACGGCTGCTATAGTAGAACAATTTAGAACTCTTAAATCTTGGGTCGTTGCGGGAATAAATTCGGTCACGATCTTAACCAAACGATGGGGTTCAGAAGAAAGCCTAACTACTTGAAATGAGGAGCAAAAATGTGCTTACTAACTTTTATTTAAACTGAAAGAGCACGATAACATCGTTAATTTAATATGCATTCTTGCCACAAAACATAAAAACATTTAATTATTGATTTTTGAAAAGTTCCTAACACAGTCACATTACATAACGTCACTTCGTTTCTTCCAATGTCGAAGAGTTGCTTCAGAGAAGCTAATATGTTAGTGGACAGCGAAACCGAAAAAAACTGAAAAAGGGAAGACCTGAAAAACGGGCGCCTATTATTCCAAACGAGAACTGAGAGTTAATCCACACGATCCGTGGAAAATCTGACTTTCAACAAGTAGAACGCCTGATTTTCTCTTAATTAAGGTTATCCACCAGTCAAATACCCTTCACGGATACGGAACATCCGCCGAATGGACCCTTAATCGAACCAAACTGACTATCAGTTGCTTTGGATAGGTTGCGAAATATTATAGGAAAGCATGGTGTTCACTACAAGTTAATGGCATCATTCACAATTGAAATAAAATTCCACCATGTATTTGTCATTCATGACACCCTTAAATGATAAGGTAGTCCCGATGCTAAACGTGCATCACCCCAAACAACTGTTCGGAAGGAACCAACAACAACATGATCCGGGAGGATCTTACGTTAAGTCGTTCTAAAGGAACAAAACTGCGAAATGCAGGAAACACTTACTAATCATGCATTTAGAAGAAATGCCAAACACTGAAGTTAATCAAAAAGTGAAAAGTCACTTGAAAATATTATTATTGAACCGATTTTCAGGTTAGAAATGGGTTTATTATGCTTAATAAATTTACCAGTCCACGCTAAAATTTACCACAAATTTAAGGAATTCTTTCCCTTGACAACAATGCTACCAGTACAGATCTCTCTATTTACTGTCTGTCCCAACACACTACTGGTAAAGTGGATTACTTACTTATTCTAACTATGAATACGAATGAAAATACGACAAGATTAAAATATAAAATAAAATTACTGGCTGACGAATCGAAACCGCATTCGCAACTCAAGTCTCATTCTAAAACACTGAGTGTCAATAATGCACACTATCAATGAAAACGGACGTCAAGACGAGGAAACAATAAAGTCCGTAAAAAAAATAAATTGACATCTCGAAGTCATACAGCTTAACACGCACAAAGAAACACAGTAAAAATATAATCTAGATCGGGTCGATGTCCCACACTTGGACAGCCCTCGTTTGTCAACAGCAGTCCCGTTATCTCAATGAGAGCTTCGCATAGACCCTCTACAATAAATCATATCGCACTGTAATGGCTACCTTCAACCAGGCCACTTCACAAAGAAACAAACAAAAGGAACATCTTAACCGAGACTTGAGTGTGTACAGCTACCATCCCAGACCTATCGTCGGGCTCACTTGAAATCTGTACACCCTAAACCTAATCAGTATGTACATGATGCCTTCCAAGTCCTATCGTCGGGCGTGACCTAGGACGTCTCATCATCAATGACTCCAAGAATAAACACGTGACGTCCTAAATCTATCGTCGGGCGTCAAAGTGGGTCGTACTGCGTCTCCCTTAACATATCAGGCGAAATGCAATTCTCAAACAACTCTGATATTTAACACTAGATTTCGTCAAACAAATACGCACGACGGAACCCACGTCTCTATTATCAAATGAATGCAAGTCGAAACACAGCAAGTGTCTACCTCTCGAAAAGTACAGTAAGTGTCTACCTCATTATAATATGTGAACTCAAAATAAATAGACGTGACGAACGGTTCTCCACCTCGAACACAATCTCAGCCTGTGCACTGAAGTATTAGGGAAGCAAATGAAAATTCCCAACACACGTTTCCCTTTTAGTGGACGCCTTCAAAATAATAATCATCACCATCGCATTCGAAATTCTCAGATCGCCTATCATCAATTCCAACCATCTTATCCATGACCTCCCCAATGAACAAATTAAATATAACCCAACCGTGTGTCCAAAGTGCTCTCTGATCCTGAAGATCGTTCGTTCTCTTATCATCCATGCGGGCTTTACGTAACATAGATCACTGGATGTGTACTACCCAGACTTTAACATTTTACAAGAGTCGTTTTCACTTGGAATCTTTCTATAAATTCACACCATAGTCGTCTCAAATTCGGATTGATTGCGGAAAACAATACAGCCTGTTTCACACAGCCTGTTTCTAAATACTTCCTCTACAAAAATACAACTTGTCTCAACACACTTTCTCCTCGCTTTATCCCAGCGGCATTACTTCCATCTCATCTCCACGTACGTATAAATCCATCGCTTTCAATCCCTTTTCCTTCACGACCCTTTTTCATACTTCGATCCCCTGATGAAAACGACAGCCATCATTAAACACATCTCTTACCTTACTATTATTAAGACCTTCAGACCTCAAGAATCCAAGAGCACACCTCGACCTTTCGCAATTCAAGTATACACGATGTCTCAAAAGTTTCTTCCCATTAACGACTGTGACTCTAATAAATTTTATTGACATTATCTAAATATGCCTACGATCCTTGTAGAAATAACTGGTTAAATGTAATTTAACAGAGAAGAATTTCCTTATCCCGCGGTAAACATTATTATTATTATTATTATTATTATTATTATTATTATTATTATTATTATTATTATTATTATTAACCAGCGTTTCTGAATGCAACTGACACCTGAAATTACAATATTCGCCACGACAAATTTACACTTATAACGTTCACAAATCCGCACTTTGAATGATATCTCATCTCGACACAAAATTTTAAGCGTCGCATTTTACCGTTCTTGACATGAACTTTACACACTGAAATTTTCACACGCTGACCAAAATTTACAACGCCTTTCGCCTGATAATTACGCATATCACCCGACAATCATCTGGAAAATTTTGTTAGGACAGACAGCAACTAACTAACTAACTACATAATATAAAATAGACAGACCTGCACATTGGTGACATTCTCAGCATTCTGATTACATCATCTCCAGCAACCTCGCACTTAGCCACTCATTTTCACAGACAACATTTTCATTTTCAACATTTCACTCATCCAAACACTACCCTTCACACACACACGAGATTAAAATTACCATAAATAATGCACTTTCTTTGTAACTTGCACCACGAACTTCCCTCGTTCTGCAGTCGACTCTAACTGTCTGATGCGCTTCCCAGAGTGGTTTCTCTCCCCGTTGTTTCAACAAGAACAGGTGTTCGGCCGATAAGGGAGTAGAACTATTTTGAATCGCTTCCCCCAGACCTTCTTCACTTACAAGAGTACAGGAAATGATAAAAATAAAATCTGCTGTGTAACTTTCAACCAGCCTACACCTTCCCAGTTCGTCTGCAAACGTTCACAGTTTCTCCAATCACTTTTCTTCTTAACTAATATATGGACTTTAGCCACGAACATGTATTGAATTATTGTCGGTCAATCTGGCGCGAATTTCTAATGACGACGGGCACGAGCTCCCGCGGCTTCAAGTTCCAGATCGACACTGAAAAATCTACGGTGGGGGGTTTCTTTTATAATTTCCGGAAGGACGCTATCCCCTCTATGAGGCTTGGTTGTGAAATCTGCCAAATTTGCTTCTAATAGACCAATTTTGATAAGATTTGTCCCAGAACTCCGGACAGACTTGCACTTATGTTAGGTGTTAATTTTATAATTTTCCTACACCCACAACAGGAGAAATAAATTGTTTCTGCCCGTGCGTTTCGCGCGTTTTCTTCTGCCCACGACCTTGGCACGTGTAACTAGCTCGCTGTTCTCACGCTAACACACACTTAGGCTTAACTGCATCTAAAATTGTCCCTGGTGTCACTACCTTCACAGAGGGTGTATGAATAATTTTGCTTATTTATTTCTTCCTTTACTATCTTGTCAAAATCCCTCGTTGTGCAGAATTCATTAATTTAGAAAATTGTCGGGCACTCGAGTTCCACCGAGGTGTCCCGGCAATCCACGAGCTCGCCTTGCGGGAACCTTCCCACGCAACATCGGGCTCTTGGGAGCGCAAAATGGCTGCCCTCAAACATACAGTAGTTTCTGAATACCAAATAAATATTTGGGAAAAATAAAAATTTTTCTCACCGTAGAATTATGGGTTCATAATCCACCTACAAACGACGAAATATTTACCCAGAAAGGGGAAATATTTAAACAGGTATATTCCTTCAAAATTCTAAATTGTACATGGGAATTTTGATACAAATGAACCATGATTCTACGTAAAATTTCCCAGCCGATCTCACTCTTGACGTAGGGCTCTGTTACTTTCACGTATTTCCCTGTTTTCTTCTTCCAACAATAGAATTGCGTTACAAATGTCATCAACAAAGTCTTCTCTTAAGAATGAACATTGTAAACATTCAGCGTCTTCCTCTTCTTTACTCCCACTGCTTGCCTGTCCTTGGAGTGGTGCCTCGACCTGTCTTTCTCTCGACGTGACGATCATATTTACGGGTTGTACTTCTTCTTCTTCTTCTTCGGTGACCATTTCCCCAGCTGGTAAGACTGCGTCATCCTGTAGTGGAATTCTTTCTTCGGCTCTATGATAGACCTTTGATCTTCTTATCGGGTTGCGGTCATCATTGAATTGGGAGTTGCCAGGAGTCTGTTTCTTGATGTTACTGATGTAATGTGCGTCATTTGGTCGTCTCTCCTTCAGAATCTGGGATGAAAGACTCTGAACCTTCTCCTACTGGGAATTTGAAGTTGTTTTTCTTCTATCAAGAGTCGACATTGACTCCTGCTCGAAATTCGGCGCAAACGGGTTCAGACCGGAGTTTCGTTGGTCTTGCCTATGTGCCTTCTGGAATTCCAAACTTTCAGCCCCGAAACAATCGGTGTTGACGTCCTGGCGCTGTATAGCCCCCTGCCATTTTTTTCTTTCGTGGTCCTTCCTTAACCCGTCGGTGTACTGAACACGTTCACGGTACCGTTCATCCTCATCACGGCGGAAGTTCTGGGTTCGATTATTTCCCCAGTCCCTGCGGTTATTAAGTCCATTCCTGAAATTCCTCTGGTTTTCTCTGTCCCCATCGTATCGCCTCCAGTAAGGGTTCCTCCTTTGTGGATAATTCCAATTACCCCTACGCCTTTTCCAATCCTCATTTCGTGGATGCGAGGGTTCCCAGTTATTCCGAAACTCACGCCTCCGCTCAGTCGACTGTGGTTTCCCCTGCTCATGTGCCTCTGGACTTCCCTCTGGAACCTGGCTAACAGTGTTTACATGTTGCTCATGCGATCGTCCCCCTCTGGGTGCTATTTGATTATGGGTATGATCCAATTGCCTAAGGATCATTTCTGCCTGCATGGGGGTCTCTACCTTTGATGCAATGAGCATCCTTTGTACTTCGGGAGGTAACTGCTTCTGGATGGCCTGTACCAACTCTTGCTCCGAGGGCGGCGCCTCAAGTTCTCTGAACTTTACCATTTGGGCAATAAAGTATTCACTGAACTTTGTAGGGCCTATTGCATTATACCGACGTGAGTATAGCTCTAATCTAAGACTCTGCTGAATTTCCGTACTCCAAAATTTATTGAGAAACGCCCTCTGGAATTCATCAAAGGTATCAAAGTGGTATCGGAAGCCTTTAAACCATAAAAGTGGTGCCCCCTCTAAATATCTTTCAGCTACCCTCAACTGACGTTCCTCAGGAATCTTGGCGTCCCGGATGTACTCCCTGAGATCCTTAAGAAACCCCTTCGGCGTGGTATGTGGACCTCCATTAAATTTCTTGGGCTGGTCCTCATGTAACTTGATCATGTTAATAACGTTTGTGACCCCTGAGCCTTGAGATCGACTGGTATCTACATTTGAGCTCTGACCGTTATTATTCACATGACTGATATTTGGCAATTGACCACTGAGGTCAGAATTAACAGCTGTCGAGGTTTGACTTAATACTTTGTCCACCTTGGACTGCATATCTACCACGCTGCTAATCCAACTGCTCACTTCGCTCTTAATGAACCCAACTTTCTTGTCTGTCTCTTCCTGGGCTGACGTGATTTCCCTTAAGTCCTGTTCTATACTAATTTGCCTGTCATTGAATTCCCTGGTATGTTCATTTTTCATTTCAACTAACTCCTCTTGAATTTCTTTAATTAAAGTTTCGGAGTCCTCATTAGCCGCTTGGAGTTTACTAATTGCTTCCTCATTAACTTGTAACAGTTTCTTCTCCATGGTTTCGGTTTTTGACAATACCTGACTCTCCAATTCCACACTAATTTTATCTACCTTGTTGTTCAGTGACTGAATGTCCGCAGATAATATTTGACGTTGTTCCTCTATTATGGTTAGCGTTTTCCCCTTTTCCTTGTCACTGGAAATCCGCATCTCTACGACCTGTTGTGTAATGTCGTCCTTAAATTCAACCTGACTGTCAATCAGCTGCTTATGCGCCGCCTGGCTTTCCAGTAAATGCTTGTCAAGTTCTTTTCTCATCTCATCCTGACTATCGCATAACCTACTGTACATGTCGTGGCTTTCGTCAAAACGCTTGTCCATATCGGTTTTTAAACTGTCATGGATTTTAGAAAATTGTTTATCAAAATCGTTCTTTAAATTGACTTGCACTTCCGCAAATTGTTTGTCAATTTCATCCCTAATTTCCACTCGGCTATCATCAAAACGCTGGTTGAGTTTACCTATCTCACCCCTAACTTCCTCTTTAAGTTCGGTGCACATAGTGTGTGTCTCCTGAACTACGTTCTTCAATCCAGCCTTCAACTCATCACTAGACTCTTTACACCTAGCCTGGGTATCCTCAATACTACTCTTTAACTCGTCACTAGTGTCTTTCAAACTCGACTGCAACTCCTCAATCTTACCATCCAAACTTTCATTATGAGCCTTCATGTCCTCTCTCAAACTATCACTCTGAACTTTCGTGTCCTCCCTCAAACTATTCAAACTATCACTCTGACTTCTCACATCCTCCCTCAAATTCTCATTCTGGACTTTCATATTGCTACTCATTTCTTCCATCCTCTGCATTAGCAGATCCAACATCGCCTGACACTCCATGTCACAATACCACAAAGAATACAATAATGAGTACGCTGGCTGTTGATGCAACCAGAATACTCCAAACTACCAAGGAAAGAATTCACTATCTACTGCGTTTCACATACAAACGCTATTACAATTTAATACCGAAACTGACAACATTCCAACAGTTGTCTCATAAAATTTTGTTTAGGTGGCTGGTATCACAAACTTGTTTAATAAAAAGGAAATTCTAAAATTAATAAGTTACTCTGGATAAATATCCCAAATAGTTTCGCTTCCGTAAATTAAGTAAATAACGAACATGTTAACGCATAAACTTTGAATGTAATTCAGCGTTACCACTTCCAAAATTTATATTGGCAACATGACATAAGCTTCAATATAGCTTTAAATACTAATTTCCTAAAATGCATTGTGACTGTTATTATTATTATTATTTACCAAGTAGTTACGCTCCTCGTTAAACGTGATAATATCTAGCACTCTCATTGGGCATAATTCGTTTAACTGTGGCTCAGCCATAGTTCTCACCCGCTTGCATTATTTATAATGTGGCTTAGGCCTCAACATTATTTTATATTTTCCTAACATTTGTTTTCAATGGATAATTTCATTATCGTTATCGTGGCATCATATCGTTATCGTGACTTTGGGCTCCTCATCGTTATCGTGACATTAAGGCCCCAAAGTTGATGGCGCCACTTCTACTGAACCCTCAACGTATAACAATCCTACAATTGGTCATCGTTTCACTGATGTCAACCAACTTAACTTGTAGTTCTTCTCTCGATGTACTTAGGCCCTGTCTTAAGTGACTGAAGCCCCACGTTGGGCGCCACTTCTACTGAACCCTTGAACTTACCATTCCATCGTTGGTCGGCCACGGCTGCTATAGTAGAACAATTTAGAACTCTTAAATCTTGGGTCGTTGCGGGAATAAATTCGGTCACGATCTTAACCAAACGATGGGGTTCAGAAGAAAGCCTAACTACTTGAAATGAGGAGCAAAAATGTGCTTACTAACTTTTATTTAAACTGAAAGAGCACGATAACATCGTTAATTTAATATGCATTCTTGCCACAAAACATAAAAACATTTAATTATTGATTTTTGAAAAGTTCCTAACACAGTCACATTACATAACGTCACTTCGTTTCTTCCAATGTCGAAGAGTTGCTTCAGAGAAGCTAATATGTTAGTGGACAGCGAAACCGAAAAAAACTGAAAAAGGGAAGACCTGAAAAACGGGCGCCTATTATTCCAAACGAGAACTGAGAGTTAATCCACACGATCCGTGGAAAATCTGACTTTCAACAAGTAGAACGCCTGATTTTCTCTTAATTAAGGTTATCCACCAGTCAAATACCCTTCACGGATACGGAACATCCGCCGAATGGACCCTTAATCGAACCAAACTGACTATCAGTTGCTTTGGATAGGTTGCGAAATATTATAGGAAAGCATGGTGTTCACTACAAGTTAATGGCATCATTCACAATTGAAATAAAATTCCACCATGTATTTGTCATTCATGACACCCTTAAATGATAAGGTAGTCCCGATGCTAAACGTGCATCACCCCAAACAACTGTTCGGAAGGAACCAACAACAACATGATCCGGGAGGATCTTACGTTAAGTCGTTCTAAAGGAACAAAACTGCGAAATGCAGGAAACACTTACTAATCATGCATTTAGAAGAAATGCCAAACACTGAAGTTAATCAAAAAGTGAAAAGTCACTTGAAAATATTATTATTGAACCGATTTTCAGGTTAGAAATGGGTTTATTATGCTTAATAAATTTACCAGTCCACGCTAAAATTTACCACAAATTTAAGGAATTCTTTCCCTTGACAACAATGCTACCAGTACAGATCTCTCTATTTACTGTCTGTCCCAACACACTACTGGTAAAGTGGATTACTTACTTATTCTAACTATGAATACGAATGAAAATACGACAAGATTAAAATATAAAATAAAATTACTGGCTGACGAATCGAAACCGCATTCGCAACTCAAGTCTCATTCTAAAACACTGAGTGTCAATAATGCACACTATCAATGAAAACGGACGTCAAGACGAGGAAACAATAAAGTCCGTAAAAAAAATAAATTGACATCTCGAAGTCATACAGCTTAACACGCACAAAGAAACACAGTAAAAATATAATCTAGATCGGGTCGATGTCCCACACTCGGACAGCCCTCGTTTGTCAACAGCAGTCCCGTTATCTCAATGAGAGCTTCGCATAGACCCTCTACAATAAATCATATCGCACTGTAATGGCTACCTTCAACCAGGCCACTTCACAAAGAAACAAACAAAAGGAACATCTTAACCGAGACTTGAGTGTGTACAGCTACCATCCCAGACCTATCGTCGGGCTCACTTGAAATCTGTACACCCTAAACCTAATCAGTATGTACATGATGCCTTCCAAGTCCTATCGTCGGGCGTGACCTAGGACGTCTCATCATCAATGACTCCAAGAATAAACACGTGACGTCCTAAATCTATCGTCGGGCGTCAAAGTGGGTCGTACTGCGTCTCCCTTAACATATCAGGCGAAATGCAATTCTCAAACAACTCTGATATTTAACACTAGATTTCGTCAAACAAATACGCACGACGGAACCCACGTCTCTATTATCAAATGAATGCAAGTCGAAACACAGCAAGTGTCTACCTCTCGAAAAGTACAGTAAGTGTCTACCTCATTATAATATGTGAACTCAAAATAAATAGACGTGACGAACGGTTCTCCACCTCGAACACAATCTCAGCCTGTGCACTGAAGTATTAGGGAAGCAAATGAAAATTCCCAACACACGTTTCCCTTTTAGTGGACGCCTTCAAAATAATAATCATCACCATCGCATTCGAAATTCTCAGATCGCCTATCATCAATTCCAACCATCTTATCCATGACCTCCCCAATGAACAAATTAAATATAACCCAACCGTGTGTCCAAAGTGCTCTCTGATCCTGAAGATCGTTCGTTCTCTTATCATCCATGCGGGCTTTACGTAACATAGATCACTGGATGTGTACTACCCAGACTTTAACATTTTACAAGAGTCGTTTTCACTTGGAATCTTTCTATAAATTCACACCATAGTCGTCTCAAATTCGGATTGATTGCGGAAAACAATACAGCCTGTTTCACACAGCCTGTTTCTAAATACTTCCTCTACAAAAATACAACTTGTCTCAACACACTTTCTCCTCGCTTTATCCCAGCGGCATTACTTCCATCTCATCTCCACGTACGTATAAATCCATCGCTTTCAATCCCTTTTCCTTCACGACCCTTTTTCATACTTCGATCCCCTGATGAAAACGACAACCATCATTAAACACATCTCTTACCTTACTATTATTAAGACCTTCAGACCTCAAGAATCCAAGAGCACACCTCGACCTTTCGCAATTCAAGTATACACGATGTCTCAAAAGTTTCTTCCCATTAACGACTGTGACTCTAATAAATTTTATTGACATTATCTAAATATGCCTACGATCCTTGTAGAAATAACTGGTTAAATGTAATTTAACAGAGAAGAATTTCCTTATCCCGCGGTAAACATTATTATTATTATTATTATTATTATTATTATTATTATTATTATTATTATTATTATTATTAACCAGCGTTTCTGAATGCAACTGACACCTGAAATTACAATATTCACCACGACAAATTTACACTTATAACGTTCACAAATCCGCACTTTGAATGATATCTCATCTCGACACAAAATTTTAAGCGTCGCATTTTACCGTTCTTGACATGAACTTTACACACTGAAATTTTCACACGCTGACCAAAATTTACAACGCCTTTCGCCTGATAATTACGCATATCACCCGACAATCATCTGGAAAATTTTGTTAGGACAGACAGCAACTAACTAACTAACTACATAATATAAAATAGACAGACCTGCACATTGGTGACATTCTCAGCATTCTGATTACATCATCTCCAGCAACCTCGCACTTAGCCACTCATTTTCACAGACAACATTTTCATTTTCAACATTTCACTCATCCAAACACTACCCTTCACACACACACGAGATTAAAATTACCATAAATAATGCACTTTCTTTGTAACTTGCACCACGAACTTCCCTCGTTCTGCAGTCGACTCTAACTGTCTGATGCGCTTCCCAGAGTGGTTTCTCTCCCCGTTGTTTCAACAAGAACAGGTGTTCGGCCGATAAGGGAGTAGAACTATTTTGAATCGCTTCCCCCAGACCTTCTTCACTTACAAGAGTACAGGAAATGATAAAAATAAAATCTGCTGTGTAACTTTCAACCAGCCTACACCTTCCCAGTTCGTCTGCAAACGTTCACAGTTTCTCCAATCACTTTTCTTCTTAACTAATATATGGACTTTAGCCACGAACATGTATTGAATTATTGTCGGTCAATCTGGCGCGAATTTCTAATGACGACGGGCACGAGCTCCCGCGGCTTCAAGTTCCAGATCGACACTGAAAAATCTACGGTGGGGGGTTTCTTTTATAATTTCCGGAAGGACGCTATCCCCTCTATGAGGCTTGGTTGTGAAATCTGCCAAATTTGCTTCTAATAGACCAATTTTGATAAGATTTGTCCCAGAACTCCGGACAGACTTGCACTTATGTTAGGTGTTAATTTTATAATTTTCCTACACCCACAACAGGAGAAATAAATTGTTTCTGCCCGTGCGTTTCGCGCGTTTTCTTCTGCCCACGACCTTGGCACGTGTAACTAGCTCGCTGTTCTCACGCTAACACACACTTAGGCTTAACTGCATCTAAAATTGTCCCTGGTGTCACTACCTTCACAGAGGGTGTATGAATAATTTTGCTTATTTATTTCTTCCTTTACTATCTTGTCAAAATCCCTCGTTGTGCAGAATTCATTAATTTAGAAAATTGTCGGGCACTCGAGTTCCACCGAGGTGTCCCGGCAATCCACGAGCTCGCCTTGCGGGAACCTTCCCACGCAACATCGGGCTCTTGGGAGCGCAAAATGGCTGCCCTCAAACATACAGTAGTTTCTGAATACCAAATAAATATTTGGGAAAAATAAAAATTTTTCTCACCGTAGAATTATGGGTTCAATGTGTCATATACACACCCACACCCACACACCCACGCACACACATACATCAATTTTTATATATAGTAAGAAGAAGAAGATAATATTTTTATATGTAGTTTTTCGATTAATTTTATATCTCACCCCCTTCGCTCCCCACTTGGATTTGCAAAAAATCCGGAGTAATACTATTCATCTCAGAGACCCTGAAATCTATGGATTCGAAACTGTTTTTAATTATTTCTATATCTCACCCTTTGCTCCCAACCTAAAAGGGGGCTGGATTTTAAAAAAATTCTAGAGTATCACTTTTCAACTCAGCGACCCCGAAAACTATGAATTCGACACTATTCTCGATTATTATTGTAACTACCACCCCCCTGACCCTCTCCCTTAAGGGCGCTAGGGATGGCTTACCCCCCACAGTGATCGTCTCCCGATAGTAAGTGATTCGTGTACCAAGTTTGGTTGAAATTGCTCCAGTGGTTTAGTTGGAGATGTGTCATTTACACACACACACTTCCATTTCTATATATAGTAAGATTTTTACACTCGTTCTTCACCCCCTTTCCATCCCCGCCCAAAGGAGTCCTATGAGTGCCTTACACAACAGTATATTTTTTCCCAGATATTAAGTCTTATTTGTACCTATTTTGGTTGACAGCTATGCCCAAACGTACATGCATAATCTCACTGCTCTAGAATCCTGGAGCTGACGTTGCCATGGTTACGGCAGTTCATTTCTTTATCCGATTCCTAGAGCAGGGGTAGTGTGGTGCCAATATCTCCGTAACGGTTGGTTTTAGGGCCTTAAAACATGGTTTTCGGGCCCGTAGGGCTTACCGAGTTTTGTTCTTTGCGTCAAGAGGATTAAATTGAGCTTTGTCTCGTCCTTATACGACAAATTCAATATTTTGCCTATAATAGTATAAGAGAAAATGGAGGAAAACCGTTTTTCCTATAAAACCCCCGTCTTTTCAAAGATTTTAAAATGATATGCATATCGAAACCTTCCCCGGGGTCAGTATACTCTAAATATGAAGTTTGGTTGAGATCTATCCAGCCGTTTCGACGTGATGGTGGAACAGACAAACAGACAGACAAACAGAAACAATTTTATTTATATAGATACTAGCGAATGTACCCGTGCTTCGCTACGGTATTCTACATTGTATTCGAATATCGAAGTAAATAGTGTACATGCAGTAAATAAGATAGTTTTAAAATTGCATGTCTCTTAGCGTTATCCGAGAAAGAGCATGGGGAGGTCCCCGTACGTTTCCAATGTAAAGTGTTTGTTACGGATTTGTGATATAACGGCAGGCTCACTTGCCTACTGGCATTCACAATCAGGTTGGGAAGTTTACATTATAATTGCAGGCCCCATTGCCTACTATGCGGACAGAATCGATTTGGGGAGTTTTCGTTAAAATGGCAGCCCCCCTTTCCTACCTCCAGACAGATTACAGTTTTTATTATAATGGCAGGCAATTACCCTACTATCACTCGAAATTGAGTTGTGCAGTTATCATTATAATGACAGGCCCCTTTTCCTACTGCCAGCCAGCGTACTGCCAGTCACACCAAGTTGGTGAGTTTCCATCAAAATAGCAGGCCACTATGCCTAATGCCAGTCACATTTTAGATGAGTACATTTCTTTATAATGGCGGGCACCCTTGCCTACTGCCAAACACAATCGGGTAGGGGAGTTTTAAAAAAAACTGCATGCTCACTTACCTTCTGCAAGTCAAATCGAGAAGGGAACTATTCATTACAATTGTAGGCCTTCCTTACTAATGACAGTTACACAGGAGTTGGAGAAGGAACCCTTTCCTACTGCCAGTCAAAGTCGGTGTGGGGAGTACTGATTACAATAGCAGACCGACCCTTTCTCGATCGCTAAATCGACATCAGTGAATATATATAGATCGACATACGAAAGTATATGCGTGTTTACAATATTGAAGACCTTCATTTACAGATTAACTGCTACTAAACGTACGTCATATCGACAAAGGATTATACCATAAGACACGCCGGATTTAGTGGCCTAAATGGCTGGTCCAATGATATGTCATCTATTCTTGGGTCAGATTTAGAAACGTGGAACAGGGTAAAGGTTTTGTAAGATCATCTCACATTACATTACTTTTCGGATAATAATGTGACAGCTACATACGTAGCATTTGGCTCACATATGGCTACTGAGTGGGCCAATTTTCGTGAAGAGTTTGATGATTCTGTATTTCATATAAGTAATTGAAAGTATGAATAATGCATGTGAAAATTCCAAATTGACTTAACATCGATTAATAGAGAAAAATCAAACGTAAAAGGGATACAGATACGGCATAAAGTCATAAGACCAAGGTTGTAGATCATTCCAAATTGAACGGAGATTGTGCAATCCGTTACGTGATAGGAATTTCCGAAGGTCTGCACCATCATTAAAATTGCCTGCATATTTCGATATTCTTCGGGGATAAAAAATGAAAAATTTAATGATATAGGATTTTTCATTCGTTACAGGCTAAAACGTATAATTTTGTCAAATTTCAATTATCTTCTTATTCTTCTGGCAGATTATGCCACAATGTGGATTTTGGGCGAGGCGGGTAAAAATTAGGACTTTCAGGAAATAAAAAATTATGGAGATTGTTATTATTACCCCTTAAACGGAAAGCTGTACGAAAATTTCGCCAAAATAGTCAGTGTAGAGGTACACAGTCGTTACGATTTGATTTATATAGATAAGGAATCTGCTCCATGTAAAACACCTTTTGGGCTATGTCCGCTGGACTTAACCTGCAAAAGTGACCATTCATGATATCTCCCTTATTAATCCTCCTGACGAAAAAATGCACATGAAAAAAAAGGTTTAGAGGTGGAATTCCATCAGGTTTGGTCGATTTCCAGTCAGGTTGGTCTTGTTCTGTATATATTGTGGAAGAGTAAAATCACCATTTCGGTTCCTTATAAACCGCCAGTCCATTCCGGAACATGAAATGTTATTTACGTTTAAAACCTACCTTTGGACAGGTGGATGCTAAATATAAATTTTGTTTCGAATGTCTTCAGTAGTTTTCAAGTTGTAAGGAATACGCTTTACACGCACCCGCTCGTGAGTTAAGTCCGATGGGACTTGTACAGAAAAACGGTCCTTTAATGATATCTCCCTTATTGATCCTCGTATCGAAATGATGCACATGAGAAAAAAAGGTTTAGACATTAATTTCTACCAATGTAGGTAGACTTCCATAAACTTTTGTTGTGTATATTTTTTGGAAGTGCAAAATCACTGTTTCGGTTTCGTATAAACCCCCAGTTAGTTCAGGGATTTAGAAACAATATTTGCCCTGAAACCTATCAAGGACAGGTGTATTCTAAATACGAATCTTGGTGGAAATGCATCCAGTAGTTTCTAGCATTCACGTACATACGGCGTAATTAAGGAAGAAAATAATACAGTTAAGAATGTTGAAACTAATAGAAAATGGATTATAACTGAGGACAGCCGGATAACGACAAATAAATAAATGCCGTGAGTTATGGATATAATAAAGCGCTAACAGAGGAGAAATTTAGGTTCAGTGATTCTTAGGTAAACAAATATGAAGATGACTAATGGTGTTATTACTTAATCTATTCGAGGGCGGTTATAACCTCCAACGATATTCCGCCAATATCCCGCAGATGAGCCGATTGATGCCTCTCTTGCCATCTACCCAAGGAACAACCACGAATTTAAAAGCATGATGAGGAAAATGGCAATACGTTACTTCCCTACTGGCATGCAGTCAGAGACGTTGCCATGGTAACCTGTAGGTTCGTTGTCGGTCTGTCGGTCACTAAATGCAGAGCATGATACCAGCAGAAAATTGTAAATTTCTCCGTCATGTGAAGAGTAAGGTAAATTATGAACATAACGAAAGTTGTTTATAATGAAGAGACGTTTCACGTACGGTAAACGAAGTTTACAGAAAATCAATAGTATAAGAGAAAATAGAGGAAAACCACTGTGGTTTTCCTATAAACACCCCGTCTATTCAAAGATTTTAAAATTATATGCATATCGGAACCTTTCCTGGGATGAGTATACTCTAAATATGAAGTTTGGCTGAGATCTATCCAGCCGTTTCGACGTGATGGTGGGAAAACCACTCTGGTTTTCCTATAAACCCCCGTCTATTCAAGGATTTTAAAATGATATGCATATCTAAACCTTCCCCGGGATTAGTATACTCTAAATACAATGTTTGGTTGAGATCCATCCAGCCGTTTCGACGTGATGGTGGAAAAACCATTCTGATTTTCCTATAAACCCCCATATATTCAAATATTTTAAAATGATATGCATATGGAAAACTTCCCCGCGATGAGTATCCTCTAAATATGAAGTTTGGTTGAGATCTATCCAGCCGTTTCGACGTGATGGTGGGAAAACCACTCTGGTTTTCCTATAAACCCCCCGTCTATTCAAGGATTTTAAAATTATATGCATATCTAAACCTTCCCCGGGATTAGTATACTCTAAATACAATGTTTGGTTGAGATCCATCCAGCCGTTTCGACGTGATGGTGGAAAAACCATTCTGATTTTCCTATAAACCCCCCATATATTCAAATATTTTAAAATGATATACATATGGAAAACTTCCCGGCGATGAGTATCCTCTAAATATGAAGTTTGGTTGAGATCTATCCAGCCGTTTCGACGTGATGGTGGAAAAACCATTCTGGTTTTCCTATAAACCCCCTGTCTATTCAAGGATTTTAAAATGATATGCATATCAAAACCTTCTCCGGGATGAGTATACCCTAAATATGAAGTTTGGTTGAGATCTATCCAGCCGTTTCGACGTGATGGTGGAACAGACAAACAGACAGACAAACAGAAACAATTTTATTTATATAGATTTTTACACTCGTTCTTCACCCCCTTTCCATCCCCGCCCAAAGGAGTCCTATGAGTGCCTTACACAACAGTATATTTTTTTTTCTCAGATATTAAGTCTTATTTGTACCTATTTTGGTTGACAGCTATGCCCAAACGTACATGCATAATCTCACTGCTCTAGAATCCTGGAGCTGACGTTGCCATGGTTACGGCAGTTCATTTCTTTATCCGATTCCTAGAGCAGAGGTAGTGTGGTGCCAATATCTCCGTAACGGTTGGTTTTAGGGCCTTAAAACATGGTTTTCGGGCCCGTAGGGCTTACCGAGTTTTGTTCTTTGCGTCAAGAGGATTAAATTGAGCTTTGTCTCGTCCTTATACGACAAATTCGATATTTTGCCTATAATAGTATAAGAGAAAATGGAGGAAAACCGTTTTTCCTATAAAACCCCCGTCTTTTCAAAGATTTTAAAATGATATGCATATCGAAACCTTCCCCGGGGTCAGTATACTCTCAATATGAAGTTTGGTTGAGATCTATCCAGCCGTTTCGACGTGATGGTGGAACAGACAAACAGACAGACAAACAGACAAACAGAAACAATTTTATTTATATAGATTTCATTCATATCGTTCCTCGCAATTACAGGTGACATGCGCTGGCCTCCTTCTTTCACTCGCCAACCTTCATTTTTTTTATTTTTATTCCGTTAGCCAGTCGGCCGCTCTCTGCACAAAAAAACTCATTCTCGCCCTTGTCCAAGGTCGCGCGCACCCCATCTCGCCGACAAGCGAACACAAGCCGCACCAACACCTGTTCACTCATCGGTGGCCTCACGGTCACAATATCTCAAAACTTTTAAAGTTTACAGATGTAAAAATTGGTATTTAAAATTTCCTTTTAAAATAAGGAAACGCGTATTATTTGTTATCAGAAAATCCCAATAGGAGGGGTGAAAAAAGGTGAAAAACGGGTTGAATGCCTTTTATGAGGATACTTATATCTTAGAAACTGAAGATATTACAGACCTGAAAATTGGTATTTGGGATCTCCTTTAAAAATGAAGAAACATGTATCTTTTCTGTTTTGTTTTTGGAAACTCCACTTAAGGGGAACTAAAAAGGGGATGAAATTTTAAAATGAGCATTTCTACAGTATATCTCAAAAACTTAACATGTTAACGAAGTAAAAAATAGTATTTGTTATCTCTATTAAAAATAAAGAAATCTATTAAAAATAAAGAAATATGTTTTCTGAAAAACCACTTGGGTGAAGGGATAAAAGCGAATGAAAACGGGGTTGAATCTTTTAATTAGGATACTGATATCCCAAAAACTGAAGATGTTACAGACGCGAAATTTGGTATTTGGAATCTCCTTTAAAAATAAATAAACACGTACTTATTGTTTTCGGAAATCGACTTAAAGGGGGGAGGAATTGAAAAATTTGTTAAATTATTTGTATGAAGATACTATTATCTCAAAACGAAATATTTTGCAGACGTGTAAATTGGTTTTTAGAATCTGCTTTAAAAGTAAAGAAACACGTATTCCCGGAAAATCCAATGAAGTGGGGAGGGGATGTGAAAGAATTGAAAAATTAATTAAATTAATTGTATGAGGAAACTTACATCTAATAATTATAGTTGTTACAGACGAGAAAATTGGCATTTGGATCTTCTTTAAAAACAAAGCGAAACGCGTTTTTGCGGGGAAATCATCTTGGGGGCGGGGGTGAAAAGGAGTTGAATTTCTTTTATGAGGACTCATATCTCAAAAACTGAAGATGTTAGAGTCGTGATAATTGGTATTTAGAAGATCCTTTACTATTAAATAAACAATATTTTTTGTCGGAGAATTCACTTAAGACGGACCGGGGGAGGGTGAAAGGAAGTGAAAAAAAGTGAAATATTTTTATGGGGATACTTCAGAACTGAAGGTAACAGACGTGAACATTGGTATTTGGAATCTCATTTAAACGTAGAGAAACATGCCTTCTCTTCTTTTTTGGGGGGGGGGGGAGTAAATTAAATTAACGGCGGTGGTGTAAAAAAAGTAACTGAGACCAGCTTGTTTTACTGTTCATAATGTACTTATTCTGATCATAAACCGATCATTTTTAATCTTTCCTGGGTTTGTTTTCAAGAGCCATATTTTCCTTTGTAGAACTTAATTAGATTACAGTAGGTTCTTCTGGCATATAAATAAGAATGTAAACACATTTGAAATAAACGATAAGAATGACATTGACCGTGCAATTGTTCACCTCTATAATAAGGTCAATAATGCACGGAATATATCATTCGTATCGCCAGAAATCCCGCGCGCTTGCCTACGCGATGACAATGGCAGCAGATATAATTTACCGCCAAGTAGCGGTCCTCTGTCTTGTTGTGGGGTCCAGAACAATAATAACAATAATAATAATAATAATAATAATAATAATAATAATAATAATAATAATAATAATAATAATAATAATAATAACCAAAATTCAACTAATATCACCCACCCTAATAATAAAAGTAAAGTTCTGGACCGTCGTCAAAATGTGCGGACCGCGCTGGAAATGGGTAAATGGGTCCTGATCGGGTGATGACTACGATTGCAGTCCGGCCGCGGGTTCAGTATCGCCAAGGCACCAAAGACGACACCACGCCCAATTTCCTCAAGGATTTGATCCATACTAAAAATACTTATAGGAAAAGATGGCAGATTTTGGGACCCAACTGGCCGGGTGGAGTACCTGGACCTAGCCCGGGAAGTACGAAATAGAATGGTGGAAAGAAAGATTGAAAAATGGGAGGAACTTTGCCGTAATCTCTCAGAAAACGAGTCAGATAACGAATTTTGGCGGATGTTCTCAGAAAATGAGTCAGATCTCAAATTTCGGCGGATTTGATATACAACGTTAAGCATTCAATTATTGATTTCATTATAATACCGTAGCGAAGCACGGGTATCTTGCTAGTTATTACATAGGTAAACTCGACCCTGCAATTCTTTTTGCAGAATTCATTGGTGACGTCACTGTAGAAGACCTCACGTGCTTTTATCTCGACAAGAACACCCTTCTCTATGGACATAATTTCTAATGGAGAGAGACGACTCTGACTTTGAGAATTGCGTACGAAAGATTTTATTCGCTTTAGGGCCAAGAAAGAGCGTTCTACAGATGACGATGTAGCGGTAATAGTTGTAATCAGTGTGCACAATTTATAATGCGCGAGAAGACCGCTGTGGAGATCACTAGTTAATGGGAACTTCTGGTTATGACCTACAGTCTTATTTTTGAAGTGTTCAGAAATGACTACTTTCATAAAGCTCTTAGAGAGGAGCACGATATTCCGCGATGGTCTGTACTAAATGGCTGGAATAGTTCTACATTGTTGGCGCTGGCTCAGGAAACCTTTTCTTGGGGACATTGTCCAGCAGGTTACTTCTGTTAGAACTACTAAAAAATGCCGCAAACATTCTTTCGTACATGACACGACTTGAGATAAAATTAAATTAAAGTTGTGCGCGTAGCAGTGAGGAACCACTTGTAATTTAGCCTGCACATCATTCAGCTGACCTGCAAGTTCCGTCGCTCAATCGAAAGTCTGCGCAAATAATTCTTCGCGGCAGTCATTTTATCCTGACACACAATCGCAAGTCCCTCCATTGCATTCGCTGTCCAACAAATCTTTCAACAACATAACCATTATGAACGTACCTGAGGACGATAGACAACTGTGAAAAATTCCAAACATCGGAAGTCTCATCGATAATAATTCCTACGAATTTAGCTTCCCCAACCTGAATCTTTATTTCAGTGGTCATTACGGTGCAGATGATTTGAATTAAATCGTTCGGTATGAGTGGAGAAAGTCTTGTAAATACACTCGCTGTTGTGAAGCGACTGTCTAATTTTTCATTAAACTCTGCTAACAACTTCATTAGTTCAAAGTAATTTTTTCTGTTGTTGCGCCTACGGAATGGTAACTTTTGCTTTCCCACAAAGCATATCACTGCAGTCAGCCGTTTCAGAATTTTCCTATTTTTCTTAACGGCCTCGTTGTGCTTTGGAACATTTTCCAGCTTTTGCGTACCCAAGTGCAAATCTATCCTGGTTTTACTAAAGGTACCTAAGGATATCAATGCCTGAATAACAATTTGATTTCTCGTGCCTCGCAATAGCAGTGTGCAGATTGTTTATATCTGCATATCCGCGTTTCTTGCCGTTCCGAGGGGAAATTTCAGCAACGAACAATAAGCAAGGCCAATATAATAATTTGTTTTGTGACTCAGATCCGCAGAGCCAAACAAATTTACTGTAGGTTTATAGATTGAACGTGCGAACACAATCCTTGTTTTCTGTTTTTAAATTTGCGAGGAAAGGTGGAGGTCTCCCGGCTTTAACTATATGAATCTTTTCATCAAGCGAACGGGTTATAAATGGCTTTTCAAACAGGTCTGCAACTATATCCGTCTTAGACTCATCGATCGTTAATACCACACATGCACAAAACAGAATAAAATACCGAACAGGAGGAACAGCACAGGAGCAACACACAAAGAATAAACTCACTAATCAACAAAACACACATGAATAAACTCTCTTGTCAGCCATTACCCTAGCACTGGAGATAAATTAGTCACCTCAATAGGATTGGTCACTTTCGTTACGTTGGGTTCTCGGTAGGGAGTAATCGTGGGTCCCGATCGCTGTAAACTTGGACATGCCGACTTTCTCCAAGTTGCTAACAGATGGCAGATCGTACCACTTCGTTTTTTTTTGCAAGCTGCTTTACGTCGCACCGACACAGATAGGTCTTATGGCGACGATGGGATAGGAAAGGGCTAGGAGTGAGAAGGAAGCGCGTCCGTGGCCTTAATTAAGGTACAGCCCCAGCATTTGCCTGGTGTGAAAATGGGAAACCACGGAAAACCATCTTCAGGGCTGCCGACAGTGAGGTTCGAACCCACTATCACCCGAATACTGGATACTGGTCGCACTTAAGCGACTGCGGCTATCGAGCTCGGCACGTATCACTTAGATGGTGACTAAGTTTCAATTACAGCGACATAATTCGGAGGGTTTCATAACTATGTCTGCAACCGAATGCAATTTTAAGATTGAATGCGTTACGCCACGGCCAGACTACACTAAGGCCGTGACACTGAACCTGGCAACACTGTATTGTTGCTCCCTGGTGTCTTACTTTTAGCATGTGGGAAGTTAACCTTTAATTATGTTTTCTCAAATAAAATGTAGCTGGAAGAGCATTTTTCAACAATGTGAAAAACTGAAATAAATACGTCAGTGTAAATATGTGAATAAATGAACAAATGGCTACAACCAGGAAAAACAATACAATTCTATGTCCTATGGGCTTTTACAACTGAACAACCATGACCAACGACAGGATAAAATTAGGGATAAAAAAGGTTGTAGCTTCATTATACAGATTTAGTAATTATTTATGACAGATTTAATCAGATGAGCAGTATCAAATAAAAAGTAAATAAAACAATCACATAATTTAAACTTCCATCTAGAAGAGAAAACATGTTGTAATTGATCCGACTATTATCAGAAATAATGCTAAGCGCAGTAAAACTGCAATTTTGAACAGTACTCATAGCTTTATTTGTCATGTTAGCTAAGTCACCACCTGTTAACTGTTTTACTGGCACCAGTGCAACTACAGCAGAAACACTCCCAAAGACAGAACTTATCATAAAGGCCTGAATGGTTCTAGCTAACTTTCCTGTTTTTGGTCATGCACAACACCTAACTTAAACTGAAACTGACAATATGAGTTCACATATATTCCATCCAAAAGGAGATTTACATATCGCCGTCTTACAGAAAGACCACGTGCTATGCATTTGCTATGCGTTTGAGATGACTAGCATGAGGAAATAACATAATGTTTTGATTGCGAATAGCAGCATAACAAGAATAAGATATCGTATATAGTAAATTAGGAATGAAAGAAGGAAGGTATATCACTTCTTGGACACACACAGGATTTGAAACTGATGGCTTAAAAGCACTGCTTGCTTGGAGTCGGCAAATTCTTCATCTGACTGACTGAGTGAGTGAGTGATATGGTCAACCATTTTCTTGCAACGCACCAGAGGTTCCAGCTCATTATTTGCATGGCATACACAATCATTGTTCAGAATGTCCCTGAGTTGTTACCACTTCTGTAACTTTCCCTTTAATACGGGATCATCCTTACCTACAAAGACAGGTAGCTCCAACAACACTGACAATTTTATTGCTACCTCAACTTTTGGTACTTCATTGATTGACAGAGTGTAAAATAGAAATTAATTTTCACTACTTTCTGTCAATCATCTGTTTCCTAAATAGTCAACAAGGAGGGTTTTACAATCTTTTAAGGCTACAAAATCTAGAATTTTGTCTTGCACAACAAGTTTCTGAAATTCTTCCTCCTCTCTTTTCTGAGTTTCTTTATCCCTGTCATCTGGAATTTTTCTTGTAGATGGACTGGGTTTGGTTAAATAATAGGGAAGGTTTTGAGAAAATCCTAGGGAAAGCACCAGACTTTAATATAGACCTGTCTTTTTCTTGTTTTTCTTTTACCATTGTGATCAAGGTAAGTCTCAAATATTTCCACATCTTCAGGAGCAAAGTGTTTCGCACAGACTACACTAGATGAAGTAGGGTTCCAGTTGTCTCTGGGGATACATTTCAACCACGAAGCTTTCGCTCCATCATCCTTAGTAAATCTGAACACTGAAATGTATCCTTCTTGATTAGAGTCATAGTTGCTGGCGCACGAAGGAACACAGCAATGCCTTAGGATCTGAAATTAAGCCTAGAATTAGTTGTGGTTATCATACTTGTGCAACGTAAAATAAATAACACAATCATGCTGCACTTTTAAACCACTGCAAATTGAAAAATACAAACACATAATGGATTTCAAAACGATGCGGATTGTTACTATTATATATATTGAAATATGAGAAAGCTCACTTTTGCCGTAAATTAATGTCGTTCCAGGATACCCAATAGCGTGTAGATTAATTTTTTTCAACTATAACACATAAATATCTTCAGTATACTCTGAATTTCAAACAACGCAAACAAGTTAATTTACGTACAACACAAAATATGATACACCGCGTTAGACTTCTTTACAAATTACGAACACAGAACTCACAGGCTTGACTCCAAGCGACGTTGTCGGATATCCACTATCACGGCTATGGTTATAGTTACGTCCTTAACTTCTCATTTGCTCTATCTTTCTTTCTACAGTAGAATAGATGGCGAGACTACACTAGCAGCACAAGTAGTCAAGCAATGGAAGTAGTGCAGTTGTGCGGAACTTTTGAACTTCTGAGAGATGTATGTAAAAGTAAGAAAATATTTTCAGTCTGTCAAACACACTCCAATTACAATATAAATTATAACACTGTAAACATACCTGTAAAAATACACACTACTATACAAAGAATGACATGTTTCTTTCTATAAGAACATCCTCAAATTCTATCAAATCAATTAAAACATGCTTATATATGTGCAGTAATTTGTACGTTACGTAAACTTGTCAATGATAGGGAGTTTTGTGATAACATGAACCAGTAATGACATAAATAAATTTATAAGTATTAATGTAATGAAAAACTTACGTACTTATCTATACTGCCGATGGAAAGCACGTAAGTTTTTCATTATATTAATACTTGTAAATTCATTTTTTGTCATTACTGGTTTATGTTATCACAAAACTCTCTATCGTTGACAAGTTTACATAACGTAAACATTACTGCCCATATATAAGCATGTTTTAAGTGATTTGATAGAATCTGAGGATGTTCTTATAGAATGAAACATGTCATTCTTTGTATCATAGTGTGTATTTTTATAGGTATGTTTACAGTGTTATAATTCATATTGTAATTGCAGTGTGTTTGACAGACTGAAAAGTTTTTGTTACATTTAAATAAGTCGACATTGAAAAGTATGGCTTCATTCTTAACAAAATGAAATTGTTAATGCTTGACTGGATAAACCTAAAATCGTACTTCAAACAGTTTGAGTGGATCCCTTTGATGGTAAAATCGAGGTACTTAACCTGTTTACTGTTTTTGGAAGACAGAATTCTTTTTGGGGTTTACTTCTACAATATTTATTACTACTCTCAAGTATTATTATTTGCCGTGTTCCTGGCAATGAATTCACGGACTACTGCGACCTAGCCATAACATGTTGTAGAATTACCCCTACTGCTATAGATTTAACTGTAGCACTGCAATACAATTAAGCGAGTTCAATTGATAAGTAGGCCTAAATTACACTGATCAGCAATTGAATTTCATTAGTGATAGCTTCAGGATTGTCGAAATGGCGCAGTGTTTGGTCCGTTAATGTAATAGTACGACACTGCAAAGACATCACACCTCAGACTGGTCGTGTGAGTAACAGCTTAGCAGAGTACGACACGAGATTGCAGCGCATTTAATAGCGACTACATTATCAGTAGAAGACAACATAATACATCATTCCATCTCCGAATCCGTACAGGCACTGGGCTTTGTACGGGGCTGTCGTGTCAAGAGAGATTCGTGAGTACATGGATTTGTGCAAACATACCACCACCAGACTCAACTGCCATAGTGTACAACGTTTTGATGACAGCGGTCGCAATCGGCTAGCTCTGATGATAAAAGCGGACAGACGTGCTACAGTGCAGTAGATTTCTACCGAATCCAATGCTCGAGAACCACGAAATATGAGCATCAACACCATTCAGGCCAACTCCTCACATTAGGGTAAGGAAGCCACCAATCAACCAGGGTATCTCCGCGCACAACACGTCAAAATGCTCGAAGACTAACATGGGCAAAGGAACACCGCCGTTAGATATATGAAGCATGGAAAAACGTCGGTCGCCCAGACAGATGAATCGAGGAGCAAGTTGGTATATGTAAATGGCAAGGTATGATTGCGTCACCTAGCATATAAGGCAATGGGTCCCTCTTGCCGGCAGAATACAGTTCACTCTGGTGGTGGTGATGGTGGTGGTGGTGGTGTTTTCAAATGGGGACAGTTTACATCGTATGAAATGAAACCCAAGGTACACTCATGCACAAAAATGGAGTCCCGACGTAAACAATCAACACTGCTCCACTCAGGCACTGAAAAGGAGGGACAGGGAGAGAAGGAATAGTGTTGAAAGCCACTCCAATGCCGAAAATGAGGGGAAGGGAGTAGTATGGTAGTGCTGAAGGCTCAGTATATGTATTGCTATATATTCACGACTGTGCCTATTTCAATCACAACAGTCTTATAGCGGGCTGTCTATCTGCAGCAGTTCGTTAAGAGAGGAAGTGGGGGACGCCATGCTTTTATCTTATATCGGGACGTCATTACGTGCTTACGTGTACAACTGCCAACGTCCCTTAGGGCGGGCACACATCGGGACAGAGGAGAAACATTTAAAGCAGCGCAGCGGAGAGCAGATATTTGTATTCCACACAATTCACAGTAATATCGCTCGTTGAGAGGCAGGGCAGGGCAGGATAGGCCAGTTCTGCTCCTACTTCCACCTACCCCACGCAGGGGCTGTACCTTAATTAAGGCCACGACCGCTTCCTTCCCACTCCTACATCTACCTCCATCGTCGCCGTAAGACCTATCTGTGTCGGTGCGACGTAAAGCAAGTTGTAAACGAACAATATTATATTTATTTAATTAATTTGATAGCAGCTCGGCGTCTCCGAAAACTCTAAAAGTAGGCCTGGTTAATGGGATGTATTTATGGCTTTTGGTACCGGGAGTGTCCAAAGACATTTTCGTATCGTCTAGTGCAGGTCTTTCTATTTTACGTCCATAAGCGACTTGCGCGTCGGGTTGTGGGATGATGATGGCAGTGAGATAGGGAGAAGGTGAAACCTGACGTTGGCCAATAACCTTCTCCTGTCGAATAATACCAAGGGGTCTGCGCAAAGCTTTACACATCTCCTTCCGACGGACGAATTACCATCAAAAGTGTCACAATGCCCTCACTCATACTGTGAAGAGGTTTGGAATTGACTCCAGGCTTATGGCACGCAAGCTAGTGATTACAAATTGTATATCACCACTTGTGGACACTAACCGGTTAACCACGGTGTTAGATCACGTACAACCGGGCGAGTTGGCCGTGCGCGTAGAGGCGCGCGACTGTGAACTTGCATCCGGGTGATAGTAGGTTCGAATCCCACTTTCGGCAGCCCTGAAAATGGGTTTCCGTGGTTTCCCATTTTCACACCAGGCAAATGCTGGGGCTGTACCTTAATTAAGGCCACGGCCGCTTCCTTCCAACTCCTAGGCCTTTCCTATCCCATCGTCGCCATAAGACCTATCTGTGTCGGTGCAACGTAAAGCCCCTAGCAAAAAAAAAAAAGATCACATACATAGACATGACGCCTTAGCGATCATGGCCATCAGACGGGGAACATGGCCTCTCTGCGCCGTCTAGCGATGAGCTATGGAAACACTTCAAACGGATATGATCCAGTTTCATATTATCAAAAATTTGGGAATGGATTAATTGTCCGACTCGTTGGCTGAATGGTCAGCGTACTGGCCTTCGCTTCACAGGATCCCAGGTTCAATTTCCGGCAGGGTCGGGGATTTTAATCACTTCTGATAAATTCTTCTGGCTCGGGGACATGTTCCTCTTCATACTGAGACAACATACCACAATACCAACCACCACAGAAACACGCAATAGTGATTACATCAATGCAGATATGTTTGGCGTCAGGAAGGGCATCCGGCCGTAGAAAAGGGCCATACACACATGTGCTACGCAGTTAGAACCTGCAACCCCACAGGTGTGGGAAACGCGGTAGGAAAAGAAAAAGAAGATAATGAATCAATTATCTGTAGACTTGATGTACAGTAAAATAGACTGAAAGTGGACCCTTGTTCTACTTGTCTTTTCAGAATTTCAGTTGTACCAGTATTGTCAACATTATGAACAGGTCTACGATGATTTACCCTCTGCTATATTACCTCGGTAGCCTGAGACGAGTCACCGTCCATCTCCCCTCTACCCTTTGTGCTGGCAGTAATTCAGCAATATTCAACAAGTCGGCTCATGCCAGTAAGTAATGATTGCTCTACCCAAGTAGAAGATTCCCATCCCATTACGTCGGGGCCCTGCTCCTCTGTGATGTGTGTCCTGTCATCCGCCTGATGGGAGACCTAATTAACACATACAGGGTAATGCAACGTGGTAATCAAAGAGACATTTCTCCAGGGACTTGCGAGATTACCGCAAGGATCAATACACGGCTATTACACACTGAGAACCAGTATTGGTTTTCTAAGTTAGGCTTACGCACGATAAATCTGAATAACCCTACTGGATAGCAGACAATAATATAGCAATATGGGAAATTATTCTCCTTCAGGGGTCTCCCCTTTATTTCGATTCCATTCTTCAAATTATTATAAATAAAGCAATCAAACAATGTGGTCGTGAAAATTCAATATTCATCAATCAAACCCTCCAGTACTACGTAATAAATTCCCCCATCTCACGGGAAACGACTGCCATTTATTTTCTACACTGGCTGTACACTGGGCCCCTGTGTACCTTTCTGTGTACCGCCCCACTAACTACATTTTAAGGTTTTCGGAGACGCCGAGGTGCCGGAATTTAGTCCCGCAGGAGTTCTTTTACGTACCAGTAAATCTACCGACACGAGGCTGACGTATTTGAGCACCTTCAAATACCACCGGACTGAGCCAGGATTGAACCTGCCACGTTGGGGTCAGAAGGCCAGCGCCTCAACAATCTGAGCCACTCAGCCCGGCAAAGAGAACCTGTCAATAGCTATGTTGTTTATGTTAGGAATAACCTTGAAAATGTTCTCCCTGGAAGAATCTGCCTAAGATCAATATTGAATTGGAGTTGGTGAAACCTCAGATAGCATTTGGAGCAACACAAACAAGTTTGCCTCGTAATATCAGAGAGAAAGTCTCGAATGAGTTCAAAGGATAAAGAAGAAATTTGCCAGTGCTCTCCGATGCCACTCTTAAGGAGAAAAACACCAGTATCATCCGGAAGATGTCCTAGAAATCAGGACAGAAAAAGCAGAAATTCTTGTGTGCTGTGTGAAAAGTATGTCTACCAAGACCATTTCAATACCGTGTGTGAAGAATTCCTTTTTCTTTCTTTTGCTATTTGCTTTATGCCGCACCGACACAGATATGTCTTACGGCGACGGTGGGATAGGAAAGGCCTAGGAAATGGAAGGAAGAGGCCGTGGCCTTAATTAAGGTACAGCCCCGGCATTTTCCTGGTGTGAAAATGGGAAACCACGGTAAACCATCTTCAAGGCTGCCGACAATGGGGCTCGAAACCACTATCTCCCGATTACTGGTTACTGGCCGCACTTAAGCGACTGCAGCTATCGAGCTCGGTGAAGAATTCCTCAACTAGGAAACCGAAAGTGAGTGAAACAGATTAAAATTCAGTGTTCAAGCCGTCATGAAGTGTGATCGATTTTCATAGTTCTCGTTTTTTTATGACTGCATGAACTCGAGCGTTATTATGGACGATATGTGTCTCCCTTGAACTTATGTACGATATCTAGTTTCTGTATGGTGTGTTTATTAATGGCAATGCCAGGAGTTATTTCAATTGTGTTTTCTTCATTTATAGGGTCCTTATACAGAACAAGCATGAAAATAATATATTTTTACGTTCTGATAAATTTTAACGAAAGTATGGGATAATACTTCATCCCGCGCGAGCACTGGCGTGAAAAAACTCCGGGGATAAAACTGAAGGGATAAAATGAGTTTCCCTGCTCCCTGAGGATAGAACGTGATGTCATGTTCATTGAATCACTTCACCATTTCATCATTCACTTCATAGTCCCTGGGAAATAGTCTTCCCCATGAATATCAGTAAATAACATTAATTAAAGCGTTTGATGTTGTTGAGAGCCAGAATACTGTTTATCTTCTACAAACATTCAACCTTTCCAAATGTAGTTGTTAGATATATTATTTTATCCCTGGAGACACACACAATCCTGTGAATGTTCTCAGCCTTCGTGCTTTCTGCCCACAGGAAATAGATAATTTCGCACACATCCTCCCGCGACCATTCGACCAGTAACTTCACTAATTGTAATCTACTGTTGGGCCAAGCTTTTCTTTCACCAACCTGTGAATCTGTGCGCCATCAATCGGTGGAAATACAATGCATTGGATACATAAATTGCAACACGCTCTATTCCTTTGTTTCTGGTCAATAAAACGGGAAACTTACTTTTTGACATCCTGGTACGTATACAGGATGTTAGGGAAATTTATACCGAAAATGAGGTGTGCATAAGAAGCTCACAATATGGTGAAGGTCTCAGCGAACTGTTATTGTCCGGAAGGACATAAGTCAATGTTTTCCGTTTTGCTTTACGTTGCGCGCGTGGCAACTGTCTGCAAACATACATGTCTCACTGCACACGGGTGACCGTCAAACAACTATGACATTGGTGACTGTCTTTTGACACACAACGAAAGTTTATAATCGTCAAATGTAATAAATAGTTCGCGCCCTTATCGTGATTCATTCTGCTATTTTGACCTTCGTCCAGTGAATTGTATTTGTCACACTAGTCGTTTATTTTGCGACTGGTGTGACTTACATCATACAGCCTCTATAATCCGACGCATGTGCTTATCTATTGTATTACCTTAAATAACAGTGTTGTGTTTTACAGCGTACCATTACAGTTCCCAAAGAGGAAAATGGTTTTCAGAAATGTTTTGCGAATCTATAAAATAACTTGTTCTGACTGACTGATTCACCATCGCCGAGCCAAAACTACTGGACATAAAAAAAGGAAATTTTGGGGATACATTCATATTTGGGTGTAGGTGCTCACTAAGGACGAATTTTTGGATATTACATCGCTAAGGGGGTAAAAAGGGGGGTGAATCTTTAAAATGAGGATATCTGAAAAACTTAAAAGTTTACAGACGTAAAAACTGGTATTTGGAATCTACTTTAGAAACAAAGAAACACGTATCATTTGTTTTCAGAAGAGCCCATTAAGGGGAGTGGAAAAAGAGGAAAAAAGTATTGAACACCTTTTATGAGGAGACTTACATCTCAAAAACTGAAGATGTTACAGACATGAAAATTGGTGTTTGGAATCTCCTTTGAAAATAAAGAAACACGTACGTTTGTGTTTTTGGATAATCCGATGAATAGGGGGTGAACAGAAGTGACAAACAGGGTGAACTTATGAAAAGATTAGATCTGCGAATTATCTCCGACACGTAACATATTACAGATTTGAAAACTGGTATTTGGAATTTCCTGTAAAAGTAAAGAAACATAATATTTTCGAAAAATCCACTTAAGGGGAACTGAAAAGGTGGTTAATTTTAAAATTAGCATATCCACAGTATATCTCAAAAATTTAACATGTTACAGACGTGAAAACTGGTGTATTTGGAATCTCCTTTAAAAATAAGAAAACACGTATTCTTTTGTTTTTGGAATAAACCCTTAAGGGTGCAAGGGGGGAGGGTGAAGGATCTGAAAAATTAGTAGAATTATTTGTATAAGAATATATATATATATATATAATCTAAAGATGTTCCAAACGTAAAAACTGGTGTTTGAAATCCCCTTTAAAAATAAGGAAACACGCATTTTGTGGGAGAATCAACTTGATAAGGGGGGATGAAAACGGGGATGAATTCCTTTCACGACAATACACATATCTCAAGAAACTAAAGATGTTACAGTCATGATAATTCGTATTTAGAAGCTCTTTTAGAGAAACGGGTACTGTTTGTTTTTGGAAAATTTGCTCAACTGGGGAGTGTGGAAGGAAGTGAAAAAAATTGAATTCTTTTTCTGGAGAAACTTATATCTCAAAACTGAAGGTTACAGACTTGAAAATTGGTATTTGGAATCTTTAAAAATAAAGAAACACGCAATTTTTGGGTGGGGGGGGGGGGAAACCAACTTAACGGACAGGTGTGGAGTGAAAAATGAGTTGAATTATTTTCATGTGGATACTTATATCTCAAAAACTGAAGATGTTACAGACATGAAAATTTGTATTTGGAATTTTCTTTCAAAGTAAAGAAACACGTAATCTTTTGTCTTTGAAAAATCCACTTCAGGGAGTGAATTAATTGAAAAAATACTTGAATTCTTTGTATGAGGATACTTATATCTCAAAAACTAAAGATGTTACAGACGTGAAAATTAGTATTTGGAATCTCCATAAAAAAAAGAAACAAATATTTGTTTCTTTCGGAAAATTGACGTATGGGGTGTGGGCTTGGAAATAAGTAAATAAGGAGTTGAAATATGTTTATGAGGATAATTTATCTTAAAAACTGAAGCTGTTACAGACGTGAAAGTTGGTATTTTGAACTTCATTTCAAAATAAAGAAACACGTAGTTTTTTGTTTATGGAAAGTCCACTTAAGGCGGGAGAGGGGTGAAAAGAAGTGAAGAAGTAGTTGAATGATTTTTATGAGTATACATTTATCTCAAAACCTGAAGGTGTTACAGACGTACGGACATAAAAACTGGTATTTGGTATCTCCTTTAAAAATAATGAAACTCATATTTTTTTGATTTCGGAAAATCCAATAAACGGGCTGAACAGAATTGGAAAAGAGAGTGAATTTTTAAAATTAGTGCCGGTATATCTACATTATATGTCAAAACTTAACATTTCAGAGACAAGAAACTTGGTATTTGGAAACTCCTTTAAAATACAGGAACATGTACCGTTTTGTTTCCGGAAAAGACACCTAATGGGGGAGGGGGGGTGAAAAGAAGTGAAAAATAGTTGAATTATTTTCATGAGGATACTTATATCTTAAAAACTGAAGATCTTACAGATGTGAAAATTGGTATTTAAAAAAAACATGCATTTTTATTTCGAAAAATACACTTAGATGGGGGTGGGGGTGGGGAAGGACCGATAGGGGTTGAATTCTTTTTATTGGGATACTTATGTATATCTTAAAACTGAATACCTATGTTACAGATGTGAGAACAGGTATTTGGAATCTCCTTTAAATTTAAAGAAACATGTATTTATTTTTTTCGACTTGACAGAAGACTGTTTTGCACATTTACAGTTCTATGTCGCATGGGCATCTTAGCCGCAAAAGCTAATACCACAAACATGGTTTACAAAGAATTCCTGGGGTAAATGAAACTCAAGTTTTGGGTGCGTTATTATACTTTAGGAATTTTCAGATAATGTCTTAGTACAATGCCGAGGAATGATTACTTTGATAAAATTACGAATTCCAAGCGAGCGAAGCCGCGGGTAATTGCTAGTAATATATATTGCTATACCATATAATCGCGGCGAAACGTTTTCTTTCATCCAATATAGCCTTTTGGTTTTCCAGTCGGTTGAAACTAATACAAGATTATTAAATATTAAAAATACCTGAAAATATGTATATTTTCAAATGACGTCACAAACCGTGAATGACAACAAAAGTGATTTTTTTAAAAATTCAGACAATGATAACCGAAAATATGAAAAGTAGCCTGTTGTAAAGAAAGAAAACACTAAACCATTTATCATTCAGGAGTAATATAAGTGATGATTTTTAATAGTCAACGAATCTTTTAAAATGTCCACTGCATTATTTTCCATTGCCGTGTGATGGATTCCGAACTTTTTCAGGATTTCCCAATTATGCTTGGGTACACAGCCTCTGCTTCCCAATACTAGACTCATAACGGACCAATTGTCTGGGCGAATGTTATGTTTCTCACTCACAAACGGGATATATGGCTCACAAAAGCTCTTATTTTCCTGGTCAACTACCTTGGCCTGAGATAAGTCTCTTTCAAACAGATAGCAGTAGTCCGAGTCTGTTGGTGGATGGTAACAATATTTGCTCTTCTGCTGTTGCTTTCAGTCTGTGATGACGGTTGCTCCTTAGCAATTCTCCTTTGCGGCAGTATCCTAACACATGACCTAGTGTTTCATTCTTGCCACAGTTTGGATGACAGCAGCAGATTATGTTATATTATCTACCAGGAACTGTTGGAACCGCGAGATGATGTATGACACTTTGAGAGCATTTGCTCATTCGGAGATTGGCAGTCTTTCCCGGTTACTTATCCAGAAGGGTGATCGGTATAAACTTCACTTAAAGAATGTAGTGTCCAAGTGTGGAAGCTTTGTTCCCGTAGTAGTATACAAATGACAACCTGTCAATGGATTATTAGTATCATCAATACTTTATTCTCCAATTCTGACTTCCTTTCTCTCCGTAAGTCTCTGATAGCGTGGAGGTGATCGTCTCTAATGTGAAGAACACCGGGCGAGTTGGCCGTGTGGTTAGGGGCGCGCATCTGTGAGCCCGCATCCGGGAGATAGTGGGTTCGAATCCTACTGTCGGCAGCCCTGAAGATGGTTTTCCGTGGTTTCCCATTTTCACACCAGGCAAATGCTGGGGCTGTACCTTAATTCAGGCCACAGTCGCTTCTTTCCCATGCCTAGGTCTTTCCTGTCCCATCGCCGCCATAAGACCTATCTGTGTACGTGCGACGTAAAACAAATAGCAAAACAAAAGTAGCTCTAACGCGAAGAAGACGGTTGTAGATATTGAAGGTTTTCATGGGAGCTTCCCACTTGCCTCGCATAAGACCTTAGCATGTTTCGTCCTTGTATGGACATCATCCGATTTTACCAAATCACCCATTTGCTACGAATGGCTGAATAGTATGAACAAGTGTAAAAACATATACAGCACGTTGAAACTCTTGGTTTAATGTCCTAATGAATGTGACAATGTTTTCTTTGAATTTATTTTAACGCATTTCAGGGTGGAAAATGAGAACTTCCTCGTCGTTGCTAGGTGGTCGGTCTTACTGGTAACTTTCTGCTCTTCAGATGACACCATGAGTACTGAAAACCTTCTCCCCAAACTCTAGAACAGTTAATTTTATACTCGCGGAACACTTGATTTTAGGCTTAGAACGACGAAGAAACTTCAAGAGTGGAGGTGGGATGGGGTAAGAGACGGGAATATGTATTTACTGCCTCCAGAAAGGAACAAACAAGATGAGTCATCTTTCCATTGTAACATCATATTTCCATTACAACATCGATCAATAAACTCCTAGGGGACGGAACTAAAACATTCTAGGTTGTCTCCTCCGTGTAATTAAGTAAATCTATCCATTAACAAGGAAATTTCTCCTCAACTACCGCAGCAGACCGTGCAGCTGGCGACAACCACCAAATATTATTTGCGTACCTCTATGTTGCATACTTCAGGTCAACAGACGATTATAGCAGTAACCATTGCCCGAAATATGACCCAAATATTACTTTTTCACAGACTGAAGCATAAATATGACCAGGAAAGTAGAAGAGTAAAAATTTGACAAATAGTGAATTGTATGAGAAAAATATGACATGATGCAGAAATCGGTCCCTTTTTCATAAGTAGTTGACACCAGATTCTACCAAATCACATTTTTTCTCTAAGATTTAACTGATATTGGCATGTTTGCATCTTATGCATCCTTCAAACACAAAACTACAAGATTCCTTTGGTTTGCTCTTCAGATTTCCATTTTCTTCCTGTCTTTTCACACCGTGCCTCTCTACTTGCTATTTTCGTTCATCTACCCTTGTCAGTTATCGTCATTATTCTTGTTACTTTGTTATTGTTTGTTAACTTTGCTGTTCATACAAAATATTGTCGTTTATCTTTATTGCTATCATACTAATACTTAACCTGCGTGTTGTTAGTGTGAAATGGCCCTGATAGACTGCATCTAATAATGAATACGGTAAGTAAATAACTCAACATGTAAGCCACAGTCATTATTGACTGACCCTCATATGTAAATGACCCTGCAGTTCAAGCGTTAGTCAAAAGCCGATGTTGAGTAAAAGTACAAATTTATATCGCGTTCCTAATTGGGAAACTAAATACTGCAAATTAAAGTCACCCCAATAGTATCATGAAATATGCAAGTGTGATGTTAACGTGCCATTCATTAGACTCCTAATTCAGCTATTAATAACCATTACACTAGTACATTTCTTCTTTCCATGTAGGTCATTTAAGGCCCACTTACACCGCATTATCCTTAATAGATTGGATTCACCTACCACTTTTACAGATTTACCATTTCCCTGCTATTACAGAAGTTCACAACATTACCGTGCTTTCCATGTCAGGTGACATGCTATAATGTGGAGCGGACTACTGCACAAAGTATTTTGTTACACAGCTCTAACAAAAGGAACTGTTGAATGAAACAGCTCTCTAGTTTCCACCAGTTACATTCAACAAGCTCCTGTTTTAATCCACTGCAGCCGGAATTGGAACAAATTGCAGCTCCGAAATCCAGAGAGACTTATCCTGGCTTCACCACTTCATATGCATTCAATTCAATATCGCATTACGTACTAATAGCATCATTATATGGCAGCGGAATAAAATTTTAGTGATTAGCTTCAATGATTAATAAGGCTGTAAAGAGGAGCTTTAGCAATGGACGATAAATGAGTTATTGTTCCCACCTTTTTATGTCACTCACTGAAGTAATTAACCGAGTAATTCTCGGCTAACATTTGTATATTACATAGCTCCCTCTCTGGGCTAGTCGTAGTGTGTCGGCCACCATATCAGAAGATCGTGGATTGAAACATGGCAGAAACAGACGGACATTTTGAAGGACAGAACAATGGCCATCCAGCTTTCCATATCGTAGGATATCGGCATTTAAAAGATCTCCGGTGACTCGACAAAATCTGTAAATATTATGAAATAAACTCCTCTGTCTGTCTGTCTGTCTGTCTGTCTGTCTGTCTGTCACCGGGCGAGTTGGTCGTGCGCGTAGAGGCGCGCGGCTGTGAGCTTGCATCCGGGAGATAGTAGGTTCGAATCCCACTATCGGCAGCCCTGAAGATGGTTTTCCGTGGTTTCCCATTTTCACACCAGGCAAATGCTGGGGCTGTACCTTAATTAAGGCCACGACCGCTTCCTTCCAACTCCTAGACCTTTCCTATCCCATCGTCGCCATAAGACCTATCTGTGTCGGTGCGACGTAAAGCCCCTAGCAAAAAAAATGTCTGTCTGTCTGTCTGTCTGTCTGTCTGTCTGTCTGTCTGTATGTCTGTCTGTCTATCTGTGTTTGTAAGGGCAGATCTCGAGAATCACCGAACTGATTTCGAAGCGATTTTCACCATTGTAGAGGGCATTTATCGGGGAAGTTTTAAGTCCATGAAATATTAATTTATGACAAAAGGAGTCGAGTAGTGGCTATCTTATTCTAGTAGGGCCCGGATTTTTAGGTGGTATAAACCTTCATGTTAGATTTCTTGTATGCTTAAAATAGTTTTTTTTTTTTAATATTTTAGATTTCACTTCGTGGATGCGGTCATTGCTGTCTTGTAAGAATGTTCTCATGGCCAGGCTGGTTATCACGTTCCATGAGTAGAGCCCTGCACGGATATCCGCTAAGTTAGTGTCTTAACCAAACTAACCTCATGGCACTGCAGCCCTTGAAGGGCCTTGGCCTACCGCTGCTCAGCCCGAAGGCCTGCAGATTGCAGAGTGTCGTGTGGTCTGCACGACGAATCCTCTCGGGCATTATTCTTGGCTTTCTAAAACGGATGTTAGTGTCTTGGCGGATGCAAAATGTATGGCAGTGCGAATAATGATGATGATAATTTATAATTAATGAAGTTTATTATTTTCACTCAGGTACACTGGTATTTTTGCTTGTGGCTAGGCGGCCCTTGACATTGGTATGGGATTATGGTGTTCTATAACGACCCTTCAGACCATAAAGCCGTAAATCTGTCCTAAGCCTAACTGGCTCCTGCCAGCAATTAATGGACGGAAGGAACAAAGGTCATTACTTCGGTAGTTGTCGCAAGAGAAAAAACCCTCATATACCTGTGACTGCAGGAGTTCTGGTGCCAAGTATCAGGCCCTTTGTATTATATTAACAGATCTATCCATTTCGATACCTTGGGCCCACTGTCGGCAGCCCTGGAGATGGTTTTCCCGTGGTTTCCAATTTTCAAACCAGGCCTTAATAAAGGCCACGCCCGCTTCCTTCTCATACCTAGGCCTTTCCTATTCTATCGTCACCATAAGACCTATCTGTGTCGGTGCGACGTAAAACAAATAGCAAAAAAAATACCTTGGGTGTAATATGCTGTAGTTGAATATTTACAATATCCGCGGATAATCATACCTGTATGCGGATAATACTTTTATGTCCGAGAACGGCTCTATACATGGGAAATTTGCGCCCTTACTTTAGCTGTTGTGGACTTATTTCTTACAGGAGCTACACTACCAATGAGCACAGCTGTAGATTTATGCTGCTCAAGCTGAGATTTATGCTCACATTTAATCGGAAGTCAAAAATAGATATCTTAAGTATATTTCAGTTAGCGTGCTAGTATATCGCAGTGCAGTTTTTAGCTTAATTACGCGGAAGTTACTTGCTGGGAAAATACCTGACAGAAGTGTACTAGGCCATCCGTAGTAATCCATTTTCAGTTTAGGTACTGTTTCGCTACATAACAACTAACATAAAAGAAATATTGCAGCAACGATTCACCACGCTTTTTTCTCTACTGCACACACTGTGGACGACTGGAGTAGTGGTGGAAATACTTTTTTTTACGGTACGTTTCTGTAGAAAGATAACATTATTCATTTGAAGAAGACAAAACAGCTATTTAGGTTATTTTAGGTGTCAACCCCTCATTTAGGTAATTCTAGGTACAATGAAATTCACACATTCTGCTTCAGGAGGTGTGAAAAAAATATGTATCTTGGGATTTATTAATTAAGTGGCGAGGGAAAAATTATGTTAAAGCCTAAAAATGCGGGCCCTATTTATGAGTGAAAGAATTGTTCAATACATGAAAACTCTACAAATAGTGTGCAAACGTGAGCCCAGTTTTCATCAGCGGTATTCTGTAAGAAGTCGTTATTTCAAAATTAAGGTGTAAAGTAAACTGCGTGGAAGAAACGTTTCGTAAATTGAAGGAGCAACGAAATGGACATGGCTGTGAAACTCAACTTATAAATCTTTGTAGCGAAGCTGGCCGTGGAGAAAAATTTTTAACCGAAAACATTTAAGCTTTTCGGAAAAAAAGAAATCTAAATACTGTGATGTTACACTAACATTGTGTGTTTTGATGTCTCCGGCCAGTTACAGGCATCTGAGGGTCATGAGAAGTTTGCAGTTGCCTAAAATCCCATGTTGGGATAGTAATAAATAATGGCGTGTGGCCTCCGAAGAGGTCTTGTGCAGATCTTTCGAGCTGACGCTACACACGCGACCTGCGACCGCGATCTATGAGGATGGGTCCCTGCCCAGTCCCCGAGACATCAGCATTAACCAATGTAGGTTAAAATCCCCGACCCGGCCGCGAATCAAACCCTGGACTCTCTAGATAAAAGGCCAGCACGCTAACCATTTAGCCATGGATCAGGACGTTGGGATAGTCAAGGGCTAGGAGTTCGGACAGGACTGCCGACAGTGGAGTTCAAACCACTCTCCCGAATGCAAACTCACAGCTGCGCGCCACTAACGCACGGACAGCTTGCTCGGTGGATTTCCAAGTTCTTCGAATAGTAACCGATAATGGCCAGGTTAATATTTCAATGTTTGAAACATTATGTGGGGGACGTGGTACTTTTGAAGCACGAAATAATTCATTCATTTGAAAATGAAAGGTCATTATTTCTTAATTATGAGCCCAGTCATCTTTTTTTATCGCTTGATTTTCTTATTGCAGCTGTGCATTACCTTACTCAAAAAGAATGACTAAACTGCTCCAGTCTCCTGAAAGACAAATTCACAAGAGAAATAAAATGTGACACTTGTAATGATGGACTTCTACAGCTCCACTTATGAATATTTCTAAAGTCACTTTTGAACAAGATTGTCACAAGTCATTTACAGAAGTTCGGGCGATTTATACAACTCAATAAGAAACCTCTCAACACGAAGATTTTAAAACTTCAGTGATATCTTAACGGCAAAACCAAGAAAGCGGCACCATTTCTGTCTATGGAACATATGCAGCCTTAATTTGGCAACTACTTATTTATTTACCTAATTTCAAAAAAATTGGCATACTGAAACGGCATGTTCCATTTGAAAAGGTAATGTGTAGAAATTAAGATTTATAGAAATCAGTGTGAGATATGAGAGGATTTAAGGTAAAAGTACTTAATTTGTACAAACTGCGTGTATTTTAAAGTTGAGGAAGTAGGGAGCTTAACTACGAACCTGATGACTGATTGTCGAACTATTAGCTTGCCGCCCACCGTCACCTGCTTGTCTGTCGGCCTTATAGTATTTCGTAGGCGACGACTAGATCAGAGGGAACACAATGCTCTCAATTGTCGGAAGGCAGAGCCCTCTGTGCGCAGCCAGCGAAATGACGGCTTCGTCAGTACAGTCCCAGGAGGCATCGGCGGCGGAAACCCCAGGAGATTAAAGAAGAAGAAAAAGTCAATCTTATAAACTTGGGATGGAAATCTCATCATTATTTATATTCGTTCTTACAGCTTTGGCACTTAATATTTCAGTTTTATGTAGGGTAGAACGATTGATTACACTTCTACAGACAGGGGTAAGTATCCACTACTACAAGGTAATATTTCAGTGCTTCAGCTACAGATTACAATAACGAACCGAGACCGAAGTGGGAAATAAATAAACGTAATCTACTAGCGTAGAAGTGGGAGAGAAGAAGGGCGGTACAATGAGATTCTTCAGAGTATGTTATGTGTAGCCGCGGCACATCAGTCAGTGTATGTTACACAATACTGGTAGTGGTATATACGTATTAAAATACAACTGGAAAGGAATCGTTCATTTCTTCCAGGGATTTTCAAAATATGAGTAGCCTATAGGCTGACGACTATGGAACCTCAACCTGAGCCTAGCTTTGGTTCTACTTACTTGTCCCAGGCACCTCGCTTTCATCTTCTGTAACTGAGCTTAGTGAACAACTTGCTCTTTTCTGACCCCGACGGTACATGTTTGCAACATCCGGTAGCGAATCCACGCAAGAAGAAGACGAAGAAGAAGAAGAAGAAGAAGAAGAAGATAATCTTATTTTACCTTACAATAACTACTTTTACGGTTTTCGGAGACTCCGAAGTGTATGAATTTAGTTCCGCAGGAGTTCTTTTGCTTACTGGAAAGTCATCCGACACGAGGCTGACGTATTTGAGCACCTTCAAGTACCATCGTAGTGAGCCGGGATCGATCCCGCCAACTTGAGCTTATAAGGCCAGTCATCTGCCGTCTGGGCTGCTTATCCCAGCACAAGAAGAAGAAGAACAAGAAGACGGGAGTTTCTAAATTTCACACGTTTTATAGCTTTTTCGTAGCTTCTCGCGATGCCTTCATTCTTTGAAACATCAGACCTCTTCATTTCTACAGTTTTCTTCTATTTCCTAACTACCAGACGTTGGCACTTTGTATGTATTTAGCATAGTTTTACGGCCGGATGCCCCTCCTGACGCCAACCCTTTGAGGAGGGATGTAGTCACTGTTACGCATTTCTATGATGGATTGCCATGCAAAGTGTTGTAAGTATCTGAAGATGTGTATTAAGACGAATACAAGCACCTACTCCCTGAATTAGACGAATTAATCAAACGCGGCCCGGCCGGAAATCGAACTTGAGGCTTTCTCAACCGAAGGCCAAGACGCTGACCATTCAGTCAAAGCGCTGGATCGTCGGACATGTTCATTTCAGTCTTCCGAATAATAATGATTATAATAAGAATAATTCGACACCATTTAGACTGCCAGCTTGTCAACTTCGAAGTTCTGTTTTACACAGCGAAATAATAAATAAACTGGAACTCTGTCGGGCGATCAATAGATGAGTTTAAAAAATTGTTTTATCGGGTAAACTCCGAAATTGCCGCCACAGTTCTACAACAGGGAGTGCCGAAAAGACCTCTTCCACCTGGTCTTGAACCAGCGATCTTGAGATCCGTACGCAGACGCTCTACCACTTATTCTCTGAGGGATTAACGCGTCCTTGCCACAAGTACACTGAGTATTACACTACGATGTAGCCCCTTGATCATCACACATGTTTAATTTTGCGATCCTCCTACATAAATTTATAAACGTCCTGTATAGAAGTTCACAACAAAAGTTGACCTCCACTGCGGCAATACAACCAAACGAAGTATTCTACTTCTGCATGGCTGCCTTGTACGAGTTTACGATGAAAGTTTAATGGTCATTCCAACCAGACATAAACACAATCAGTCGTAACATTGTAAAAATCAACTGGATGAGAAAATCAGTGCGTCACATGATCAGTAGTAAGAGTAATTCAATGACCAGCCTTTGTTTCGTTGTCATCTGTTTGCGTCCCCTCTTTGTAGCACATCAGGTACACGCTCTATCACAATTCATCCGTAATCAAAGCTTCATTGTGAAGTTAACAGTGATTCTGTGTCAATCTCTGAACACAATTGGACCCACTATATTTCACAATTTGCTTATTGTTAGTAAACAGCAATAATTCTCCCTATGGAAATGAGGTGTCCGAAATAAACGCATCATTTATATTTTAATAAGTGAATCTAATTGGACGGTTTATATAAATCACATTCATACAATCTAATTTCGCAAGTGGGATCGTAATAAAATATCCCTAATTTTATCACCGGATATATGCGAGCGTGGTGATATTGGGGTTAAAATCACATAGATCTGTGTATTACCGGAGCTGTATACAGCGGCCAGTCAATGGAAGAGGAATAGCATGTCCACGAATAACGAATGGCTATTGCAAAAATATAATAAGCCATATTTTTTAGCTCAATGGCGGTTTTTAATATATATCATACACACGCGCTTTTTTCACAGAGGCAAGAGGGTGAGAGGGGGTTGTAGGGAGGTGGTGGAATGGGGTAGAATAAAAAAAAAGGAGCTGACGAATGAAGTATTGTAGCTATAAAATAAAATTAGAAGTCATATACACTGAAATTGGATACATTCCTCTCACATTCAATTAGGCTATATACATGACACGATCCGACTGAGTTATGAGATCAATAAAATACGATGTCATAAAATATTAGCTGGTTATACAGCGCAGGGCGACGCAAGCATTATAACTCAAGCCTGTATGGCGACACCAGAGTTAGAACTTTCTCAAAAATATTAGCTAGCTCCGGTTCACGCAACCAATCACCTTCCACGTCTTAACTAAGTTCCTTCTTAAAGCTGAGGTGTGGAGTATTCGAGGGAACACTAACTTCAAATACCTTTAACGCTGTTTGGTAAGTGTTCAGCCTGAAGGCTGGTTGGATCCTCAAATCATACTACCATAGGAAATGCAGTTACAGAGAAATAGTAAAAACCGATGGCGTTGCTATAATGAGGCGTACAAGGCATACGAAAAGAGGTAGTTTGTCATTACTTTCCTCATTGAGCTAGAGATTGCTATTGCAGCACGGCTGACCACATAGATGGCACCGTTCAAAAAACCCTGACGCACTGGTTATTCACTGGTCCACCTTTACCTAAGCAGATTGCATACTAGAACATGTAAACCACCAAACGTTCCTGTGAAGCCCTCAACTCAAACCCCATGGCGCAACAGCCCCGAGGGGGCATGGCCTACCAAGCGACCGCTGCTCAGTCCGAAGGCCTGCAGATTACGAAGTGTCGTGTAGTCCTCTCGGCCGTTATTCTTGGTTTACTAGACCGGGGCCGCCATCTCACCGTCAGATAGCTCCTCAATTGTAATCACGTAGGCTGAGTGGATGCAGGTAAAAATCCCTGACCTGGCCGGGAATCAAACCCGCGACCTTCGGGTAAATGGCAGGCACGGAACCCCTACACCGCGCGGCCAGCTTCCTGTGAAGCAATATGGTATAATCTTAAAATATATGATTCCTTATTACTATTGATCTGTTTATGTTGGCCAAACAACGGAGGTTAAAGAACATCGCAGGTACTTACATCTTTGCCAGCCAGAGAAGTCTGCTTTGGCGGAGCATGCTACACACAAATAAATAAATAAATAAATAAATAAATAAATAAATAAATAAATAAATAAATAAATAAATAAATAAATAAATAAATAGCATTGCAAATCCCCTAAGGGCTATGGCCTCCTGCAATGCAGGGACAGTGCTCAGTTTAACTCATCAGGTGAACAGGTCCTGTGAAGCATTGTTATATACTGTCTGTGGGCAATTTTCTACTTTGATTCGTGAGAACGTATTACTAAATAAAGATGATTGCAGCCAATGGCCATTAAAATATGTTTACACGACTAATTACATTAAACACTACACACATATACATTCCTTCCTCGGTGTGTGAAAAGTTTTGTTATCACACAGATGAAAACCGTATGTTGCTAATCTAGTCGCTATGTGCCTGAGTTCATAGTCTGCCTTCATCCAGTCCGTACTGGTCATAGCCTCTGTGGTGTAAAATGTTTCCCACATATCTCTCTTCTTGGTTTGCAGCTCTATTTGTAACTGGTTGAATGCACCTGTAGATAGCAATATTAGTTTGTGTCGTAGTTCTTCTGTATAGAAGAGTTCTCTTGTCAGCTCGTAACGTAGTCTTGAAGGAGTGAATTTGGACAAATATGTCCGGCTCCATGACTAAATGGTTATCGTGCTGGCCTTCGGTCACAGGGGTCCCGGGTTTGATTCCGGGCAGGGTCGGGAATTTTAACCATAATTGGTTAATTTGCTGGCACGGCGGCTGGGTGTATGTGTCGTCTTCATCATCATTTCATCCTCATCATGATGCGCAGGTCGCTTATGGGAGTCAAATAAAAAGACCTGCATCTGGCGAGCCGAACTTGTCCTCGGACACTCCCGGCACTAAGAGCCATACGCCATTTCATTTCATTTTTGGACAAACATGTAGATTGCTTTTATACTTTCAATGATTTTTTTAGTGAGATGATCCCATATCAATTCTAGTCCGTACGTCATTATCGGGGATATTTTTGCATGGAACAGTTTTATAGCGACTTCAACCGAAAGTTTGCGTAAGATCAAGGTGTATTCATTGCTATTACAGCCGCAGCCACTCTATCCTTGATGTGTCTGGTATAAGTACTTCCTGTTGTCTATAATGTAATGCCCCATTATTTAAAATTGTTTACTATTGGTATAGTTTCTTATCCGTTCTCATAGTAAATTTTCTCTGTTAATGATATTCTGCCTCCCTTGCGGAAGATCATTTGTACCGTAAAAACTTCATCCTAACTATTTCAAAATAACAAACCTTAGACAACAACACATATCTGAATATACTTATAAGAGTGCAGCACAAAAGCAATATACTTCATACTTCGACTCAACTGAGAAACCGTAACAAAACCCATTTACAATATTTGGAACGATTTTCAAATGGTACAGTATTAATGCATGTTGTACACTCGTATAATCTCACCTCCGAGTGGATGCTGTAACGGTTCAAATCCCGTTACAAGATGATATCTGTATTTTTATTATTGTATGATTTTATCTGTATTTTATTATTATTATTATTATTATTATTATTATTATTATTATTATTATTATTATTATTATTATTATTATTATTATGTCAGTATTATTATTATGTTATCTGTGATATTGTACTATTATTGTAATTATCCGTTTTATTCAATTTTGCAATTGCCTGTTGCTTGCAAGATTGCACTTAGATGTATACATATATACGTATGTGTAGTATAACACTCAATACCTGTACAGTGAGAATTGTTGTATATATCAGAGATTGGAAGTGACGTTGTTATATTGCAATATTGTTGGCGATTCTGCCAAGTCATCGCCAGTCCATGGCTACGTCATTGTATTTATTTAGAATATGCGCTCAGAGAGTTAGCCGCCGGAGGGCTATTTCACCACTGTATGTAATATCTGTCGCGTAGGTGGGAGTATGTCATTGTTATTTCTGGAGATTACGTAGTTGTGTCAACCAACGTCTATATAAGGTAGCTCCATATTGTAGCGTCAGTCATTACTTATACGGATGCAGTACAGTGAAGTAGTCTACTAGATCAAGAGGCCTTTGTTGGCCAGTCAACCAGTGTGAACGAGAGATGGAGAAGACTCAGTGAGCCATTATTGGTCATTGAGAGAGTGAGACCAAATGGTTGGTCCGTCACTTAGTGGAAGACGCGGACGCAAGGCTTACCAAGGAGTCAGAGAGGGCAACCCTGGACCTGCCAAGAGGTCATACCATATTGACTTACAAAGAAGTCAGATGATATGGAGAAGAAGCAGTCGCAAGGATGTATCACCAAGTTAGGCGTGACACATCTACAGTAAACACCAGAGCAATGGATTACGTCGTAATTACACTCAAAGTGTTGAAGGTACAGTCAAGTGAATCAGTGAGGGAAATATTTCGTATAAATTGTTAAATGTCCGGTCAAGAAGAATCTAAATTCATGCCTAGTTTCTGTCAGTTGCAATGTCATAATTTCATATTTTCATCTGTTTTATCGCAACAAGACTCACTATTTTTTGATATATTATTTAAAGAATATATATTGTTCTATCAAACGAATTCATAGTTTCATTTCTTTGAAAGTAAAATATCTTAACCTCAAAATTAATGGGGAAACCGAACGCCAATCTCCTTTTCCCAGAACTTATATGGTATGTTGTCAAAAGTAAGCTTATTACCCCACACCCTAGATATGGTCAAGAGTCTCATTCTATTATTGCTGTACTGAGTGACAGCTGGCGCCCTTCAAATAACGTATGTGTAAGTAAGCAGGTAACAAGTAAGTGTGAGTACAAGGTTCGACGAGTGTGTATTTTATTTAATGAATGTTAATTTTCAGATTTCCATATTAAATGTAGTTTTACATATGTTTGTAAAAATAAGTCAGCAATTCAGGAACATTCTCACAATGCAATTGTGTCTTTCGAAATCAACAATACGCGAAAAAGTATTATTACATTCTTGACACTTCCCCAGGGGGGATTGGGATTCCTTCTTTGTGAAAGCGTACCCCTGCACATTTCGTTCCTGTATAGATTCTCCTCAGAATGTTTGTGGAGGTGTATTTTAAGTTCTTGAGCTTCTCCCCACGTGAACATTCTCTATTACATTCTTTACACTTGCCTGTCCTCTTTTCACTGTGTGTTCCATGATGACTTATTAGAACACTACTTCATGCGAACGTTTTAATGTCTATTTGACACCTGTCGTGCTGCTTCTCTGAGTGATCAGAAGATGACCATCATGGCAAAATGTCAAATTACCATGGACACAATCTACTTATATTGATTACGGACGATTTTGCTTCGTGTTTTAAAAGTCTATTTTCAACAGGTACCTTCTTACTGTATTACAGAATCGGATATATTAGGAATACCTTACATTTTACACTTTCTAATATTGGTGAAAATGTATATTCAAAAGGAGTAAAGAAATTAAACAGTTGTAAATCAAGTGGCCAGAATGGTATACCACCTTATGCACTGAAGGGCTGTGCTGGGTGCTGAAGTACTAAGGAAAACTTTGTGTGTCTATCATTTAATTCTAAATCTATATAAATAAAATTGTAGGGGGTCCGCTGTTTGTTTGTCTGTTTGTCTGTCTGTTTGTCTGTTCCACCATCACGTCGAAACGGCTAGATAGATCTCAACCAAACTTCATATTTAGAGTATACTCATCCCGGGGAAGGTTTCTATATGCATATCATTTTAAAATATTTGAATACACGGGGGGTTTATAGGAAAACCAGAATGGTTTTTCCACCATCACGTCGAAACGGCTGGAGAGATCTCAACCAAACTTAATATTTAGAGTATACTTATCCCGGGGAAGGTTTCGACATGCATATCATTTTTAAATATTTGAATACACGGGGGGTTTATAGGAAAACCAGAATGGTTTTTCCACCATCACTTTGAAACGGCTGGATAGATCTCAACCAAACTTCATATTTAGAGTATACTCATACTGGGGAAGGTTTCAATATGCATATTATTTTAAAATCTTTGAATATACGGGGGTTTATAGGAAAACCAGAATGGTTTTCCTCCATTTTCTCTTATACTATTGATTTTCTGTAAACTTCGTTTACCGTACGTGAAACGTCTCTTCATTATAAACAACTTTTGTTATGTTCATAATTTACCTTACTCTTCACATGACGGAGAAATTTACAGTTTTCCGCTGGTATCATGCTCTGCATTGAGTGACCGACAGACCGACAACGAACCTACAGGTTACCATGGCAACGTCTCTGACTGCATGCCAGCAGGGAAGTAACGTATTGACATTTTCCTCATTATGCTTTTACATTCGTGGCACCGAGCTCGATAGCTGCAGTCGTTTAAGTGCGGCCAGTATCCAGTAATCGGGAGGTAGTGGGTTCGAACCCCACTGTCAGCAGCCCTGAAGATGGTTTTCTGTGGTTTCCCATTTTCACACCAGGAAAATGCTGGGGCTGTACCTTAATTAAGGCCACAGCCGCTTCCTTCCCAGTCCTAGCCCTTTCCTGTCCCATCGTCGCCGTAAGACCTATCTGTGTCGGTGCGACGTAAAGCAAATATTAAAAAAAAAAAAAAAAAACATTCGTGGTTGTTCCTTGGGTAGAAGGCAAGATAGGCATCTATCGGCCTATCCGAGGGATATTGGCGGAATATCGTTGGATTTTATAACCGCTCTCGAATAGATTAAGTAATAACACCATCAGTCATCTTATTATTTGTTTACCTAGGAATCAGTGGACTTAAATTTCTCCTCTGTTACCGCTTTATTATATCCATAACTCACACTAGCATAATTTATTGAGGGGCATTTGATTTTCCAATACATTCACTTGGCATTTACATATTTGTCGTTATCCGGGTGTCCTCAGTTATAATCCATTTTCTATTACTTTCAACTTTCTTAACTGTATTATTTTCTTCCTTAATTACTCCGTATGTATGCGAGTGCTACAAACTACTGGATGTATTTCCACCAAGACTCATATTTAGAATATACACCTGTCCTTGATAGGTTTTAGGGCAAATATTGTTTCTAAATCCCTGAACTGACTGGAGGTTTATACGAAACCAAAACAGTGATTTTGCACTTCCACAAAATATACACAACCAAAGTTAATTTAAATCTACCTGCCTTGGTAGAAATTAATTTCTAAACCTTTTTTCTCATGTGCATCATTTCGATACGAGGATTAATAACGGAGATATCATTAACGGACCGTTTTTCTGTACAAGTCCCATCGGACTTAACTCACGAGCGGGTGCGTGTAAAGCGTATTCCTTACAACTTGAAAACTACTGAAGACATTCAAACCAAAATTTATATTTAGCATCCACCTGTCCAAAGGTAGGTTTTAAACGTAAATAAGATTTCATGTTCCGGGATGGACTGGCGGTCTATAGGGAACCGAAATGGTGATTTTGCTCTTCCACAATATATACAGAACAAGACCAACCTGACTGGAAATCGACCAAACGTGATAGAATTCCACCTCTAAACCTTTTTTCATGTGCATTTTTTCGTCAGGAGGATTAATAAGGGAGATATCATGAATGGTCAGTTTTGCAGGTTAAGTCCAGATGTTTTACATGGAGCAGATTCCTTATCGATATAAATCAAATCGTAACGACTGTGTACCTCTACACTGACTATTTTGGCGAAATTTTCGTACAGCTTTCCGTTTAAGGGGTAATAATGACCATCTCCATAATTTTTGGTTTAGTTTCCTGAAAGTCCTAATTTTTACCCGCCTCGACCAGAATCCAGATTGCGGCATAATTTGCCAGAAGAAAAAGAAGATAATTGAAATTTCACAAAATTATACGTTTTAGCCTGTAACGAACGGAAAACATCCAAGATCATTAAATTTTTCACTTTTTATCCCCGAAGAATATCGAAATATGCAGGCAATTTTTATGATGGTGCAGACCTTCGGAAATTCCTATCACATAACAGATTGCACAATCTCCGTTCAATTTGGAATGATCTACAACCTTGGTCTTATGACTTTTTTCCGTATCTGTATACATTTTACGTTTGATTTTTCTCTATTAATCGATGTTAAGTCAATTTGGAATTTTCACAGCATAATTCATACTTTCGATTACTTATATGAAATACAGAATCATCAAACTCTTCACGAAAATTGGCCCACCCAGTAGCCATATGTGAGCCAAATGCTATGTATGTAGCTGTCACATAAGTATCCGAAAAGTAATGTAATGTGAGATAATCTTACAAAAACGTTACCCTGTTCCACGTTTCTAACTCAATCTGACCCAAGAATAGATGACATATCATAGGACCAGCCATTTAGGCCACTAAATCCGGCGTGTCTTATGGTATAATCCTTTGTCGATATGACGTACGTTTAGTAGCAGTTAATCTGTAAATGAAGGTCTTCAATATTGTAAACACGCATATACTTTCGTATGTCGATCTATATATATTCACTGATGTCGATTTGTAGCGATCGAGAAAGGGTGGGTCTGCTATTGTAATCAGTACTCCCCACACGCACTTTGACTGGCAGTATGAAAGGGTTCCTTCTCCAACTCCTGTGTAACTGTCATTAGTAAGGAAGGCCTAAAATAGTAATGAATAGTTCCCTTCTCGATTTGACTTGCAGAAGGCAAGTGAGCATGCAGTTTTGTTTAAACTCCCCTACCCAATTGTGTTTGGCAGTAGGCAAGGGTGCCCGCCATTATAAAGAAATGTCCTCATCTAAAATGTGACTGGCATTAGGGATAGTGGCCCGCTATTTTGATGGAAACTCACCAACTTGGTGTGACTGGCAGTAAGGTAGCTGGAAGTAGGAAAATGGACCTGGCATTATCATGATAACTGCACAACTCAACTTCGAGTGATAGTAGGGTAATTGCCTGCCATTATAATAAAAACTCCTCAACTGTAATCTGTCTGGAAGTAGGAAAGGGGGCTGCCATTTTAACGATACTCCCCAAATCGATTCTGTCCGCGTAGTAGGCAATGGGCCTGCAATTATAATGTAAACTTCCCAACTCGATTTTGAATGGCAGTAGACAAGTGAGCCTGCCGTTATATCACAAATACATAACAAACTTTTTACATTGGAAACAACGTACGGGGACCTCCCCATGCTCTTTCTCGGATAACGCTAAGAGACATGCAATTTTAAAACAATCTTATTTACTGCATGTACACTATTTACGTCGATATTCGAATACAATGTAGAATACCGTAGCGAAGCTCGGGTACATTCGCTAGTTTATAATATTTCTGGATAATTGGAAACAGCGCCGTTTGTCCGGTCCTCAGATCAGGTGATAACAAGCATCACAGAGGAGAATTACAGAACAAGGTCTATAATTAATGCTCCAGTAAAGATTTTTGAGCAAATCATATTTTTTAGGATTTTCAGGCAGGTTAAAATCTACAATTCCTCTCAACAGCATGGCTTTTATCAAGGTAGGTCCATTGTAACTATACTTACAAGCTTCACTCAATATATGTGTAACGCACTGGACAGTCAAAGACGCGAAAATATGGACTAAAAGGATTTTGCGAAAAACTTTCGAATAGCCTGGATCACAATATGTCACTCAAACTATACATTTGTGAACTAGCCTACTCGTTTGTGACTCTAATTTATTCCTACTTGTCTGATAGGAAACAGTTTGTAACATACATTCAAAGCAAATTATTTGTGTATGTTGTTTAAATCCGGTGTACCACACTGTTCCAGCTAGGGGGCTCTTTTCTTTTCACGATCTTCATTAAAGTTCTCCCTTTGGTTATTAAACATTCAAATTGTCTCTTATTTGCTAATGATTGAAAATTATACAAACCTATTATTACTTGTGAAGATTTATTGAAAGTATTTATGTTTGGAGCATCAACAATAAAATGCCGTTAAATGTTAATAAATACTTCAGTATTATATTTTTAAGGAAACTGTTGCAAACATATTTGATTGTAAAATGAATAACATAACTCTTCGGAATACGAACTCAATAAAGGATCTTGGGCTCAAAATGCATACTCAGTGTCTTTCGAAACTCAAATTGAAAATATCGTTAACGAAGGATACAAGTCATTACTTTTTATCTTTTGTTAGTCCTTTTTAAACGTCGCATTAACACATCGAAGGTTTTCCGCGGTGCAAGGATGGTAGCGCCCTTGGCCTTAATTAAGGATTCGATCCCACCATGTCCCGAATGCCAACTCGCAACTACACGACCCAACCACAAGGCCAAATCACTTGCTCCTTAAGTTTCATAAAAAGAAACCCTACAGAAATAGAATGCATAGACCTACGTACTTTGACCACGCTATATAATACATTTGTTGGAAGCAAAATTGGGTATGGATGGGTTGTGTGGAATCCCTGTTACCAATCTTACAAGAATGATATGGTACCAAGTGGTCCGCTCAAGGCTTAACTTCTCCATCCGACGGAAGAATCGCCATCAAAAAAATTAAAATTCCATTACTCCATATGAACACTATGGAGAGGTTTGGAAATGAATCAGGCTTTCGGCACACAATCTTCTCTTTAGAAATTTTTGATGGTGAAATGTTTTTCCTCCAACAGGATTCGGAGGGGCTAACCATGGCCTTGGACTCTATAGAATTGCCGATCTTAGCAATCAGGCGGGCTATACACATGCAACATTTCGTAATGAATGTATAGTCGCTAAAAGCAGAATGAGCGCAACGTAAAGTACACACTTCTCACAAACAATTGAATATATAGATATAATGATTGTTGTGGGTACCCGCAAGGTTTTATATCTACGTACAAGGTGAATTAATAATGATTGAAATCATGTCTGATAAAATAATAAATGCAAAGGACCTAAAATACCATGCGCTCATTCTTTGTATGAACCATAAAGGAAGGGGCTGCCTGGCCGAGGCTGTAAAGGCGTGCTCGGCTCGCCCGGAAGGACGTGGGTTCGAACCCCCGTCAGCAAGTCGAGAAATTTAAGAAACGAGATTTCCACTTCCGCAGGTGAAAATGGCCCTGAGGTTCACTCAGCCTACACCAAAAATGAGTACGAGGTTAATTCATGGGGGCAAAGGCGGCCGGGCGTAAAGCTAACCACTCTACCCAATCAAGTGCCGAGGTTACGGATAGTTGAGCCTTTACCTTCCACCCTTCCATGGGCCTTCATGGCCTGTACGGAGGTGACTTTGCTTTTTGCTTTGCTTTGCTTTGCTTTTCTTTTGAACCTTAAAGGAAGTCATGGGTTTCTGTTTCAATTACCTCTGTCAGTGGCACTGACTCTGAGGGCAGAGTGCCATTTCCCCCACCGGCAAATTCTCCTCCTGAATGTTAAGTCCCATTAAAACGTGGAATTTAGTAGTACTCAGAGGCTTCTAAGGCGTTAAATCTAGAGAAGATGGTAGATGGATTTATATACAAAAATGAGATTGGAAAGCAGGCATTCCTTCAGGAAATTACATTTCCCAATGGAGCCTGTTCATTCGGTACAGTACAGCTTTTCACATTTCCTATCATGAAATGCATAATGTACAGTACGGTAATAGGATATTTATTTTGCAAAATTATTCATGAAGCAAGTTCTAAATGTTTTACTTGTGACTTGTTTGATAGCTCCGTACATAAAACATCCCTTCAAATACAGGGTGTTTCAAAAATGACTTTACAACTTTGACAGCCCATAGTTATTTATTCATTTTACTTACAGAAATGGTTTTCGTGTCATCTTGACTGACAATAGATCAAGTTTTACCTAAACAGGTTGAATGTGACCTCCATCGGTCATGGGGCACACACCCCATCTGAAGTCGGTTTCTTCCCAAACTCGCTGCAGCATGTCAGGCGTGACTCGTTCAATTGCGATGCAGGTTCTACATCTGAGTTCTGGTAGTGGAGCTGGTAAGGGTGGAACAAACACTGTATCCTTGACGAATCCCCACAATAAAAAGTCAAGAGGTGTCAGGTCTGGTGAGCATGGGGGCCATGCAATTGGTCCACTTACCCGGAAAGTGTACATTCAGGAAATCCTGGACGTCGAAGAGGTAGTGGGGCGGTGCGCCATCTTGCATGAAGTGTACACTGAGTTCTTGGTCATCGATTTTCGAGGACTGTGCTCAAAGCGTTGTCTCATTTGCTCTACGACATCGTCAGACGTACGTGGACGACCTGAGGTGAAGACAGCCATCTTTGCCGCAACTGCCGCTAGCGCTTGCAGTGGCGCGATTCTGTATTAGCGTACCACGCGAGTCAAAACTTGATCTATTGTCAGTCAAGATGACACCAAAACCATGCCTCTAACTGAAATGAATAAATAACTATGAGCTGACAAAGTTGTAAAGTCCTTTTTGAAACACCCTATATTTACTCTATTTATGAATAAAGTTCTATTTTTCTGCTTACTTCTGAATATTATTGAAAACTTCATAGATAAGACTCGTTGAAAAAATTGTATTTGAGAAGAAGAGCTCTATTATTGTTCAGTTTTTCTGTTTTTGAACATTGTTATTATATAGCAATGTTTGCATTAATAGTTGGTCCTCATTTCACATACCTGCGTTCATGTTAATCATGTCACACACACCCCCTCCTCAATAATTACCCGAAGTCAGCGCGTCTCATCTCTGTCAAGTAGAGCATTATAGGGTTCATTTCAAAGATCATCACATGAAAATCCCAAGTTATCTTGTTAACTAGAATTGTGTAGCACTTTAAGTTATCCCTTCTGAAGCAGGCATATTGAGACCTAAATACACCGTGTGAAGACGATGATTAACACAATACACTAAACATGTCGCCTTGAACTTCCAATGTTATAGTTATTCTGGTACTGCGAGTGAAGGAACGCTGATTACAATGTGGCACATGAGTTAAGATTAAGGACAGAGCAGTAGACAGCTAGCGGAAGCAATAAATAACAAACCCATCCATTAACATATTCGAATCTCAAGTTGGTATCTCATTAAGTGAAGAGACTATTAATAATGGTCCAAGTCATATCACCGGTTAATGAATTAGTGAACGACGCGGCACGCCATCTCCATAAGGATAAAGACACAATAACACTTGCTGATATTGAAATCGTTCCTCCAATGATATTCAAGTATCTATTGTTCTTTAGTATGATTTCATAGACCCATTAAGAACAAACATTTAATTTATATGCATATTAAATATGATGTTCGTGATTTGTGGTCCATGAACTTTAATGATGTCCCTGTCTCAAGGTTCATTAAGGAGGAAATACAAGGTATTAATATAAGTGTTGTTTGAAAGCTATCATCAGGGTCATATTAACGTGACGGCGAACCTGGCGGCCCCATCTCTCTTGTTATTTTCACCCTCTCCGCTCGGGAGCTGGGCTCAGGCTCACAGCCCATTCTCCTGTTTTGTCTGTATAGCCCACATCAGCATGTATATAGACTATATCACCTGTCAAGTGAATAATAATGTTTTTTGGTTTTACGTCCCACTAACTACTTTTACGGATTTAAGAGACACCGAGGTACCGCAATTTTGTCTTGCAGAGGTTCTTTTACTTGCCAGTAAATCTACCGACACGAGGCTGACGTGCTTGAGCAAGTTCACAAACCACCAGACTGAGCCAGGATCGAACCTGGCAAGTTTGGCTTAGACGGCCAGCGCTCTACTATCTCAGCTATTCAGCCCGGCGTGTCTAGTGACATCTTACGGCAAAACGTAGAACAACATATAAACATTTTACAGTACTATTTAACTTATGAATCAGTGATCAACCACTTACACAAATATCAGTTCAACCAATCACAGCTGCCTATCGTCACAATTTTATTGCTTTCGTTTTATCACCAATTTATTGCACCTATGTGCACTTCGTTTTGTAACTTCATCAGAACAGGGCAACGTGGTTTTTGCTTCTTTAACCTTAAACACTAGTTGTCTGCAACAATACATTGGACCTCAAAGCACCCTATCAACAGGACATAACTCTATTATTTTGATGAAGCCGACAGCAGATATTTTGCAGGCTGCGATCCAAAGAGTTTAAGAGGAAAACTAAAACATACAGTTCCATCATGAAATATTATTCTTTGAGTGGCTTACAGCTGGACCATGATATAAAGAGCACAATACCTATGTATTTGATTTGTTTTCGAATTATTAGCATTATCTACTTAACTTTACCCTTTTTTTTACTTTTTTGTTGCTATTTGCTTTACGTCGCACAGACACAGATAGGTCTTATGGGACAGGAAAGGCCTCGGAATGGTGAGGAAGCGGCCGTGGCCATAATTAAGGTAAAACCCCAGCATTTGCCTGGTGTGAAAATAGGAAACATGGAAAACCATCTTCAGGGCTGCCGACAGTGGGAATCGAACCCACTATCTCCCGGATGCGAGCTCACAGTTGCGCACCCCTAACTGCACGACCAGCTTGCCCGGTATTTACTGAATAATAGATAAAGAACATTACAGGTTTTCGGCCTTAATAACATGTTCCCGTTACAAAGAAGAAAAATGTAAAATAAAAAGGAATAAAATGACCTAAATCTACCATGTGGACGCTCACATGGGCGGAAAACCGGGCAACATGCAAGCGCCACCCTTAAAACTACCTTGTTCGAATAGTCGCAGTAAATATAACACAAGCTCAAGATTCTTGCAGTTCTTGTTATGTTACTTCGGATAACAATGTCCGAGGCTTTTATTATTTCCATTATATCTCATACTTGTTTCCACACAGGGGCCGATGACCTTCGATGTTAGGCCCCTTTAAACAACAAGCATCATCATCATCATCATCACTTGTTTCCACTGGTAAAAAAACTGTCTAAATCAGGTCTCAATATGGCTTCTTCAGAAGACATAATTGACAGTCTTGCACAGTTGTAGTTAACAAAGTAACTTGGGCTTCATTCCTACCAATGAGAAGAAATACACACGAACAACACTGAGAGGGAAATTATAGACATGTACCGTTGTAAAACATGTTCCCACAATCCAGGACTTCACCTCGGAGAATACTTTGAAATATATAATACAATGAAGCAATACAGGATCGTTGATAATGAATACCCACATTTTAAAAAGATGCTATTTCAAGATGGATGGGCATGCTGAGGCGATTGTAGTCTCGAACTGAGGAGGAGAGAAGGGAGTTTTTTAAAACCGATGTTAGTAGCCATTGCATGACCCTGATTTTGACCGGGTGATGAAATTCTCACTATGAATAGTGCATCTGCACGTGTGCTGTGTAGCCAGGCCAGTACGATGTGGACCGCCCAGCAGGAAGCTGTGTGCGAGCTTTGCTTTCCCTCAGATACAACAAATCGAACAAGAAATTTGTGTCCGTGCTATTTTCATGCAAGATGGGACTCAGCTGCATTTCAAAGCAAAATGTATCCAACTCACCGAACGTCCAGCTATCGAACTGTTGGACGGTTAGAGATGGCCATATTCTCTGAGCACCTAGGAGCCCTGATCTCAATCCCTTCCTCTGGGGATACATTAAGAACATTGCTTATGACGAGAATATACCTGACTTAGCACATCTTAGAGAAAGGATCACTGCTGCCATGACAACTGTCACTCCAGACATGCTCCAGCGTACGAGACAAGAAACTGATTATCGATTCGATGCCTGCCCTGCCACTAACTCCTTGAGGGACAAGTGAGGCAGTAAAATATATCCCCCAGCGTGGCAAAGAAATATAACATTTAATTTTTACACAATTGAATCGCTTTTACACGGCTTACTTGAAATACATAACAAAATATGTGAGTTTCGTAGTACTTTTACTGGATACGGGTTCATAGGAAGGGTGTTCATGGTGGTTACACTGTGTGACCACTGCCCCGGTAGGAGAACTTCACTTTGTGTCCTTAGATAATTAAACAGTTGTGTGTAACCAAGTGCAGTGTAAACAAAGGTAAATCAAATGGATACTAATATAAAACTGTTCATGCATGTTGGGTAAGAAAGTCTTGAAAACAATTTTTGTCATTCCTGGGACAGAGTGGAACATCACATATGACACACAGCCATCTTGTATGCACTGGTGTCTTCTTTGTATTGCAGAGTGCACATCTTCTTGGTGATTGAAAGTGCTGAGTTTCATGACTGCTGTTATCGAGACGTATTGTTCTGTGAACATTGGGTTTTCCTGGCTTCATAGCGATAGGAAGTGATTTTCATGATTCACATTTTCCCTGCATTCTATTCACTTGAACAATGCGAGGAGCAAGAAGACCTTTGTAAACCTCACGTCCGAAATCTTTGTTGCTCAGACGTAGCATATCTAATCCTTTGTGCATAATAAATGCATTTATGACACTGCAATCTATGAAATGGAAGAAAAACCTTAATTACGATTTCTTGCTTTTCCTGTCTAATTGGCAGTCTCCTTTTCATCTGTTCTTCTCGTATTTGTTGTACCTCTTTAGAAAACTGGACATCACCCGTCGGCAATGGTACATTCTCCAAAAAGTATCGCAAAGGCATCTTCCATATCACTGTCGTCTAATATTCCTTCGGTGAGACCTCTACGCATTCTTCTTGATTTTCTAGACAGGTCATACCTTGAAATGCAATAACAATAACAATAATAATAATAATAATAATAATAATAATAATAATAATAATAATAATAATAATAATAATAATAATGCTCAGCTTTCTTTCGGGTGGTAGATTCCCTATGAATTGTTTACATAGTAGAACTTAGAAATATATCGAGCATTTTCCCTAGATAAATTATTCCAGTCCCTAGCTCCTCTTCCTATAAATGAATACTTGCCCCAGTTTGTCCTCTTCAATTCCAACTTTGCCTTCATGTTATGACCATTCCTACCTTTACAAGGTCCACTCAAGCTTATTTGTCTGATAACGTCGTTCCACATCCTGTCTACACTGACAGCTCGGAACATACCGCTCAGTCGAACAACTCGTCTCCTTACTCCAAAGTCTTCCCAGCCCAAATTGTATAACATTTTTGCAATACTACTCTAATCATGCAGCTTTATTCTGGATTTTTTTTAGTGTTTCGAATCAAGTGATCCTCTTAAATAGAGTAGAATCATGGACTCTTTAAAACAGCCATGAAACATGAAACTGAAGGTTTTGAGATGTGGATACAACGACGTGTGCTGAAAATATCTTGGGCAGCACGGATGATCAATCAAAATGTCATATGAAAAGTAGGATCAAAGAAAGAACTGCTTCACAGCATTAAAGTAAGGAAAGCAACAAATCGTGTTCACGACATTAGACTTGAATTAGTATACAAGGGAAGATCGAGAAAAATAATGTTCTCTCTCTCTAATATAATACAGTGAGTTGGGGGACTCTGTTAAAGAGGGTAACAGGAGTAGAGAGAGAGACGAAGACGAGGATGGTTGGGCTCAGTTTCTAACGATTTAATGATAAGAGATATAGAAATAAAGGAGGTCACAGAACTAAAAGGATTGTGGCAGCGATTTGTAAATTCACAAAGGCTTACAGACTGTACGCTGAGAGAAATAGCGATCTATACTGAATATGTATACTATTATTATTATTATTATTATTATTATTATTATTATTATTATTATTATTATTATTATTATTATTATTATTATTATAACCTTCAAAGTAATATTAGATTTTGTTTGGATTATTTTCTTTCACATATTGTGTTAATTGAATGTCTTCTTTCCTGCTGAAACATATTTCACATTACATCTATTAATGTTTATGTACGATATATTGCCCCCATTTTTCCCGAGCTAAGCCCAGCCATCGAGCGATGAGTCCCAAGGTGGACCGTTCGATCGTTGGCTATCACTTTCTAGAGGCATTTAAGGGTTGTAAGGATTGATGACCAAGCAGGATAAAAAGAAATATTAAAACAACACTCTGACATTTATTCACATAAGCAATTAAACAACAAAATATTCTTGCTAATATTTCCTTTTTACATAACAGAGCTTTCATAATATCGGGTTTCTTCCTCGATTTAGAGCGACTCGTGTTCATATCTCCAGCTCTACTGTGCTGTAAATGAAACCAAAGAAGTAATTAGGCCACTTGCCTTTTTAAACCAAACATTTGACTGAAAGAACTAAATAAACATGTGTTCAAAGTTTCACCAATTTAAAGTTGCCTCAACACGTGGCATTTACTATGTACACAACTGAATTAGTCATTTACAATATTTAATAATGGTTAACGACACTAACATGAACTTCAGTAGCAAAGAAAAACTGTTTCTAAAATTCTCAAAATTGATTAATTATTATCTCAATTATTATTATTATTATTATTATTATTTTGTCATACAGTTAACCTATTTCATTGTAACACGATCGTGTTCTTACTAATTCTCCACCGCATCATTTATCTAATGTTCATCATTAATATTTCAGAGTAATGATTTTTGATTAATTATTAATGACTTATTTTCACAATGTTTCAAAGCAATCATGCGGCTGACAAATTTCTACCTTTGACCTTTGCATTTCATTTCTATTCAAATTAATCTTAAAGTATTTCAGATTTTTAGAAATTTATATTACCAACGTGTGAGCTAGTTAAATAAATTTTGTTACAAATCGAGTGCCTTTACAAAGTAACGAGATGATCTTTCCTTTTAAATCTCGCAAAAAAAATTAAATTCCTCCCTAGTCTTCCTTGACTTAATTTAATTAAACTTTCCCTTAATGGCATGAAATTATTTCTTAAGGCAACACACAACGATGAATGTGATCCGCGTCACGGCGAGTGCGCGACCAGATCAAAATTAAACGAAATAAACATGGCACAAGAGAAATATACACACTTACACACACATTCACACTAGGGAAACACGTTTTATGTACACTATTTACAACGAATCCTGACTTGGCAATTTTAGTTATGATTTTTATCGATGGTCGGGACGCGTAATGTCTCGCAGAAATAATTCGTGCACAGAAATTCTCTTACATTAATGGTGGCTAGTGATCGAAGTCATGAGTATCACTTGATAGAAATACATTTCATATATCAGCGCAAGTTCATCTAATTCATGAGATTATAATGGAAGATTCTAGTAAAATCCATAAGCACTACCATCATGTGGGCTACAGGTTGAATTTACCGCAAGCGTGAGCCTTACTCGCATTATTTTTACTTCCTACCTGTGAAATACACTCACAAACACGTGCTCCTCTAATTATAATCTATCTTGCGCTCCAAATACACAAGAATAAATCAATATCACCACTAATTCATCATTTACTCAATTATGCAACGAATATCCCTCAGGATAGGCCATATTCCAGACCCTTCATGAACAGAGCACATTCTATCTCACATTTAGGAATTCTACAGTAGTTTTATGGCTCACGAGCGTTTACTTCTGTTTTACCCGATCTTTAATCAATATTATTATTATTTAAGTGATTATTACATCTACTGATTCTCCTGGAATGTCGTAAAATTAGATGACTTCATCATAAAAGAAACAACATGTGATTTTAAAAGACACTAGGTTCGGCCCTATTCACTCAAAATGTACACGCAAATTTTCCGTCCGGTAACTTTCAATATTACAAATGAAGTAGATTTATCGTGTGGTCAGTGATTATTAAACTTAAGCTCCTTAAGCATGGGAAGTCAGTCAAAGACAACCTACATGTCTACTCTAATAGATTTCAAAATCTCATTCACACGTACCTAGTCTACCATGACACCTTAAGAAGTAGGAAAATGAAACATTTCTAACTACAGCAAACTGATAGATCTACGACTTAAGAAGAAAGATCTCTAGTTGTACAGAAGATAGGACAGATAAATTAAATTAAAAAGGTACTCAAGTTTTTGTAGAGTTCGATTCCCGTCGACAGTCAGTTATTTCAGCATACTCCGGCCAGTCTTCTTCCAATTACCAGAGACGCCTTACATTTTTACAGCTCCATGGAGGCTCTGCGATGGATGTCCCTCGATGAAATGATGTTGGTAGTTGCGGAATTCTTCATCTTGAGATCTTCAATTCCGAGACGTCTTCGTTGATTGCTGGTCACAAGCTGTAACTGAGATGACAAAATTAAGTATTTTGCACAAGCACACGCAGAATAGAAACAGCTCGTCTACACTGTCACACTTAACTTGGCTCCTAGACGTTTTTATTCCACAGAATTCACTAATTATCAGGCTAAATTCTGGTAGAACGGGCGTCGACTTGTCTTGAAATTTCTCCTTCCACGTGGTCCGATGAGGTGATGTCTCTCACAGCAAACAAGCATTAAGAAGAGCATAAAGCGAAGAGCATAAAGCATTAAGAGAGCGATCCACTCGAAGCAAGGCCTTTTATATCTAATTAGCCCAAGGAGGCGTGTTCTTCAGCGAGTACGGTAATTGGCTGATGATCACCTTTAATTTGCGCAGACTATTCTAGAAACAGGCTGAGTCGCGCGAGCGAAGGCAGTCACGTGGTTAGCTATAACCTTGACACAGTCTTGCCGGTGACGTATCGCACCCCTCTGAACGACAAAAAAAACTCGTTCACGGCTCGCCACAAGTTCCCAAGTGATGTGTTGCGGCTTCAAGCAGACAATAAAATCTTTGCTTTCCACTTGTTAAAATATTCATAAAATCGCCAATTTTCACGGGGACATCTCTCCCTTGGTTGGAATATAATTTCGTTTGTAGATGAAATTATTACATAACAGTGTCCATTACTATTGTTCCGGAAAATTGGTTGTTGAATCACCTGGTAGTAACTCAGTTGAGCTCGCGATAGGTGTGAGACTCGGAGTTCCTCGTTCCGCTCCTGGCATCCAGTAGCCTAGTCTCTCCATACAGGGTGTTCCTCAAGTTTTATTTCTACCTTCAGTAACTTATTTTCCCTTTTAACATACGGTTACACGGTGTCAGCTAGTGGTGTAGGTGTTCGATAGAGTCTTAAATTAGCGGCATTGTGGACAGCTTCGTAAGATTTATCCAAACTTTGTATTTTATAGGAGTTGTTGCCAAAGACTTTAATGATCTTGTAGGGTCCCACAAATAAGGGTGCAAATTTAGCATAAAATTTGCTCGTAGGCTCGGACACAGCTGGTCTCCTCAATAATACGTATTCGTTTAATCGGAGAGGTCGGTGAAATCTCCTCCCTTGAACTCTTCGGTTACGTCTCTCAGCGTGGCGTCTCAGTGATTCCGTTGCCTTCTCAATGTTTTCCTGGGGAGTAGGTCTTATGGTTCCAGGACACTGAATGATGTGATCCCAAGATCTCACAGGGTAATTATTAAAATGAAGCACTGATGGAATTTGGGAGGTAGCTTCGTGAATAGTGCCATTAGAACATTCCATAATAATCGGAAGTACATCTACCCATTTCCAATGAGCATTCCCGCAGAATATTCTACAGAACTTGGCCAGCTCTTGCATTACACGTTCCGCTGGATTACTAGACGGATGTCTCACGGAATTTAGTACATGTTTGATGCCCAGTTGGGTCATGGCTTGTTTAAATTCGGCCGAGGTGAATTGCGGTCCGTGGTCTGTTAGAATAGCCTGAGGCTTTCCCATGTGAGGAATTATATTCCGGGTGATTCTCCACAGAACGGCTTTAGTGGTGGCCTTCTGGATTGGATATAACGTCACGTACTTGGAAAACACATCGATGGTCACAACCACATGACGGTTCCCTCGCTTAGAAGTTGGAATCTGACCGAACAAGTCCATTGCGTAGAGTTCTTTCGGAGCAGATGGCAAAATAGGAATGGGACTTTGCTGTAATAAATGAGAGCTTGGTTTGACTCTCTGACAAGTGTCACATGTCCTGATGACGTCATTTACAAAGGTTCTCAATCCTTCCCATGTGAATGATTCTAATATCGTGGCAACAGTCTTATCTACTCCACCATGACCTGTAATTCTATGGACGTGCCAAGTAAGAAGTTCCCGTAGCTTCGGCGGTATAACAGCTCGTAGTTTCGTCCTAGCAGAGTCAATGAACTTATACAGGATTCCATTGATATAACGGAAATTTCTAGCTTGTCTCTTTATTTTCCGAAATCCTGGCTCGTTTGGGGTAAGTTTGTCTTCGAGACAGTCAATGATAGGCCGTAACTTAGGGTCCCGCTTCTGTGCCTGTCGAAGGTAACCAAGTTTGCGTAGGAACTCGTGGTCTTCCTGTATTAACGTGATCTGATGTATCTCTGCAACTTCAGAATTAGGGTTTCGACTCAGGCAGTCGGCTAACAGGTTGTTCTTCCCGGAGCAATGTTCTAACTGGAGGTTAAATTGTTGTACAAAGAGTGTCCATCTGAAAACTCGTTCGGAAGCCATAGTTGTTTTTAACATGAAAGTTAATGCACGATGGTCAGTCCTGACAATGATGGGAAATCCGTAAATTAATTTCTGCCAGTATTTGAGAGCGTAGACTATGGATAACATTTCCAGTTCAGTTACGGAGTAATGTTTTTCGTGCTTCCTTATCTTCCTGCTGACGAAAGCCAAGTATGTCCTGTTTTCAGGGTTCTCCTTATCTTCTTGGAAAAGAACGGCTCCTATCCCAATGTTTGAGGCATCAGTTTGTAGAATGAAGGGCCTAGTAAAGTCCGGGTATCCCAGCTTAACGTTGTTTACGAGCATTTCTTTCGTCTTAGTGAAGGCTTTGTCACATTCGGCGCTCCACTTCCATCTATTGCCCTTCTTTAGGAGATCCTGCAATGGAGCAACTGTCTGAGTGTAGTTAGGACAGTGGTTCGAAAAGAACTGGGCCATTCCCAAGAATTGCCGGACCTGTTTCACTCTCACAGGCTTAGGAAAATTACTAATGGCTTCGATTTTGACTGGGTTGGGTTTCACGCCATCGCCGTCTATGATGTGTCCCAGAAATAAAATCTCGGACTTGCAAAAGTGAGACTTCTTCAGGTTCACGTGGAAGCCAGCGTCGGATAAATTCTTAAGGAGTTTCTCCAATTTAACGAGGTGTTCCTCTAACGTTTCACTCGCTAGGAGGAGATCATCAACATACCTCGTTGTGAAGGCTTTAACCTCGTCGGTTAGGCATCTTTCGAGTGCTCGGATAAGCGCGCAGCCAGCGTTACGGATTCCGAAGGGTAGCCTGCAGAAAACATAGGTTTGCTGGTCGTATATGAAGCCTGTCAATAGCCTAGATTTTTCTTCGAGCAGAATATGGAAGTAGGATGACGTAAAATCAACAGAAGAGAAGTATCTCATACTCCTGAATTTTCTAATGACGTCTTTGATCGTCGGAGGCTGATCATTCTCCGGAATTAGCTTTTCGTTCACGGATCGAGCGTCTAAACACACGCGCAGCGATCCGTCTGGCTTAGACACGACTACTAAAGGGTTAATGAATGGACTGCTAGCTTTCATGACGATTCCATCCCTCTCCATTTCTTCAATAATCTTGCCGACTCTGGAGTAAAATTTTTCCGGTATCGGATACGGCTTCTTCTTGAAGGGTAGCCAGTCTGTCACAAGAAGTGAGTATTGAAAGTTGGGAATAAGACCTGGTTTGGAATCGAACAAGTTCTTATATTTCAGTAGCAAATTCTGCAGTTGAATCTGTTCTTTTTCCGTACCCATGGCTTGCCTTGATTTCTCAAAAATGAGATCGAAGGGGTGAATGTCGTTATCGCCTTCTCCTAATACTTTATCCATGGCCATTAAAATTTCCTCAGAGGCCTCATGGTCTTCGGTTTCCCTCGGAGATAAGGCGTCTGTCTCCCCGCAATAAGCAGATGGGTCGTTTACATCGGAAGGGTTTAGCATGGCAGTCTCGGAAAAATCCGCCTTCCTGAATTGAATGGAGTTTGACTGCATGTCAATCATGGCTTGGTAAGACATTAGGAAGTCTGCACCCAAAATAATATTAAATTTAATGTTGGACATGGCTAAGAATACTTGAGGAAATATCGTCCGTCCAATTTCGACATCCAACAATGTCTGTTGTTTGCACATGACAGACTTGTCCGGTATTATGCCTTTAATTTTTACGTGAGATACCGGTATGACAGGTATATCATTTCGGTCCCTCAGGTCTCTCAAAAATGCCGTCGAAATGACGCTAATCGTCGATCCAGTATCTATGAGACATTTTACGTGAACATTGCAGATTCGTGCTGAAATGATGGGTAACGTCGATGGTATTTCGCTGTTACGCTGACCAACTTCATCCAGCAAGTCTTCGGGCTTGGTAGTCCATGAGTCGACCTGTACCACAATCCATTCTTGAAGTTTAGTGATTTTGCCTTCAGGATTCAGGCTATCTCCTCTTACTGGAGATGGAGTTTTTTTTTGTCAGCACCTTGGCTGTGCTCCTGACTCGAGTTGTTATGTTGGCTTCCCCGAGCCTTGGCCTCTTGGTATTGAAGGCTTTCCGCTCCCACGATATCAGGGTTGGTATCCTGGGTTTGGATTGCTCTTCGCCATCGTTCGTTTTCCTGCGTCGAGTTTTGAAGGTCTTTTAGATATTTTTCCTTTTCTTCTTCTCGCCAGTCTCTCCTTCCTCTTGAGTGGCGGAAGTCCTGGTTTCGGTTCCAGCTCCTTCGGTAATCTGAGTATGGACGCTTCCTCTCGTTACGTCTGGAATATTCCCAGTTTCTAATGGGTCTATTTCTGCGTACGGGCGATCGATCACGAGGTGAATCTTGCCCTCCAGGGTTACGTTTCCACGTTCTCCCTTGGTTGACTGATTTCGATTCTTCCTCCTTATTCGTTGTTACCTGATGGATCTGAGGTTCCGAGTTCCGTCCCTGACGAACTGGTTCCTTGGACGTCATGTCTAATTGTCTTAACAACGCCTCAGCCTGAATTGCAGATTGCGTATTTGAGGCTATCATGATCCTCTGCACATCTGGTGGTAACTGTCGGGTGATCAACTTAACCAACTCAGGTTCTGATGGCGGTGAGTCTAGTTCCCTTAATTTTCTTAATTGGCTGGATAGGAAGTCCGCATATCTCGTGGGCGTAGATGATGCATATTTCCTGGCGTATAACTCCGTCCTAAGGTTGTATTGAACGTCGCTATTCCAGTACTTCTCCAGGAATGCTTTCTTGAAACTTTCGAAATCGTCAAACGAAAATCGAAATGCGACAAACCAGGTATGAACTGAGTCTTCCAGGAATTTTTCGGTGACTCTTAGCTGCCTTTCTGGTGGAATTTTCGCATCGCGAAAGTAATCCTGCAGTTCCCGAATAAAGCCTTTCGGAGTCACGTTTCCTCTAACGTTATTGAATTTCTTAGGTTGGTCTTCGTGAAGACGAATTATGTTTACTATTTGCGTCTGACCGGTTGTATTCATTTGAGACGCATTTACTGTCGGCTCTGAAGAAATGTCAATTGTATTCGCAGCGCCTGTCCCTGCAGTTGCAAGCGGAGTTGACGTCAGACCCGTGCCGGTTACACGTTGCTCCAGTAATGCCTGCTTCTCTAGCAATGAGTTGGTGACCTTGCTAGTGTTCTCGTTCTGGATTTTCAGGAGATGCATTTCATGTACAAGCTCCTTAATTCCATCCGTGTACTCCTTTCGAATCCCTTCGGTTTCAGTTTTTGACTCAGTCGTGACCTTATGTATGGCATTCATCAGGGTGGTTTTGATGGTTTTTATTTCGCCCCAACTATCCTCAAGCGACTCGTGGATATAATCCATCCGTTCCGAGGTATCGACTTGGGATGTCTCGATTTTGTCGAGAATGCCCTTTTCGACTTGTTGTAGTTTCTCGTTTAATCCAATGAATTTCTTCGCCCAAGCCGTTTTCGTAACCTTAAGGTCCTCTGAATTTGTGTCAATCTTTTCCTCAATATTCAGGAATGATTGTTCAACTTCGCCCTTGTATTTGTCGATTCCAGTTAATATGTCCTGCTGAACGTTCGCCAGTCGTTCACTGAATTCATTGGACATGCCCGCCATAGACTTGGCAATGTTTTCGTTTACCTCCTTTTTCATAGTAGCGAAATCATTCTTGACTATTACGAGCTCGCTCTGCATTGAGGCTAGCTTGCCGTTAAAAAGTTTAATGTCCGAACATATTTTTCCTAAACCTTCTTCAGTTTGGTTTTTAATGTCCGTCAACTTTTCTTCAATAGCTTCCCCGAGAGATTTTTCGAGGTTTATTTGTGCGTCACTGAGATCACTAAGTCCTTTTTCTAAGTGTACCTGATTTTCACTAAGTTTTTTCTCTAAGTTTTTCTCTAGGCTGGCCTGATTTCCACTAAGTTTTTCCTCTAAGTGAGCCTGATTTTCACTAAGTCTTTCCTCTAAGTGAGCCTGATTTTCACTAAGTCTTTCCTCTAAGTGAGCCTGATTTTCACTAAGTCTTTTCTCTAAGTTAGCTTGACTGATGTTCAAGTTGGCATTAATCCTCTCCTCCATAGCCAACAACATCTGCCTTAAGTCCTCCATGGTTACAATTATTCATTAAATGGCTATTCTGGTATTGGAAGAATTCTAACCGGACTACTGAAATATTGGGAATCGAACTCTATCAAATTTGTGAAGGCACCGATTTGTCGATATCATGAAAGTTCCAAATTTTCACCAATATCGGTCGCAATTATGAGTCTAACTTTAATTAATTATCATCGCAGCAAATTCAAATTTCTAATTACCAGCAAGAATTTGTTTTTTTTTAACAATATTCATACAAGTTACATTTAACATGTGCTTATGTTAGCCACAAGAATTTGGGCGAATAAATGTGTCAGAGTCAGCCTAATTTAATTGGTCATCTGATCTTGTCAATGTCATAAACACTGGACAGCACAAGATCATTTTCGAGCTTGGATAAGCCAATCTCGAGCCCCACGCTTGGATTAAGCCATCTTAAATGCCCCCATTTTTCCCGAGCTAAGCCCAGCCATCGAGCGATGAGTCCCAAGGTGGACCGTTCGATCGTTGGCTATCACTTTCTAGAGGCATTTAAGGGTTGTAAGGATTGATGACCAAGCAGGATAAAAAGAAATATTAAAACAACACTCTGACATTTATTCACATAAGCAATTAAACAACAAAATATTCTTGCTAATATTTCCTTTTTACATAACAGAGCTTTCATAATATCGGGTTTCTTCCTCGATTTAGAGCGACTCGTGTTCATATCTCCAGCTCTACTGTGCTGTAAATGAAACCAAAGAAGTAATTAGGCCACTTGCCTTTTTAAACCAAACATTTGACTGAAAGAACTAAATAAACATGTGTTCAAAGTTTCACCAATTTAAAGTTGCCTCAACACGTGGCATTTACTATGTACACAACTGAATTAGTCATTTACAATATTTAATAATGGTTAACGACACTAACATGAACTTCAGTAGCAAAGAAAAACTGTTTCTAAAATTCTCAAAATTGATTAATTATTATCTCAATTATTATTATTATTATTATTATTATTTTGTCATACAGTTAACCTATTTCATTGTAACACGATCGTGTTCTTACTAATTCTCCACCGCATCATTTATCTAATGTTCATCATTAATATTTCAGAGTAATGATTTTTGATTAATTATTAATGACTTATTTTCACAATGTTTCAAAGCAATCATGCGGCTGACAAATTTCTACCTTTGACCTTTGCATTTCATTTCTATTCAAATTAATCTTAAAGTATTTCAGATTTTTAGAAATTTATATTACCAACGTGTGAGCTAGTTAAATAAATTTTGTTACAAATCGAGTGCCTTTACAAAGTAACGAGATGATCTTTCCTTTTAAATCTCGCAAAAAAAAATTAAATTCCTCCCTAGTCTTCCTTGACTTAATTTAATTAAACTTTCCCTTAATGGCATGAAATTATTTCTTAAGGCAACACACAACGATGAATGTGATCCGCGTCACGGCGAGTGCGCGACCAGATCAAAATTAAACGAAATAAACATGGCACAAGAGAAATATACACACTTACACACACATTCACACTAGGGAAACACGTTTTATGTACACTATTTACAACGAATCCTGACTTGGCAATTTTAGTTATGATTTTTATCGATGGTCGGGACGCGTAATGTCTCGCAGAAATAATTCGTGCACAGAAATTCTCTTACATTAATGGTGGCTAGTGATCGAAGTCATGAGTATCACTTGATAGAAATACATTTCATATATCAGCGCAAGTTCATCTAATTCATGAGATTATAATGGAAGATTCTAGTAAAATCCATAAGCACTACCATCATGTGGGCTACAGGTTGAATTTACCGCAAGCGTGAGCCTTACTCGCATTATTTTTACTTCCTACCTGTGAAATACACTCACAAACACGTGCTCCTCTAATTATAATCTATCTTGCGCTCCAAATACACAAGAATAAATCAATATCACCACTAATTCATCATTTACTCAATTATGCAACGAATATCCCTCAGGATAGGCCATATTCCAGACCCTTCATGAACAGAGCACATTCTATCTCACATTTAGGAATTCTACAGTAGTTTTATGGCTCACGAGCGTTTACTTCTGTTTTACCCGATCTTTAATCAATATTATTATTATTTAAGTGATTATTACATCTACTGATTCTCCTGGAATGTCGTAAAATTAGATGACTTCATCATAAAAGAAACAACATGTGATTTTAAAAGACACTAGGTTCGGCCCTATTCACTCAAAATGTACACGCAAATTTTCCGTCCGGTAACTTTCAATATTACAAATGAAGTAGATTTATCGTGTGGTCAGTGATTATTAAACTTAAGCTCCTTAAGCATGGGAAGTCAGTCAAAGACAACCTACATGTCTACTCTAATAGATTTCAAAATCTCATTCACACGTACCTAGTCTACCATGACACCTTAAGAAGTAGGAAAATGAAACATTTCTAACTACAGCAAACTGATAGATCTACGACTTAAGAAGAAAGATCTCTAGTTGTACAGAAGATAGGACAGATAAATTAAATTAAAAAGGTACTCAAGTTTTTGTAGAGTTCGATTCCCGTCGACAGTCAGTTATTTCAGCATACTCCGGCCAGTCTTCTTCCAATTACCAGAGACGCCTTACATTTTTACAGCTCCATGGAGGCTCTGCGATGGATGTCCCTCGATGAAATGATGTTGGTAGTTGCGGAATTCTTCATCTTGAGATCTTCAATTCCGAGACGTCTTCGTTGATTGCTGGTCACAAGCTGTAACTGAGATGACAAAATTAAGTATTTTGCACAAGCACACGCAGAATAGAAACAGCTCGTCTACACTGTCACACTTAACTTGGCTCCTAGACGTTTTTATTCCACAGAATTCACTAATTATCAGGCTAAATTCTGGTAGAACGGGCGTCGACTTGTCTTGAAATTTCTCCTTCCACGTGGTCCGATGAGGTGATGTCTCTCACAGCAAACAAGCATTAAGAAGAGCATAAAGCGAAGAGCATAAAGCATTAAGAGAGCGATCCACTCGAAGCAAGGCCTTTTATATCTAATTAGCCCAAGGAGGCGTGTTCTTCAGCGAGTACGGTAATTGGCTGATGATCACCTTTAATTTGCGCAGACTATTCTAGAAACAGGCTGAGTCGCGCGTGCGAAGGCAGTCACGTGGTTAGCTATAACCTTGACACAGTCTTGCCGGTGACGTATCGCACCCCTCTGAACGACAAAAAAAACTCGTTCACGGCTCGCCACAAGTTCCCAAGTGATGTGTTGCGGCTTCAAGCAGACAATAAAATCTTTGCTTTCCACTTGTTAAAATATTCATAAAATCGCCAATTTTCACGGGGACAATATATACGCTAAAACTTACCTCATATGCGCTAAAATGTTGTTACTTCTTGAAACTGAATGGAGACTAGCATCGAAGAAGTGATCACTGGTATTAGGAAGGTTTCCTTTGACAAGAAAAAGAATACCGTGGTGGTTTTGGGGAATAATCATGAGATGGCAGCACAATGCATATCAAAGGATCATTCATATGAAGCCATTGCTTCAGTGGTCAGAGAAATGACCAAGAGTTAGGTTTGTTTTAAGGGGTTAATATTTAACACATGTGTTCTGACTGCGAGATTTTATATTTTCTTACTGTTGCTTCACTGAGACCTTTGAGTTTAATTTCCTTCTTCTTTTCATTCCTTTTTTACAATTTGCTTTACGTCGCATCGACACAGATAGTTCTTATGGCTACGTTTGATTTCCTTACGCAGTAACTATCGTAACTCTTGCGCCATACATGTTGAGAGATCTCAATTTTTTTAAATAACTGTTAGGTTCTTCAGCTTGCCGAAACTAATTTTGAGTAGATAAATTTGTAGACTGAAAATAAAAAAATATCGATCAGAATTATACTGGAAAATAAACAACTTAAATAAATTAGAGTGACATGCTTCCATCTTGAAAAACATCATGAGATTCTATCAAATCAAATGAAAATTCTGTGGCTTGGTTCTAAAAGGGCCAATGTCAAAAAAACCTGTTTTTGAGCTATGAGCATTTGAAGTTTTGCTTATAGTTTTCCAATTACTTTTTTCAACAACTAACTTTAAATAACTTTATACTTTCCTTGTGGAAGTCACCTTATTAAACGCTATTTTTTTCTATCGTTTTCTTTAAAATTGCCAGGTCTCTAATATTTATGGGTAATCTAACATTATTGGCAAGGGCTTATTTAATTAAACGTTAACTATTTGTTTAGTACTTAACAGAGACATTGGCCCTTTTAGAACCAAGCCATAGGAATATTTAGAAATGTACGAATATTTACGTTTATTTATGTTTAAATCCTTGAACGTTGAAAGGCGTGAAGGCCTTCGATTCAGAGGGTCCCGGGTTCGATTCCCGGCCGGGTCGGGGATTTTAATAGCCTTTGATTAATTCTTCTGGCCCGGGGACTGGGTATTTATGTTTGTCTCAACACTTTCCTCTTCATATTCAGACAACACACTACACTACCAACCACCACAGAAATACGCAATAGAGATTACATCCCTCCATATAGGGTTGGTGTTAGGAAGGACATCCGGCCATAAAACAGGGCCAGATCCACACGTGCGATCACACCCGCAGGTGTGCGAAAAGCGGTAGAAAAAGGAAAATGAAGCCCTCACTTCTCTCCACTCTAGCATAGAATATCTATTTTAATTAAGTTATTTCTTCTTCAGGTATAATTCTGTTATCATACGTTTTGTTTTTCAGCTAGTTTATAAATTGATTTGTTCAAACTTTATTTCGGCAGACGGAAGAACCTAACAGTTATAAATGAAATGAATCGAAATTGAAAGGTGATGGCTCCAAATATCACCAAAAGAAACCCTCCATTTTTAGTTTTCGTCTCGAGTACTTGCGTTTCTTACGAGTTGTGGTGTTACATGCCGCGGGCAAAAGCTGGCGGATATTATTAATATATTCGTATGAGGACAGTACTGTTAAATGAAATTGATACCACACCGAAAATGTATCATTTTAAGAGAAGTTCCTTACTGTCAAATCACGCGTTCGGTCCTTCCAGTTTTTACATGTGAAGGTTACAGTGTTTCCGCTAGAGTGCTCCCTTATCAGTTGTCAATAGCAGGAAAAAAAAGCAAGGTACGGTATGTTTGGAGGTGTCTCCTGTGGATCAATTTGTTGCTACATCAGCTTATTTCTACGCCGTGGGCACTGCACGGTACGTGGCCAGTGTAAACAGCGTAACAGCGCGTTAGATGCGGACCGCAGGAAGTGCTGAGTCCTCGTCGACCGTCGGCAAGAAATCAATTAAGACGTGTTTTGGCTTGGCTTAACACAAAACTACTCCCACAGAAATAATCAACGCACTGGGGTGAATCGTGGCATGATTGGAGGATTTATCTATTCAAAAGTTGTTTTCGATTTCCGAAAAATGTGACCTCCCAAGTTTTTCTTGGTACTATAAAGTCTGACTGAAATTCTCTGGAAGTCATGCACCATCAAGTAAACTTGGAACATTCTCTAAACGTTTGTAATGGGCGTGGATGGAACAGTGGGGACTTAAGCCGTGAAATTAACATGCCACACTCCTTCACTGACCGTGTTTTGTCAAGTCAGCGCTTGCTTTCCCCTTTACTCCTTATTTCCTTCTTCACAGATTCTAATCGAGCTGTCTGTAACTCTGCATCATCAAACTGCCCCTCATTCAGTATTCAGACCATGTAATCATAGGAAGATGTGACGGATTATGCAATTTAGAGGAGTCTATCAGGAATATTGTGACGTGGATTTACTTTTCTTCCTAGCCAGTACTGAGTTACCGTAAACGCCTAATTCACGTGCCGGATGATCTAGGCATGTATTCGTTTTCCATTATGGTATATCAGATAAGGTAATACGTAATTTTTGAAAGTTTATAGGGAAGCTTTACGATACAAGACTTGGAAGCCGAAAAACAAGGAAGTCTTCGTTTCAGCAAAAATGATGGTTTTTTTTTTTTCAGGATGGGCACAATCAAACAACTGGATTACAACGAAGAAAAAATTTTCAACTTTCCAGTGGATTAATGCCATCAAAATGAACTATAATGTGATAGCAGTCCGAAGCGATCCCGGTAGAAGCCAAGAAAACCGTTGCCATCACTACAGCGACATAGAAACCCTCCCTTATGTTCTTGGTTTCTGTCAGAAAGGGGAACTACTGATAAATAAAAGTTACCATAGGATCTTGAGTAGTATTGCAGAACTTCTCAAAAAATCTGGAGGACTTGAAGTGTTTCTAGAAGTGCACTGTATCTCTAACGATGGATCCAGTAAACGTGCAGACATTGTCGCGATTGGCAAGAAGAGAAAGTATCGGCGTTGTTATTGACCCAACAATAAGGTTTAAGAATAACAGTTCAAAGGCCAAGGAAATTGATTCTGAAAAGAAACGCTGGGAACCAGTTTTTTAAGTACTTGAAAAGTATAGTATACCCGCCAGTTGCTGGGAGGTGCTTTCTTCTTTCGTTTCGGTATTGCCGTTTCGTTTTTAAAAGATATTTGTTTTGATGTTCTACAAGTTCTACCATTTATACAGTATATGCAAAGAAAAAGAAATAATTCATCGTTGGGGATAGCTGTACAACAGGTGAATTTCCGAATTATAAAGTACAGTATATACGCTCATGCTATCCCATAAATAGAGTGAATATTTGAATGGCGTTAAGTACAGTACATTACAATCAGTTTGATGTTGTTACAGTACGGGGCAGTAGGGTGGCTATTCCTTGTGGATTTTCTTTCTCTCTATAAAGAGTCAAACCCCTACAATAATATGAGTTTTATGGAAGGAAACTCATACCAAGCTAGCACAGGCAACCAGTTTCACTTGCGGGTCATATACGGGCATGCATAGACTCGGCATTCATCAGCTATTTGGTTTAAATCTAGTCTTGGGTTCACCATGCCCCGTTGCGTTCTTTATGTAATATTATGTAATATTACATCAATCAATATATTATCATTATATCAATTATATCAATCAATCAGCAGTGGCCTGCAATTAGAGATCAATCAATCAATCAATCAATCAATCAATCAATCAATCAATCAATCAATCAATCAATCAATCAATCAATCAATCAATCAATCAATACTGATCTGCATTTAGGGCAGTCGTTCAGGTGGCAGATTCCCTATCTGTTGTTTTCCCAGCCTTTTCCTAAATGATTTAAAAGAAACTGGAAATTTATTGAACATCTCCCTTGGTAAGTTATTCCAGCCCCAAACTCCCCTCCCTATAAATGAATATTTTCCCCAGTTTGTCCTCTTGAATTCCAACTTTACCTTCATATTGTGATCTTTCCTACCTTTATAAACGCCACTCAAACTTATTCGTCTACTAATGTCATTCCACGCCATCTCTCCGTTGACAACTCGGAACATCTGACACCCAGGTGGCAGATTCCCTGCCAGTTGTTTACCTGGTCCTTCTTTAAATTATTCCAAAGAAGTAAATTATTATTCCAGTCCCTAATTCCTCTTCCCATTAACGACTATTTGCCCCAATTTATTCTCTTGAATTCCAACTTCACATTATGCATGACTCTTCCTACTTTTAAAAACGCATTTCCAGCCTATTCGTCTACTAATGTCATTCCACGCCAACTCTCCATTGAAAACCAGCAATAATAATAATAATAATAATAATAATAATAATAATAATAATAATAATAATAATAATAATAATAATAATCGTACGGCCTCAGCTACCGTGTGCAAACATTTTAAATTGACACCACGTGGCTGCTTGCTCGTTAATTTCGACGCTACTGACCTAGTATACATAGAAGAACGCTGATTTCCAAGGTTACAATGGTGACGGAGTAATCGATGACGCTAATTCCAGGATTAACCTCCGGCCCAGGAACGTATCCATGTTAATTGAAAATCGAAATACTTTCTGCACAACGCGTACAACGATAGTGTTCATTATCTCATCGTAAAGGAAAAGGACTAATATACATAGTAATTAGAGTCTCATCTTAATATGACTTCATCGAGTGATTTAATACTGCCGCCATCTTGAGGTACACAAATCTCTCTTCCGAAGTGCTAGAAATTTGTGTAGCTCTTGACTTCGACGTAGCTAAACATCGTGTGGTGTCGTTTACAGTGAGTTATACAAGTATAGGGCCGGCCCCATGGTGTAGGGGTAGCGTGCCTGCCTCTTACCCGCAAGCCCCGGGTTCGATTCCCGGCCAGGTCAGGGATTTTTACCTGGACCTGAGGGCTGGTTCGAGCTCCACTCAGCCTACGTGATTAGAATTGAGGAGCTATCTGACGGTGAGATGGCGGCCCCGGTCTAGAATGCCAAGAATAACGGACGAGAGGATTCGTCGTGCTGACCACACGACACCTCGTAATCTGCAGGTCTTCGGGCTGAGCAGCCCTTTAAGGGCTGTAGTGCCATGGGGTTTGGTTTGGTTTTATACAAGTATAGGGAGAAAAGTCAAATAGTGTGCCCTGAAGGAAACTGTATGATGAACAAATACGAAAGTTACGAGTGCCAGTCAGACCCACCTGTCAAGATAAGAAGCAGGCTTTCATTCATACTCTACGCTTTACCCTTAAAGCAAGTTTTATTTCCTTCACGAAATCTTGCAACATATAAACAATAAATAGCTACTTCCTGTACTGATGTCTTACATCGCATCGACAAAGACAGTTCTTACATAGACAATAGGATAGTAAAGGAAATGAAACGCCCCTAGTCTCAATTAAAGTACTGCCTCAGCATTTGTCTGGTGAGAAAATGGGAAATCATGGAAGATCATTCTCAGGGCTGCTGTGAATATGGTTCGAACTCACTATATCCTGAATTCAAACTGACCAATGCTTAACTCAATGTGCATAGCCACTCTCTCGGTACACAATAAATGGCCTCAAATTTATCTAAAATCGCATGGCAATATGCTCAGCCAAGACATCAAGGTAAGAATTAAGTATGGTAAAACATCTTCATTAAAATGAAAGAGCTCCTCAGCCACCGCAATCTCAGTCTAGATCTGAGGCAGGCTGGGAGTGATCGAGGGCAATGCATTGCCCACAACTACTGGACACTATTGTATGGAATGGAGGGGTAGCCTAAAGTTTAATGAATACTCAAGTGATGGAAATACTAAACAAGAAGACCGAAGTGCTCCTTTCCATGAAGAAGCGGAAACTTGAATATTTTGGACACATGATACCGGATCCTACAGTTGGTGATGGAGTACAACGGACACCTGGCCGAAGAAGGATCTCCTGGCTGAAGAACCCGACGAACTGGTTCGAGATGATGTTGCTTTTCCATGCGGCAGACTTAAAGACGGCACGGCAAGAAGAAGAATAGTAGCTGTCCGTTCTTCGCACGAGACAATGCGTTCTTTTTTTATTTCTTAATCACAAATCGCAGTGGAACATCCTTACTTTTCTTAATTAGATTATAAGAAAATAATATTTGTGCCACATTTCAGCCCTCTATATTTGTCGAAAGTGTATGATTTGGTGATAGTGTATTTTGGATAGTTAGACCAATTTCATCCCATTTATCACAAAACATCGGAATGAAACATCTTTACTTTTCGTAATAGCCTTATAATAAACACAAGTGCTAAATATCTGCCCTCGAGCTTCGTGAGAAGTGTGAAAATTAGGGCAGTGACCCCAATATTACTCCTTTAATCACAAAACCTTGTAATGAAACGTCTTCATATTTTCTAATTAGATTATAAGAAATAAATGTGCCAAATTCCAGCTCTTTATGTCCATAAAAAGTGTGAAAATTAAATAAATTAAGGTCAACCCTATTTATCCCCTTAATCAAAATATCGGATTAAAACAACATTATTTTCTGAAATGCACTTGGTAGGATAGATCGTTTGCTGGAATTACAAAAAGTACAAAACCATCAATGCCGAGAGTCACAAAGAAGGGGGAGGGGAAGACTCCGTTTAACACGGGGAAAATAAGCCAATATTCATTCGATTGTTATATATGCTACAAACGTTGTTGAAAAATGCCGCACATGCTTCCTAGCAATCAGAAGCAACTTCAATAATGTAAAAATTCTAATTATAACAATTTTAATTAAAATGTTAAAAATTTCTCGCCTTTATAACAATATATCACGATTTCCTTCATAACTATCTCACTCTTTCACGGATATTTATTTTTTCAGGGTTTCCTCCCATAGTGGTGTACTACAATCTTTACTTCATTCAGATCAATAGGATTTATATTTTATTTTATATAACATATTTATTTACAAAAATATTAATATTTTCAGGTGCTCGGAATAAAAACTTGACTAAAATATCTAAATCACAGTCTATGTTGGTGATTGAGGTTCATTTTGTAGTGGATGTTTGATAAAAACTTTAAAAAAGGAAAAGTACGAAAATTCTTATAAACTTGGAATTTATAAGGGAAACAGTGATATATTGTTAACAAGGCAAGAAATTTTGAATATTTTATTTTAAAATATTATAATTATTAGAATGTTGACATTATTGAAGTTGCTTCTGGTTGCCAGGAAGCATGTCAATACTGGGATATGTGAAACAATTGTCAACAACAATTCTAGCATATTTGACATTCGAATGATATTAACCTTTTTTCTCCTTTGCTAAGCTGTGTCTCCCCCCTTTTTAACGAGGCTGAGCATCGTGTGGCGGGTTTGCGCAACTGTAGCCCAAGCCGAGCACATGGTCCACTGGTGGACGATCTTTCCAACTTGAGAATAGATCTTCATGTAAGCAAGGCATAAAATGTAGTCCTCCACCTTCTCGCTCTGATAGGAGGGGTGGCGACGCTATATCCCTAACCATATTGATGGCCTACTTCTAATACCACTTATCCGACAATGCTCTTCCTATCCATTATTTTCCTTATGAGTGGTCACGCCTCCCATCCATATATAGATAGGCTATGCAGTCGATCAGAACAATTCTATTTGTGTTAATTTTCCTATGCGTAACTGTAAAGGAAAATGAACCTTAAATAAATAGGAGTGTATACATACGTAATGCAACGATACATTCCTACAGTAAGGTTCATTTTCCTTCACACGGTAGCAAAGGAAAATGAACACAACGAAAATTGTTCTGATGGACTTTATGACCATATGTGGCTGGCTGGTAGGATTAACCAATCTTAAGGGGAATACTAGTTACGAATAGCATTGTCAGGTACGTGGTATTAGAACTAGGCCTACGGGGCGAGTTGGCCGTGAAGTTAGACGCGCACGGCTGTGAGCTTGCATCCGGGAGATAGTGGGTTCGAATACCACTGTCGGCAGCCCTGAAGATGGTTTTCCTTGGTTTACCAATTTCACACCAGGCAAATGCTGGGGATGTACCTTAATTGAGGCCACGGCCCCTTCCTCCCAACTCCTAGGTCTTTCCTATCCCATCGTCGTCATAAAACCTATCTGTGTCGATGCGACGTAAAGCAAAAAAAAAAAAAAAAAATAGAACTAGGCTACTGTGAGCTGTCACACTGTTAGCATTCCGTCTCGCCAACCTCTTCGTACGACAGACATTGTTTTAGCATAACACTGCAAAAATTAGATGTTAATAACTTCCTCACCGCTTGTTAATAGCTTACATTCGCAATGCTTTCATACTCCATGTCTTCAGTCATAATGCTTTACAAACAACGGTCTCACCTTCCTGCTTCAGGAGCCAACAGCACGAAGGCACCGTTCGCTCATTTTTTAAAGTACTATTGATCATTTTGATAATTTGTTGGTTGTTCTACTTACTTTCAGCATACTACAGGTGAGATCTAGCACGTTAGTGAACTACCCTTAAACCACAGTACGTACCGTTAGGTGGCCTACATACGCGACATCAGTCAATGAGTGTTCACTAGATGTATATTCTTGCACACCTCTTTGCTTAACATTCTAAAAGTGAAAACGATATTACAAGATACTCCATTTTGACAATATATATCGTCAAAACTTGAGGCGAAGACCCCAATTCGACCTTGTCCGAAACACTACCCCCTGATTGTTTTATTTCCTTGCTTGTTCTCACTTTGTTGTCCATTGCCAGTGTCATACCTGATGGTTAGATAGTTCTCCTTTTTATCAATGATAAATATGAACACACCTGATGCAGCCATCCACTGTCTTGCATTTAAACTCTTGATGGACCTCAAATACTCCGGGAAGGTGTTTTGAAGTTGTCAGGAGTATTCCGCAATTGTGCTCCATATTGACAGGGTCCCAGAAAATAGGACTTAATTAACTTTTCTATAGTCACAAAATCACTTACATAGTCAGCATGGCTGATAAACTGGGGACTCGTCAGTTTAATATTTAAATCCATAAAGCACGATCACTAAGGTAATGAAATACAAAGTTGAATTCAAAAGTATAACGGCAAACTTACTGGCATAATTACATTATTTTAAGTTGTCTACTATATACTAATTAGGGAAAAAAATTCCACACACACACACACACAGACACATACACACACACACACACACACACAATTACAGTCTTTTTAAATAATTCCCCATGCTTCTATTTTCTTGTTTTACACGGTAATTTGTTCTATACTTCTGCTATCCATATAACAAGAACTTTTGACGGTACAAAGTCCCTAAAATCGGGCTATATATGGGTACATTCGAACCTTAGTGTAACAAAATCATGCGCTCAAAATATATCGCGAAGATCACAAATCGTAACAAGGAAATCGACCGGTAATCGACTTGGAAGATTTCCAAAGCTTATTACTATGGAGAGGCGTCCCATAATTAGCGTCGCGCATCTCTAAGGAGTGAGTGCATTTTATGTAGAAATATATTGTGCTGAATAATGTCATCCGAATCTGCAAAATCGTATTTAATGCGTAAATAATTTCATCGCAAAATCTCCATTAACATGAAAACGTTGATTCAACAACTCACTGCGATATCCGATATAAAATAACAAATCCACTTATACATCAATGAGCACAAACGCATCTGATAAATCCAACATGGATAACACTCAGGTGGAATAACAATAATCATCATAATTATTATTAGGGCGCGTTACCTGTGTTAATTATTTTAGTGAAATATTTATTAATCTTTTTTTTTTTTTTGCTAGGGGCTTTACGTCGCACCGACATAGATAGGTCTTATGGCGACGATGGGATAGGAACAGCCTAGGAGTTGGAAGGAACCGGCCGTGGCCTTAATTAAGGTACAGCCCCAGCATTTGCCTGGTGTGAAAATGGGAAACCACGGAAAACCATCTTCAGGGCTGCCGATAGTGGGATTCGAACCTACTATCTCCCGGATGCAAGCTCACAGCCGCGCGCCTCTACGCGCGCGGCCAACTCGCTCGGTATTTATTAATCTGAAGAGATAATGAATCGAATAGGTGAGAGGAGATAAATTTGGGTAAATTTGACGAGACGAAGAGATAGAATGGTAGGACATATCTGAAGACAACCAGGACATTTTCAGTTGGTTTTTGAGGGAAGTGTAGGCGATAAGAACGGTACAAGTAGACCAAGGCATGAATATGACAAGCAGATTAGAGCAAGTGTGGGGGTAGTAGTTACGTAGAAATGAAAAGATTAGCACAGCATAGGGTGGCATAGAGGGCTGCATCAAACCAGTCTGTGGACTGATGGTTCGAAAACAACAACAGCAGTTATTAAGCACTCTTACTTATACAGTGACCAAATGGAAATGAAATACAGTAAATTAATAGAATTCTTATTATTTCGCATCCCACGGAAAACGTGATCTTTTGAAGAATCTTAAGCAAAACAATCATTATATAAGCATTACATATCACACTGAAAGAATGCATTACAATGCTCAGTTATTTATCTGTTTATAACTGGGGAAATTCTTATTAAGTCATGACTTTTAAATCTGCAAAATACTCTAATGGAACAGGTTTGAGTACACCCTCCTGCACAAGTAACTACTGTCGAAGACATATTTCTAACTACATTGCTACCCTTCAAAAGATATGTTTCTAAACAATGTCTACTTAGTGAAATACATAGAAATACACGAGGAAGATAAATTAATTGTACTCAGCTTGACGTGTTTATAACTCATGAGGCTAGTAACTGAATGCGATCATTATTGATCTTATTATTGTGAAGCGCGGAGTTTTGTCGGTCATGTTGATGATCTGCTGAATCACATCAATTTTTAAGATTTCTGATTGTTCCACACGAATTCTGGTACCATTTCCCTCACCGTTTTCTTGAGAGTATCTCTTCGATTTGGGCGGCTCCAAATATTGATAAAATAGCCTGAAACTTGAAGAAGCAATTTTAAAATGTTGCTCCAAGAGTTAAATATTTATTTATTTATTTATTTATTTATTTATTTATTTATTTAGGATCAGCTACACCAGAACGCCGAATTAGAAAGATATCCTCAACTGACTTTGTACTTAAGTTTCAAATCGTCGATCACAAGTGAAGGGTGAGCGGATAAATGGTTGGTTTGCTAAACCCAAGAGGTCCGGTGTTCGATTTCCGGTAGGTCTGAGATTTTCACTGTTATTAGTTAATTCCTCTGGCTGGGAGACTGTGTGATTATACCGTCTTTAAGATTAGAATTCGTCTTAGGTAGGACCCCATCTTCTCAGACACACATGTCGCTTACAGAGTGGCAACTCAAAAGACCTACACCAGACCTCCCCGGAGGCCACATACCGTTAATAATAATAATAATAATAATAATAATAATAATAATAATATAATATAATATAATATAATATAATATAATATAATATAATATAATATAATATAATATAATATAATATAATATAATATAATATAATATAATATAATATAATAATAATAATAATATTTTCAACCTTGCCCTTTCATTAAGAATCAAGAACAACTGGCTTAGTGAAATTGAAACAGATCTCCTGGAAATCAGCATCACCGAGGAAGTTAAATGGGATGGATGTAAATTCATAACACTAATCGACAGGATAATAATCACCAATTTGCACACAAAGCCAACACCAGAACCACTAACACCTGGTCATAAGAACGCGAGAAAAGACTTAGTGAGAGAATGAAGAATTTTAGGGAGAAGAAGGAAACAAAAGCATCAGCAAAATTAGTTCAACCGCACTCCTTAATCGGGTACAACGATGTAAAACATATATAGTATTACTAGTACTACTACTACTACTACTACTACTACTACTAATAATAATAATAATAATAATAATAATTTTATTATCATTACTCTACTCGGACGTCATTTTAATCGTCAGGTTGTGTTTTTCTATAAACTTCTTCTGTTAACGTGTAACTTCTTGCCTTGTGAAATTTATTGTTTTCTTATAATTTCATATAGTATTTTGTTTTCATGGAATTCTTTGTTATGTAATTTATGTGTTACTTTAATTCCATACAGTTATACCACCGTATCTAAGCATCACCTCCGGAATATGACCAAATTGGAATGCATTTATTATTAATAATAGGAAATGTAAATAAGTTGTATGTAGTTGAAGGTTTCTCATGCCCTCTTGAAAATACCGTGTGTATCTTTTCTGTTCTTATCCAGAAGCAGAGACCAAAGGCAGTATAGAGATGTGAAGACCACCCAGTGATCCAGTAATGTACACAGTCTCTTTATCTCGCAGCGGGAGGAAACGTTTTTACAAAATAGCTCCACAATACATCACTGCTCTTCGATTTTGGGGAACAATAGCTAGAAGGATGCAGGTGTTCCGGTCATGCACGTCCTCTGTTCATTCATCGCCTTCACACAACGCAAATCGGTGAGAAAAGAATTAAATTGTGTCTTATTTACTCAAAGCAATATAAAAAGTTTCTACCCGTAGAGCCGCTGGTTCTCAGATGTAAGGTTTCCTTTTGCATAGTCTGTTTTTCTGCCTGCTGCCATGCCGTTGATTGACGCAGTAATTTTGCATCTGTCACTTGTTACCGGCCGGAGCAAGATGTAGGTTCCAATGTGGTCTCACAAGGGGAGGGTCTGATATGTGCCTCACCGATTTTGATAAAATTTTGCAGGGACGTTCTATATTGAAAATAAAGAAACACGTGTTTCGGAGTTCTGCTAGTTTCTGAAAAAATCGACGGCAAAATCGTTGACGGAAAATCGTATTTTGAATACTATACATCTAAAGATCGTCTATAACATGCTTTATAATAATATTAGAGTTATTAACGTTTTTGTGTTTTCATGCTGTAGCAGAGCGAGGTTGGCGTCAGACAACCAAACCGCTGGCTGTTTTCTTTTCATTCGATTTTCTCCGTGAATCTGATAACATTCTGATAATTATAATAGATTTCTCGGTATTTTTTTTTTCGAAGTAAAACATCGGGGGGTGTGATGAACAATCTTCATCTAATGTTCAATATTTTTGAGATGTGACTTGTGGAACCCTTCATGAGATGATTTTGTCGAAATTATACAATCCATGTCTAATGCATGTTGATACATAAGAAGTATTGTATGACTGTATTTCAGGAGGTTGAAGGTACTAAAACATGTTTTAGACGACCTTTAGAGGTATAGCATATGGAAAAAAAGATTTTCCGTCATCAGCTTTGACCTCGATTTTTCAAAACCTAGGAAGTGTTTAGGAAAACAACTAAACACGTTTCTTTTTTTCCAATATAGAACGTACCTACAAAATTTCATCAAAATCGGTCAGGCGCATGTCAGACCCTCCCCTTGTCAATCTCTTTTTTTTTTTTTTTTTTGCTAGTTGCCTTACGTCGCACCGACACAGACAGGTCTTGTGGCGACGATGGGGCAGGAAAGGGCTAGGAGGGGGAAGGAAGCGGCCGTGGTCTTAATTAAGGTACAGCCCCAGCATTTGCCTGGTGTGAAAATGGGGAAACCACGGAAAACCATTTTCAGGGCTGCCGATAGTGGGGTTCGATCCTACTATCGCCCGAATACTGGATACTGGCCGCACTTAAGCGACTACAGCTATCGAGCTCGGTAATCTCATTTATAGCTGTGACGATATAGGAGTTGCTGAGGTATGGTTTGTACTAAGTAATGACATTCGGAGCAGGACTAGTGCGACTCATGAGGTCAGTCGTACTACAATAGCACTTTCTAACTCAGCGAGGAGCGCAATGGCAAACTACCTCACTCCTTATCTTGCCTATTACTCCTCATTTTGGAGGCGCCATCAGCTTTCGCGTTTTCCTTACAACTGCATAACCTTTGGTGGTGCTATCGGAGGATCCAAACAGCCTCGGTGCTGATGACCTAACATACAGTCTGCTGATTAACTCATTCCATTTCTTTGACGTAGACAACCGTTGTATGGAGTTAAATCGGAAGTGCTATTCTGTGAACATCGTTTTTCTCTGTTTAAGATTATCAAGTTGGGTATTATGCTTTTTTTTGCTAGGGGCTTTACGTCGCACCGACACAGGTCTTATGGCGACGATGGGATAGGAAAGGCCTAGGAGTTGGAAGGAAGCGGCCGTGGCCTTAATTAAGGTACAGCCAAGGTACGGAAAACCATCTTTATGGCTGCCGGCAGTGGGATTCGAACCCACTGTCTCCCGGATACAAGCTCACAGCCGCTAGCCCCTAAGCGCACGGCCAACTCGCCCGGTGGTATTATGTTCAGAGGCACGAATAGGCCTAATAATGTTATTGGCTTTACGTCCCACTAACCACTTTTGCGGTTTCCAGAGACGCTGTGGTGCCGGAATTTAGTCCTACGGGAGTTCTTTAACGTACCAGCAAATCTACAGACACGAGGCTGACGTACTTGAGCACCTTCAAATGCTACGAAGTTGGGGCCAGAAGGCCAACGCCTCAACCGTTTGAGCCACTCATCCAGGCATTATTATTATTATTATTATTATTATTATTATTATTATTATTATTATTATTATTATTATTATTATTATTATTTCAGAGCTCGGTTTTGGATAGTTGGCCTAATACGTTAGAATGTAAGCTAATTTGACTAGTGGGAAATGTAATCTAACCTGCACTCCCGCAGTGTTATGAGAGTCCAGCTCCTTGCCTGAATGGTCAGCATACTGGTCTTCGATTCTGAGAGTCCCGGATTCGATTCCCTGCCGGGCCAAGGATTTTAACTGAGCATGGTTAATTCCTCTGTTTTCGGGGCGGGGTGTTTGTGTTCATCTTAGTTCACTTCTCTTCATACACAACCACAACGCATCACGGTACCAACCACCACAGAAACAATAAACGAACACATCTCTCCACATAGGGTTGGTGACAAGGACGGCATCCCGCCGTAAAACTTGTCCAAATTCATAACAAGTACCAAGCCCAATAAATCTTTATTAAAGTCTCAAATTATTATTATTATTATTATTATTATTATTATTATTATTATTATTATTATTATTATTATCCGAAGGTCAGGTTTACAAACAAAAGATGCTCTATAAAACTGGGCATCTAATTCATACAACCCCATTCTTTGTTTCACGTCACGATTTCGCGTTCGCTCTTATGTGTACGGTACGGCTTATAAAAATCCTCTCCAGCATCTTACACTCCCAGCTGAAGAATTCCTCAGAGACTACCAGGCAGGTTTTAGACCAAATCGTTCGAGAATAGATAAAATCTTCTCGATACTTCAGACCCTCGAGAAATGTTGAGACCATGACAAAGAGGGTCACAATATCCTAATAGACTTCCGTAAGGCACATGGCAGCATCAAGAGAGAGAAGATATGGAAGATCATGAATGAGTTTGGCACACATGACTAGAATCTACAAACAAGGCTCGTCTAGCAGAACAAAGAAAGGCTTATAATTTGTCGCACATCTTTAAGAACAAAACAGGTGTTATCAGTCCAGACATATAGATGGAGGTTAGACTTGCTTTAGCGGACAAAGGTGGATTACGGCTAAACGGAGTTCACAAAATGCTCGATTATGCGGACTGTTCAAATGTTTTCTCGGATAAGGCCGAAGACGTAGTGCAGACTGATCCCTCGCTGATTGACGAGGATGTAAGGAAAGTTGAGCTGGATATAAACACCGAAAAGACCAAGTACCTCATTGTTAGTCGAGACTGACACGCTGGAATTGACAGGCTCGGTGACAGAACCTTTCAGAAAGTTAGACTTTAAATAGCAGGACACCACGCTGAATCAGCAAAATCGCTTCAAGGTAGACGAGGCCGCAACATTCATGTACAAGGAAAATAAAAAATAAAATTCAGAGAAGTCACCAGTGAAAAGTGCACGAAAATTGGCACTGCATTTAAACAAAACACTTTGGAAGGAATTATCCACTTTCATGGCCTGTGATACGAGCTACCTCAAAAAGTTTCATGTAACAGTATTCCTAGCTTTTCCTGTAGTGTCTGCCTTGTTTCTGAGCTTATTGGGTTGGAATCTAGTAGGCCTATTACATATTATTGGTTACTTATAAATGAATGACGTAGTCGTGTAAGAAGATACTGCCATGACACACTTAAGGTAACAAACATAGGTTAATTTCTCTGTAAAGAAATCACTTATTACTATTTGTTTTAAACTCTGTAAACCACATCTTCGATTCAAAAAAAAAAAAAAAAACATTAATATAGAATCTATTAACAGCGCATTACTTTATATAATACTGTATATTTTCAAATACTTAGGACCGAGCTCGATAGCTGCAGTCGCTTAAGTGCGGCCAGTATCCAGTATTCGGAAGATAGTAGGTTCGAACCCCACTGTCGGCAGCCCTGAAAATGGTTTTCCGTGGTTTCTCATTTTCACACCATGCAAATGCTGGGGCTGTACCTTAATAAGGCCACGGCCGCTTCCTTCCCACTCCTAGCCCTTCGCTGTCCCATCGTCGCTATAAGACCTATCTGTGTCGGTGCGACGTAAAGCAACTAGCAAAAAAAAAAAAAAAAATAATAGGGTTAATCTACTTGTTGTTTTTCTATTTCTGACGTACATGTGGAAAACCAGCCTTCTAGTTTTCAGTTGGCGGCATTTTTGCCTTGTGAGTTGGAGAGTGCTTGTGTGAAAATCAATAAAGGATGTACGCTTAAGTAATTAATTGTTTTCTAATAATGTTAACATAGATAAACCCATGAAAACTGCAATAATATATCCTATATACTGTAGATCATAGTGAATGTTGGATAATTTCCAAAAGGAAAATAATTCTTATCTGTGTGTCATGGGCGCCCATATGACAGTTTGTAGGGGGGGGGGTCTATACCTGGGGGTATGTAGTCTTTTTAAAATTTTGGAAGATGAATGGCGAATTGTATTCCACAGTAGAATAACACCCATGATATCCTCTTCCTGCTGGTAGGGGCGGTACTACAACTTCTACGACTTTTAAATCATTTTATTGAAAGAAAAACACCTGACTACATTATATTTTTGCCTTTCCCTGAGAGCTAGAGGGGGGCCGCTGCCCCCTCTTTCCCCCAGGTATGGGCGCCCTTGCTGTATGTTGACAGCCAAGAATTTTTAGCGTGATCGTATGAATACGCCAAGTGTTAGCGGTGGCTTTCGAATTCATTAATTACTGCACAGGTAACGAGTAAGGATTTTACGAGAATTTTATCAGGTGTCTCTGTTGTAACGTTTTAACAATTTTCATACTCCCAGAGCTTTTATAAGTTGTTTTACGGTATATTTTCATCCTACCCTCAGCTTCTACATCTCAATAACCATGGTCGAAAACATGTGTTCCTACGGTAAATTTGTTATAGCACTGTTATGCCGCTTAATACCCGCGCGGGTAGTTGCGAATGTATCCGATATTTCAGTTAATCCATTATCAGGTAAAATTATGTTACTAATCTCATTGGCCTGTTTTCTTTACGCACATCATGATTCCTTGCAGGGAGATAACTCTGAAGGAAGTGCTGATGAGGCAGATGACAGCAAAGAGGAACAAGTAAAGGTTCATTGCTATTATATTGTTGCATGGATATATCACTGTTGCCAGCAGACGGTCGCAAAAGATATTCGCAGAGACCGGTTCTTCGGAGCACATGAAGGTAACGTGCAGTCTGATGAAGATTCAGGCGAGGAAGTTTGTGGTAGTTTACTTGACAAGTTTGCAGGCCGTCGACTATCCAGGATGGAAGAAATTGTGTATACAAATAATGTACTTTTAGGAGGATGTGTAATAAGTGATAATGGTGAAGGAGAATCAAACATTTCTTCCGAGAAAGAGAAAACAAATGCTTACTCGTGGAATAAGTGTAACATACGTAATCAAGAGACGGTTTTTCAGAACCTAATTACACATTGTTTCATGATAAAAAAACTGTGCAGTGTTTTGAAGCTTTCTTTGACGGGGAAATTATTGAACTACTGTTACAAGAAATAAGAAAGTACTCACTTTTCTAAAATTCCCCTGATTCTAACTTCTCCCGAGAGGAAATAAAAGTGTTCATTGCTATTATGTTGTTGCATGGATACATCACTGTTGCCAGTAGACGGTTGCGATTGATATTCGCAGAGACCGGTTCTTAGATATGTGTAAATTTATTCATTGTGCAGATAACACTCAGCCAGTTTCCAATGACAATGCGTGGAATTTACGCCCGCTAATGGATCTGCTGAAAAACTATTCATTTCTATGTTAGTACCTGAGCAAAATCTCGATTTTGACGAGTAGCGTGATAAAATACTTGGGCAAAAATGGCTATAAGCCGTGTATGAGGATAAAACCCATACACTTCGGTTACAAAATCTGGTGTTTGAATACATCTTCTGCATACCTTGTCAATGTTTATATTTATCAAGGAGGGGACCTGAAAGGAAACTCCGAGTGCGAGAAAGTCTACGGTTAATGTGCAGCTCCCATGATGCTGGTGTTAGATGAATTGCCAGAGGACATCACAGTTAGTACTGCCGCTCTCCACCTTTACTTTGACAACCTCGTCACAGGCATAATACTTCTTCAAGAGCTCAAGCACTGAGTTTTGTGCAGTGAAATCTTGGCGCTGTTCGAAAAGAGTGGAGATGGCATCCTTCCATGAGTTGTGGCGGTAAATGCAACACGTCTACAGCATTTTGAACCGGGAACGAAGAGAAAATTGCGACAGACAGTTAATGTTGCCACGTTTTACTCCTTGTATGGAAAGGAGGCAGACCTTGTTTTTTTAGTTTTGACCCTAGCCAGATATTAAAAAATGTTACATCACAACACTTGAGCAGGAATTTAAAAGTAAATGGTAACGTGGTAACTGCAGAACATACGAAAAAGCTGTATTATCTGCAAAAACGATTGGTAGTGAAACACCTGTGTGGAAATTAACTAAGAAAGTAGTACTCCCTACAAATCTGGAAAAGATGAATGTTGCATGGCCTAAGGTAGTATTCTCGACAGACTATTGCTGATCTAAGAAGTTTGAAGAAAGTAAGCCCAGAAGAAATCGGTGACAGGAACTCTTTCAATGAAACAATAAATGTTCTTGAAATGTTTCAACCATATGCATGGTATGCATGATTATTTGCACCACAACAAAATTGGATCATAAGCGACATTCAGAACACGTGGTTTCTCCGTAAATATCATAATTAGCTATACATCAGCGAATTTTCACAAGCACTTGTCACATGATCCATGCTGAACATAAGAAGACATTCAAAACTTATGTCTAAGAGAGGTGACCCAAGCGGGAGAACTGAAAACTAAATTCGGTGACCCCACTTCTCATTGCTAATTTCCCAGCCTTGTATAATAGCGTAAGCAACGGTTCGGACGTACAGGGCTGCGGATCGCATACAACAGTGGGAAGATCTGAACTTCTGAATAAACGACTAAACCTGGATTCTGTTCACTTAGTTTAATGAACACATTCACAATGCACTGCCTATGGTCACTTCTGAGCAGTTTTCCTCTATTGTGCTTCACTACATGCGATGGGCCTACCTCTTGCTCCATTTCTCTCACTATGAATACTGACACCGACTGCTGCTGCAAGATGCAACACCGTATCACATTCCTCACTACGAGAAGACTTCCTGTATTACATCAGGCTTTGTGCCTTCATTTCTCGTTATTTAATCACTATTTTATAAAGGAATCCTATATATACCGGGATACATGACAATCATATTTTAATATGATTACGTACTCTTCCAAACTCTCTAAATGTAATAAACTAAAATAAAATAAAATTAATGCAACGTACAGTACTACTTTTCTTCGAGTTCGCATACAGTCGAGTGAGTGCGCCTGTTGCTTCTCCAATTAACTACGTCTATGTCCACGTGCAAAGCCAAGGTGTTCCGCCTATGTGTTTACATCAGGATTAAACTCTCGTGAAAAGTGGTATAATGGAGAAGCCACTAAAACAAGAAGAACTAGCAGGTTTCTTGGTCGGTACAATCCTGCTTGTAACTCGTACGTACTCTTCAACATTCACTAGTTTCACCAGCCTCACTTTCCTTGTTCACAACACTGGAACTTTAAATCCGTTTCGTCCACTTCGTAGAACCACATTTACGTATGCCCTTGGAGATTAACTTCCTGTCTCGTCATCACCTTGCATCCGCGAAAGTATAATAAGTACAAGAGCGGGCCAGATATATGGCCAGGAGTCACTAGCGGATGAAATTTCTCCTTGCATAAGGGATGTTTGCGAATTTTGCAGTTACTGCCCACTTGCATCAAACGCTGGCTGCCATATTCTGATACAATATGCACACGAACAGAAAGCAAACATATTCCGAGCAATAGTAAGTTTCTGTCCTTCACACTCCCACTTGGGCCAGCTCACCTGACTGGTGCATTCTCTGCTCATCTCCTCCTATCGTATCCACATTCTAACCGTATCAGAGCATTTAGAGTCATTCTTTGTGGAGATTTTAATGGCCATTACTGTGTTGGTGTCGTTTCATTTATTTTCTGCTCTGTACATGCAATAGGGTCATTATCACAGGTAACTTATTTTTCTCCTCTTTGTTGGAAGGAAAACATGAAAATTTCAAACTTTTACATCTTTATAACCTGTCCTCAGTGTAATCTGCCTGGGAATGAGCCTTCCTCTGGAACAACCGAAGGTTCAGTGAGGTCTCGAGCACCATACTCAGTAGCCAAGGGTTAGTAAATTAATATTAGTGTGGTCTTATAAACCAGATCCTTTGATGAGGCGAGCTTCGTCTGTCGTGTCTAAGAAACTCTTTTTGACAAGTAGCGTTGTGTGTGGTGTGAGCTTCAGGCATTTTGGTAACAGCACTAATGCGCAATCTTTGGTCCAAGGCAATTTATCATTCATGATTAAATTCATTATAAAATGGCACGGGAGGGGGTGATTGTGCTGGTGACTTGGTCTTAATGCCAGACTGCGCTGAAAGTCTGCAATGTGGAGCTTGAAATGTGGTGCAACGAATGTGACACGAGAATTAGCATTTCCGAGGTTAAAGTTATGTTAGTGAGAAAGAAACCTAGGAGGAATGAATCTCTGTTAGAGAACACGAAACTGGAACTTGTGAATCATTTCAAGTACTTAGGATGTTTATTTTCCTAGGATGGTAATTGTAACATCTGTTCAGGTTGTAACAGGACTAACGGAGTAAGCACACAGTGGAGATCAATGGTATTAATTAAGAAGGAGATGAGTTCTCGTGTCAGTTTCTGGACCGGTTTTGTTTGTATGCGAATGAAACCTTTGTGCATAGAGGATATTTTGTTCATAAGTTAGAATTAACGAACATGAGAGTAACGAGAATGATTGCTGGCAAAACAGATGGGAAAATGCGAAGAGAGTACTCCGAATGAGGAGAAAAAGGCTGAGTCAGCAATGAACTTGTTTTTTTTTTTTTTTTTTTTTTTTTTTGCTAGGGGCTTTACGTCGCACCGACACAGATAGGTCTTATGGCGACGATGGGATAGGAAAGGCCTAGGAGTTGGAAGGAAGCGGCCGTGGCCTTAATGAACTTGTTAGATGAAGCAGTACACATAAGGTGGTTTCGGTTATGGTGACATGTGAGACGAAAGGAGAAGTATAGGTTACCTAGGAGAATAATGAGCTGGGCCGTTTACATCGACTTGAATATAATATCCATATATTTGTTATGCACCTACAACGTGTGTTCTTTTATATGATATGATTCTGTCTTAATATCACTAGGAATGATTGTTGATTGTTTTATTAATACTAGGAGAGATTGGCCTAAAATGACATACCGTAAATATAAATTTAGATATAAAGTTTGCATTAATGGATGAAGGAACTAAAACACATTTATTGTGATATTTGATGTATTATTTGTCATTCTGTATACTTTGAAAGAGTATTTCTCACATGTTAGTTATTCAAAAAACAAAAATCCAAAAAGCTCACTATGTCATTTTAGGCATGGTCTCTGGCTAAAATGACATAGGCCTGCTTTTAAAATACTGAACACACCGAGCTCGATAGCTGCAGTCCCTTAAGTGCGGCCATTATCCAGTATTCGGGAGATAGTAGGTTCGAACCCCACTGTCGGCAGCCCTGAAAATGGTTTTCCGTGGTTTCCTGGGGCTGTATCTTAATAATTAAGGCCACGGCCGCTTCCTTCCCACTCCTAGCCTTTCCTATCCCATCGTCGCCATAAGACCTATCTGTGTCGGTGCGACGTAAAGCAACTAGCAAAAAAAAAAAAAAAAAAAAAAAAAAAACTACTGAACACGTAGTTCTCCCAAACTGATCCATCCCCTGCTACTTCGAGAAAAACGAGTTATATTTGATTTTGAAACATTTATCTCGACTTTCCCCAAGTGGAGATTGCCCCTGAGGACAAACTATACAAAAAGACAAGATGAATATTGAAAGTAATTGTGATTTGGTTAGCACATTTAACATACTTTATGTTGCTGCATTAAAACGATTGGGACATGTTATTCTTCAGAACTTGGTTGGAATAATTCAACGCGCTCACTGCAATCTTTTCTTTTAGTAATACTTGACTGAGGCTGAATGATTTGCAGAACTGGACCTGAACGAAAAATAGAGAGATGTTTTCTCTAGCGCCAACCATTAATCCTATGACTTCCATATCATCCAGCTGGTATTCTTTTTGATAGAATGGGATGGTTGGTTCATACAAAGGTCGAGTCATAAGTCATGGCAACAATTTTTTTTTTATCGCGAACAGGAGACAACATGGAAAATCTAAGATATGCATTTGGAAACGTACGGCGATGTACTTGCGTATGATGCCACTAGATGGTGAATGTAAACAACAGTATGGGTCTAAGCATGCCCCCAATTTCAGTGAGTGAGTGAGAGCGTCACGAAATAGAAATCAACAAGCAGGAGCAATGATCGTATATTAAAATAGCACACTGTCAATGCAGTTCATTACAATTCCTTTTTGTTGTACCAATTGCGCCGTGCAGTGCAAATCAAACGTCCAGATCTTTTTTTTTTGACAACACCATAATCCTACACGATAACGCGACAGATCACACAGCAGCCATCGTTCAGCGTCGCTTACAACGGTGGGGTTGGGAGGTTCTTCCACACCCGCCTTATTCGCCTGATCTCAGCCCATGTGACTATGATCTAATCCCCAAAGTCAAGAAGCCATTACGTGGACAACTGTTTGCTAACGAAGAGGACATCGTAACAGAATTTCGGAGAGAGGTGTCACACGTTAGCGATACACATGCAGCGAATGAGCGAATGGTATTCAGCGCCTGCCCCATCGCTGGCAACGCACAGTGGAAACCTTGGGTGATTATGTCGAAGGTCTGTAACCTGTGGATACCTGTCCTTTGTACGTAGTCTTGTGTATTTGCTGTCTGTACCATAATAAAACAATGTTTACCAATGGCCTGTGTTCTGTCTCTTTCCTACGAGAATCCCATGAAGTCAGAATTTGTCTTCAGACACTATGCATGTCCTCTATTTCCAAATGTATTTCTTAGATATTCCGTGTTGTCTCCTGTTCACAAGAAAAAGAATAGTTGCTATGACTTATGACTCGACCCTCGTTATATTGTTTTCCTTTCAAAATCAAAATCTCTTTATTTGCAAATGAGGTGTCTACCTCGGTGGCAAATGGTACACTAAAATACATTATTGTCAAGCACTAAATATTAAATTAACAAGAGAAGAAAATGTTCCTATAATACAATATTATACAATTTACGCTAACAATTTTTTCTATTAAACAGCTCATCCTTAATAAATTTATATTATTTACAAAATTCTACTTATAATATCTCCTGTACTACCTACAAATATAGTCAACTGATATACAGTGTGTGGAATTACTTCAAATGACACTGTACAACTGGTATAAGATTAAAATTTACATTGCATTTATTTACTTTTTTTCCTTTACCCATTCTGGAACCTAAGTAGCATAACGACCTGCTGCGTCTTAACCAGAGCCCCTTTTGCCACCACTTTTCAGAGTTCCTGAAGGGCCTTCACAGCTACCGTAGCGGTCCCAGGACCCTCGAAGTCCCCACTGTACTTCACCCCTACAGGCAGTCCCCTACTTTGGCTGTCCAAACTTCTTAGACCAGGGGATGGAATTCATTTATTTACACGCATTTTTATTTACATTAACCTGCACTGGTCGAATGCCGTCTAACATTTCATTTATTTTCTCTGTTGCTGTTTATTCTCTTCTTGAATATCAGTACAGATTTTGGAAAACGATCAAACACTACCCCTGGTAAACTGTTCCACACCTTCACACCCTTCCCAATGAATGTAAATTTACCCCAATCGCTTCTGCAAAAATTCCTTCTAATTTTATATTTGTGGTCAGTCCTGCCGATATAATTATTTTCCAACTGAAGCCTCTCACGGATATCTCCCCATGCTGCTTCTACTGTATAGGCTCTATATAATCCTGTAAGTCTAGTTTTCTCCCTTCTCTTACTTAAAGTTTCCCACCCTAGTTCCTTTAACATTTCTGATACACTACTATTTCTCCTGAAATCCCCTGTTACAAATCTTGATGCTTTCCTCTGCACACTATCTATTTCTTTTATTAGGTATTCTTGGTGAGGATCCCAAACACTGTTTGCATATTCCAATAATGGACGAACCATACTTAGGTAACTTTTTTCTTTTAATTCTTTGTTGGATCCTTTAAGTAGCCTCATTATGACATGTAACGATCTATATGCTTTCCCAACAATGTCATCCACATGACCCTTCCAGTGCAAATTACTTTCAAATCTCACACTAAGTATTTGCACTTGCCTTCTTTTGGGATAACTACCCCATCCAAAGTATATTCAAATTCTGTTTTAAAACTCCTGTTTGTAAATGTTGTAACAGTTGATTTGCCTCCATTAACCTTCATATTATTCTCTTCAACCCATTGTTGGATACTCTCAAGGTCCTTTTGTAATTCTGAACAGTCCTCAATGGTATTTATTTCTCCATAAACATCTGCATGTACCTCATGTACCTCATTCGGTTGTGTTTCAGATGTCTCAAATCTGATAGTCGGATCTATTATAAAGCCCTTTCGGTGGTCTTTGAAGGCTATCATGTCAATTCGATGGGTGCTGTCTGTAATAGAGATATGGTGAACCACCTCGAAGACTGAGTCCCATAACGCTTGAGCAATGACAGATCGTATTTTATGGTGCCTAGTATTTCGTAAAAATAGGTTTTTCATTTTATTGTTATAATTATTATTTGAGTCATTTAAAAGTAATTGTTATTGTTAAAGAGCGTTCTAATTCAAGACTTGTTAACTGTAAAACATCTTACTTTACTGAGGGTAAGAGAAGCGGAGGCAGACGAAGGCAAAGACGGTTCGACTCAGTCGTTCATGATTTAATAATAAAGGATGTATAAGAACACAAAACCACAAAGCTAGTTGGGAATAGAGGCTTGTGGAGGCCCTTAGGAGTGCAGACTGAACAGCGAAAGGCGTTGTATTCTATCATGGAAATGTATGTGTCATTGGGATCTCACCTGGAGAACGAATCCGGGAACCAAAGAGGCGAAAGCTGAGACACTGACTGTTCATCCATGGAACTAGAATTGAAAGTACAAATTTTGGTATCCTCCAGGAAGCTCCTAACTGAAACATTTCCTAACATTCCTAACACTAAGTCCATGGAATCAAGGGCCGAATTTATTGACGTAATGAAACCTAGGCAATTAATGTCAGAAACTGTGGTATCACCTTATGTGAAAATTTCGTGCATACTTCGCTATTTAGAAGATAAAGGAACACCTGCTTCTTATTTTCTAGCTTCAAGGGACTATAATTTTCTTTAAAATTGCGTGCTGATGGTTATAACAGAGCGGATAACTCACCATTAAATGTCTTAATATCGGATAATATCTGAGAAGAAGGCTCCTCAAACCAGTTCCAAGCAGGATGTGCTGTTCATCCCACGCGTTCGTGTTTGGGTTACATTATGGTTAGCCCACCCACAGCCTACACGAATCTTCAGTAACTAATTGACGGACAAGGTGTCGTTAAAGCTCACAATGGCACATTGTGGACCACGCGCGAAGAATGCATTACACAACCTACATTCCAAGCCGCGGTGTGTGACTTCGCGTAAGCAAGTCTTTGCTGGTAACGCTTCCTTATAATATGAAATAAGATACAATAAATATTCAAAATCAAAACTTATGGTAATCAGCAAACAGAAAATCTCCAACGCTGTTGTCACCTTGGGCAGAAACATAACTAAAATTGTTTAGAATGCCTAAACAAGAATAGCATTACTTGGTGAATTCAAAAATAGACGCTATAGATATGATGTCCTGTTATTGGGACTGTCAACAATCAGCCTAGTAACTCCGTGGTTTCAACATTACTCTCGATCACTCAGAATATTTTTGTTTCCATCCAACCTCCCACCCCCCACGCCGATAGAGGCTTAACTTGGACTAAAACGGCATCCAGAGTGTCACTATTCATCTCATCGACCCAGAAAACTACGGATTCGGCACTAATATTGGTCTTCTTTGATTATTTTTACCTGTCACCCTCTCCCGGCTCCTAGGGGTGTCATGCTCCCACAGTATTTTTCCAGATAGAAAGTCATATGTGTACCAAGTTTGGTTGAAATTGCTCCATGCGATCCAGAGCTATGTTGGAACACACAAACACACACAGATATTAACATAAATGGATGATCAATCAATCAATCAATAGTCTCTATTTAGGGCAGTCGCCCAGGTAGCAGATTCCATATCAGATGTTCCCCTAGCCTTTTCATTACGATTTTTTTAAATCGGAAATTTATCTAATATTACACTTCACAAATGATTCCATTCCAATATTCCACTTCCTATAAATAAATATTTGCCCCATTTTGTCCTCTTGAATTCCAACTTTATTATTATTATTATTATTATCACCTTTCCTACCTTTGAAAGCTCCACTAACACTCAAGCTTATTCGTCTACTAATGTCATTCCACACCATTTCTCCACTGACAGCTCCGCTTAGTTGAGCGGCCCATCTCCTTATCCCAAGTCTTTCTTCCCAGCCCAAACTATGTAGTATTTTCGTAACACTACTATTTTGTCGGAAATCATCCAGAACAAATCGTGGTGCTTACCTTTGGTTCTTTTCCGTATCAGGTGTTGTGTGTTACCAGTGCTTCGTTAGAGTACTTTAGAGCTCTGTCAATGAAGTGACTATAGAACATTGAAATGTGAATGCATCGCAGAATATTCAAGATCCCATGGGTAGACCACGTCACTAATGAGGAGGCATTCTGTTCTGCCGGGAAATCATTTCGAAGTTTGAACAATCGCAAAACGCAGGAAAGCAGGCACGGTAGAATGGAAACGTCGACGAGGACGGAGAGGATTTTGCTGGACACAGAACTTCCGACAGTGGTTCGATGTCCCGCTGTATGGCTGGGCTTTGGTCATAGAGGTCTCGGGATCGGAAATTTTAACCATTAATTGGTTAATTCCGCTAGCACGGGGGCTGGGTGTACGTGTCGTCATCATCATCATTCCATCCTCATCACATCAAAAGATCTGCATCTGGTGAACACTCCCGGCACTAAAAGCCATACGCCATTTCCATTTTTTAATTTAAAAAAAAATGTAGTGGTTCGATACCCACGATGCGGCAACCGCTGATGGGGGAAACACCAAATAGGAACTTTACTCCATAACAGTCACCAACTTTCTGAGAGGTGAAAAGAAGAATAAGAAGTGAACTGGAACATGAGGACAGTGTGTATCTAACAAAGATTGAGAGATTAACTTTCTGCTCTGCATACCGCGAAGAAAGGACTGACGAACTGGACAGGCAGCAAAAGCTAAACTGTAAGCCTAAACACATCCGGATCCTCGTCGTTAGAGATCTTCTCCGAAACCGCATTAATGCTTTTTTTTTTTTTTTTTTTTGCTACTTGTTGTACGTCGCACCGACACAGATAGGTCTTACGGCGACTATGGGACAGGAAAGGGCTAGGAGTGGGAAGGAAGCGGCCGTGGCCTTAATTCAGGTACAGCCCCAGCATTTGCCTGGTATGAAAATGGGAAACCACGGAAAACCATTTCCAGGGCTGCCGACAGTGGGGTTCGAACCTACTATCTCCCGAATACTGGATACTGGCCGCACTTAAGCGACTGCAGCTATCGAGCTCGGTACATTAATGCTTGAAACAATCACGTACCTTAAGCCTGCACCTAACATCAACACGACATCGCGTAATTCACGAGTCTCGAACTACAACCACGCGACGTCTTAAAATACGTTTCTACATCCTCTGTCTCAGTACACCCCCTCCTCTTTGTCTCGGAACATTCTTACAAATTGTGTTATTATACAATTAAACAACAGTTAAGCCACTATATCCTGGATGGATCACCACGAATAAATCCACCCAAATATCTTCAGTAACAATCAACAATACCACCTTTCAAGTTCTAGTGCAATTCTCACCATAAAATACCTTTGAAATACACATCGAAACCTTAGTTAAGTAACATTGGGCAAGGACGTCACCTGGAAAGCTGTCCACCCACGTCACAATATTCTAAAACAATTCAAAACAATATCTTCATAATTTACATCCGATGAAAATAAATCTCTGGTTCAAACTGCAATCTCGCACGATACGGGGAGCAGAGTTTCTGTCACGAACACATATACACATTTCTTACAATAATCTTCACTGACTCATTACTTCCTGACACACTTGCTAATTACTGTACTTTACCCTCAAAACTAATAATAATAAATGTTACTTTTTTTACAGTACGTCCCACTAACTACTTTTACCGTTTTCGGAGACGTCGAGGTGCCAGAATTTAGTCTCGCAGTAAATCTAACGACGCGAGGCTGACGTATTTGAGCACCTTCAAATACCACCGGACCGAGCCAGAATCGAACATGCCAAGTTGCGGTCAGAAGGCCAGCATCTCAACCGTCTGAGCCACTCAGCCTGGCACTCTCAATATTAATAAAAATTTACGGATGGGGTCCAGCGCCTGGGTTTTCATAGTAACGTTTATTTTAGGTGAGGGGGAAAGACACGTTAGAAAGTCAGTTCAATATTATTTATTTGCAAGTGGCCGTTGATAAATTTTATTTTTATTTTAGGTTGCGTGTAAATAGAAATAAAATATTAAAAATAATAATATAATGTTATTTGCTTTACGTCCCACTAACTACCTTTACGGTCTTCGGAGACGCCGAGGTGCCGGAATTTAGTCCCGCAGGATTTCTTTTACGTGCCAGTAAATTTACCGACACGATGCTGTCGTATTTGAGCACCTTCAAATACCACCGGACTGAGCCAGGATCGAACCTGCCAAATTGGAGTTAGAAGGCCAGCGCCTTAACCGTCTGAGCCACTCAGCCCGGCAAAATATTAAAAAGCCGAGTTCCCATTCAGATTCACTAAACGTCAGACTACAGCTAGGGGTGGGCTTCTGTTCCTTCCATGCATTGCACTCTCCGTCTGCTAATGAGTGATATCCGCCCTCAGACTGTGTGCACATTAGCATTACAATTAACATATCAGTGTGTAAGCCGGATGTTGACAGAGCCACGTGCTGCTTGCTTCTCTGGCCACCAAGGAGGCCACATTCATGCTCCTATCAGGTCGCGAGGCCTCACACCATATATCATGGTTAAGCGACAACAATCGTTTACCATAGTTCTTTAATTCATTCATCCCGAAATTGATGATACACCTGGCTACTTTGGAAGTAACGGATAAGGTAAAACTACGCGATTCGGTTTCAGATATGTACTCGTATGATATTGGAGAAGTGTCATCCGATTTTTAAACAAATAGTTATTATCATTTTCCTATGAGTACAAATGCTGAAAATGTGAAAACTATCGCAACTTTGGTTTAGTAACTCAAGCTTGCAGAATATTAATATGAACAGTCGTTCAAAAATGAGCGCATAGTTATTATATACGTTCATCGCAGATACAATTTTCTCAGAAACAATTGAAACTACGTAGGTCGACTCATAAGTTATGGCAACTTCTTTCTTTCTCGCGAACAGGAGACAACGTGGAAAATTTAAGATATGCATTTGGAAACGTACGGTATGTACTTGCGTGTGATGGCACTAGATGGTGTATGTACACAACAGTGCGGGTCTAGGCACGCCCCCAAGTTCAGTGTGTGAGTGAGAGCGTCAAAAATTGAAGTCAACAAGCAGGAGCAACGATCGTACATTAAAATAGCAGTTCTCCGCAGTTATTCGCCTGATCTGAGCCCATGTGACTACGATCTAATCACCAAAGTCAATAAGCCATTAGTGGACAACGGTTTGCTAACAAAGAGGACATCGTAACAGCATTTCGGAGAGAGGTGTCGCACGTTAGCGATACACATGCAGCGAATGGTATTCAGTGCCTGCCTCACCGCTGGCAACGCACAGTAGAAACCTTGGGTGATTATTTCGAAGGTCTGTAACCTGTGGAGACCTGTCCTTTGTACGTAGTCTTGTGTATTTGCTGTTTATACCATAATAAAACAATGTTTACCAATGACCTGCGTTATGTCACTTTCCTACGAGAATCTCCTAAGTCGGAATTCGTCTTCAGGCACTGTGCATCAGTACATGCCCTATATTTTCAAATGGATATCTTAGATTTTCCATGTTGTCTCCTGTTCGCGAAAAAAAATAGTTGCGGTGACTTATGACTCGACCCTCGTACATAAAATTTATTTTGTGGGTATCCACACGGTTTGTAACTACATGGGAAATGAAATATATTTTGTTAATAATTAAAATTTTGTCCGCCTCTGTGGTGTAGTGGTTAGTGTGATTACCTGCCACCCCCGAAGGACCGGGTACGATTCCCGGCTCTGCCACGAAATTTGAAAAGTGGTATGAGGACTGGAACGGGGTCCACTCAGCCTCGGTAGGTCAACTGAGTAGAGGTGGGTTCGATTCCCACCTCAGCCATCCTGGAAGTGGTTTTCCGTGGTTTCCCACTTCTCCTTCAGGTAAATGCCGGGATGGTACCTAACTTAAGGCCACGGTCGCTTCCTTCCCTCTTCCTTGCCTGTCCCTTCCAATCTTCCCATCCCTCCACAAAGCCCCTGTTCAGACAAGCAGGTGAGGCCGCCTGAGCGAGTTACTGGTCATTCTCCCCAGTTGTATCCCCCGACCCAAAGTCTGAAGCTCCAGGACACTGCTCGTAAGGCGGTAGAGGTGGGATCCCTCGCTGAGTCAGAGGGAAAACCGACCCTGGAGGGTAAACAGATTAAGGATAAGAAGAAGAAGAATAACAATTTTTATAAGAAATATAAAATGCTAGGAACGTGCAATATCATGCACTCGTCCCTTCTTTGAGCGACTTTACATGTTACAATAAAAATAAAAGTTGAAGATAAGGTGGGAGACGGTCAGTTTTACTTCCGAAAAAATGTACGAGCATATTAAGCACTATTCACTTCACATCCGATCTTGAACGATTAAATTAAAAATTGCAAGCTCACATATGTCACATTTGTAGATATAGAAAAGACGTTTCATTACATTGATTGAACCAAGCTATTTCAGACTCTGAAGGTGATCGGAATCAAACGCTGAGAAAGATAAGCCTGCAGTGATGAGAATCGGAAGCTATGAGAAAAGCAGCTATAAGAAAGGGGTGGACTATAACCGCAGTTTAACCTACCTGGCCTTTTAATGTTTAAATAGAACAGAATAAGAAAGGAATGTGGAAAAGTAACCCCAGTTCAAAGGGAATAGATTCAATTCCCATATTTCCTGATGTTTTTAGCTGCTGCAAGAGATATGAACAAATAAATCGGTGAAATAGACACATTCTTTGAGAAAGAGTAAATATGAAAATAAATACAGCTGAAACAAAAGTAATACTGTAGAATCCAGACGAATGATGAGAGATGATGCAGGAGATAGTGAATTAGGAAGTACGGTCATAAAAGGAGTGGAAGAATATTTTCACTCTGGTAGCAGAAAAACAGACTAACGATAGCAGAAGCAAGAAGGGCCTTTGTACAGAAACTTTGTTCGTTTAAAAGATAGGTATCCATATTAGAAATATGGTTTGAATACTTTTCTGTGGAGCGTGACATTGTATGAAAGTATGAATAGTGTGGACAGGAAGATAAGAGCTTTTGAAATTTTGTGTCAGAGAAGAATATTAAGTAGTGAAGTTGGTACTGTCAGCCTTCTCTTACACCTGACCCACAGTGACATAAGACTTTATTACAAACCACCTAGAGTAATTGAATAGCTACAGTAGCAGTATTATAATAGTGATTCTGTTAATAATAATAATAATATGTCTATATTTTTACTTTATGGAACATCGTAGCCTACATACTCTTATTGACTCTAACAACCATACAAACTGTTTACACATTTAAGAGGATATCTTGACAATGCCGCTAAAATGATGCTACTGCTGTGCTATTTCGTATACTAACATGGAGAGAATTCCATAGCCTTACACCGGACAACTAGAACGAGCGACTGTGTACTGACGAGTAATTAAAGAGTACCATAAGTAAGTCGATCTAGGTTATGCCCATCTAAGGGGAGAGAAAGCTACAATCCGAGTATAGGTATTTTGGTGCAGCTTCGTTCAGCAGTCGAAATATTAGTGACATGATGTATTGAACCCATAATTCTACGGTGAGAAAAATATTTTTTTTTCTCCAATATTTATTTGGCATTAAGAAAGTACTTTTATGTTTGAAGGCAGCCATGTTGCGCTCCTACGAGCCCCGATGTCGCGTGGGAAGGTTCCCCCTCACGGCAAGCTCGTGAATTGCCGGGACACCTCGGTGGGACTCGAGTGCCCGACAATTCTTTAAATTCATGGAATTCTGCACAACGAGGGATTTTGATAATATAGTAAATGAAGAAACAAATAAGCAAAATTATTCGTACACCCTCCGTGAAGTTAGTGACACCAGGGAAAAACTTAAATGCAGTTAAGCCCAAGTACATGTTAGCGTGAGACCAGCGAACCAGCTACACGTGCCAAGGTCATGGAAGGAAGAAAACGCGCGAAACGCACGGGCAGAAACAATTTATTTCCCCTGTTGTGAGTGTAGAAAAATTATAAAACTAACACCTAACATAAGTGCAAGTCTGTCCGGAGTTCTGGGACAAGTCTTATCAAAATCGGTCTATTAGACGCAAATTTGGCAGATTACACAACCAAGCCTCATAGAGGGGATAGCGTCCCTTCTGAAATTATAAAAGAAACCCCCCCACCGTAGATTTTTCAGTGTCGATCTGGAACTTGAAGTCGCGGGAGCTTGCGCCCGTCGCCATTGGAAATTCGAGCCAGATTGACCGGCAATAATTAAATACATGTCCGTGGCTAAGGTCCATATACTTAGTTAAGAAGAAAAAGTGATTGGGAAAGTTTGAACGTTTGCCGACGAACTAGGAAGGTGTAGGCTGGTTGAAATATACGCAGTAGGTTATTTATATCATCTCAGGTACATTTGAAAGTGAAGCAGAGTCTTGGAGGAAGCTAGCCAAAGTAGTTTTGCTCCCTTATCGGCCGAACACCTGTTTATTGAGGTAACGGAGAGAGAAGCCATTCTGGGAACGCATCAGACAGTTGTAGTCGACTGCAGGACGAGGGAAGTTCGTGGTGCAAGTTACAGAGAAAGTGCCTGATTTATGTGGTAATTTTAATATCGTGTGTGTGAAGGGTAGTGTTTTGTATGAGTGAGATTTTGGAAATGAAAATGTTATCTGTGAAAATGAGCGGCTAAGCCTGAGATCAGCTGGCGACGATGTAATCAGAATGCTGAGAATGTCACCATTGTGCAGGTCTGTCTATTTTATATTATGTTGTAATTAGTTAGTCATTGTCTGTCCCAACCAACTTTTCCAGATGATTGTCGGGTTGATATGCGTAATTATCAGGCGAAAGGTGTGGTAATTTTTGGTCAGCGTGTGAAATTTCCTGTGTGTAAAGTTCATGTCAAGAACGGTAAAATGCGACGCTTTAAAATTTGTGTTGAATGTTCGATGAGATATCATCTCAAGCGGGGATTTTTGGAACGTTATAAGTGTAAATTTGTCGTGGCGAATATCTTAATCTCAGATGCCAGTTGAATTCAGAAATGTTGGTCGATAATAATAATAATAATAATAATAATAATAATAATAATAATAATAATAATAATAATAATAATAATAATAATAATAATGTCTACCGCGGGATAAGGAAATCTTTCTATGTTAAAATGCATTTAACCAGTATATTTTTGCAAGGATCGCAGGCATATTTAGATGATTTCGGTGAAATTTGTTAGAGTCACAGTCATTAATGGGAAGGAAATTTTGAGACATTGTGTATATCAATGATACGAAAAGTCGCTGGGTGCTCTTGGACTCTCGAGGTTCGAAAGTCGCAATAATCGTAAAGTAAGAGATGTGTGTAATAATGGTTGTCGTTTTCACCAGGGGATCGATGTATGAAAAAGGGTCTTGAAGGAAAAGGAATTGAGAGCGACGAATTTATAGGTATGTGGAGACGAGATAGATGGAAGTGATACCGCTGGAATAAAGCGAGGAGAAGGAATTTGAGACAAGCTGTATTTTTGTAGAGGAAGTATTTAGGAACAGGCTGTGTGAAACAGGCTGTATTATTTTCCGCAATCAATCCGAATTCGAGACGACTATGGTGTGAAGCATAGAGAATTTATAGAAGGATTCCAAGTGAAAACGACTCTAGTAAAATGTTAAAGTCTTGGTAGTCAATATCCAGTGATTTTTGGTACATAAAGCCCGTATGGATAATGAGATAATGAGCGATCTCGAGGATCAAAGAGCACTTTGGACCCATGGTTGGGTTGTATTGAATTGGTTCACTGGATAGGTCATTGATAAATATAGTTGGATTTGATGATAGGCGATTTGAGAATTTCGAATGCGGTAGTGATGATTATTATTTTTGAAGGTATCCACTAAATGGTAAATAATGTGTTGGGAATTTTTATTTGCTTCCCTAACACTTCTGTGCACAGGCTGAGAGTGTGTTCGAGGTGGAGAATCGTTCGTCACGTATATTTATTTTTGAGTTCATGTATTGTAATGGTTGAGACCTACTGTGTTTTTCGACTTGTATTCATTTGATAGTAAGAGACGTAGTTCCGTCGTGCGTATTTTGTCTGACCAGATTTAGTGTTAAATGTCGGAGGTGTTTGAAATTGCTGTTCGCCTGATATGTTAAGGGAGACGTATTACGACCCACTTTGACGCCCGACGATAGGATTAGGACGTCAGATGTTATTCTTGGAGTCACTGATGATGAGACGTCCTAGGTCACGCCCGACAATAGAATTCGGAAGGCATCATGTACATAATGATTAGGTTTAGGGTGTACAGATTTCAAGTGAGCCCGACGATAGGTCTGGGATGGTAGCTGTACATACTCAAGTCTCAGTTTAGATGTTTCTTTTGTTTTGTTTGTTGAAGTGGCCTGGAGGAAGGTAGCAGTTACAGTACGATATGATTTATTGTAGAGGGTCAATGCGAAGCTCTCCTTGAGATAACGGGACTGCTGCTGACAAGTGAGGGCTGTCCAAGTGTGGGACATCTACCCGATCTAGATTAAATATTTTTACTGTGATTCTTCGTGCGTGTTAAGCTGTATGACTTCGAGATGTTAATTTATTTTTACGGACTTTATTGTTTCTCGTTTTAACGTCCGTTTTTCGTTTGAAAGTGTGCATATTGACACTCAGTGTATTAATGTGAGACTTGAGTTGCGAATGCGGTTTCGATTCGTCAGCCAGTATTTTATTTTATTTTCAATCTTGTCGTATTTTCATTTTTATTCATAGTTAGAGTAAGTAAGTAATCACTTTACCAGTAGTGTGTTGGGACAGACAGTAAATAGAGAGATCTGTACTGGTAGCATTGTTTTTCAAGGGAAAGAATTCCTTAAAGTTGTAGTAAATTTTAGCGTGGACTGGTAATTTTATTAAGCATAACAAACCCATTTCTAACCTGAAAATCGGTTCGATAATAATACTTTTCAAGTGACTTTCCACTTTTTATTTAACTTCAGTGTTTGGCATTTCTTCTAAATGCATGATTAGTAATTGTTTCCTGCATTTCGCAGTTTTGTTCCTTTAGAACGACATAACGTAAGATCCTCTCGGATCATGTTGTTGTTGGTTCCTTCCGAACAGCTGTTTGGGGTGATGCACATTTAGCATCGGGATTATCTTATCACTTAAGGGTGTCATGAATGACAAATACATGGTGAAATTTTATTTCAATTGTGAATGATGCTGTTAACTTGTAGTGAACACCATGCTTTCCCATAATATTTCGCAACCTATCCAAAGCAACTGATAGTCAGTTTGGTTCGATTAAGGGTCCATTCGGCGGGTGTGCCGTATCCGTGAAGGGTATTTGACTGGTGGATAACCTTAATTGAGAGAAAATCAGGCGTTCTACTTGTTGAAAGTCAGATTTTCCACGGATCGTGTGGATTAACTCTCAGTTCTCGTTTGGAATAATAGGTGCCCGGTTTTCAGGTCTTCCCTTTTTCAGTTTTTCAGTTTCGCTGTCCACTAACATATTAGCTTCTCCGAAGCAACTCTTCGACATTGGAAGAAACGAAGTGACGTTATGTAATGTGACTGTGTTTGGAACATTCAAAAATCAATAATTTATAATTTTTTTATTTTTTTTGGCAAGAATGCATATTAAATTAATGATGTTATCGTGCTCTTTCAATTTAATAAAAGTTAGTAAGCACATTTTTGCTCCTCATTTCAAGTAGTTAGGCTCTCTTCTGAACCCCATCGTTTGGTTAAGATCGTGACCGAATTTATCCCCGCAACGACCCAAGATTTAAGAGTTCTAGATTGTTCTACTGTAGCAGCCGTGGCCAACCAACGATGGAATGGTAAGTTCAAGGGTTCAGTAAAATATTTTTAGTTTTTCAGTTTTCATCCAGGGGAGATTCTCATAATAAGACGTGACGAATATCTAAATCTCAAATAAAATATAAGTCTTATGCACGCGTTCATTGCATTTTGAAGTTTCATCCTTTGTTTCTACATTTGAATCGGTTAATACAACATAATGGTAAATAGTTATCGAATAAATGAGTGTCTGAATAAGTGTTATTTTCATACTGTGTCAAAAATGTATTATTGAATTATTATTGGCTGAAAGATGCATATACCTTTTAGCAAATATTCGTTATGTCATCGTATACTAACACAACTAACTAATATAATACACTGACTGACAGAGCAAATGCAACACCAAGAAGGAGTGGTCAGAACTTTATGCCAATTGCAGGGTAGACTGACATCACTGAGGTATGCTCATGATGTGAAATGCGCCGCTGTGCTGCGCACGTAGCGAACGATAAATGGGACACGGCGTTGGTGAATGGCCCACATCGTACCGTGATTTCTCAGACGACAGTCATTGTAGAACGTGTTGTCGTGTGCCACAGGACACGTGTATAGCTAAGAATGCCAGGCCGCCGTCAACGGAGGCATTTCCAGCAGACAGACGACTATACGAGGGGTATGGTGATCGGGCTAAGATGGACAGGTTGGTCGCTTCGTCAAATCGCAGCCGATACCCATAGGGATGTGTCCACGGTGCAGCGCCTGTGGCGAAGATGGTTGGCGCAGGGACATGTGGCACGTGCGAGGGATCCAGGCGCAACCCGAGTGACGTCAGCACGCGAGGATCGGCGCATCCGCCGCCAAGCGGTGGCAGCCCCGCACGCCACGTCAACCGCCATTCTTCAGCATGTGCAAGACACCCTGGCTGTTCCAATATCGACCAGAACAATTTCCCGTCGATTGGTTGAAGGAGGCCTGCACTCCCGGCGGCCGCTCAGAAGACTACCATTGACTCCACAGCATAGACGTGCACGCCTGGCATGGTGCCGCGCTAGAGCGACTTGGATGAGGGAATGGCGGAACGTCGTGTTCTCCGATGAGTCACGCTTCTGTTCTGTCAGTGATAGTCACCGCAGACGAGTGTGGCGTCGGCGTGGAGAAAGGTCAAATCCGGCAGTAACTGTGGAGCGCCCTACCGCTAGACAACGCGGCATCATAGTTTGGGGCGCTATTGCGTATGATTCCACGTCACCTCTAGTGCGTATTCAAGGCACGTTCAATGCCCACCGCTACGTGCAGCATGTGCTGCGGCCGGTGGCACTCCCGTACCTTCAGGGGCTGCCCAATGCTCTGTTTCAGCAGGATAATGCCCGCCCACACACTGCTCGCATCTCCCAACAGGCTCTACGAGGTGTACAGATGCTTCCGTGGCCAGCGTACTCTCCGGATCTCTCACCAATCGAAAACGTGTGGGATCTCATTGGACGCCGTTTGCAAACTCTGCCCCAGCCTCGTACGGACGACCAACTGTGGCAAATGGTTGACAGAGAATGGAGAACCATCCCTCAGGACACCATCCGCACTCTTATTGACTCTGTACCTCGACGTGTTTCTGCGTACATCGCCGCTCGCGGTGGTCCTACATCCTACTGAGTCGATGCCGTGCGCATTGTGTAACCTGAATATCAGTTTGAAATAAACATCAATTATTCGTCCGTGCCGTCTCTGTTTTTTCTCCAACTTTCATCCCTTTCGAACCACTCCTTCTTGGTGTTGCATTTGCTCTGTCAGTCAGTGTATGTCATTCATAGTGACACCTAGGTTTCTTGCAGACCTTTGGGAAGGTATAACCACAGAGTATCGGAGTAGTCACAAGCGTGATGATTAGGGCATTTAAAAGCCTAGGCTATTAAGATTTTCTGCATTTTCTTCGAGTTGATTAATAGGCCGCTTTCTTTCGCATAGGAGCCAATATAGTTTAAAGCCGAGGTCTGTTAGTAGATTGCATTGTCAATGTCAGCGACTTCACAGCGTGTGTGTATTCGGAGGTTATCTGCGGAAAGGTGATATTTGGAGTTATTGGGGCGAAGTGTCGTTAATACAGATTAATAATAAAGAAGGTACAAGAACAGGTCCTAGAGGGAAGCCAGATAATTCAGTCTTTCATTCTGTAGTCATCCTATTTGATGCACACACTACCGTCCAGTTTTGAGGTATGAGACCAAGAGCTAAATAGTAGAATGGGTCATACGAAGTTTTTGTAACTTAGCTAAACGTATCTCGATATTAACAATGTCAAATTTTCTACTTAAATCTATTTACAAGGGTAAGTATAGTCAGTTTTCGTCCGTCCATTGCCCGATTAATGTTATCCGTAATACTGATTTGTGCTGTTGCTGTACTGTGTTCCAAAATCGATTGCAAGGGGTAAAGCAAAGAATATTTTCCAAGTACTTAACATTTTGTTCATACATTACCTTTTAGAGAGCCTTAGAAAGAGCTGTGAGAATGCACTCATGTTGGTAATCAGATGTGTTGTTTCCTGGAGATTTTTGGAGGACTGGAACATTGAGTGCATATTTCCACTTAACTGCGACATTGCCGAAAGTAAATCATGTGCTCATTAAATGCGTAATAATAAGCAAGGTTAGTATAAAAACTGACGATGGCAGAAGTAATGAGAACATGAAATACAGACCAACACAAGCAATGACGACCTTTCTTAAGAAAAAATAATTTGCACATTTTCAACATTGATAGAGGAATTAGAAGGTTGTTTTTGAAGACTTCCGTCTGGAGCGTGGCATTGGATGGAAGTGAAACACGGGCGATAACTAGCTCAGAATGAAAGACAATAGAAGCTTTTGAAACATGGCATTGCACAAAAATGCTGAAGGTGAGATAGTAGATGGAGTCGCGAATGAAGACAGAGGAGAACGATTTGGTGAAATTTCACCAGAAGATGATATAGAATGATAGGACACATCTTAAGACACCCAGGAATTCTTCAGTTGGTTATTGAGGGAAATGTAGATGATAAGAATGGTAGGTGTAGGTGAACATGACAAACAGATTAGGGTAGATGTAGGATGTAGTAGTTGCGTAGAAATGAAAATGTTTAGCACAGGATAGGGTGGAATGGAGACTGCATAAAAACACTCTGTGGACAATAACATGCTGGTCATGAATTAAATAAGAATTTCATCGTCTCCTGTTGCATGATATTTAAGTGAAATAACTTTCCTCTTACTTCATGATCTATAACAGTTCTAAATTCAAATATAGGAAGTACTGGAGTTTTTTGCTTTAGTTAAGTATAGTCGATATTGTTTTGAACTTTTGTACTGCCTATGACTCAAGACTGAAACGTTCAGTGAACAAACATTTTTTTTTAAATTCACCATCAAGGTATATCTCATGATCAGCGTGCATCAGAAGTGGTTTGGCAATATCAAGTGACCAAAGTTGTTATCAATCAATCAATAAATACCGATCTGCATTTAGGGCAGTCGCCCAGGTGGCAGATTCCATATCTGTTGCTTTCCTAGCCTTTTCCTAAATGATTTCAAAGAAATTGGAAATTTATTGAACATCTCCCTTGGTAAGTTATTCCAATCCCTAACTCCCCTTCCTATAAATGAATATTTGCCACAGTTTGTCCTCTTGAATTCCAACTTTATCTTCATATTGTGATCTTTCCTACTTTTATAAACGCCATTCAAACTTATTCGTCTACTAATGTCATTCCACGCCATCTCTACCATATGTAACCAGTGTTAATATGTTTGTTTAAGTGCCAGGAGTAATCCGATTCCTTGTTACGAATTAATAGTTTAATTCGGTTTCAAACGATACTGCACTGTTCGCGTACGTCACCTAGTTGAGTCTGCCTATAGGTCCAGCGTAGTACGACTCGTTTTTTCATCACAGTTGGCAGACAAGAACAGGGAGGACGTGTTGCCCTCACATTGCACGTGAAGACGTTTTCGTTTAGATGCTAGATCATACCTGACTGTCTCCTAACGAGTGGATGGAGGCTATAAAGATGACTGCCAATATTTCTGCGTTGCACTGGGTGCCTGGCAGATCCCTGGACAACAATCTCTGCTGACAATGCCATGGGGAGAAAGAAACTCTTGGGCTTGTCCTGGGATTGTGCTGACGCAGAAAGCTCCTAAGGAACACGCGTCACCACCACATCAGATCCTTCATCACCGATGAACTGAGAAAGAAGGGATTTAATGTACATTAGGAGGTGCATGGACTGGTCATAAACAACAGTTTGCATAGAATTGACATCATAGCCTTGAAAGACAAGTGTTATCAGGGATTCATTTTAGACCCGACTGTCAGGTTTGAGCACTATAGTGGTCAGCAATGCCGGGCTGAGTGGCTCAGACGGTTAAGGCGCTGGCCTTCTGACCCCAACTTGGCAAGTTCGATCCTAGCTCAGTCCGGTGGTATTTGAAGGTGCTCAAATACGTCAGCCTCGTGTCGGTAGATTTACTGGCACGTAAAAGAACTCCTGTAGGACTAAATTCCGGCACTTCGGCGTCTCCGAAAATCGTAAAAGAGTAGTTAGTGGGACGTAAAACAAACAACATTATTATTGGTGGTCAGCAAGCGAATGCCAATCTAGAAAAGATGAAAAAATACGAACCCACTACCCCTTGCTACAGATCTATATACGACCTTCAGTAAATCGAAGTACTAATAAGGATAAAGGTCGGAACTCGTGACGCCGTATTCCGTCTCTTCGCCGCCAAGTAGAAGCCCCTCCAACTTCCCATGAAGCTCATCGCCGAAATCGTAAATCACGTCTTCCGAGGCTCTATCAAGAGCTTGAAACACCATCTCTATAGCAAATAAATTGCACATGATTTATTCTGTAACACCATATTTTCATTTTTTAGAGATTTATTTATTTATTTATTTATTTATTTATTTATTTATTTATCGTATGGCAAGTATAGAAAAGAAAAGAAAATTTACACCATATACAAGGACAAGAATGTAGGTAGCGTTCACATTTACAAATCAATGTCCAGTTGCTGTAACGATTCTAAGAAGGGGGTGTAGCACTGATGACATTTTGGGCTGGTCCATCGTACTTCCTCAGAGGGCACTCCTCAATAATGCACTGCACCGACTGGAAAGAGGCTCCGCAGTCATAGGCAGGGGATTCTCGAAGTCCCCACTTATGTAACATGGCATTACATCTAGCGTGGCCTGTTCTTAAACGGTTTAGTTTAGAGCACTGGTCTATCTTCAGGTGAAATCCTGGGAGTCCAGTTGTGGGGTCTTGGATGCCTTGGTGTTTCACACATGCAGACGCAATTTTTCCTGGATATTGAAGCCAGTTATGTCATGTCATATTGGGTTCCTTGATTTAAGACGAGAAGGGGGTAGGTCAGTAAGCACCTCATGGATTGGGAGATTCTGTGGATGATCAGGATGGTGTAACTTTTTCCACTCGCGTATAGTTGCTTCCTGTCGTCTCAGTTCCGGAGGTGGTATGTTACTGATAGTATGTAGCCACGGGATTGGGGTGGATTTTAGTGTGCCTGTTGTGGTTCTCATACATTCGTTCAAACGGACGTCTATCTTCCTAGTATGAGCGCTACGTTGCCACACCGGGGCACAATATTTAGCCACTGGATAAACCATGGTGAGGGCAGTAGTGCGTAGTGAGGATGCATCAGCTCCCATGACGCATCAGCTAGTTTCTACATGATGTTGTTTCTTAAGTTTCTGACTTGTATTTTCCAGGTGTTTTTGTATGTTAAAGAAATGTATAAGGTGATGCAAAGGAACTTGAGGTTGAAATTATGTTTAATTCTTTGTTGGCAGAACACAACGTTGAGCTTTTGGTGAGCTACTTGGTTACATAGATGGAATGAGCACAGTTCAGTCTTAGCCAGATTTGGGCAAAGTTTCCACTTCGTGTAGTATGCATTCAAGGTTTCCAAGTCATTGGAGAGAATGCTTTCCCCCTCTTCTAATGTGGCAGTTTGGACAGCGATGGCTAAGTCGTCAGCATTGCAGAATATTTTGCTGATGGTGTCAGGCATGTCACTGGTGTACAAGTTGAAAAGTAGTGGGGCTAATACAGACCCTTGAGTTAGTCCATTTTTACTGTAAATGACTTGCTTGTCTTTTGCCCTATGGTGACCTTGAAGTACCGATTTGTCAGCATATTCTTCAGAAGGGCTGTAAGTTTTTGGAAGCGTGTATGATTTTCGATTGAATGGATGCAAACCATAACGGTATAAGTGACATTTAAAAAAAATGAGTTAAGTGCAGGATGTAACTCCAGGAGGATGTATCTTTTCACCAGTGAAGAGATACAAGTGATAGCAGTAATATTCTGCGCTCTAGTGATGGCTGGTATAACTACAAATAGCATGCTTTATATCAGTGTTAAGATGCTTAAATGCCTTTTTCTCTGAATGACCAAAATGCTACTTATACCGTTATGGTTTTCGTCCATTCAGTTTTGAATAGTAGTCCGTCCAGCCATACTGTATCATATGCCGCTGTCAGGTCACCAAAAGCGACGGATGTCTTTAGCTTCTTCTGGAATCCTGCCTCAATATATGATGTTAATGCTAATACTTGTTCGCAGCAGCTTCGTTTGATTCTGAAACCCGCCTGGTATGTTGGTGTTATGTCATTTGTTATTTCCTGTATTCAGTTGATGCGTTAGAGATTTTCTTAATTAACAGAACTTTGTAGATGAGATGTTAAAGGTATTACCTTGTTGTAATGGTAGCCTGTAAATGCAGGAGGTTGTTCCGTAATAAATGGAATATATATATATTGTACCCATACTGGGTCATTTAGGGCAACTATTACATAATTTGGTTTCACAAACAGATGTATAGATGGAATAGTTGGATGAGAACCTCCAGAAGTCACTTACCAGGTTTGAAGTCTCGTCCTCCCTACTTTCATTTCGTCACCCGCTGAACTCATAAAGCATACGGGCAATGGAATTTTCGAAACAGAAAAAATAGGCACTACATAAAATGTAACGAAAGTAGGATTCTATAATGTGAGAGGAATACACTAATATTATTAAATGAGAAGAATCTTTGCTAAATATTATTTGCTAAACATTTTATTATACTGATAAATCACACGAGATGGTGCCATACTACAACACATGAACAAGAAGCAGTCAGGAATAATGCAAAAATTATATATATAGTGTGCTTTCGTGTCCCTGTAGTTTATCCATAGTTGTAGTTGGTCCTCGGCATACCTCAAATCATTCGGTTAGTTATCATGGTTGTAGAAAGTATTCATTCGCATAAGCACATTTCCCTTAAAACACAAGATTGCATCGCCGTATATCAAACACATGGCCCATTTGACCACAACAATTGTATATTTACACTGAACACATACGTGTATCCTGGGTTTACCTAACAAATTATATTCAAAGAAAAATCAGCCAACGCTGGAATCGAACCCATCACCATAGAACACTTTGGGAAATAATAAAACACATAAACACATTACATAAAAAGAATATCAAACATATATCACACAATACATCTCGAAGATGTATCTGGTTAAATTCTTCGCTCCAACATGGGTCGAACTCAGGTACTTCAGCTTCCAAGGTAAAAAATTTAAAACCCCAATCCCGAGCTAATTTAATGCATAAACATGGGAAGGAATCTAGCCTTCGCAAAATCAGAAAATTATCCGCATTACTGATAACGTATCATTAGAATGGAATTGAGACTGCTCTGGTGAATGAAAAGGATCTCGCCAGTAAACATTAACCTGCTGGAAACGGCAAGCATTCCTCCGACCCTAAGTCCGCCCGTAATAAAACTATAAATCATGACAACAGCTATGTGACCAGCTCCGTGGCTACAAACACATTGAAATCGTCTTTCTTTCTTTCTTTCTTTCTTTCTTTCTTTCTTTTATATATCATCTCGGCTTGCTCTCAAGTACGCATTCATTTGAGAGCCATTACTTCTTATTATTTGGCTATATATTCAGCCCAATTCAATATATCACAACAGCCACAATTATTATTATCTTTTATCATTCCAACAACACAACATGTTACAGCTTCACCCTTCCATATCATACCACCGCATCTCAAATCCGTTCTATTAATTTACAGAGAAGACTCCATTCTTACAGGTTATTTAATTCTTCTCGCATATCTATAAAATTCGCAAAATACCTCGTTTTGGGACATCTTCAATGATCAACTATTATCATTCGGGATTTATAATACCTGAATCACCTTGAAGCAAACATATAGTTTATATTCAAACTACTATAAAAATCTTTACTAAAATAATAAATTTTTCCCAGTTACACGCATATAGTGTTCCCTACATTTTAAATGATTAATTATACATTTTAATATTTACAAAGTAAAAATTGCTACTGGCATGCAAATCTCGTGGTTTAATATATTCAAATGGAAAGTACTTATCGAATGATGGGTATGGTTTGCCGTCATCCTGAGGTACATCTTAGGTTTTTACTCCTTCATGATGAGCGGTCTTCTCTTTGATAGTCCTTGGTTCCTCTCCATACTACCACGATCCATGTCTCGAACTTTGGTCTTCTTAGTTGAGTCTCTGGACACTCCCTATAGAAATGACTGCAGGCACTTAGGCGCGATTCTTGTAGGCTCCAGATCTCGGGTTCGACGATCACTCACGAACATACAGGCAAAATGGGAAATCAGTTATTAAACACTGTTTATGTACTTTCAAAGGGATCTACTGCTGATGCGATACATTGATAACTTTAAATTGATCAATGCAAATAGTGGCAAGTTTGTAGAAATCACTGTTCATTTCCCCATTATACACACAGTCTATCGCCATGAGTGTCCATGGAGTATGCAAACGCTAAATTTGTCAGGAACAATTCTTTAATTTTACTGAACGTCACTCACTCGTAAAATGCTTTGGATCGGTTATTAATAATTACTTAAAGTAATTAGCTGTCTCACTACTTCTAAACAATCTGACGCGTTTGCCCTTTCACTGATTATTGCACCACGAGCCGCAACTGACTGTCGTTGACATGTGAAATATTGAATGTTGAGATAAGGCTTCTATTCATAAATACTGTACTTTTTCTTATACTACACGGCTTATTTCGCGATATTTTACATCGCACTGATGTGTTTTTCTTCTATGACACAACACTTCAAAAACTGATATCCAAGTTCACTCCTAACGTGTTAGTACTGCAGCTACACAAATGACAATGAGATACTGTGTCTAGATCCTGGCTCTACGTATAGCCTCCGGACAAAATGTTCAGGGGGGGAGGTAAATTATGCCCCTGCTGAATTTGAAGGTCCGGTAATCGGAATCTTTCAGCGACGTGAAAACACTCAAATTATAGCTTGTGACCTCTACTTTCTATTGATCGCATATAGACCTAAAGCGATCGGTGGGTCATTCACAATCTCAAAAGCGTCCCTTTAGAAAATCACGCGTCATGGTTCATCACGAAGAATCTCCCACTTTTTTCCACACGTCAGATTTCAGCAGTCATCTTTACTCTGCGTACTGCTATATGACAAGCGTCATTACCGATCCACCATTAAAGTATTGCATTTATATGCATCAACAATTAGCATTAAATACATCGGTTCGAATGAGATCTGACTCATACATTACCAAAAATTATTTCAGATGAAGGTGTTCTTCTTCTTCCTCTTTTTAGTAAATTATGGTGAAGTGGCACCAGTGAATGCGGTGTTGAATTAGTAGAGGGAATTTATTTCTCAGGGGTTAACACACCTTAACTCAGCCCACTCTCCGACAACCTACATTTCCACGCGTAGCGTCATCCTTCCATCTCGCTCACACGAAAAGAGAGCGCGATTTCAAGGTTCAGCGGTACTACGCTATCCCTGTCTCGTTACAGCGCAGAAAACTGCTCCCTTCGGGCTGGGATATAGCAAATCACACCCCGGTTCGGCATGTAGACTGCTAATTACTACATTATATGTCACAGAATGTCGCGGAAAACGGCATATATGATTGACTAAACCTCCTAACATGTCTATGGCATGGTGATGAACGGTAACAATATGTAGGAATTAAAAAATTCCGATTTCTCCTCACTGTCACTCTTTATGATTATGTCGCACCAGGGGTAGTTTTATCAAATACGGTAGTGACAATACGCAACACTCAGTGAGATATCGAAGGACAGCAATTAGAGTTCTCTCTAGCGGGTAGACCGGAGAACTACTCATTCTGTCATAAGAGCACGTGTATTTGTGTGTGAAGTTTTTGGTGTTATTTATGCGTTTTCAGTGAGTTGGCATAATTGAATAGTAGCGTGTGTCATTCCTGGATATTTCCTCTCAACATGAGGGGAAAGGTATGTGCTGTGTTTGGCTGCAGTAACTATGAAGTAGAGAAGAATGCGCGGTCTTTCTTTCGCTTCCCTCGTGACAAGAAAATGTAGGTAATATTGTGTTTGCATATATATTCTTCCAGTGACAAAGAGATTTTTATAGTACTTCATAATCTTCTGACCTGCTCGACCCACATTTTAACTTGCTTAAAATATAATACGCATATTTTATTGTATAGTGCAGCAGTTAACCTCCAATACCGATGTGTTGTTGTAGGTGTGATCTGTGGGTTTTGAAATGTCACAGAAGTGATTTGGATAAGGTGTACAAGAAAGAAGGGACGTTACGCTTATACAAGAATTATAAGATCTGTTCAGATCATTTCCAAGCCAGCGACTTCAGAAATCCTCGACTATACAGCTAAGGGTATGTTACATTTTTACTCTAATTGTACGTAAATATTCCTCAAAGCATCACTATCGACAACATTTTCATACTTTTCTTTCTTTTATCCCTCTTCTCAGATTAAAACCCGGATTTTATATATTTTCTTTCTGTTATATGCTTCGTGTTAAAAGGAAAATTGTCCAGCTTTTAAATGTTAATTCATTGCATCATGTGTGTAAGGAATGCGCTGATATTTTTATTGACAAGTGCCTTAATGTGATAATACAATGTTTTTTAAATGAGAAAAAAGACAAATCCAACCGTAAACGTTCAGGCAGGAATGCTAAAGCAAAAAGTAATGCATAAATGAAAGATCAAGCCATTTCACAGCAGTCCATTTCACATCTTGTTTATGTCTAATTTCATCCTTTAAATAATAACATTTTAAATAATTCTTCATTCATGTATCCAGAATTGCTTTAGCAACTTCGAAGTTAATATCTCAATCATACTTTCTTTCTAGACGTAATTTATTTATCCACTTTCGTATATGCATTTCCATTGATATTTGAATTTAGCGCGACTTTTCAGGTCAAGTCACTTGGAGCGCCACCGTCGAATTATCTCCATTTTAACAAGGCTAAATCCGTAAGTGTCACGTATTGTCTCTACTGTATTTGGTTTTATGCATCTTGGCTCAGTTGGGTTAAGAGGAGTACAGAAGGAAGAAAGGTTAAAAAAGGTCGATATTTAGCTTTTGACCTATGGAAAATTACTATGTGGAGTTTCTTATTTAATTTGATGTTTGTTTCATTGATTTTGGATGATTGCAAGTACAGGGTCTAGCTGGTTCCACAGCACCACTCATGGCACGGTATGGCTGGCGCAATGACACTCGGTCCACAGCCGGTATAATGCGCGCTTTTTCGCCCCACTACTCACGGCAATTCATACTTTTAGAAATCTATTTCTAGTGAAACTATTAGTCTAAAACCTACCTGGCATTACATTTGATGTTCAAAATATTGTCCCTCGGCTGTCAAACACGCCTGACACCTCGTAAATAGGTTCGCAGACGTTCGACGAATCTCAGCCCGTGTGATGTTCGAAATAAATTGTGCAATGTTCTCTTGTAGTTCTTCTCTTGTGTGAGAGTTGTTCACATACACTTTTCCCTTCAGCATCCCCCACAGGTAACACTCACAGGGATTTAATCAGGAAATCTAGGACGATAATTAACCACACGATCTTCGAAAACTTCCCGTATTACCTCCATAGACCGATTATCAGTGTGTGCCGTCGCATTATCTTGCAGAAAGTAACCATTACTCCATTCTCCTTCCGTCAGCTCTTGAAGGAATGGTCTGAGAATGAGGTCTATATATCGATCAGAATTTATTGTTTCGCGGAAAAATATAAGCCCCATAATTCTGCGAGCGCTTATTGCGCACCAAACTCCTATTTTTACATCATGAAGTGGACGGACATGCAGTTAGTGGGGATTTTCTGCACACCAGTAGCGATTGTTTTGACTATTTACATAGGCACCTAAGTGTAGCCATGCTTCATCACTATAAAATAAACGTTCTGGGTCAACATACCCATACTGCTCCATACTGAAGCAACCAGGTACAATACCGAACGCTAGCGAAACTGTTAGGGTCTCTTAAATATTGTACAGGGTTGGGTTTGTACGGTTTTGTTTTTAACAGTTTTGTTGCATTGTGGGCAGAAGGTAATGACACATTACCTTGCGAGATGCGACAGGGATTTTATTGGAGTTCTTTCCAAGAGAGCTCCTTTTTCGTCAAGCTTTTCCTCTGATAAAACGGTTCGTCTCCTGCGTGATTTCTTGTTAAGAATGGACTCGGTGGTGCTTTACTAATCTACGCACCGTTCTGCTATGAGGAGGGAGGATGCCAGGAAATTTGCGAATGAATCGAAAGCGGCATTCCGTATAAGAAGAATACTTCGCGTAGCACAACACAATGAATACACGCTGTTCTACTCTATACATCACTCGTTAAACACACGATTAGTATTCCTACAGAAACTACGCTATTTTAAAGCGAACACATTGAACACGCTACCAATACCGCAGATGAACTGAACTATTGCGGTGAAGCAATGCTTATCGCTATCGTACTGCATTAGATCATCATACCCGGTCATGAAGCAATATATCTCTCGGCAAATGAGTCACCCGGCCACGCTATCGCCTTCCGTGAGTGTTCCCCTGACACACGGAACAAGCCATAAAAAAGACCCGTATTTATAAAAAAATGTAACTGAAGAAGCCATTTCTCCATATTTCGTGAGCACTTGTTCAGTTAAGACAAGATATCTCGGGAACTATTTGAGGAGCATCGTTTCAAACCGTATTAAATGCAGTCGAGGTCAGAATATGTTTTTTGCGGTTTCCCGCTAATTAGTATATGCTCTTTAACGCTGTTGAGTTAGATCGGGTCATTTCGTATTCTTTCCCATAGGAATTCAGTGCTGAAAAACATTATTCGGAACAAATCGTATTATGTGCACCACGGCGAACGGTTCAAAACATATTATGTTCACGATAATGTTTCCCAACCCGTATTTATCCCGTTCTTTTGTTGGCTGTTCCCGCTATTTTTATATCGTACTTGACATTGTGGTATTGCTTGCATGCCCGCTCACTTTCGATCACCACGGAGGGCCACTTACCCGTAGGAGAGTGTTTCCACGGACCTGAAAGTGAAAAAGTGTTTCTTCCAGAATATTTTCCGTACACAGTTCAACACTGGGTTTGGGACACCATCCACGGATGCTTGTAGTTACTGCGCTCGAATGCTCTTTCAGAATAAATCTGAAAAAGATAGTGCTAAAAAGAACTGTTTACTAGCTGATATGGGAGCAGATAAAATTCGCTCAAAGGCTTTTTACAAACTTATGAGGGAACGACCTGCTAACACAATGTTATTCTGCTTTGTTTTGCGACAGGTACAACCGCTTCCTAAATTATCAACTGGCGAAGCGTTCTATTCGTTCTAAATATAATTTTACGCACTATGTGTTAGCAATGTCAGTATTCAGAATCCGAAATTATATGTATGGAATGAGACGGAGGCTGAAAGAGGGCAAACGAAGTGTCATCAGCTGTTACTTCTTTATTAGATGCGGTACATTTTGATAAATCGATCACCTGTATCAGGCTGTTCGCAGACGGATGAGGAGGCCAAAACAAGAACATGCATATGATCCATGCTCTAGTTTATGGCTACAAACCAAAGCACCCGCTAACATTTCCATGATCGTCGTCAACTTTCCTGTCATTGAACATTCATTTACACGCAGACAAGGTTTTTGGTGTTGTAGAAAAGTTTCTTCGTAAGTGCTCTGACATCGTTACTCTCGAGGAATACCCAGAGATCTATCAGTCTGTGGGGACTGTAAAACATCTAGGAAAAGAATGGGTTATAAGGGACTGCAAGATCCTCGCCAAGCATTTTAACTAATTGGACGGGATTGAAGAAACGAAGACGGTGATTTTGAATATAAGCGAGAAATGTGGTCAGTACCACGTTACGTAAAGATGGAACCGGCGTACAGGTTTGATGACCCCTCAAAGCGATTCGTAATCTTTCTGAAACTAGGCATAAGGCTGAGCCATGTACATGAACCTCCCGTAATCGATAAACCGAGAGCATTAACTGACGCTAAAACTGGACGTCGAGAACCTGGTGAAAACCAGATTTGGAGACAACTGGAAGGAGTTCGACAGATTACAATTTTATGTTTCAGCACTAAACATCGGTTCAACGTCAGATACTGGTAGGCCGATTCATGATGACGACTGTGTCTGTTTGCATGAGGAAGAACGATTACTTTCAAGACTGTAAACATCCATAACATTAATAATGTGTTAATAACTTAATTTACTGTACATGATGCGCTGTAGCTAACAATAATGTCAATAACAATCTTTGGAATCAAATGAATGTTTCAAATCGTATTATGTGAATAAAAGTTTGTATCAAAACGTATTTCGTTCAGCGAATTGGTTCAAAACGTATTAAGTGAAATTTTATAATTAGAATGACGCCTTCATATATTGGGAAATGATTTGAATCATGACTGATTCGGGAACATAACCTCAATACCTAGATTTTGCCGTTTAGAATTTTGACATGTCTTATTTGGTTAGGAAGTAAAACGTTTTTTTAATTTCCTGTAAAATTATCATCTATGCACATAATACGATTTGAAACGATGCTCCTCATTTGCTCTAGAAGGTGGTAATTTATGTTTATTTATCGTAAACATCCTGCCGCATAAGTTGGATACATTGGTTGCCATGATAAAACATCATATCTGGTGTTTATGTGATAAGAAGCATGGCACCAATTCACATCTTATAAGTGGCATTTCAATTTCAAGTGTGATTTCTGAAGAACTACATTTTTTACGATTTGTTCTCATTTTCTAAGGAACTACTTAAGATAGAGCTCTAAAATTTTTACCTCTCATTAACAGCATTATTTTTATATGGTTCTACAATGGTAGAGGTACCACTCATAGTTTGATCATAAATATTTGTTAAAATTAACTAATTTTAAAAATTTAAGACCTTGATTTAAGAACTACATATATTGATTTCGAATGAAGATAGAACGAACAGAATAGATCAATAAATGTTTTGGATATGAATATATATATTGTCATAAATTTCGTTTCATTATCTTGTACAGTTCTAGACAAATCGGGATGTAAATCTGATAAATTTAACATTATCAAAATAGGTCTTTGATACTCCCCTTAAATCCATGATTTTAAAGTCTCTGAATATTACATGTTTTGGTCGATATTTAGGCATGCGAAGAGAGTATGCTAAGTATATGACGTCTTACTTAGATATATCAGGAACAAGAACCTGACCGTGGTGAAGGAACTTTTGAGGGTTATTTGTTATTACTTCCTATCTGAGTTTATAACTGGAAATGGAGGAAGTTGGGCGTGGTGGGTGGGTTTGAAGGGCAGCATTATAGACAAGTCAAAGAATTTTAAAACATTTTGTTGTCGTAAGACGTCGTTGGTCTGAGATAATAAATTTGTATTAAAGTCTCCGGAAACACTCGCGTACTGGTATGCCGGTAGCAGTCTCAGTAAGCTGTCTCCTAAGATACAGAGGCCCCGCCCTATGTCAGGAGGCCTGTACACTACTTCTACCAGTATTAACAATAGCCTCTACAAACGAATTCAGCAGCAGGCTTTACGGCAGGATTAGGCGTGTGCACCACTCTACTTCTGAACACAGATTTACGAGAGATGATCAAACACTAAAGTTACGAGGTCGATATTCTGGAGTTTCGTCTGTCGTTTGCAACTGTGCAGGGTTTCAGCCATCCGCCACCTACAGTGAGTTGTAGATAAACACAAATGGCGACTCGTTTGGAAAACTGGTCTCGCGAAGAAATCCGCTCAGATATTCGGTTTCTACGGGCGAAACATGTAACCACGTCTGAAATTCACCGGCAGCTGAAGAGGTTTCCGGGGAGACTGTGATGTCTTGTCAGCATGTTACAGAATGGTGTCGAGAGTTTGCGGCCGGCAGAGAAAAGTCTTCGACGAGGATCGCAGTGGCCGACCCAGCACGGCATCAAGAGATTTGAACACAGCTCGCGTGGAGGAGCTGATTCAAGACAACAGGGGGATCAAGTTATGGCATATGACGAGGAGGTTAAACACTTCGCGACAACGTGGCGAAGACAGGATTTTTACCAGGAGGGAATATTCAAACTCATCCCTCGAAGCGACAAGTGCTTAAACCGATATGTAGACTATGTCGAAAAATAAACCCAATGTATGTACTATCAGTTAGCTGTATTGGTTGTGTGAAATAAAATGTACACGTTTCACTGCAGGCTGTGTAACCTTACTTTTTGATCAACCTTCGTTAAATACAAGACAACCCTAATATCTATTCATCCTATCGTTCCTATAAGTATCATATCATAGCCTGTGATATCGACCATGCTTGGTGGAATCGAATTAAAGGTGACAATATTAGATCAGATCACATATGAAGAGATACTGAATGCAACTGGTTATAGAATAATAGTTTTATTTATTTGAAAAAACCATCTCTTTTTAGTTTTGACTCAGTTAATTCAGTTTTTTATTTTTCAAGTATAATTCTGTTAACATATGTTTTATTAATCAGATGCTTTATAAATGTATTTATTCAAAATTAGTTTCAGAAGACTGAAGAACCTAACAGTTATATTTTTAAAAAACAGGGCTTCTTTAGTTGATTGTAGGAACGTGCAGGACGTAGGAATGGTAGTAGAAGACCAGAACATGAACATGACTAAGCATTTAGATAATGTTTCCTTCTTCTTCTTCTTCTTCTTCTTCTTCTTCTTATTCTTCTTCTACTACTACTACTACTACTACTACTACTACTACTACTACTACTACTACTACTACCGCGTTTCCCACATCTGTAGGGTTGCGGGTGCGAACTGTGTCGCACATGTGGATTTGGCCCTGTTTTACGGCCGGATGCCCTTCCTGAGGCCAACCCTATATGGAGGGATGTAATCACTATTGCCTGTTTCTGTGGTGGTTAGTAGTGTAGTGTGTTGTCTGAGTATGAAAAGGAAAGTGTTGGTATAAACACAAACACCAAGTCCCCGAATTAATCAGACGTGATTATAATCCCCGATCCGGCCTGGAATCGAACCCGGGTCCCTCTGAACCGAAGGCCTTAACGATGACCATTCAACCAATGAGTCGGACTAAAGTAGGTCACTGTAGTCACACAGAAATGAATAAGTTTATACAGGTTGAGATGGCTTAAAGGACGGTAACAAGCTATCCTTTGGACTGATGACCGACCATCACACGAAATGTATATAATTTGTATGAAAATGCAAATTATATAATTTGTAGCTGCCTAGTTTAGGCTAAAATAATATCATAAATTGGGCTTTTCAGTTAGACAACAAGTGCTGAAATTTCAATATCTGGTTGGTTTTACAAACTTTGGAACAAGTTTAAACACAAGTTAACTGATAATATGAAATAAATACTAACATAAATTGTTCAGTGCAATGATCAGTTTTGGTGGGTAACCTCCGAAGTGGCTTGTTGCAGGTCTTTCGAGTTGACACCTGACAGGCGACCTGCGCGTCTGTGAGAATGGGGCCCCTACCTATGATGCATTCTAATGCTGAAGGCGGCAAACACAACCAGTCCTAGAACTCGACCCGACCAGGAATCGAACCTGGGAGCCCTCAGACCATGGAGCCGGAAAATATACTGATAAGAAACCGAAATGAAGGACATAATGGGACGTGAGAGATTAAATCGTGTTCTTCCACAGAATCTCTCACACTCTGCTGGAGTCGCGGGTGTGAACGGTGTCAGATATATGCAATTCGCTCTGTTTTACAACCAGATGCCCTTCCTGATACCAAGGATATGGAGCGGCATGGATTAGATTTGAGTGTTTCAGTGATGGTGTTTGGTGTGATATGCCGATGTGTATTCAGAAAAACATAAAAGTCTAGTCCATAAACTCAAGAACTTTACCGTACATGATAAAATCTCCGACTGGGCTTGAAATTGTTCCCGAGATCTTTTGAATCGAAGGCCACTGCGCTGGCCATTCATGGAACGGACTCGAAAGGTCATTAAACTTAAATGTGCTGGACAGGGGCGCAATTTAGGGCCTGCAGGGCCTGAAATGAAGCGGGCCCAGGGCGTTAAGGGGCCCCGCAGACTCCTCGCAAGATAATTATATAAAACCTGTGAAAATATATTTCGGTGAATGCAGTCAGAACGTTCTATCCGACAACACTGGCAACACGCAACGCTGCACCTGCGTAGCAACAGGTTTTGATCACCTGCTCCCAACGTTGTTCAGTTGAGCATCGTGTGCCTGCCGTGTAAGACCTATTTGACACAGTGCGTATTTAGTGCGTTGGTTCTGAACTGCGAACAGGAACATGAACGACCAAAAGATCAATGTACAGTTTTGTTTTAAGCTTGGCAAGACACCGAAAGAAACACATGCGATGCTGGTACGTGTTCATGAAGATCAAGCACTGTCCTTGAAGTATGTGTAGGAGTGGCTCGCCCGTTTCCGAGGAGGCCGGGAAAGTGTTTCTGACAACCCCCGTAGCGGAAGACGGGCGGCCGCCGTCAGTGACGACAACATTGAGAAGGTGAGGACATTAATCACGAACGATCGGCGATTAACTGTGCGCATGATAGCGGATGAACTGCAGCTTAACCGTGAATCCGTGCGACAAATCGTTACCCAGAATTTAGGGAAGAGGAAAACGTGTTCTCGTCTTGTGCCACATCACTTGACTGACGATCAGAAGCAGGCACGTTTAGAGGCTTCACAGGATTTTGTCGAAACGGCGGATGCGACACCAAATTTCTTGAGATGTATCGTCACCGAGGATGAAACCTGGTGTCTCAGGTACGACCTTGAAATGAAACGTCAAAGCATGGAATGGCGTTCTTTCGCCGGATCTCGATCCTCCAGACTTCTCCCTATTCCAACGACTCTAACTTGCTTTGAAAGGAAAGAGATTTGACTATATTCCTGACATCCAACGAAACGTGACGAGGCTTTTGAACACCATCCCAAAGGAAGCCTTCTTGCAAAGTTTCCAGGACATGTATTGCCGATCTCAGCAGTGCATAGTTATGGGAGGGGACTATTTCGAAGGACAGTCGTGCATTGTTCATCTGTGTTGATAGTACAGGACTATTCGCCGAACTTTATTGCCACAGGTTGTATATACGGGGTTATTCTAAATGATTGTCGGGGTTTCGTGAATTCTTTTTGAATACGTGGAAAACGTAGCATTTTTATTGTTGCAGTAACGGTTAGACAAACTCTCAAAGTTTTGTTTTGCATCAACTGTAGTACATAAGTTACCACCAGATGGCAGTAACAGCAGTGTTTAACAAAATGGCGGTTAGCGATAAGGAGAAAGCTTTTTTCTACTCTTGAATTTCATCAACACCGATCCATTACCAGAGTCCAGCGCCATTTTCGGACAAAATACGGGAAGGAGCTTCCTTCCGATAACTCTATTCGCAGATGTTACGCACAATTTGTGTATACAGGTTGTTTATGCAAAGGGAAAAGCAGTGGGCGTCCCGCTGTGTCAGAAGCTGATGTGAATCGGATTAGGGACGTTTATCTCCGTAGTCCTAAGAAATCAACTACGAGATGTAGCAGGGAACTGCAAGTTCCTCAAACCACAGTATGGCGTGTGTTACGAAGGCGCCTAAGGGTAAAGCCATATCGCCTACAATTGCGTCAAGCTCTAACAGCTAATGACAAAGCCTTACGTTTCAGCTTTTGCATGGCAATGCAGGAACGGATTGAAGAAGTTGATGGTTTTCTTGACAGAGTAGTTTTCAGTGACGAAGCTATTTTTCATGTAAGTGGAAAGGTAAACAAACAAAACGTTCGCATTTGGGGTGCAACGAACCCTCACAGTTACGTGGAACATGTGCGAGACTCTCCTAAGGTGAATGTGTTCTGTGCCGTTTCAAGCACGAAAGTCTATGGCCCGCTCTTCTTCAATGAACAGATAGTAACAGGGCTGACTTACCTGGACATGCTCACAGAATGGCTGTTACCCAAGTTGAGTGACGACAGGAATGATTACGTGCTGCAACAGGATGGTGCACCACCTCATTTCCACAGGGAGGTCAGCGCATTTTTAAACCAAGAACTTCCACAACGATTGATGGGACGCAGAACGGAAGGTGATCTGATGCTCTTACCCTTTCCGCCACGTTCACCAGATCTTACACCATGCTATTTCTTCCTGTGGGGATATGTTAAAGATCAGGTATTTGTTCCTCCTCTACCGGTGGATATTCAGGAAGTGAAGCAGCGCACCCAAGCCGCCTTCGAAGTTGACTCCTGTATGGGAAGAGATCGACTATCCAGTAGATGTATGTAGAGTGACACAAGGCGCACATATCGAGTATTTGTAATGTAGTATCTATGTCAAAATAACTTTATGAGTTACAATACAAAATAAAACAAGATTCATATTCCTACGTCAATTGCACTGTGAGTTATGAATTATTGTAACCCCGACAATCATATAGATTAACCCTGTATAGCCTAATATCACTTACTCTGCACGAATAAGGTCAGGCCAGTTTTAGAGAATCAGACTAAATGGTTTGTTTTACAATTTATACGCAGAAGAATTGCGACTTGGTTGCATCTAGCTTCATTATATTGATTGTAACACAGCACAGCTGTAAACAATCCTTGCTCTTGCGGTCCCTCGCGACACCGCGGCACGCTCCTTTCAAAAGACCTGAATCAAGTTATGTAAAAATAATTACAGCAATGAACATGTATATCAAAATATCATCTTTTCGTTAGAAAATCGTATTTTCTAGATGTGCAGTGCACCTGAGGTCGTATTATCCACAAACTTTCGACAACAATGTATAATTTTAATAATAGGCAGGCCTGGGTGAAGTCAGCTGTACTCAGTCAATTCGATTTCGAACGAGTTCTCTTTGCGCGAAAGAATATCAGTTGTGCTGTTTGATATTTTTCAAACAGTTCTTGAATTATTTTTGTTTGTATACTTTTCTGTGTTGTATTGGAATAAATTATTATTATTATTATTATTATTATTATTATTATTATTATTATTATTATTATTATTATTATTATTATTATAACTGAGACTTCCGTATCTGTTACAGGGTATATTTCCGTAGTTACTGCAAAACGGAACCAATTTTAATTACGATCAACTAAGTGGTGTGTGGTTCAGCAGCTTAGACCTGACCGTTAAACCACGGAGGTAGCCAAATAAAACCTATTAAATATAACGTTTTAATAATCGTATAATAGTGAATAATCCATTTGTCTTTCTCAATCTGTTTACACTCCAGGATTGGTTTTTCCCTCGGATTCAGCGAGGGATCACACCTCTACCGCCGCAAGGGCAGTGTCCTGGAGCGTGAGGCATTGGGTCGGGGATACAATTGGGGAGAATGACCAGTATCTCGCCCAGACGGCCTCACCTGCTATGCTGAACAGGGGCCTTGGTGGGGGATTGGAAGATTGGAAAGGATAGGCAAGGAAGAGGAAAGGAAGCGGCCGTGGCCTTAAGTTAGGTACCATCCCCGCATTTGCCTGGAGGAGAAGTAGGAAACCACGCAAAACCACTTCCAGGACGGATGAGGTGGGAATCGAACCCACCTCTACACAGTTGACCTCCCGAGGCTGAGTGGACCCAGTTCCAGTCCTCGTACCACTTATCAAATTTTGTGGCAGAGTCGGCAATCGAACCCGGGCCTCCGGGGATGGCAGCTAATCACACTACCCACTACACCACACACGTGGACATCCATTTGTTCACGGCATATAATTTGACAATATATTGCATATTTATCTACCTGCTGCAATTAAATTTATATTACTTATTCGCAAGTTTTGTAATTTTATTTGAGGGACTCAGAATGTTTAATTTAGCATCCGGACCCATACCATTCGTTAAGCCCCTGGTGATGGTTTTCTGCTTTTATGAATGAAATGTTATTCAATGATTTCATTAAAATTCTGCAGTAACGAACGCGAACTTTGAAACAACTTTTAAACTCCATTGCCGGGTTATCTTCAAACCCGACAACCAAATGCTTACATGCACGTAACATTCCTCTCGGAACGAACATTGACTTAAACGAAGCCGTTCTTTTATCGCTGTCTCCGTCTCGTCGTATATTTCATTGTCACATTCTCCATGAATAATGGACGCCGTGAAATTTATAGCCTCACAAGAGTTTACCTTGTGAATGCTCCCACACATTTTCGATAAGCTCGCTCTACTTACGACGAGCCAGGAAGCATTACAGCTCAGCAGAGTGAGAATTTCATCACGACATTTCACTGTAGTCTACATACACATTCGTTGTTGAAAACTGAATATTTCTCCTTGAGAGTTGGCGTAACTGCCAGCTTGCTTTGGGTAGGTGGTGGGTTCGACGTAACCAAGGGTAACCGTGCATATGGCTTCTCACATTTTCACAATACGCATCTTAATTAAAGCTACGGCCGCTTACGTTTCCATCATGGCGTCACCGAAAACCTTCTGAGTTTGTGCGATTGAACTACAGCCGAAATAGGTTATAAAGACACCGAAGGGACTACAAATCAACATTCGTTATATCCGATATTCGCACAAACCTATTTTGCTTGTTGCTAAAAACGTCATATCTATAAGTTTTAGGCTGCACATTTACGCAGCTAATTAAGATGATAAAGTTAAAACTTCAAAAAACGTACCGGTAACTGAAATAAGTGCTGTAAGTATTTACAGTACAATCATACTGGAGTGGGAGTGCGAGGAATTTCATTAGCTTTCACTTAAAGAGACCGGCCTCGATGTGTAGGGGTAGTGTGCCTGCCTCTTACCCGGACGCCCCGGGTTCGATTCCCAGCCAGGTCAGGGATTTTTACCTGCACCTGAGGGCTGGTTCGAGGTCCACTCAGCCTATGTGATTAGAATTGAGGAGCTATCTGACGGTGAGATAGTAGCCTCGGTCTTGAAAGCCAAGAATAACGGCCGAGTGGATTCGTCGTGCTGACCACATGGCACCTCGTAATCTGCAGGCCTTCGGGCTGAGCAGCGGTCGCTTGGTAAGCCAAGGCCCTTCAAGGGCTGTAGTGCCATGGGGTTTGTTTTGGTTTGTTCGTTGAAGAGCAGGTCCAATGATGGGCACATTATTTGTTCTTTACTGCTTCAACCGATTATTCAATCAATCAATCAATCAATCAATCAATCAATCAATCAATCAATCAATCAATCAATCAATCAATCAATCAATCAATCAATCAATCAATCAATCAATCAATCAATCAATCAATCAATCAATCACTACTGATCTGCATTTAGGGCAGTCGCCCAAGAGGCAGATTCCCTATCTGTTGTTTTCCTAGCCTTTTCGTAAATGATTGCAGAGAAATTGGAAATTTATTGAACATCTCGTTATTCCAATCTCTAACTCCCCTTCCTATAAACGATTATTTGCCCGAATGTGTCCTCTTGAATTCCATCTTCATATTGTAATCTTTCCTACTTTTAAAGACACCACCCAAACTTATTCGTCTACTGATGTCCACCCACGCCATCTCTCCACTGACAGCTCGGAACATACCACTTAGTCGAGCAGCTCGTCTCATTTCTCCCAAGTCTTCCCAGCCCAAACTTTGCAACATTTTTGTAACGTTACTCTTTTGTTGGAAATCGCCCAGAACAAATCGAGCTGCTTTTCTTTGGATTTTTTCCAGTTCCTGAATCAAGTAATCCTGGTGAGGGTCCCATACACTGACATCATACTCTAGTTGGGGTCTCACCAGAGACAAATATGCTCTCTCCTTTACATCCTTACTACAACCCCTAAATACGCTCATAACCATGTGCAGATATCTGTACCCTTTATTTAAATCATATTTATGTGATTACCCCAATGAAGATCTTTCCTTATATTAATACCTAGGTATTTACAATGATCCCCAAAGGAAACTTTCACCCCCATCAATGCAGTCATTAAAACTGAGAGGATTTTTCCTATTTGTGAAACTCACAACCTGACTTTTATCCCCGTTTATCAACATGCCATTGCCTACTGTCCATCTCACAATATCGAGGTCATTTTGCAGTTGCTCACAATCTTGTAACTTATTTATTACTCTGTACAGAATAACATCATCTGCGAAAAGCCTTATCTCTGATTCCACTTATTTACAGATATCATTGAAATATATAAGAAAACATAAAGGTCCAATAATACTGCCTCAGATGATTTGGCGCGCTTGATATTTAAAGAATTGTCTTCCAAAAGAGATGGTATTTTTTATCTGTCCTTCCAAATTGTAGAAATCAATGAGTGTGATGCACCTAATTCCTTCCCGTTCCTTCCGTTTCCCCATTTTTTAATCGCCGTAGCCTATTATGTGTGACTTTTCTTTTATTTTGCGACATCTTCACAGTGATGCTTGCCGTGACTATTTGATGTCGTTATAAGCGATGTCGTACTAAGCCATTTTTTAAATACGGTTTTTTATATAGGATATAGACAGGACCGTTAGGTTTTGCCGTTATATCCAATACGTCGTTAAAAGCGATGTCGCAATAGACGGCTTCGACTCTATTGGCAAATGTAAAGCAAAACCGATTCCTCTCTCACTCTGCAAACCTCATATTGTTTATTTATAACTAGAGCTTCAGCTGCCTCGGTTGGTCAGGTGGTTGTACCCGAATCAGGAACCCAGTTTTCCACCTTCGACTTTAGAGAACGTCGATTTTTGAAAGACTCAAAATTATTGGCACTCCATGTAATTGTCGTTGTCATAGTAAAGATCTCTAGTGGCTCACTCAGTGTCGTAGGAAAAAAATTAACTCAGCCGTACGAAGAGAATTTCACTTTCGCTGCCATATAGCAGTACAATCAGAATGTTGAAATTTCTAGGCCGGCTATATAGATGGCACAACTTCAGAAAATCCGCAACTCGGTAGGTGAAGCCATACCTTTATTATTATTATTTTATTATTATTATTATTATTATTTTGCTAGGGGCTTTACGTCGCACCGACACAGATAGGTCTTATGGCGACGATGGGATAGGAAAAGACAAGGAGTTGGAAGGAAGCGGCCGTGGCCTTAATTAAGGTACAGCCCCAGCATTTGCCTGGTGTGAAAATGGGAAACCACGGAAAACCATTTTCAGGGCTGCCGATAGTGGGATTCGAACCTACTATCTCCCGGATGCAAGCTTACAGCCGCGCGCCTCTACGCGCACGGCCAACTCGCCCGGTATTATTATTATTATTATTATTATTATTATTATTATTATTATTATTATTATTATATTTTTGGTGCATTTTATAGTTTTGACATTATTAAATGAAGTCTGGTATGCACTTGCTATCCAGGAGCCCAGTACCGGAACGAAACAATGAATGTGTTCTACTTGAAAATCATCGGCAAATCTCAGATATTTTATCTCCTGTTATTGAAATGGTGATTCGTTCTTCAGGTTTCTCTTTGATTTCTTATCCCACCTGTTGTGTTATATAAACGTTCAAAGTACTGCTACTTCAATTCTCTCCCTCCACTTACAGTACAAGTATCAGATGTTAGTTAACTTGAATTATTGAGGCCCTATCTGCATGTTCCAGTGCTCGTCTTGATTAGAAGGTTAAACATTTATAAATGGAGGCGCATTAAAGACATCCGGCAGCACAACTCAGCTGCCTAATGAACACACTCTTGCTGGTGACGAAGACCGATTGCGGTGGAGCTCAAGATGAACGTCCGATAACTGGCTCGCTCTGTGATTCGTCTTGTTCATGACAACATCCCTTGTGCCCTACAGCATTAAATATCACTCATCAGACTTTCCCACGGCTAGGTGGCATGATAGATTCGAGTTTTGGGTTTCAAATTCTTATTTGGTTAGGAGTTCCTCTGGCGGCAACGCCGACAAAGTACTTTCAAGATTAAAATAGTCTTTCTTCCCACAGCCTTACTATTGTTTCGTGTAGCAAGTTTACATTTAGGGTTACAAACATCCTATTTTTCCGCAAGCGTCTTCTTTTTAAGAAAAAGAATATTTCCAAGAGAATTGGGAAAATGTCCTCTATTTACGGGAATGCTAACTCATATCCATTTGCAAAAGGAGATCACTAACATTTCTAAAATGTCATTGTTAACATGTCTGATTGCATCGATTTTTGGCACATCTGGCGCCTGCTCGGAAATCACTCTATGTATGTATTTATTTATTTACTAGCATGTGCCCGCGGCTTTGCTCGCGTTTATTAATTCAACCGTTAGATGTATCTAAACCATTTATTTAAAAGCAAATTAAAACATTTTATTTATTAACTCACACCATCTTGGCGTAAATTGCGTGAAATACATTATTTTTTTGTTTTATTGTTACTTTCAATGCTTGCGATACCGGGTTGATGGATGGTACAAATGATATTAAAACAATACAAGAGACCATGTTATATGATACAAACGCTATTGTTTCCTTATAGAGCTTCGGGATAAACTATATTAGTTTCCTTCCATATCGCGGTAAGATGTGTAGTGTATTTGCCTTTCCAATTCTTGAACAATCCACGTACAGTTGACAATGGAAAAAGCATTGTTTTCGAAGATGGAGTCCTACAACTTTAAGCGATTGTCCTTGTCCCTTGTTGATGCACATAGCGAAACGCAAACAAACAGGGGAACTGCAGACATCTATATTGAATCTATACATCCGAAGGAATTATGTGGATCCGGGGAATGAATATCACTTCGCTCGCAGCATGTCCAGTCATGAGAGTGGCTTCAATAATATTCGGGGTGTGGGGGGGCGGTGACCTTAGGTGTTTGGCCCCTCTAAAAAACAAGCATCCTTAAACAACGAGCAATGATATTCGGTATCAGTTTCTGGACTGAGAGTCGTGTTCCCTTGCAGAGGGAAGCAGGATTCATATTCCTGAGAAGAATAATCGGCGCCACATTCATCCGCTCCAGGATGTTCGAGGGTACTCGAGGTGACTCAAAGTTGTTCAAAAACTCTGCCGTATAGTTGACAGCCTCACCTGTATTACATATTGTGTCGACGAATGTTAAAGTTTTCAGATCTGTGCATGTTTATTAATATCTAATCTTGTTTCCTCTAAATAAAATAAAAAATATAAGATTGAGTTAGCTGAAAGGAAAAAATGGTCCACGTTTTATTGCTGGTATAACAAAATCCTTGTATAGCCTAAAATTTAAAGTGAATGGGGTGAATATCGGGGAAATATGAAATAAGTAACTAAATAATTAAAACGATTAAAAGTAATATAAGTAATTAATGAAAGCAGATATTTACCTGCGTAAAGATTCACCTACAAATACGCCAATGTTAAAAATATCACACCTCTGTGTGTCGTAGATTTGACTGGGATTCGCACACATACACACAAACACTTCCGATTATTACGGGCTGATGGCTCCTCGTGTCGGGGTCCGACAATAGCGTACGATGGCTATTGAAATGGATGGGTCGGAATCTCTCCACATACGTTTCTTCCACTTGTGGAGTCGATACCACGACGAGTAGCAGCACTTGACAGCTTCATGCTATTTGTAGATGCAGGATCTTGGACACGTCTCCTAAATGTTCGACATGGTTCAAACGACGTGGTACAACAGTTTTTGAAACTCTACAGAACGTTCCTCGAAGAAATTATGCACATCTTGGGCCCAATGACATGGTGCATTATCCTGCTGGAATTTGTCATCGTTGTAGGGGTACGTGAAGTCCATAAAGGGCTGCAAGTGGTCATCAAACGGTTCATCAGAGCAGCCACTGCTCAGCGACCTGTTCAGATGTATTAACGGATCCAGCCAATGCCACGTGAACACTCACACGCCATTATAGAGCTACCATCAACGTGCGTCTGTGGAATCATGGAGCTTGCGCCATATCCAAATCCTACCATCAGCTCTAATCAAATGGAACTTTCTATCGTTTCCCAAATTCACATCAGGCAAATGTCGCCATAAGGCCTATCTGTGTCAGTGAGATGTAAAAGCAAATCGTAAATAAATAAATAAATAAATAAATAAATAAATAAATAAATAAATAAATAAATAAATAAATAAATAAATAAATAAATAAATAAATAAATAAATAAATAAATAAATAAATAGCCTACATAGACCTACAATCCGAGGAATACTACTTCACTCGCGACATGCCCAGTCATGATGGTGGCTTCCACTAAATGTATATGTGTCCAACCCTTGCCCCTTTTTCTACGGGGTTTGGGTATGAAGTGAGATGAAGCTTCGTTGCGAGTTTTCTCGACCAGATGACTTTCATGACGTTAACCTCATCAGAAGAGTTAATAAGATGAAATGAATGACATGAAGAATGAAGAGGATGAAACCCGGTGCCGGCACATAGCCTACTCCTTTCGAATAGCTCAAGACATTACGTCCCCATCCGAGGGACGAATCATCATCAACAGTGTCATACGCCCTTGCTCCATATGAGACCAAACATGCCTTCCTACGCCATGGACGTAAAATGGCTCCTTGACTTGTATTAACTATCTTATGTACGTTGCCTAGCGACAGTGAATCTATGCATTTAATCTTGGTGACAGCACGTTGGATTGTCATATCCAATACACGTTTTACGATGCTTTTTCGTTTATAACTCACCGACGAAAGCGAAAATGAAAATTCCAGCTTCGAGGTGCATTCGGACCCCCTTCCATCTACCTATATTAAAAATTTCAGATCTCTGCGTGCTGTAGATTTGACTGGGCATCCCACCCACACACCACAGACAAACACTTCCTTCGTTTATTTATTTATTTATTTATTTATTTATTTATTTATTTATTTATTTATTTATTTATTTATTTTTATTTCAGTAGTGGCGAATTTAGAACTCGTGGCCCTCTCTTATACTTAAACACGTAAATTGCAAGATAATATAAGTACTAATCTGTTATAAAATCCAAGATAACTAAGCTAAATAGCAGATTTGGAGAAAATGTAATGAGGGAAAAAAGCAAAGCTAAAGAAGGAAAAGAAAAGAAATCCGGAGCATAAAATTAAAGGATAAAGAAGAAAATCATCATGATTAACAAGGTAAAATTCAAACTGAAAAATACTGTATAAGTCAGTGAATAATCAGAACATAATACTTTACAAAGTGGTGGGAAAAACAACCATTGCAATAAACAGTAATCTATGTACACGAGCTAAAAGCTAAGGATTATGAACATGTACACTGTAACAATTAAAGTAATGACATAACAGTGTTCAAAAATCAGATGTAAGGCTTTTCAGGCGTTTTCTCTATTAACCAGTGTTTCGTCTTAGGTCTGACACTAGACTCATCAGAGTGGGATGTGTCAGACCCTACCCACTGACGCTGGGGTGTATGCAGGTGAACTTATCAGAAGCCCATTATAAGAGGCACAGTCTGATAACTGCATACGGGAGATAAATCTCCACAATGGAATTAATGGCCGCCCAGCAATTCCGAATGGAAATTCTAAGTTCCCATGGAGGGAATTAGATATTTTTTCACCAACAGAGCATATCAAAAATCAGATGTAAGGCTTTTCAGGCGTTTGCTCTATTAACCAGCGTTTCGTCTTAGGTCTGACACTAGACTCATCAGAGTGTTCTTCAGCTGTAAAGTAAAATGATTATGTTATTTATCTACATACCACAATCACACAATCTATTATACGTCGCCAAGCCACAAGAAACAGTCAGCGGTTATGTTATGGAGATATCGACAAAAAGTACTACGTCAGAACTTCCTTTGTTCTTTATTTGCTTGCTTGGGGATTATAAACGTGATTGATTAGGAAAATCCCTCGGTAGTGAATTTTGAGATTGTGTGACAATATTTTCTTCCTATGTGCATTGAAACAGGGCAATACAATGTCAGAAAGATTTTGTATAATTAATGATGAGGTTCATGGTAGGAACAAATCTCTAGTAGACTAATCCACTGACATGTCAAAAGTCGTAGGATAGCAGTATTTAAAGGTAATAGTCAGTGGCGCCACCATACCATGACGTTTTGAAAGTGCCCAGACTTGTATCATCTGACATCTCGAGAGTGAGTGTAAACACCGTCTGTGCGGGTTGTGCAAGGTGACGTGCATTATCGTCTCTCCAACGGGTCATGATAATGTGGGCCAGATGGATGGAACATTCCATTGTCGAAGATGTGCGGACATTTAACACTTAACGATCGACGGTGCGACGTGTGTATCGGGAATACTTCAGGGAAGGCATTAGCATCCACAGTGAACAGCGCAGTGGCCGACCACGGATGCTTAATGATCGCTATTACCGGCAGCTGTGTATAATTGTCCGTGGTAACTACAAGCCACAGTCACCCAAATCACATCCATATTCATTGCTGGAGGCACTAGGCGTATATCCAGCAAGACATGCAGCGTTCTTTAACGTCAGTGAGATGTGAGAGCAGAGGATCTACTAGAGTGTCCGTCTTAACGCCACGATACGGGGCACAGCGTCTCACCTGGGTGCGTGACGTTGCTATAGTCCAAATACTTTGAAAACGTCGTGCGCGAGAATCGGCTGCGCATGTGGGGAGAGACAAGAGAAGGGGCTGCCTAGTCTTCCACTCCTCTCGCTGCCCAGTCTTCGTCTACACATCATGCTAAGCAATGTACGTAGTGGATGTACACCACGTGTCAACAAGCGAGTTAAGAGATAGCGAACCGGGAAGAGAGAGAGGGAGAGATATTCAGACCTCCCACACTACGTATATGACCACACCCCACCGGTCACTCAGATCGGCGTTTACTACTTATTTGAGTTATAATTGGACCCTGGAAGACTGGCAACCTGTAGGTTAGTCCGCTGAGACACCATTCCAGTTGTTGTATTTCTTTCTTTCTTTCTTTCTTTCTTTCTTTCTTTCTTTCTTTCTTTCTTTCTTTCTTTCTCTATTTATGTATTTATTTATTTACGATTGGCTTTTAAATCTCACCGACACAGATAGGTCTTATGGCCTGATTTGCCTGATGTGAATTTGGTAAACGATAGAAGGTTCCATTTGATTAGAGCTGATGGTAGGATTTGGATATGGTGCAAGGTCCATGATGCCACAGACGCCCGTTGTCAACAAGGCACCATAGAGGTTGATGGTAGCTCTATAATGGCGTGTGAGTGTTCACGTGGCATTGGCTGGATCCGTTAATACACCTGAACAGGTCGCTGAGCAGTGGCTGCTACGATGAACCGTTTGATGACCACTTGCAGCCCTTTATGAACTTCACATACCCCTTCAACGATGACAAATTCCAGCAGGATGATGCACCATGTCATTGGACCCAAGTTGTGTATAATTTTTTCGAAGAACGTTATGTAGAGTTTTAAAAACTGTTTTACCACGTCGTTTGCCTGACATGAACCATGTCGAACATTTAGGAGACGTGTCCAAGATCTTGCATCTACAAATAGCATGAAGCTGTTGGTGGCTATCCAAATTGATTGGTCGGAATTCTCTCCACATGCGTTTCTTCCGCTTGTGGAATCGATACCACGACGAGGAAGCCTAAATGATACCAGATCCATATCCCGTGACTTCTGGCGGGTGAGTTAATTTGTACATGGAGGGTGATCTCTGGAACAACTCAATCGATTGCAGTTATTCTTCCAACATTAGGAAGATTATTTCTTCAGATTATTGAAGAATATACAAGGTGTATCAAAACTCAACTGCAGAACTACAGTACTGAATTCCTTATACAGAGACAAGGAAAAACGGTGTGACAAAATGGATTCGGAAGTTCATAGTCATATACAGAGTTACCCAATCTTTAGTAACGTTAGTGGAATCCGACACTCTCGAAACTGATGCACTGTTACACAGAATAGATATGTAACTCCAGCTGGAACACTATCGAATGAAATGTTCTAACTGAAAAGGAACCTCCACTCTTCTTCACACCGACTACCGAACACAATCAAAAAATGTCTGGTGTAGTGCGTACTGTCTGACAGTTGACCACAGTGCTTGCTCGGAGAACTTATTTTCAGACTCTCTGTATACAGGATGTATCATGACTTGATTATGAATCAAAGTTATGGAAATTGTAAGAGGACATAGTTTTCTGAAACAAATCGATCTCTAGCGTATTTTATTTCCTCCCAGTGAAAGCTCGCCAGAAAATTGATAAGGAAATGTTTCAATCGTGAGGAGATTCTGCGTCAGCCTATGCAGCGTGTGGCCTGCAAGCTCTCTTGCTTGGTAACCTTGGGCGATGCGCTACCGTAGCACACTGACGTGTCGCTCACTCACATGTAACCTTGATAGTAATGGCGGCGTATCACAAAGCAGCATCCGATCATCATGCCCGGATAATGTAGCGTCTTTATTCTGTTTATCATGCGCTAAAGTATCCTGCACCGACTGGCATACAAAACTGAAATGCTAGCAGTAAAACTCTTCCCGATCCCGAGTGAGCACAATGCATGTCTTTTATGAAGCATATCGATAAACACAGTACTTTTCGTTCATATCGAAGCTCACCACACTGCAAAATAATTACTGAAATGGCATACCCACGTAACTTAAGTTATGTAATAAAAGTAAACATAGCAAGTAAATTTTGTGGTATTGACAACTAATAAAGGCTATGTTTAGAACAGAGTATCCTAGGATAAATGATAAAGGAACTTACTTCAACGTAGTTCCATACGTCATCATATTGTTTTCATAGGTGTTACTACGAAATGTACACCAGTATTAATTCCAAACTTCTTCTTTACATTATTTAGATTTCGTGACGTAGCAGGACAGGCTTTTACAGCTCGACTTTAGAGTCCTTAGGATATTGAGTAAATATGTTTAGTGATAATTGATTTCTCTTAATTGTTTATATCGTGCTGAACCCATAATTCTACGTTCAAGGGTTCAGTACATAGTATACTATGTACAGTAATACTTTTATTTCGCTTTTGTCTTGGGTTTCACTTGGGGCAGGCCACAAGCGCGGAAACGTAAAGGAAATTATGTTTTAAATTTATACTTCCCGATGCCCGGCTTGTCCACTCCCCTTCCCTACATGTGTTAAATCACGCAATGCACTCTACTGTAATGCTTACCAACTGCACACCACATATAAACAGCCGATGCTGAGCGGCCTTCAGTCATGTGCTCATGTCTGTACTCGGTTCACTAGTAAATGTTATGATCATTTTTGCATACCCCATACATCTTCCTCGAGAATGTTAATTTTTAATATTAACACTCTTCGTCGCTAAAGTTTCGTTGCGAATTCAGTGCACTACGTCAGACTACATAAGAGATTTGAACCAGTTACACCTGGCGATTAACTGGTGTAGGAAAAAAATGGTTGATGGATCCTGTCTTACATTTTTTTTTATTATGCCCATACATTTTCCGTTACTTATTTTCAGAAACTCTATATAACACTGCTAGCTAATCAGCGGAGTAGGTACAGTAGTTTTAAAGAAGTGGAGATTGTCGGAAAAACTGTTATTGTTATTGCCGAAGTTATTGTTTGGATCACAGAAGACTGTGAAACAGGTAGCAGTTCAGGTAACAGAATATCATCTAAAATTACTGTACCGCACTCTCGGAAGATGGTATTCCGTGGTTTACCATTTATACACCAGGAAAATCATGGGCTGTACCTTAATTTAGGCCATGGCCGGTTCCTTACCATTCCTAGGCATTTCCTATCCCGTCGTCGCCATAATACCTATCTGTGTCGGTGCGACGTTAAGTCAATTGTAGAAAAAATAATATTACTGTATAAGGAAATAGAAGAGATCAAAATATAACAACGAAACAAACGAACAAACAAGAAACAAATAACTAAACGGAGATCTCATATATTCGTAAAATTGCTTCGTTGAAGTTATTGGAAACAGGAACCGAACTTTATGAACCTCCATAAGCCATACGGCAGTAAATTAACTTCGAACAAGAATGTGAGTTTGGAAGTTAATGGTGGTATAAAAGAACGTGGTCAAAGGACTGTATTCTCTGTCGTACGATTCCCATGCATTTCACGAACAACTGGATTGATGTCGGTCCCTTGATCACTCCAAACAAGTACATATGACTTGAGTGGGAAATCAGTCCCCGTAAATAATTCATATTCCTCACCATCTATCATGCCTTGACCATTTCCAAGAAACTGTCCAGCGCAGGCTTCCTGATTATTATTTATCGGGAAGAAATTCATGTTCCAACAGACCTCACAGCAAGGGTATATCTTATTTCAAGCCAACAATTCAGACAGTACAGACACTGTAATAAGACAGGTCAACCTCCACAAACAGAAAATACACAACGAGAATATATAAAAGTTTTATTTAGTTTAATTTGCGGATTGAACCCTGTTGTAGTTGTCTGTGCATCATGTACAGTTTGCCGACGTTTCGAATACATTGCAGTTTTCTTTGTCAAGGCGACCAATGAATTCGAAACGTCGGCAAACTGTACGTGATTTACAGACAGCTACAACACGGTTCAACCCGGAAATTAAACTAAATAATTCTTCACACCGTGGAAGCTTCACCTCTAAGATATAAAAGTTTATTCACACGTTGGGCGCTAGAAAATAACAGAACTCAGAGCAATATCTACATAATTTAATTATATACTATTATTCCTTCGAGGAGAGAATTGAAAAGGGAAAACCACGTACATGCCATTCGTAGATCTAGGGAAGACATTAGATAATGTTGAGTGGACCAAGCTATTTAAGATTCTGAAGGTGATCGGGATCAGATAACGAAAAAAATTGTCTGCAATCACTACAAACATCATTTTGCAGTGGTAACAACTGAAGACTATGAAAAATAAGGAGAAATCCAGTAGAGAGTGAGGCAAGGTTGTAGTTTGTTCCCTCTCCTTTTCAATATTTATATAGAGCAGGTGGTAAAAGAAATCAAAGAGGAATTTTGAATGGAATTCTCTGTCCAAAGAGAGGATATAAAGACTCTGAGATTTGGCGATGATATTGTTATTAATTATGTCTGAGTCTGCATACGATCTAGAGAAATTACTGAATGGTATGGAAACAGCCTTGGAGAAAGAGTACAAGATGAAAATAAATAAATGTAAAACACAAGTAATGGATTGCAGTCGAAAGAATTCGGGTGATGCAGGAAATTGCCTTAGAGATGGATATTGTACTTGGGAAGTACAATAGAGTAACCAACGATGGCAGAAATTGATACAGGAATTAGAAAGAGGTTTTTGATATTTTTCCTGTGGAGCGTGCCATTGTACGGATGTGAAACACGGACAATAATTAGCTCAGAAGGAAAGAGAATAGAAGGTTTTGAAATGTGATAATACAGAAGAGCGTTGAAGGTTAGTTGGCATCAAGAATGAAGACATACAGAATCGAACTGGTGAGAGGAGAACGGTTTGGCCAAAGGTGAACAGAAGAAGATTTAGCATGCATCTTATGACACCCAGGACTTGTTCAGCTTGTTTTCTAGGTAAGTGTAGGCGGTAAGGGTATGATCTAAACAGCGAAGGGTCAGAGCTTTTCACAAAAATGTGAGGAGCGTCATTCTTCACCGTGAGGTGGCCAGGGACAGATTTAAATGGAGACAACGATTCCATATGGCGGATCCCGGCACCAGGAGGAGCAAGCACTGAAGAAAGCCAAGATGATAAAAGATAATATCAAAAAAGTCTCAATAACAAACATTAACCACTGTAGATCGTTGATAGAAATGTTTAAGTGTGAAAAAATCCCACCTAGCATTCCATGGCGTCGAATATTACAGACCTTAAGTGACGAAAGTTTACAGCTGTTCCTCTACCGTTAGAGCGAAATAGATGGTTTTAATTGACATGCGAGTGACTCTAAATGTAGTAAATGTATGCAGCCGGTAGTTACCGTCATTGGATTATTATAATTAGTAGTAAAGCAAAGCAAAGTCACCTCCGTCCACGCCATGAAGGCCCTTGGAGGAGTGGAAGGTAAAGGCTTCCACCATATTTAACCTCGGCACGTGATGGGGTAGAGTGGTTAGGTCCACACCCGGCCACCTTTGCCCCCAGGAATTAACCTGGTACTCAATTTTGGTGTAGGCTGAGAGAACCTCAGGGCCATATGCCCCTCCGGAAGTGAAAATCTCGTTTCTGAAATTTTACGATTTCCTGACGGGGATTCGAACCCACATCCTTCCGGGCGAACCGAGCACGTTTACCGCCTCGGCCAGGCAGCCCCCATAATTAATAGTAGTACCGTATTATTATTATTATTATTATTATTATTATTATTATTATTATTATTATTATCCTCTTGAATATAAACTAACTTAAGACTACGCATTGTGTAGTCATCGAAAACGAATGAGTGTATAATATTGTACCTTACCTACCGGCCTCTCCTTTCGCCTGGCTGGTCAGTCGGTAGAGTTCTGATCTCCGGAAAATGAATCTAACAAATATCTAAAATTGAATTAAGACGGGCACTTGAATGAGTATCCAAAGACGGGGGATGGAAAAGTTTAATCCACAAAAACATAAAATGAAGGTACAATTTCCCCCAAATTATCAAATACATTAAACAATTTTTTTTAACAACATAGCCTTGAAAGTTTCGGGTCTCTGCCAGAATCATGAGAAAGTCTTTATCATTCTTGGAATAGTGAGTAATTAACATGGCATAAGTTTATTTAACAAATAATTTTGAACACTGTAGATGTCGTCATTTAAAAACATTCAACTACATGAGATTAGGAATGTAAGATTCGCACATTATTTCCGTTAATATGACTCCCAATGGCTAGGTAACAGAAAAGTAAAACATACACTGGGTTTGGACCTCTATAATACCCCAAAATGATCACTGACTCGACAATGGACGCGATTCCATATGCTGTACAAAGACATGAGTACAGAAACTCTCATCCCTTAAAAATCAAGCACTCCGGCTTACCCCATTGAACAACTGACAACACAATGACAACTAAACAATAAAATACATGGACATGCACACTCACAAAAATACTCCACTACACCTGAAATAAATACATAAACAAACACTGGCCCTGACGGGTAGGTAACATCTTCAGCATATGGTCTATCATCTGTAGGCGTTCATTAGCCTCCATGTGGGCCAGCAGATATGGGCAGGTCGTTAAGTATCAGCCTCAAATTCAAACATGGCCCTTTACCTGGCTGCAAATACAAAGCAAATCCAGACCCATTTACACGGCGAGGCGACAAGCTTCCTTCTTTCTCTAGTGATTCAAGGTCCTCTTCTCAACTAGGCGAATGTTTCTCTCTTCGCTCGCATAGGGAGACTTCACAGTAGAGGCAATAAAAGCCTTTCTAAATTGCTATTAACAAATATCACATTAATCTGGTGCATTTTCCTCAGACTCGCAAATCACATCTATCATCTATCATCAGGCTATCTGGAACATATTCAATGCCTCTGCATTTCACATTCAACAGGCCCCTCTTCAAGCCTCACCCACAGGTGAGAATTAACCTGCCGGAATTTCCTCGAAAACCCTATTGAATCAACGATGGGGCTACATGGCCCACAGCTGAATATCGCATGCTTTATTCTAACCTAACATGCCGCTCCTTGTCCTAGATTGCCTAACACTCACAATAGTACTCTCCCAGTTCGATTATATGACACATCGTCCTTAGCTTCTGCATGATCTTAACGTCTCAAATTATCGTAAATCCCGACAAGACAAGAATGATCTTATATTACATGTAAGTGGAACAGATCTAACGAACGCATTGTTCTCGTCCAAGATAACCCTTACAAAGCTAGAAACGCTGAGATAACGCGTTCAATGGTTCCAAACCTATTTACAATTACCAAACAATGAAAACTGCCATAAGGCATAACTAAGATTAATATTTACAAACGTGTGAAACTAACTCTCCCTAACGCATGCTAGAAATTGTGTTCAAAACTTAGCTGTCATGGTGAAACCGCCGGTCATCCTTCCGGACCTCCTGGCATGCTTAACAGGCCGTTGCCACACTAGCGACGTCCGTCGTCACAGGTCCTCGGATCGACTCTCGGTGGGGGTCCATGGTTGTTGCCTGCAGCTTGCTGGACTTGTTCTGTTGGAGGATTATTTATCCTATGAAGATCAACTTGAATATGGCGTTCTATTCGGCAAGAAGTCGGATTACCGATTACTGGAATCAGTTCAGGTTAATAATTTAATATATAACTTCCAATACTGAAACGCATGAGTTGAAAATGCTGTTATGTTTCAGTGAAGCCAGTTAATGCTCACTCCATCAATGTAAACTGTAACGTTCACTCACCTATTTTCGGCTGCCGTTATCTGGAACTTCACCTATTTTCATATACTCGCCGCTACTTTACTCATCTAACCGGCCTTGGACTTTCACTGCTGCCTCGCCGTGCATCCGTTCAGGTGAATTGCTCACTACACACTGAGTCACCACTGGATTACGTCACCCGCTGCGTCAGTGTCCGATATTTCTCGACGTTTTGTGTACTTTTTTCCTGAACTTTCTGCAGCGGTATAAAGGCTTCCCCCACATACTCGGTCTTCAGTCCAGCACTGACACCGAGTGTGGTTAGAGGGTCGTCTGAGGACTTCCCAGTATTTGCTGGGAAGCTCCACTTCTTTTATTTGCTGTATTGGGTGAGCAACAGAGTATTTATTTTATAATTACCACTATTATTCTTCTCCTATGGATGTTGGAGTTATCTTCATTGCTGTGGCCAGTTTTCTTTTAAGCTTGATATGAGTGATATTTCTCCTTAACAAATGAACATCGAGTAATATGCAATTTCAAGAGTTAGTGAGTGATTGAACTTGTGGCCTGGGCGGTACAACTTATCACATAAAACTATTCCTGCATTTGGCAACGTTTATACTCAGGCGACTCTCATTATTGTGATCCCCGTCCTTGGTCCTTCCCGTGCCTTTCTTCTCCCTTTGTTTACCTTTTTGGAAATCTGTGTCAATATTCTCCGAGGCTTATATGTTACCATGTTCATTTGATTAGTCACACATTATAACTTGTAAATGGTCTAGGGATTCTATTCTAATGTACGTCATTCACGATGAGCGTTTTCTTTTATGTGCCAGATTACAAAATTTTGAGTTGTAAATTTGAAATTGATTTCCTTGTAGAAACAATATACTATTTTGATTAACCTTTTTCTTCTTATTATTACATCCACCAACCTCCAATTGGTCCCAGCCCTTTTCTCCTTGAACGTCTTGTCAATGAATCTTTATCAACTACTACGTTGTTGCTTTGTTTTTCTACGAATTGATAAATTTGTTTCTTTCTACATCCCCAACACGTCACAAAACACTTAGTCACTTCGACGTCTGATTACGAGCTACTGTAGCCTTCAGCCCCTTGATCGATTCCGTTCACTCACTTATTATTATTTGATCAAAATATTCTACCTAACATTATTATGTCCACTTACTACATAGTTTCACGCAATTGTCTAAGGGGCACTTCTATAGGTTCCGACGATACACACAGTAACACGTTCAGAGTTCAACAGTGCCCCTCTTCACATCTCACGTCCCCTTTTATAAGTTCTAAGAGGGACGCGGTATGAGGGAGATCCCCAACAAACGTTGCCTTCTCCTTTGTGACAAGTAAGCTTCAGTTCCCACGCTCCATAAAAATGTGAATATTAATTAGTCAGAGCACCAATATTAGATATTTTCAGCTAAAGACATTTGAAAAATTGCATAACAACACTTCTCTGCTTTTTACACCCGCAAACAAGAGTTGACTGGCGTAATTTGGACATCATAAGATATCCAGCTCTTCTACTGGCGGGATTGAGTTAGGTAAATCCCCTAACATCTTTCTCTGCCACAAGCCTCGTTTCTCTCTCATACGAAAACCATACCCGTGAGCGTCGTGGGTGGCCAACTATACTGCTACCCTGAGCGTTCCCGGGCTTTTGCAGTTTTCATACTTCGGTATCGGTAAATAATATTAATTTAGCGTTAAATTTTGGGCCTATCACATAATACAGTATGGTTCATCATTGCATGTTCCTCGCATCTAATATTTTATCAGACTTAATTTTAATCATTATTATTAATTATTACCAAGCTGTTATTATCTTCCATTTTGATACATACTCTGGTGATACCTAAAACAAAAGTTCTATAGGTTGAATTGTTTCTGAGAAATGTGTGCCTGCGAGGTACTGTATTAGTTCGTAACAGTGGACTTGAGCACTCGTAACTCCCATGAAACCTCTCTGGTGGAATGCCCGAACTTGTAGGCTAATGTAGCCTAGTCATGCCCCATTATACCTCACTCAATTCTCTACGATGTAATTCAGGCTAAGATGATCAACTTCAGCGAAGCGGATATCGACTATCTGGATAGGGTTGGAAAAGTGAGGGGGAACAGGCCTATCAGAGTGAAATTGATATCAACTCTCATGGCGGAAATTATCGTAAGAAATGCGAACAATCTCCAAGGCGAGAAATTATGGGTAAGAAGAGACATGGGAAGTGAAGGCAGTAACTGCTTAAATACTTTGAGAGCCCATCTATTTAGAGCAAGAAGTCAAGGGTGTAACTATTTGATGACTACAGATAAATAAATATCATGAATAAATATATATAAATAAATAAATAAAATACTCAAAAACTTCATGAATATAATGTATCGAAATAAATTAATAAAAATATTTAATCGAAATGTCCGTAGTATGGGCGCCAGAGTTCACCAGAATGGATCCCTCAAATTTTGATAGAGCATGATAAACTTTATATCCCAGTGGGTGTACATAATGCTGCGTACTGGTACATCTGCTGCAGGCCTTACCTAACCTCCTGAAAACGACTAAATAGGTTGTAACTGCACCTAGGTTCATCAATAACTCCACTTGATCCTAGAATAGCTAACTATATTCTTAACAAAATCCGTGCATGAGCACCTCATCAACACACAAAATTATACATATAATACACACAGAAAAGATTGCTGGAAGACTCCATATTTACAACAACAACAACAACAACAACAACAACAACAATGAAAACAGTAGGAAAACGAAAGCGAGAACTAAGCTACCATTTGTAGATAATCCGATGAACAATGTACATATATGTAGATAAATACCCTTCACTGTATCGGTATCAATACTACTTGCCAATTCTCATAATCAGCACTTCTAACATCACACAGATACTGTACCTCATAATACTGTGTTCACAGACTTTAACACTTGTTGTAAAGATGTATACATTTAAGTAACACACGCTTATCGATCCTGAATATAAATTATGGAAAGTCTGAGATAGCTTTCACCAACATATAATGCCAGGCCGCCACAAGTGCCACAATACTTAATGCGCAAGCACTCCACAATCAGCCACTTTCCACGAACATAACAAGACTACGCTCCACGAACGTTTGAAGTCCAGTCCATTGCAGCCGTGTCACTCCAGTACCGTGTATCAGCACCACTTCCTTCCCGTACAGTGTATCAGTTGTGGTTTGTAGTAGTGATTCTCTGGTTCCCGCCGTTTGATCAACCTTTATAGACATCAGCATTCCCCTTCCTCTCACATGATACGTCTTGATTGGTCCTTGCTAGCCAATCATGAGTGATGCTCATGTCAAGACCATGCCCTGAACTTCTTCTTGCTCCCAAGACAATAACAAACTCTGAGGTATATTACATGAGTCATCAAACGTTCCTAGTACAACAACAAGCTCATCTCATCAGCCTGGGATATATACATGACTCATAGAACTTCCCGACGACAACAACAAATACATCTCATAAGACACTGGGGTAGCCACATGACTCATCCAAATTACCAGAGTTATTAAAGCAATGTTTTCTCACTCGTGCAAAACAAATTACTCATACCTACATATGTGGAGATCTCCCAGCTTATAAATATAATTGACAAAACATACAAATGAAATACCGATAATAATAATAATAATAATAATAATAATAATAATAATAAATCGAATACTGACAATAATATCTCTAACTTCTACATACAATTCGAGGGTGTGATATACGTACTATCACAAGGGCTCAGAGCACATATCAGGCTACAGCAGTTGACAGTTTCAAACGGAAAGTGGGTAAGGCGATGGACGGTGGAGAAGCTGCAGATGAATGACGAAAACCTAAAACGAGAAGAAAACAGGCTAGCAGACAGGAAGACAGAAGAGGAAACAGCGCGGGACACCGAAGCAAGTAAGGAACGCACATCAGGGGCCAGTGTACCGAGCAGTCCAGTAAGCAGTGCGGAAGGCGAAATGGGGAGTCAGCAAGTGCTGGCAGACCTTAACTCACAAGATAGGGCAGTTTAAATGTAAGTAGTCAAGTGTCAAATAAAGAACAAGGAACACGCGAGGAATCAAAAGGTCGAGATGCCCTGAATAGAGGGAGAAGTTTAAGCCTAAAACTCTTATGGGGTAAGAAAAGTAGACTTGCGGAAGAAAAGGATGACAGGCTGCGCTCCAAAGGGCAAAAGCAAGATGAAATAGGAATAGAAGAGGAAAGGGCCATAATAACAAGAAGCAAAAATAAGGCAGATAACCGGGAGGGACGGAAGGGGAATTCATAGCTATACTGGAAGATAGGGTTTATAAATATTGAAGGGCTACTAAATAAATTAGGTAATGAGGCAGTTATTAAAACGATAGAAAGCTTTGACATTGTAGCACTACTAGAAACCTGGCTTGAATCTGGGAAAGAGATAAAATGGAAAGGGTATGAGGTAAAGTATGAATTTGGGAGAAAAAAGAGTGAAAAAGGGAGAGTTCCGGGAGGAATGGCGCTACTGATAAAAGAAGAGATTAGTGAGCTAGTAGAAGTGCTTGACAACCAGATGGAAGAAGTAATTTGTGCCAGGTTTAGTAGGGGGAGGGAAAAAGGAAGGTAAAGGAAGATATGTTTGGCCTTTGCTTATTGCCACCCACAGAACTCTGCCTACGCGATCGAAAATTTCTATGAGGGATTAGTTATAGAAATGAGTAGCATAAGAGGGAAATTTGATGAAGATGGATTGTTGTTGTTCGGGGATTGGAATGCCAGAATAGGAGAATTGTGCCCTGTTTATAGTAAAGAAGACGAGATGACGGTGAGGGTAAGAAGGCGAAGTGCAGATAAAGAAAATAATGGATATGGATCAAAACTGTTGGAGCTATGTGCTACAGGCCAATTTTATATTTTGAATGTGTTGGGAAGGAGATAGAGGGATAAGCTAACTTTCATTACGGAACAGGGGGGGAGTGTGATTGATTTAATAGTGTGTACAGAGGACATGCTAGAGCATATCAAAAAGATGCAGGTTGGAGACTGGGCTAAGTTCCATCATGCACCAGTATGGGTAATGTTAGAAAGAAACGAGGGGAAAATAGAGGGAGAGGAGGTAAAGGAAAGTATGGGGAAGGACACTAGTTACACTAAGTACAGGTGGACGGAAAAGACAACACAGGAGTTAAATGCCCTTTTAGAGAAGGAGCTGGATATAATTAGGTATAGATGGGAAGAGGCCTTGAGAGAAGGTATGACTGATAAAGCACTTGAGTTAATCGAATACCCAATTAAAAGGGTGACAAAGACTAATAGAGTCCCTAGCAGGTCGAAGAAGAATGAACAGTACTGGTACCACTGGTACCACAATGAATGTAAAGAATAAAATTAGTGATGGTGGCGCTAAAAGTGTTTAGGAAGAAGGGAGGGTGCCAAGAAAGAATAGCGTTCTGTAACCTTAAAAAAGAATACAAATTAAAAATCGCAGAGAGAAAGGGAATATGGATAAAAGAGCAAACAGAGCTAATAAACAAGGAGTGAAAAATGAAACAAGTGGATAGAGTATGGGGCAGAATTAATGAAATTAACAAGGGAGGGAAAAGGGTTGGCAAACCGAATATAGTGGACTTTCAATGGTTTGATTATTTTCGGGAGCTGTTAGGAGGTGAAGACAAATGGAAAAAGGTAGAAATGGAAATGACAGGAGGGAAAAATCCAGAGGTTCACATTCAGGAACTGGATAAAGAGATCACGAGAGATGAAGTGATGAGGGTACTGAGCAATCTTAAGAGTAAATCAGCGGGAGGATGTAATGGTATAAGTAATGTTTTTTGGAAGGAAATAGGTAAACACGATCAGATAGTAGAAGGTATAATTAAACCTTTCAACAGGATTTTCGAAGGAGGGAACTGCCCAAAAGAATGAGAAGTTTGTGTAGTATGTCCTATTTACAAAAAGAAAGGCCACAGAAATCGACCAAATAATGATAGAGGAATAACACTGCTAGACTCGCTGAGTAAGGTTTACACAGGGGTACTGGCGAACAGGCTAAGGGAGTGAGCTGAGAGACAGTCGATATTGTCATTCTATCAAGGAGGGTTCAGGAGACGACGCAGAACAACAGATAGCATAATGACCGTCAAGATGATCATATAAAAGTATCTAGATAGGAAAGGGGGTAAAGTGTACCTAGCTGCAATAGACTTTGAGAAAGCATTTGATACGGTTAGTAGAAGAGCTTTATTAGAAAAATTAGGAAAAGTGGGGGTATCAGGGATATTTTTTTTTTTTGCTGTTTACTTTACGTCGCACCGGCAGACTTATGGCGACGATGGGACAGGAAAGGCCTAGGAATAGGAAGGAAGCGGCCGTGGCCTTAATTAATGTACAGCCCGGTATTTGCCTGGTGTGAAAATGGGAAACCACGGAAAACCATCTTCAGGGCTGCCGACAGTGGGGCTCGAACCCACTATCTCCCGATTACTGGATACTGGCCGCACTTAAGCGACTGCAGCTATCGAGCTCGGTATCTAAGAAAATGAGAAAAGCGATTGAAGCTATATATAGGAAGGTATATTGTATGGTTAGATTGGACGATAATCGGTTGAGCACCCAAATAGAATGTAAGGTAGGTCTGAAACAGGGCTGTAAGTTATCGCCCATATTATTTCTTCTGTTCATTAATTACATCCTCCAAGGCCACGGTAGAGATAGCTGGGCGGTGCCAGCGGTAAATGGGTTAGAGGTACCAGGCTTAATATTTGCCGATGATGTGATCCTACTAGCCCTGACAGGGGGAGGTTTACAGAAAAGCCTCAACAGGGTTGAGGATTTTGCAAGGAAATGGTCCCTAAGAATCAATTGAAGTAAGTCGAAGGTGATGGTAGTAAAACTAAGAGAAGGATATGGGTGGTACAAGGAGTGAAGATTGAAGAGGTAAACAAACTAGAATATCTGGGGGTAATTATAAACAGGAGAGAAGACTGGAATGACCAGGTGGGGACAGAAAAATGGAAGGGGGCTGCAGCACTTTCGGTGGTCAACGTCCTAGAATCAAATTTCCCTGGTATAAATTACAGCCTGCAGAGATTGGTTTTTAAAACGCTGGTGCTAGGCAGAGTACTGTACGGGGCGGAACTATGGGGTTTAGAGGACAAAAAAGACATGTTGAAACAGATTATATTAGAGATGGGCGAAGTTGTTCTTTTTCCGGAACAGATCCGGTTGTTCCGGTTCCGAAAAAATACTATGTTCCGAATAACAGTTCCAAAATAACAGTAAAGATTTAGGCAGTGAGGAATTAGAAAATATTAACAAACCTCATAAATGCTCATTCGAAAATTGTTTCCACACTGTTAGTTTCATGATTCACTTTTAATGTCTATAGAGAACGCTGAAACATGGATTTTATCGCACAAATTGGGTATTAATGAAACCCGAGAAAGAAACACCGTAATAAAATTTTATTTTCATGTGTGATCCGTTGTTAAATGCTTCATTTTTCAGGTATCTAGTAATAAATAAATTAGTTTCGACAGATAGATTAACTAAGAAGACAGGTACCAGTAAAATATGAAATATGCAGGCCTAGTTCAATAACATTTGATATATTGATATCGTCATGTTTTTATATACCCTACCGGTAGGTATAATAGTCTATTTCTAACACTTCTGATGAACAAATTGCAGTGGATAGCACAACACAAACAGCCATAAATCGCGGTAAAATAATACCTCGACGATGCACGTGGTTTTACGCAGCAAGAATTCATACGCATAAAGATTAAAAATCAGTGCCATGTATACTTTCGCTGTTTGTCAAAATGCTGACTAAGATGCGCGCCTCTACGTCTTACAGTTTCATATTTAGTGGGTTCTCTTCCCCTTCCCTTGATGCTCCAGTGCAGTCAAGTTTCAAAGAACTTCAAAACCAGTGCAGAGAAATAGCACTCACATTCGCCCGGAGTCGGAACAATCAGCCAAGCAGCGGAATGGAACATGCGCGGTTCTCAAACACCTAGACCAATCAGGACCGTTGGATTCGTTCTTGGACCAATCCCGCCGAGTGCAGGCGATACGGAACACTGTTCTTTCAGAACAGGATGTTGCTAGACCAGTCCCGCCGAGTGCAGGCGATACAGAACACTGTTCTTTCAGAACAGGATGTTGCTAGACCAGTCCCGCCGAGTTATGCACAATCCGAGGTTCAATTTATAGCAATGTATAACTCGGACATCTTGTTGCTAAGAATTACAGGGATCGACTTGAGGACTTCCGGCTTACGTCAGTGTTTACACAGGCAACAGATCAAGTACTTAGTTAATTGGATTATATGACCTCTGTCGTATGTACTAACTTTTCTTTTCGTGTGGCTATTTCTAGCCGAATGTATGTGTAGCCCTTGTAAGGCAGACGCTCAGCTGAGGTGGGCGGCATCTGCCATGTGTAGGTTTGAATTTAATTTCGTGTGGCTATTTCTAGCCGGGTGCAACCCTTGTAAGACAGACCCTCCGATTAGAGTTGGCGGTCTCTGCCATGTGTAGGTAACTGCATGTTATTGTGGTGGAGGATAGTGTCATATGTGGTGTGTGAGTTGCAGGGATGTTGGGGACAGCACAAACACCATTGGAATTAACCAATTAAGGTAAAAATCCCCGACACGGCCGGGAATCGAACCCGAGACCTTCTGAACCGAAGGCTAGTACGCTGACCATTCAGCCAACGAGTCGGGCACTAACTTTTGTTGTCAGATAGGATGCCAGGAATACTTCGCTCCGTCTCTCAGTAATAGGCATACTGTATAACGTGGAAAAATGGTCCCAAATTCTGCACACCAATATCATAAAAGGCACTATCATGCAAGTTACCATTATATATGAGCCAAAGGGAGAAGGAAAGTCCATTTTATGCAATATAAAAGTCCAAATTTTCGCTATTAAATCCAAAATCTTCAAAATATGCATTATGCATGAATTTTCTCCTAAAAAGGCCAAAACATGCAAACATGCACGGAAAAAGAACGGTTATTTGGAATCGTTAAGCCATAGAAACGAATATTTACAAAGTTTGAGAAGTGTAAGTAGCTTATTTAAAAACATGCATTTGCATGGAAATCCGGGCTCTTCTTATGAGTAAAAATTATTAGTAGATATTCCTAATAATATTTGTAAATAGTTTGGTATACAATATGACTAATAAAAGTTACTCAAATTATTTGGATTATTCCCATGAGTGTATTTCGGCTCGTAATCTATATTATTAGTGAAACCAAAGTGAGTGATATTTTAATATTGTGAAGACCAGTGAAATGGTTGACTCTGATTCAAATAGTGATGAGGAGCGAATGTATATTAACTGTCCAATAAATTTTAGGGCAAGAACAACCTGTACGGGTAGGGAACAAACATATGAAAACAATGAGAGATTTACGTTGGATTACAGAACATCTGAATATGTGTGCTTGATAGGAGAGGTAACTTCTTATAATGCTCCACTGCAAGGAATGAAGCACTAACCTCAAAACAGCAGCTTCAGATTGCCCTCAACTGGTTAGGTAGTGGTACACAGTAGCACTCCGTTTCTGATATACATGGTGTTTTAAAAACGACAGTCTGCAGATGTCTGTCAACGCCAGATGACACCCTTCCTCATGATGTCGCATTCTGGTTGGCTGACTATAGTGAAGTACTACATTTGTCATATTCACTGAATTTGGCGGTATGCCTTTAGTTGGTGGAGTACCTACTTGGTGAAACGCTAAAAATTGATGGACCAAGTGCGTATGAACCAGCATTTGCTGATCGATGTGGGAAACATTCCTTGAATGTAATGCTCATATGTGGACCAAATTTAGAATCCTACAGTTGAGAGCGTGTCATTGCTCCCACTTACTTGTGCCAGGCTCCTCACTTTCATCTACCCTATCCGACCTCCCTTTGTTTAACTCTTGTTCTTTTCCGACCCCGATGGTATTAGCTTGCGAGGCCTAGGGAGTCTTTCATTTTCACGCTCTTACTGGCTCTTGTCTTCCTTTGGCCGATACCTCCATTTTTCTCTGATTAGTATTATATAGAGGATGGTTGCCTAGTTGCACTTCCTATTAAAACAATAATCATCACCACCACCACCACTTAGAATTCTATTATGTTGTGGGAATTGGCCTGGTAGTGTCAACGATGTTAGGGCTCTAAGGCTAAGTGACTTGAACAATAAGATGATTAATGGTTGGAGACCATTTCCTGGCGCAGTTCTGCTCGGAGACTCAGTCTGCCCTTTTATGCTTCGCTTATACCACCGGTAAACGAAAATTTTGCTAGTCCAACTCAACAGAGATTTTTAAACACCAGAGATGTTTAAGGGCACGTAAAAAACAAAAAGCAAGGAGGTTATAGAGTGTGCAATAGGCTGCAACCCAAAAACTTTCCTCAAAGAACATTTCTTCTCTCACACTACTTTACATTTTTTTACTGGTACCCATTCTCATATGTACCGAAAGTCAGAACAACGAAAATATCAAGCGAGCCTATTGCACATATGGATTATTAGCCTACTGCTGGGAACAAACACAAAACTAGAACATATGCAACAAACAGATTCTAACCTCCAATTGGATCAGCGGACTAATTAACAAATATTATGAGTGAAGACATTTTATTAGTCATGTATATAATATATTTATGAAACAGAATTTGGTTAACCAATAAATATTTTTATGAGTTCTAATATTATCAGTTAGTTTTATGAAACAGGGCGATACGGAACACTGTTCCTAACAGGGTGTTGGTGAACCAATCTCGCCGAGTGCAGGCGATACGGAACACTGTTCTATCAGAACAGGATGTTGCTAGACCAATCTCACTGGAGGCAGGCGACACGGAACAATGTTCTTTCGGAACAGGATGTTCCGGCGTACTGTTCATTTGGAGACCAGTTCCGAGTCCGGAACAGTTCCAAAGTAACTGTTGTGTTATTTTTTTGCCCATCTCTAGATTATATCCAGATTCAGTAAAATAATAAAGCAATTACCACAATGTACGGCGAATGCCGGGGCATTACTAATGTGTGGGGAGTGTATTGAAGCTGATTGTGTCAAAAGAGTACTAAAATATTAGATGAGACTTAAAATAGGAGGAGGGGGTGTGGTTTTACAAGCATCGTATCTCCAACAGTCGAAGCATATATATAAGGGGTGTTGGCTTACGAAAGTTAAAGAATATTTGAATAGGATTGGTATGGGGTATATCTGGAAGACAGTGCGGTACGGGAAAGAGAGCTGTAGACTGAGAGAGATAGTAGGGAGAGTTCAAGACATTCAAAGGCAGCGTCTGATAGAGGAAGGTAGGGAGAAGTATTCCCTTAGCCTGTATAATGAAATCACCAAAGAAGTAAGAATAAGCATTACCAATGTAAACAGAGCAAAGAGGTATGTTATGGTGGTTAATGGGGCTGCATAAAAATGAGGGATGGACACGAAGGGCTGATAAGTCACGGTGTTTATTGTGCGAGAAAGTGTCCAATGACCTGCACTTGATGAAAAAATGTGTTGCTCTAGAAAAAGTGAGAAAAAATTGTTGAATCCATAGGAACAAGCCATACTTAAGCAGGGGGATGAGCGGAAAATTACTAAATGGGTAGTGAATGAATGGACCAGGACTGGTAACTTAAATAAATACTTATGTGCTACAAAAAAATTACGTGTGGGCAAAATAGAAGAAGGAACTGGTCAATGCTGCTCTTGGTCAGGGTTTAAGAGACTTCGAGTTGGAAGTATTTAGTGTATAACTAAGCAGACTATAGAAGTTACGTGTGTGCAGCGAAATGGAACAATAGAGGATGTCTAAGAGCAGACAGGTCCAATCATATTGAACGGGGTTCAAGGGCAGTGCCTGCGTGCTAAGATGTCTGAGTGTGAGGAGGAAGTGAATGGACAAGTGTTGTTGACACTAAGGATGGGGGGAAGGTCATGTACCCCCCTAGAGTGCCGATATGTTTTATTTATTTTAATGTTTAATATTTATCGCCGAAAGGCATTTATATATATATATTTGCTATTTGCTTTACGTCGCACCGACACAGATAGGTCTTATGGCGACGATGGGATGGGAAAGGCCTAGGAGTTGGAAGGAAGCGGCCGTGGCCTTAATTAAGGTACAGCCCCAGCATTTGCCTGGTGTGAAAATGGGAAACCACGGAAAACCATCTTCAGGGCTGCCGACAGTGGGGCTCGAACCCACGATCTCCCGGATGCAAGCTCACAGCCGCGCGCCTCTACACGCACGGCCAACTCGCCCGGTATATATATATATATTCATGTTGCCGTTCTTCCAAGGTCTCCGATAAGGAGCGAATCATTTCTTTGTTTTATCAGTTCTATATACTGTATATTGAGTTAGATGTAAATTAGTAATCATATTTAGTAGGAGGTAGTAAGAGGAATAGTATATTTGTTTTCTATGGGTATGGTGAACATGTTTCTGGGCGAAAGCTTGCTATGTTCAATGGTCAATAAAGTAATGCATATTATGCCGATTAACGGCTCCATTTTTGTGGAATTGTGCTTCGTCCGTAAAAAAGAGAGTCGCTAGAAAAGCAGGATCAGTGTCCACGTGCTGTAGAACCCATTGACATAACGCCACCCAGGCATCGAAATCATGACCATGGAGCTCCTGGTGTACGTGCAGATGGTACGGGTGCAACCGGTGGGTAAGCAATATTCGCATAACAGACACTCGGCTGATTTTCGTCTCCTGTGCAATGGCCCGTGCTCTAGTATGAGGGTTACGCCGGATAGCGTCAAACACGACCTCGTCGTTGTCAGCAGACGTCACGGGATGATCTCCAACAGACCGTGTCCTTCCCAGGGATGCAGTATCCCGCATGCGTCTTTCCACACTCCGAAATATCATGCCCGTCGGTTGTCGTCTATCCGGATAGCGTTCTCGGTACAGGCGTGTGCCTGATATGCATTCTCTCTAGCTTCTCTATAGATAAGTAACATATCCACGTACTCGTCACTGGAATACATATCGGGACAGTGAATAAACTTTGTGTTGTGAACTGCTTCGAAGGAGGGGAGTTCGCGCTGCTACACACTTGCCTGCCATCGCATGTTGTTATCGTTCCAATGGGGCATACTTTGCCCTACCTGTGGTCTACGAAGCTTGGAACATGTACGACGTAGCTAACTGACCACAGACGATCACTTCCTCATCCTCATCCAACCCAGCACCAAACCAAATGCAATGAATCAATGATAATTACGGTCTTTTACAGAGTCAAATAACCAAATCAGTCCTTGGAAACTATCAAGTGTGCAACCTTACCACATCCCAGGCAACTAGAGTTTTTCCTCCTACCTCGAGCACAGTCCACTACTCCCTACCTCCCCGCCCGCTTGCCTTGTGAGCTACTGCGACACTTGACGTAGGGCGCCCACTTCCCACCCTATACAGCACCGTGCTCCCGGTCTGTGCGTCCAACTCCTATTTTAAAGTACGTGTTCTGTGTATCTGTACTCGTTTTATGGGTTCATTCGAGGTGCATATAATGAATTAATAGTGTTGCTCCCGATTCCTGCTGTCTTCAAGCCCGTAAACACACATTTCGTTACATTACCCCTGTTTCTGAATTGTAGTAAATGTGAAGGAATGCATAAAACTGGAACACAAGGAACTGGTGGACCACCCGGTATACTGAGGTTAACAGACTGAACACTGGAAGTGCATGACCGTCCCTAATGAAGCTGTATCGGTATGTATGTGAATATAACGAACGAGTGGACAGTGTGATTAGGGGCGCGCAGCTGTAAACTTGCATTCGGGAAATGGTGGGTTCGAACCCTACCGTCGGCAGCCCTGAAAATTGTTTTCCGTGGTTTCCCATTTTCACACCTGGCAAAATTCTAGAGCATGGTCGATTCCTTCCCATTCCTAGTCCCTTCCTATCCCATCGTCGCCATAAGACCTATCTGTCTCGATGTGACGTACATCAACTAATAATAATAATAATAATAATAATAATAATAATAATAATAATAATAATAATAATAATTCTCTGTGTCGGTGTGTCGTAAAGCAACTTGCAAGAAAATGAAATGGGCGAATATGTATGTATGGATGTATGTAATTATTATTATCGAACGGGGATGGATTGTAAGAGGACTGGTTGCTGCCAAAATTCATAAGTTATGACAAGCCTTCAAAGTGAAGACTGAAGACAGCTATGAAACAAGTCGTTAATGTCACTGAGTGTATGGCAGGTTTAATAGCAGTCTGCTAATATTTAACACGTCGTAACCTTTTACATTTACGTATGTCACTATTTTCAGCCTGTGAGGTATGTAACCCGCATGTGCTATAAATAGTGAGTTAGCGATAGATCAGTGTTGCTGTCAGACATCTACTAAGTCCAGTAATATTTGTCATCTCTGCTAGTCGCGGTTGAATGTTGCATTGAAAAATGATGTTTGTCCGTGTTCATATAGAATTGTCGACTCTGATAAATCAATGATCAACACCAGTCCATTAGTAAAGTCAGTCCCTATTGGGAGTTATTTATCGCAGCCAATGCCTTGCTCAGAACATAATCATTATAAACGACGTCAAGAAGGTTCATTTATCATCCGAATGGACTGGTCTGGCATCCTGTCGCTTCTCAAAGGAACCACCAGTCGGCCATATTTCCCGTGAGCTGTATGACAGCCTCAAGGGCGCAGAGAGCTACTACCCGTCCAAAAAATATCAGCCATATTGAATGATTTATTTTTAATGTTATTTCCGGCATACCACTATATCTAGTACACATATCTAAGTCATAACTTGTATATCTCTGGTCAGTGGCGCATGCTGGGATCAAGACGTGGGCTGCCACTAGACTGAGGTAATCCCATTTCGATGGTTGGTTTCTGAACGTCGAGGCTTAAGCGTTTTGAGTTTCACCCAACAGCCAATGGAGCCTGCTGTGTTGTGAAGGCTGTTTCACAACTCACTGCCCTAGTGCCCTGGCCTCTGCTACTGTCAATAATCAATACCTGATAAGTGGAGATGGTAGCGTAAGATTTAGCAGATTAAAGTCCTTAGGAAAAGCCCGGCTTTGTGGTTAAATGGATAGAATGCTTGGTTCGATGGCCCTGGTTCAATTCTAAGAATCAACACCTCGTACTGTTAATTTCCCTGGCTTGGGAACTTGGGGTTTATGACGTTTTCGCCATTCACGTTATCCTCATTAGGTCACCACCAAGTCTGTACAGATGCCATGCTTTATTATTATTATTATTATTATTATTATTATTATTGTTATTATTATTCATCTGCTTACCCTCCAGGGTCGGTTTTCCCTCGGACTCAGCGAGGGATCCCACCTCTACCGCCTCAAGCGCAGTGTCCTGGACATTCAGACTTTGGGTTGGGGGATACAACTGGGGAGGAAGACCAGTACCTCGCTCAGGCGGCCTCATCTGCTATGCTGTACAGGGGCCTTGCGGGTGATGGGAAGATTGGAAGGGATAGACAAGGAAGAGGGAAGGAAGCGGCCGTGGCCTTAAGTTAGGTACCATCCCGGCATTTGCCTGGAGGAGAAGTGGGAAACCACGGAAAACCACTTCCAGGATGGCTGTGGTGGAAATCGAACCCACCTCTACTCAGTTGACCTACCGAGGCTGAGTGGACCTCGTTCCAGCCCTCGTACCACTTTTCAAATTTTGTGGCAGAGCCGGAAATCAAACCCAGACCTCCGGGGGTAGCAGCTAATCACGCTAACCACTACACCACAGAGGGGGACATTATTATTATTATTATTATTATTATTATTATTATTATTATTATTATTATTATTATTATAATTTTGCTAGTCTTAGGTCTTATGGCGACGATGGGAGAGGAGAGGGCTAGGAGTGGGAAGGAAGCGTCCGTGGCAGTAATTAAGGTACAGCCCCAGCATTTGCCTAGTGTGAAAATGGGAAACCACGGAAAACTATCCTCAGGTCTGCCGACGGTGGGGTTCGAACACACTATCTCCCGAATGCTGGATACTGGCCGCACGTTAGCGACTGCAGCTATCGAGGTCGGTATTATTATTATTATTATTATTATTATTATTATTATTATTATTATTATTATTATTATTATTATTATTATTATTATTACTATTATTATATAAAATTTTGAATTCTACAGCATTACCAGCGGTCGTACCCGTCGTTCACTAGTTTATTAACTTCCTCCAGAGATCGGTAGTGATGTCCGACCCACGATCGCGGGTTTGATTCCAACCAACAAAAGAGAACACTAAACCTGAAAGATTGCATTTCATTTTAGCAGATCTACGTATAAAAATAGAACTATATTACTCGTATAACAGGAGCACTTCAGTGTCTTCCTACAAGGATGTAGAAGCAAAAGGGAGTGAAATACCAGCACACTGTTATCTAATAACTAAGTCAAAATTATGAGGTGAGGAAGTATACACGATGAGGAACGCATGAGTCAATTCGGAAACTTCCGGAGAACTTCGACTCTTTGAACTGCAGTATATCTCCTCCGTTAGCAGTGGCGATCTGACGGAGCGAAGCCTACCGCTCCTATCCCCCCAATGGGCATCTATCGGGCATTCAGCAGCAAGCCGCGCGAAGTGAATCGACGCAGCGTCTGGGCTGCAAGATCATTCGCCGATGCCTTGCACTCAGAAATTCGAGCGACGTTTTATCTCACTGCGTTCAAATTTTGCAAATGGAGGAATGTGCCAGATGTTTACATTATAATGTGCTTTAGATTTCCGTCGTTCTCATTTGAGGTTTGGGCTACACCGATAGACTTGGAACCCCTCAGTATACACCACTGGTTAATAATTTTAACTAGCCTAATCGTATGTCACTTCAGCCGTATTTCCTGCACGATTCTCTATTCTGGGCTTTCCTCTTTAATTCTAAGTAGGCATTGCATTCGGCATCGTTGATAATCTGGCCAATATACCGTGTCGGCTTCCCTCTGCAGTTCCTTCCCTAAACCATTCCTTCCAGGATTCGGCAGTCTTAATATGTGCTCTGTCACTTCCATCCTTTTTTTTTTTCACATGGCTCCCCCCGCAGGTTTTTCTTTTTTCCAATTCTATAAAGAATTCCTTCATTCGTAGTCTTCTGAAATTGAAAATCGAGAATCTTAATGCGAAAACTGATAATGTAGCCTAACACCTTACATTAAAAATTGAATACTGAAAATCGATCATTTAAATCTAAAACTGAGATTCTATTGTCTAATATGTAAAACCTAGAATCTGAAATAGAAATGTTAAACGCTATCTAAAAGTCAAAAGTCTAAAATCGAGAATTGAAATACAAAATTCTATAGGTACTAAAATATAGAATCGATTATCTAAAATCCTAAATCCTAAAACGAAAATCGATCATCGAAATCTGAAATCGAGATTCCAAACTTCTCAATTTTACTTAAGAATTAAAATCTAAACTATCCAAGGGTGTTTCCATCTAATACACAAAAACTGACTTTTGTGCTGAAGATTGTTTTCTCCTAGTATTAGTGGGCATGATAACCCCGTTCCTTTTCAGTTTAAATATCAATATGACACCGTAAACTGTAGTTCCCAGTCAATCGTGGCCATCTACACATTGCTGAGCCATCTTCCGCTTGGTGTAGTAAGGACGTGATCCCGAGACTCAGAGCTGAAGTTCAACCGTCCTGACCAGAGAGGAGCCTCGTTTGTGGATGGCTCATTTAATTCCACTGTCAATTCAATAAGAAACAGAAGACGGCTTTCATTGAGAGTCGCAGGATACACCATGCAAGCACTACACAATGAAATATGGCTCAATAATTCACTCGATTAGTCATTCCTTGTTATAAGTGTCTAGTAAACATTAGCTGCTCTTATCTTGCTTGTTTTTCTTTCAGCAGACACAGCCCTCCTCTCTTAATACCCGTGACACATCAAGAACACAAGTTTCTATTTCTTCTTTTATTAACTTGTTCAGCCGTGTTATTTATTAGTTTCGTACTTCGTCTGGATATTTATAACTGTATTATGTGATAACATAGTGTAAATGACACTTTTTCTATTAACTGATCCAAGGGAGTCTCATGTTATCGTGTATAGAATATTGATACTTTAAATTCTGGATATCATCACTATTTCTTTCTATTTTACAACTTCCCTAATTAAAGGGTGCCTTTAGGACAAAGTATACTTCATCCTCCGTATAAATTATCATCACTGCTTAAGAGGTTATAAAAGATACTACCTAATAAATCATATTAGCCTAGTATGGGAATATGAAAAGTGGTTTAACACAAAATAGAAAAGGAAGAAGAAAGATGACGAAAAGTACTCAATGCACGATACTATTGACAGTATAAATTATTTCACAAAATTAATATTGAACTGTGGTAAGCAGCTACCGATATGTTTATCAGCAGATGGTTTTCTTTGACTGATGAAGTCCAAAACTGGGATAAGAATTTAGGAATTGCTTCCCGGGCTCCCACCATTAACCATGAGAAAGATCTATTTTTATATTTGCATATTTGTAAAACGGGTAGACTCATAAAGACTCCCCTTCAATCACTTCTTCCGGTTAACCAGAATGGCATTCAATCCCACAGCTGGATCAGTGATCATTATTTTCTTGCTTTGCGGTTTAAAGGCCTGGTGCTTCCATTTACCGCCAATCCAGCAGTGTCGTGCACTGAACCCCATCTACCGCAGCGCTGTCGGGGTAAAAAACTTTGTATTAACATTTTCTAATTATTCCTTAGAACGCTTTTTATAATGTTTAAAAAATTGCGAACGTCTAAGCCAAGCCAAGTACAGCTGTCTCGACAATCCGCTCGCACTACCGCAGTTCAGCTTCTCCAGCGAGCTGGGTTTCCTTGCCGGCGTGATAGAGACCTACCCCCAGCAAAATTTAAGGTCGCTTAGGTAACGCATGCACTTGAAACTTCCTCGAGGCGGAACTGTGCCCCTCCCCCGACAGCAATTTACGGCGACAGGCCAGCTAGCTTAGGTAAGGGGTGTTAGTTTTAATACTTTACACTCGAAGTCTTCAGCGCCACACACTAGAAACTGCAATAAAAATATCAATAATAAAAATAGAGCCAGTATATGAAATCAATTATAATATAGAAGAACATATTTTAGTCTTGGGTTTCGGAATGTATACAGTTTTTTTGAGCAATTCATTGATGGCACGTGTAGGGTATGTGTTCCGATAGGCTCATAAAAATATTTAGGTTGCCCAGCACTAACACAGAATTAAGCGCGAATGGTTGTCTCTGATGGTGGTATATAGTGAGTTTTTGTAGTGTTCCTCTTGGATTATCGGTAAAGGTTTCAGGAGTTCTGTGGCATTCTTCATGAATATAACGTGTGTTATACGTCGTGACGAATATTTTCCCTCGTTTGTCGTTGATGTGCTTACACTCAGTAAGCGAGTGAGACTATAAAACTTCAACGACGGTAAAATACCAGTTAAATTTTGCTGATTAGTTTAGATGAGGCTTTTTAAGTAAAAACCAAATAGTTAGTTCCAGTGTATTTTTGTGAAAACCATGACTGTACTATCACGAATAGTCACCTGATGAAACTGTAAGTACATTCTTTAAAATCTGCTATATATTAAATTATGATGGTGTCGTGACTGCCGTGAATATCAATTTGGAAGTATGTACGAGCCTCTGGTTGAAAATATTCTTGAAAGATCTTTCTCAGGTAGACCTTTCCACGAAAAATGCAGCCTTATAAAACGGTAATGTTCACTTTAGAGAGTGTAGTGGGGCTACGATTATTTATATTTAAAAAAACTATCATGCAGCTGGGGTAATAAATATGTTCACCGCACGCCACTGCAATCCAGGTACTTCCTCATAGACCATATAGCCTCGTTCTTTGACGATGCTGGCCATCAAGTATCGAATTGTGTGTTGTCGGGCCAGTCACCTCTGTACAGGCTATGAAGGCCCTTGGAGGTGTGGAAGGTAAAGGCTTCTTTCTCCTCGGCACTTGGTGGGGTACAGTGGATAGCTCTACGCCCGGCCGCCTTTGCCCCCAGAAATTAACCCGGTACTCAGCTTTTGTGTAGGCTGAGCGAACCTCAGGACCGTATGCAGCTCCGGAAGTGGAAATAGCGTTTCTTAAATTTTTCGACGTCCTGACGTGGAATCAAACCCACGTTCTCCCCCGTGAACCGAGCATGCCTTTAGCGCCTCGGCCAGGCAGCCCCAGTATGGTCTCGACTATTACTTAGAAACACCTCCAAACGGACAAGCGCCCAGAAAGTGGGCAAGTGTTTCGTGTTCTCTGTAGCAACGCCGACAGTAGGTGTTGTCCTGGGACATGGCCGGTAACATTGGCTGTCGTCCTGAATGCTTCCCGCCATTCTGAGCATGAAGGACTATGGTGATCCGATATCCTCTGATTAGTTGGTGTGTATTCCTTAAATAATGTGACATCCTCACCCTTCTTCTTCTTCTCCTTCTTTTATTATTATTATTATTATTATTATTATTATTATTATTATTATTATTATTATTATTATTATTATTATTATTATTATTATTATTATTTACGTTTTGGCATACTTAGGACCACGGGTCTATTTTTGACTCTTTACATTGGTTTTCTGTTTCTTCTTGGCCCAGAAAGTTTTCATTTTCTGGCTGTGTCCCTGTTTATCTCCTCTGTCCACTTCGGTTTGGTGGTCCCTGTGATCTTCTTGCTGGTGAAGGTCACTGGGATCCGTCAGAATTGGGATCGGTCCTGTATGATGTTTATAGGAATTTATAATTGTTCAAGTTCCGATTTCACTGCGGTCATCCATTTGTTCTTGGAGGCTTTTCCTCTGCTTCTCGTGCTGAAGATCTTGTTGGTGAGCCTGTAGGGGTTCATGCAGATCAAGTGGCCGTAGGAGGCCAGTCGCCTGTTCCTCATTGTTGAGATTATGTCTTCCTGATGACCATAGAGCTACCGGGCGAGTTGGCCGTGCGCGTAGAGGCGCGCGGCTGTTAGCTTGCATCCGGGAGATAGTAGGTTCGAATCCCAATATCGGCAGCCCTGAAAATGGTTTTCCGTGGTTTTCCATTTTCACACCAGGCAAATGCTGGGGCTGTACCTTAATTAAGGCCACGGCCGCTTCCTTCCAACTCCTAGGCCTTTCCTATCCCATCGTCACCATAAGACCTATCTGTGTCGGTGCGTCGTAAAGCCCCTAGCAAAAAAAATAATCATAGAGCTCATTGCTGTGCCTGATCCTGTAATTGCCATCCTCTTCTCCTATGGTTACTGATAAACTCTTCATGATTTCCAGTTCCTTCGGCTCTTATTTTCCTGACTGGGTCCTTTCTGGTCATCAGGAAACATTCAGGGGCGTAGAGCACAGAGGATCTTATTACTGACTTTTAATTTTTAAGTCTTTCTTGGCGAGATATTCGTATGTGTAAATGCTATTGCAGGAGTGGCAGACCCCCGCCAAGTTGGCACATCTGGTGTCTGTTGCCAGTGATTTACTCGCATTGGCTGATATCCACTTTTCTACATAATTAACTGCAGAGAATTTGCTAATGGTGGTGTCTTCTAATTATTATTATTATTATTATTATTATTATTTCGAAATATTCTTACCGGGCGAGTTAGCCATGCGGCTAGGGATGCGCAGCTGGGAGCTTGAATCCGGGAGATAGTGGGTTCGTGCCCCACTGTCGGCAGCCCTGAAGATGGTTTTCCGTGGTTTACCATTTTCACCCCAGGCAAATGCTGGAACTAAGGCCTCGGCCGCTTCCTTCCCACTCCGGAGCCTCACCTATCCCATCGTTTCCGTAAGACCTATCAGTGTCGGTGTGACGTAAAGCAAATTGTATAAATAATTAAAAACTCGGGCGGTGCACTTTAAGCTTATTACTTAGAAATGTGCGCCATTACACTGTGACAATGATGGCTGCAGGGAGCCGGTGGAGGGCTACAGCGCCTTCGTAAGATGACAATGTAGGCATAGGGGTGACAATGAATTCAGGGTCAACAGCGAGCGAAACAAAAGTCCCAGCGAACTGTTGAAACTCGTGATCAGGAAGCTCCTTACAAGAAGCTGGAAGCTAGCAAGCAATGAGAAACGCACTCGGAATGGTCTGGAAGTGGAAACTGCGAAGGTCTCTTGCTGGCCTATATAAGGAGGGAGGCAAGCGAGAGTCCTGGGTCAGTCTTGTGTGACAGGGACGAGTCAATCAGTGAGGAGTGAGCCTACTCGGAGTTCAGCGCGGCTTGTTAGTGGACAAGTGACCTGCTCTAGAGACGACACTTCCCTGTAAGAGGCCGTGTTGGAGAACAGCAGGTTGATATGTGAAGTAGAAGCCCTGAACGCGAATATGCTTGTAAATAACCGTGTTTCATAAATTTAATTGACAGTGTACCACATAACCCCTCTAGGTAGACATTTTAGTTTAACGACACTGAAAAACAGCCAGAATTTTATAGAGGGATATATTTTTACGAATAAGTTAATGTTTGTTGCTGTGTGGTCCATCAGTCCATGAACTGGTTAGATGCAGCTCTCCATGTCACCCTATACTGTGCTAACCTTTTCATTTCAACGTAACTACTGCATCCTACAACCACTCCTATATACCAGTTTTTTACCGACTACGCTTCCCTCATAAACTAACTCAGCACGTCCTGGGTACCTTCTCCTTGTCAAATTTCGCCAAATAATTCTCCTCTCACCAATTCGATTCAGTATCTCTCTCTTTTTTTTTTCTTCTTGCTAGTTGCTTTACGTCGCACCGACACAGATAGGTCTTATGGCGACGATGGAACAGGGAGGGCTATGAGTGGGAAGTAAGCGGCCGTGGCCTTAATTAAGGTACAGCCCCAGCATTTGCCTGGTGTGAAATAGGGAAACCACGGAAAACCATTTTCAGGGCTGCCGACAGTGGGGTTCGAACCTACTATCTCCCGAATACTGGATACTGGCCGCACTTAAGCGCAGTATCTCTCCCTTTGTGATTCAATCTACAGTCACCTTCAGCATTCTTCTGTAACACCACATTTCAAAAACTTCTATTCTCTTTCTTTATGAGCTAGTTATCGTCCATGTTTCACTTGCACACAATGCTACGCTCCACACAAAATTCTCCAAAAAAACATGTTTCTAATGTTTCGAATTGAGCAAATTTCTCTTTTAAGAAAGGCCTTTCTTGCTTGTGCTAGTCTGCGTTTTGATGCCCTCCTTACTAATGCCACCATTGGTTACTCTACTACCCAAGTAACAATATTTATCTATTTTCTTTACGACTTCATTTCCTAGCCTACTTTTTTCTGCATCACATTATTTCATTCTACTGCACTCCATTACTTTTGTTTTGGATTGACTTATTTTCAACTTGTACTCCTTCCTCAAGTATCTGCCCATACGATTCAGCAATTTCTCCAAATATTGTGCAGACTCAGATAAAACAACAAATCTCCGATTTTTTATTTCCTCTCTTCGTATTGTTATTCCTTTTTCCAAAGTTCTGTTTGATTTCCTTTACCGCCTGTTCTACTGTATGTAAAAGGAGAGGGGTGAAACTGCAGCCTTGCCTAACTCCTTTCTGGATTGCTGCTTCTGTTTCCTAGTCTTCGATTCTAATCACTGCAGACTTATTTTTGTTCATTTAGTAGATAATGTCCACCTCTGTGGTGTAGTGGTTAGTGTGATTAGCTGCCACCCCCGGAGACCCGGGGTCAATTCCTGGCTCTGCCACGACATTTGAAAAGTGGTACGAGGGCTGAAACGGAGTCCACTCAGCCTCCGGAGGTCAACTCAGTAGAGGTGGGCTCGATTTCCACCTCAGCCATCCTCGAAGTGGTTTTCTGTGGTTTCCCACTTCTCCTCCAGACAAATGCCGGGATGGTACCTAACTTAGGCCACGGCCGCTTCCTTGTCTATCCCTTCCAATCTTCCCATCCCCACCAAATCCCCTGTTCAGCATAGCAGGTGAGATTGCCTGGGTGAGGTACTGGTCATTCTCCCCAGTTGTATCCCCGATTCAAAGTCTCCCGCTCCAGGACACTCCCCTTGAGGCGGTAGAGGTGGGATTCCTCGCTGAGTCGGAGGAAAAAACCAACCCCGGAGTGTAAGCAGATTAAGTAAGTAGATAGTAGATAATCCTCCGTTTCCAGGTATCTAAATATTGTATTGAACTAATTTAATCGAGTATGATCCGGTTGGTACACACGCTCGCGCGCACACACATATAGTTATACTCGACAGTGAATAACAACACTTCACTAATTACTGGCTATTTACAGAATTCACATGTTCTCGCGGTGAGTGATGATTAGTATTCTCAAATGTTGAAAGCGCTCCAGAATGTAGCAGCCACAATAGCTTTTTCACTGACTGCGTTCGGCTCCATAGCTAAATGGTTAGCGTGCTGGCCTTTGGTCAGAGGGGTCCCCTGGTTCGATTACCGGCAGGGTCGTAAATTTTAACTACCATTGGTTAATTTCGCTGGAACGGAGGATGGGTGTATGTTTTGTCTTCATCATTTCATCATCACGACGCGCAGGTTGCCTACGGGAGTCAAATCAACAGACCTGCACCTGGCGAGCCGAACATGTCCTCGGACACTCCCGGCACTAAAAGCCATACGCTGTTTCATTTCATTACTGACTGCAATGAAGTCTTCAAGTTGGGTTTCCACAGGGCAGTTTGGACAGTGAAACAGATGCTCAAGATCTTGAATTGCACCGCAGTTGCAGTCAAGCATTCCGTGTAGTAGCCTTGGTTCTAGGTATCCCAATTTTTATTCTTTCACGCATGTCTAGAAGGCCACGTTTGCGAAGTTTGTGCTGGAGGACCTTCTGTTGGCCAATTCCAGGCCAGTAGTGTGGACCGCTTCAGCCACTGGGGCCGATGACCTAAATGTTAGGCACCTTTAAACAACAAGCACCATCATCTGTTTCAGCCAGTATTGATTCTTCTGTTTATTGTAGAGCCCTGAACACACATATGGCATCAAAATACTGTAAAGTACTATTTCAAAAATTATAAAATGAAGTTGAAAATTTAACGTTTGTAGCTCAAATAGTACATTGATGACCAAAATTAAACGCCGTGTTTAAAACATACGAGCCGGACTGAGAGGCTCAGATGGTAGAGACGCTGGCCTTCTGACCCCAACTTGGCAGGTTCGGTCCCAGCTCAGTCCGGTGGTATTTGAAGGTGCTCTAATACGTCACCCTCGTTCCGTAGATTAGCTGGCACGTAAAAACTCCTTCGGAACAAAATTCCGGCACCTCGGTGTCTCCGAAAACCGTAAAAGTAGTTAGTGCGACGTAAGGCGAATACCATTCTTCTTCTTCGTATTATTATTATTATTATTATTATTAAACTATAAGGATTGTATGCTGTCGAAACGTTGGATCTAACAAGCGAAAGGTTGATAGAACAATTAGGAAAGAAGAAGAGCAACATTCTGATGAATATTCTAGGGTTTGGATATGTTAATGGAAAACGGAGACTGAGACGAAACAATATAAACTGTAGAAAGAGACAGAAGGAATTGTGGAATCCATGAGGAAAGGACGAGTTCAGCTTTATGGGTATCTCCTAAGGATGAACCATAAAAGTTCCTGACGCACTAAGTGCTGAAAATGGGGATCAAATAGGACAATATTCAGGAAAGAACCTGTTTCGCGTATTATTTCAGACGTCGAAGGTTTCCGAGAGGAAATGGGAAGGAAACTTCCAAAGATGGTTTTCTCGGAAGAACGCAGGAAATTTATAAGCGTCCGAATGAAGCAATATTGGCATAATATCAAAGCTAGAGACGGAAGAGGAAAAAATTAATCTAATATACTGAAATTGTTACTCTATGGTCCATAGTGGCCCCAGTCAAATATAAGGAGAAGAAGACGGATTATTTAATGAAGAACGACTTCGGGTTTTGCTGACATTACAATATTTTTTCAGAGTGAACAACGGCGCTTCTGTACGGAGAACGTTTTTCTACAAGCGATGCATGCATGCTACTTGAAGAATGGTGCGGCGGGTGGTATAAGCCGAGGGGCAAACGAAGTTACTACCTATCTCACGAACATCACACCCAAGCTCTTAGCTCGCAAAAACAATTCACAAAATTTAAAATATATTATATATTTATGAGATATGGTTCTTCCATATGGTTCTTTGTGCTAACCTCCCACACACCCTGTGAATAAAATAGGAATTTATTACCTGAGCTTTACGAAATGTCAGTGCCACTACTCCGAAGAGAAGAAGAAAATTAATTCCTCACAGACTACCTTGTATACTTTCAAGGAATTGTTGGTATTTGGGGGTACATTGCATCACTAACTGTAAAGTCTGAAGTTACTTACATATGGATGCTTGCCATGAATATGACCGCTGTTGTGAGCGACGCTTAGAGGACCGTATATTACAGACGTTGTTGACACACTGACGGTTATTCTGCAGATTTATTTCCGCCAGTTGAGTGTCACGAGCACCGACACTCTTTTCAACTTTGTTTTACTGCCGCCCACCACTTTAAGTGCACGTCGTAAAAAGCACCTATAAAGTGCACTTACAGCGGTGAGAAGATCGCACACATTCTAAGGTCAATGAATGTCAAATGATATATTCATTCCTCACACATAACTCTACCTTTTCGCCTGGTTTTATGTGTGCATGAGAATAATTTTAAATTTGACATCGTCAGCCAGTAAACGTCTCGTATACAAATGAAAATCATAAAACATTCTTCAGGTATGATGTAAATTGCAGCTGTCAGGAGTCCCAGTACGGAGACGCACCCATATTTTCATGGTTGCAGTTAATAGCTGTAAAATTGAAAGACGAGTGGCCGAGGCAAAAAGTGTTACTTAATTACTTAATTAATACGCTAGCCTGAAGAAGTTAAAACTGAGAAAGTGGGCATATTTATATCATCCAACGATACCTTACTATAAAAGGAAATACCATCTTGAAGAGATCGAGGTAATAGTGCGAATGCTTGGATCTCGTGGTACTGTGCTAGCCTTCTTTATCAAATTCTGGAAACGGTCCAGTTAACCAAAGGACAGGATATTTCGGAGCTCGTCATATAGCAATAGGCGGTTAAGTACATCTACACCCTGTGAACGTCATTTATAATCCACAGTTTTGTTTTTTCATCCTGCCATCAATCAGCCTACTTAGGGGAGACCGACATCTTTAACGCCTTAAAAGCACAATTAATGACACCTAATGACACATTCTAAGCAGCAGAAAGGGTGACCAAGATGAAGTTCGATCAGGAAAACATACAATTATTTCTCAACATGTAAATGTCACATAGTGCATGTCAAAACAGAAAATCAGGTATTCAAAATGGCGGATGCACCATGTACATACATTTACCGTTTTCATGATAACATTTATGAATATCAATATTTTTAAATTATTATTTTTAAAATCTGCTTATAACTCTAGTATTTACAAGCCCTAGTGAGAATAAGTTAATTATTTGAAGTATTGATATATTTTTATCAAGTTGGTTTTACGCATAAATCATTAGCCCAAATTTCCACCAAAATATATATTAAATTAAACTTTAAAAGATATAGCTTCAGTTCTACTACGGGTTGCTCTTCTCTACGCAGTTCCGAAGAACACAACATTTTAACTGAGTGTCTTGAAAACTCCGGGATTTATCAGGGAAACAGATTTGAAAAAAAAACACGTTTCACGGAGAACGAGCGACAAACTCACTCAAGTGTTGGACAGCTTCTAGAATTTAAAAGGCTATCGTGAATTGCGGCCCTGCACTTTTTATTCCAAAACTGATTCAAAGAGGACATATTCCATAGTACAAGAAAACATCCACAGTTCTAGCCCTTCAGGCAAGCAACTCAATGTTGAAAACATCCTAAGGATATGAACTACGAATTTTAGGTAAATAAAATATAATAAGCCCCCGTGGCTCAGACGGCAGCGCGTCGGCCTCTCACCGCTGGATACCATGGTTCAAATCCCGGTCGTTCCATGTGAGATTTGTGCTGGACAAAGTGGAGGCGGGACAGGTTTTTCTCCGGGTACTCCAGTTTTCCCTGTCATCTTTCATTCCAGCAACACTCTCCATTCTCATTTCATAGCATCTATCAGTCATTAATAAATCACTTTGGGAGTGGCGACCCCATCCTACTAATAGCCTATATCTGCTTCATTCATTCCATCCCTGACCCGGTCAATGACTGGAAAACAGGTTGTAGGTTTTCATTTTCAAAATATAATAAACTATGAGAATATATTCTTTATTTATTCCTAAAAATTACAATCCTTTTCTTAATCATCGTTATCCGGTCGATTAGATTAGCAGTTTGCCTTTTTCTACCACTACGAGCGCTAATGTGAGATAATGCAGAGTTTCACTTAAGTCCTTATAACTACATTCGGTGTAGAAATTCTTCAAAATAACCAAAAACGCCTGAGGGTGTTGAAAACAAGTTACACATTGCAGAAATAATTATGTAAATAAGCTAATTTGGCTAGGATTTGAATACAAAAGAAAAAGAGTAAAGAAACAAGCGATTTTAGGCTGTTTTTTTCAGGAACTGCATTTAGGACAGAAGTGATTTTCGAAATCTGTTTTTTTTAATATAGAGCTATCCAAGATTCACAATTTAAAACCTTTCCGGGCCCTTTAGACCCTCAACTTTCGACACAATTGAGGAAATTGCTTAATGTTACCTTTTTTCGTAGTATGGGTAATACATTGTCTGCTATGATATATTTTCAACATTAAAATAGTGAGAAATGATATCTTTGGGCTTCCGAAGATGTTGGTCTCGACCTACAGCATGTTAGTTCTCAGCTTTGTAGCTTTACATTTTTCATTTGCATATTATAGACTTTGTCCACTGTTGGCAGCCCGTACATATGGGAAGTTGATGGTTTAAAGCTGGTTTAAATATTCTGAGAGTACTCAGTAAATTTCTGTCAATATGGGTCGTATTAATTTCGTATAGTCTTAATGACGAAATTATCCTAATTTACTTTCACATCATTCTTTGCTGTACGTGAGTGAAAGCTAAGTGCACTCAAGTTATATTAATCACAAGTTGGATGTAACATACACGAAAGTACGAGAAAGATTGCTCGTACGAAAAGGTGAGAACAATAGTAGGAGGGAATGATGAAATACAGGCTAAGTTAGAAATAAACTCGATTATGAGGCTGTAGCGTGTGCACAATCTGCCTTCGTGCCGGGGGTCACGTTAGCCGGATAGAGGAGGATAGGTTATCAGGAGAATAATAGAATCGAGCATGGAGGGTAAGAGAACTAAAGGGAGACTATGACGAGGATTACTAGACTCAATTCTTAATTATGAAACATGTAGAACCAAACGAGGCCACGGCGCTGGATGAAGATAGGGGAATGTAGGGGCGCTTAATTAAGTCACACAGGCTTGGAGACTTTACGCTCAACGACTATAATGATGATATATGTCTATTTGCCTGTCTGTCTTTATACATGTATGTGGGTCTCCGCATGTGATATACCTGGCATCGTCGTCGTCGTCATCATCATCATCTTCATCTTAGCGTGTGTCCCGCAATGGAGCAGAGTCCGCTGTTTTGCAAGCCAATGTTCATTTGGCTCTATTAAGTGCATCGTTTCCAACAAGATGAATGCGTTCAGGCCAGCGTTTCTTGGTCCGACCACGTGGCCGATATCCAGATGACATATTGCGAAGGGCTGTCTGTACAATAGATATACCTTCTGTACGAGTTCGGCCGTATCACCGAAGTCGGGTTCCACGCCTCTTGTCTACATTCTGGGAAACTCCCATGAGTTTCAGGATTTTTATGTCACGTCAGTCCAAGTGACCGGCGAAACATGCGCATCTCCATGACGTGAAGTGCTTGTTCACGCTTGCCTGTTGCTGACCGGCATTCACAGCCATACAGAGCGAATGGGCGAACAAACCGACTTCAGGTGGACTGGAATCCGACATTCGCAGAGAACAGCTGTCGATTGCCGCCACGTCATCCAGGCCGCATTTACTCGTGCACGGGCGACTGGAAGAGTGTAACACTTGGCGTTAATCAAAGAAACAAGATGCTTAAACTGCTCTACTTTATTGAAATCTTGACCATCTACATGAATGGTTCCGTCCGTTTGCGGACAACACTCCATGTACTCTGTTTTCTTGGTATTCAGTCGATATCCATTCACTATTAGTCTTTAATTCTACTTCTGAACCTGCTCTCGAATCTGCTGACGCTCCTCAGCAGCCAGTAAGACATCGTCAGCATAAAGGAGTGATCATTGGGGCGATGACTGGATATCGGAGGCGACTTTGTCCATACCCAATATGAAGATAAGCTGTGACAAGGCCGACGTCGGGTGGATAACAACCTGTATGAGGAACGGCGGTGAAATTCCAGCAGGGCATTGGGAGGTGCCGGCAGAGCTTTGATAGAGTAAATTTATTCTACGGACATACTCCTAAGGGGCATGGTTTGATCTAAGTGCATGCTAAATCAGTTCATTAGGAATGCGGTCAAATAACTTTTCCAGATCCAGAAAGGCAATATGGAGTGGCATGTTGTTCTTTTCCCGCTGTCTTTCCACAAGCAACCGAGCTGCATGAATGTTATCAATCGTTCCACATCCTTTCACAAATCCACACTGGTTCGAAGTGACGACGACAATACTTCGCAGGTGCTGATGTACGATACGTTCGAAGAGCTTCATGGCATACGAATAGGCCGATAATTTGCGCATTCATTGACGCCACTCTTGCCCTTCCTAGTAGCACAGTAATTACTGTTCACCAGAACGATTGTAGCACTTCGATGACATACTGGTTGGACAAGGTTGCAATGACCTCAGTACCTTGTTGTCCAAGCATTTTCCATGCATCGTGTGATATTAATACAATAATTTGTTGTTTCCATTTGTCACGTGGTAATACTTTATCTTGCTCACAACATACGTATTTATGTTTAATTTAGCATGCACTGTACTTTGGGAGTCTAGCCGACCCCTTAATATGTTTATAAGAAATGGCGCAGATACTCAGTCTCCTCGAAAACCCTCGGTTAGCGACTTGTAGATGTGCCAGAAGACCTTCGATGAGGACACATATTCAAACGCAATTAGTATACTCATGCTTATGAAATTTACAAAACTGTGAATTGAGTCGTGAGAATACAATTAACTATAACTGCTAAATCTGGGTCCTAGGGAAATTTATTTTTCTCAGAGCCAGAATGTGTGTGTGATGGCACTTTGCTGTACCTTCCTGTAGTCTCCTATCTCTCAGAATTAAAAAATTTTGCCCCGTATAAATATGAAAAATATATCACAGGTTGTATGTTATTCAGCCTGCGACACTGTTGGGCATGCGTCTGTGTTGGTTTTGGTTCCGGGACACACGTGTATGTTTAGTGAAGTATTTGTAATAACGCTACTTTTATTACTTTCACTTTGTTCCCTTAGTTTATAGGAAAATGAATAACGAAAGCAATGTAGACGCTCTAAATGAACCACTAGAGCAGGGCCTCTCAGAGTTCATGCACCTGGTGCATGCACTGTGCACGGTGCAAAATACGACTTCGCTTGGTTGACCAGAGCGCAGACCCCCACTCCTCGATTTGGAGCAATAGCGCTGTCTCTCTCTTTCCCTACGCCTGTCTCGCTCGCTCCGCCTGTCTCCCTCTTCCTCACTTTCTCCGTAGCGCTCCACATCCGAGTCGAATTGGGCCGAGTTAAGCCGAGCTTAGCTGAGTTGCCCAGAGACGAAGCGTTGGTCCGAGCCGAACAGAGTGGGACCGATGCACTGTGCACAGGAACTCTGCGCCCCAGTTTGCACGCGTGAGATTTTGGGCGTTTTAGAGGCCATGCACTAGACAGTAATATCGATGATATAAGTGGGAGTGACAGTGACTGTGTGTTATTGGTTACCTGCATAGCCGAGTCTCGTATTCTTCAAGAGTGCCTTCCATGTTCGCTGAATGTCTTTGACGGCTTGAATCTGATCCTGCCATCAAGACAAAGAACAGCGGGTTGTCATCAGTCGTCAACAGCACTAAACACAATACAACTGAATGCTTGCATGAACTTTTATACTGACATTTAACAGCACACTCTATTTATATCTTTCAACAACTATTTATTTCGTATTTAAATGAACACTTTCAAGTGTGTGAATAAATATGTATGGTGGATACATCTTATTTTGTGTATGTATGTTTTTCACATTTTACGTTTTACACTTTTAATTATATTCTTACACTACTTCTGTGGAAGATAACCAGAAGTAATAAACATGTAATCTAGAAGTAATAATAAACCATTATTAATGGTTATTTAAATCTCGCCTAGTGGTTTCCCTTTATACTAAATTTATACTAATGTAGCTAGTATTAATCTCAACCTATAGTATTGTAATGTAGCTGGTAGTGAGCTCAACCTATAGTATTCTAATGTAGCTGGTAGTGAGCTCAACCTATAGTATTGTAATGTAGCTAGTAGTGAGCTCAACCTATAGTATTGTAATGTAGCTAGCAGTGAGCTCAACCTATAGTATTGTAATGTAGCTAGTAGTAATTTCAACCTATAGTATTGTAATGTAGCTGGTAGTGAGCTCAACCTATAGTATTGTAATGTAGCTAGTAGTGAGCTCAACCTATAGTATTGTAATGTAGCTAGTAGTGAGCTCAACCTATAGTATTGTAATGTAGCTAATAATGAGCTCAACCTATAGTATTGTAATGTAGCTAGTAGTGAGCTCAACCTATAGTATTGTAATGTAGCTAGCAGTGAGCTCAACCTATAGTATTGTAATGTAGCTAGTAGTAATTTCAACCTATAGTATTGTAATGTAGCTGGTAGTGAGCTCAACCTATAGTATTGTAATGTAGCTAGTAGTGAGCTCAACCTATAGTATTGTAATGTAGCTAGTAGTGAGCTCAACCTATAGTATTGTAATGTAGCTAATAGTGAGCTCAACCTATAGTATTGTAATGTAGCTAGTAGTGAGCTCAACCTATGGTATTGTAATGTAGCTAGTAGTGAGCTCAACCTATAGTATTGTAATGTAGCTAATAGTGAGCTCAACCTATAGTATTGTAATGTAGCTAGTAGTGAGCTCAACCTATAGTATTGTAATGTAGCTCGTACTGAGCTCAACGTACATAGTATTGAGAGCCGTAGTTTTAGACATTGGAAATACTTAACTTGTGTGTGAATTTGTATATGATGATGTTGGATTTAGAATGTTAAACTAGTAGTATGTTTTGTAATATTTTCTTTCCACGAAATTGCTTGTTGTACTCTTGTTGTTGTTGTTGTTGTTGTTGTTGTTGTTGTTGAGTAATTATGTTTTAACTTTATTATCACACTACTGTAAGTGATCATTGCCACCAGTATATTTCCCAATTGGGATGTATTGGCTAACAATAATAATTCTTTATTCTTTATTCTTTATTCTTTATTCTTTATTCTTTATTCTCCAGATCTACAGTATTTCTACCTTATTGATCCATTAATGGAGAAAAAAATAATAGTGCCCAACCTAGACAGGCATTATCTAAGGTACACATAGAACAGACTCTCATAACATAAAATAAACATTAAATGAATTACTGCCAACTGGCCCACGGGCATCTCCTTCATGGAGAACCGATGGCCATGTTAGTGCAACAATTTAAGTGAACATAAGGCAAGGAGGCAAAATTAACAAAGGCAAATGACAAAATAAAATGAACTAAGGCAGAACGGCACATCGACCTTTTGTTAACAATAATAAACAATATAAAAATTATGTGGGTCCAATGTACCCTGGTGTACCTTGTGTGGTGTATATTTTAGGTGTACCAGTTGGGGGCTTATGCTTATTCTACACATCGTGAAACGACAAGCGGAGTAATGGTAAAGGATATTTATCTACAGAAGATTCGAAAGTGGCACGGGTGCGTACTGCTATCACACATTCTCCTCAAATATCCATCCCCGTCAACTACGGTACTTCGGTTTCTGTACAATGAACTTTAGAAGATACGGTATTCTTTCTTATTAGCAACAAGTATTCTGAGTTGGATGTCACGTACATTTACCTGTACTTAAGAAAGTAGTGAAGTAAATTTTCCGTTAGATTTATCGGAGATACGAAGAGCAATGTGTGTAATAAATATTAATATATATCCTGCCAGCATTCCAAAAAGTTCTCAGAAATACATCCATCAATCAACTGTGTTAGTTTATCTGCAGAGAAAATCCTCGTCCCTTTTGGAACTAGTCTTAAAACTCTGATACTGTTTTTACGGTTAGATAATTTAGTCTAAAATAACTCATTTGTAGATGTAGCAAGTTTAGAGGGATGAGCTTTACACCAATGAATTTGAACACCTCTAGTACCTTCAAAAAAATTATCGCAGAGAGGACACTTTATTAACTCAGCGCCACTAACGGATGACATGTGCATATTTCTAACAAAGTAATTTATTCGCAAGGTGGATACAGCCACGAGACAGGAGTACCAACAAGAGCCTCAACTTCTTCAACACAGATGCCAGCACAAATTCCGTGAGTCCATGAATGGCATACCTCATAGGGAAGTAATAAATTGCGCACAGCTTCATCTGATATCCTATAGAGACGAAAGGCTATTTGTTCATGATCCTCCATTGGACACAGATAATGAAAAGATTAATCAGGAGTTTATACAAATATGAGAAAAACTATGATTTAATCTGAGGTGGTGGTGATTATTGTTTGTTTTTCTAATTGGCGTTATATCGCATCGATACAGATAGGTCTTGTTGCGACAATGGGAGAGGAAAGAGCTAGGAGTGGGAAGAAATTGGCCGTGATCTTAATTAAGGTACAGCCCCAGCATTTTCCTGGTGTTAAATAGGAAACCACCTCTAGGGTTGCTGACAACGGGGTTCGAACCCACTATCACCCGAAAGTAAGCTCACACCTGCGAGCCTCTAACCGCACGGCTAACTCATTCGATGATTATTATTTTAAGAGGAAGTTCAACTAAGCAACCATCCTCTATTAACACTAATGAGAGGGAAAAATGAAAGAGGCCCGACACTTCCGAAAATGAAGGTATCGGCAAACGAAATCCATGGCCACGAAGGCAGTGAAAATGAAAGACTTCCTATGCATCTAATGCTCAAATACCGTCGGGGTAAGAAAAGAACAAGAGTTGATCAAAGGAGGTCTGATAGGATAGATGGAAGTGAGGAGCCCGGCACAAGTAAGTGAAAAAATGCCAGACTCAGCCACGAGAACCGTGGTCGTCAACCAAAGTCCACATTTTTGAGCCCCCGATCCCCCATTAGTCGCCTCTTAACGATGTGGGGGTGGGGGCGTTGCATCAAAAACCCCTAGACTGCACCATATACTTACAGAGGGAGCTGACACGTCGTGGGACGTTGCATGACAGTCTACAACTCTGTTGCAGAGTGATATTCTTGTTGCTGTATCCTCACATCCAACTCAAGACAATGTTAGAACTTTGACATATTTAAAAGGAGAGCAGATGGATCAAAAGTTTAGAAAGCTTGCACTTACTAATGGGTTACTTACAACACGTTAACTGCAGTCCTCTGAGTATATAAGAGATGCTTTGGCGCAGACTTGTAGAGATGAGCGCTATTGTTGTACGGGACCTTTAAGTCCCACCGCCTCCTCATTAATCTTGCCACATTCCACCCTTGATCAATTACCTCGCTTAAGACATGAGAATTCAGATTTACAACCTACACTCTCGTCGATGAGCCAAACGAGCAACTGCATTCACTGCATCCTGTTTACATCACAGGAAAATTCATTACCTGCTTTCTGACGACGTACCTTAATGGTTCACATCTGTTGAACAGTAGAGTAGACAGTGAGAGGTTTGAAGTGAGAGGAATTCGTAAAACACCCCCAAACCCCCTGTCTGAACAATCTCATCCACTGGTTATGAACGAGCCATCCTAATAAGGGATATTTATTTTCCACCCACCGTTCAGACATCCAGCGTAAAGGTGATCAACAAGCAGAAAACACCAATGCTCTGTTCACCCTGAACTGAAACCCCATTTATTTATTTATTTATTTATTTATTTATTTATTTATTTATTTATTTATTTATTTATTAATTAATTTATTTATTTATTTATTTATAGACACGATATAGGCTTTTGGGCTTATGCTGTGTCAAGAAAATAAGGTGAAATTCTTTACGTTTCGCAGAGAACTTTGCCCTGCGTCACCAGAAGAAAATCTCGACTGTCCACGAGAAAGGCTTCTCAAACAATGAAGTTTGAATTTAGACGTAATAATAGAAGAAATGGTACGTTCATTCGTCACCAGATGGCTCCCCGGACACGGTACAGAGCTAGCGTTCGAAGCGGAAGCGGAAGTAATACCTGGTTGCCAGCCATTAAGGATTTACATAGGTAGGTAGTTCCCTTCCCTGTCCCTTCACAATTGTTATTTCGTTTCGGTGTTTTCCAAATTCGTACGTTCCTCATCGACAGATGTTTCATTCCAGGCTTGCGTCAATGTCATAACTTCATATGTGGGTACACCTGTTATATTATGTGACCCTCTTAGACTGATTCTGATGGTTCCGTCAGCTTCCGCTTCGAAAAAACATAGAATCATGGATATGATTTTGGGCTTAGAAGACGAGAGAGCAAGTAGGGCAGATCATTCGGTTATTCCCCACTTAGTAGCTTCTTACGACATGCAGGGGTAGAGATAATTCATCTTTTGACCCCACCCACACGAGAGATAAAGAGTTCAGATATATCAGAAGAAGTAAGCCTATGTAGTATCATGATCTACTATATGTCTAACAATATGGTAGCTAATCCACCACACAACATTCCCATGCCATATCACAAGATAGCCTCAACTATCACGTCCAAGAAATTGGCCCCTGATTTAGCACACAATTTCACGGCATAAATATTCGCAGGATAAGTACAGATGAGAAATTTTCTGCATCCTTCGGTGATGACCTTACCATGTGTGAGGGGCTGTGCTGTGACGTAGGAGAAACGCGAGTCAAAGACAATGGAAGACGGTTTAAGACAAAGCGCCATTTGACCTACTGTATATATAAGGAAGAATTCTGGCACACGGTAATAACGTGAGGAAGGTGACGAAGACTTAGTATAGATGACGAACACTGGTTGGCTGGTTACCACTGTATCAGTTTTCTGTCTACACTGAACTGATGATGCTGTGCTGTTCACGGATGAGGAATTGTTTAAACGTGATCAGATTGTAAATTTTCACAATCAACATATATGAGCTGACGTGAATCCTAACACAACTGTTGAAGCACGTCAGAACAAAGACTTTCTGTCAATGTTTGGCCCAGCATTTTTGCTGACCGTTTGTTATAGCATCATGTTCTTCTACCTAGGATCAACAGACAAACTTAGCATGCTTTCTTAGAGAATACTCTGCGTGTTCTGCCAAGAAATGCACCTTTACAAGTTGGACGAAACATGTACTTCATACAGGATAGAGCTTCTCCTTATCGGCAACTAAGACACATTTCGTAACAGATGGATAGGTAGACGTGGACTAAATCCCTGTCTTCCACGCTCTCCGGTCGTGAACCCACTAAACTTGTATTTGCGGGGGCATTTGCATGCTCTTTTGTATCTAACCCCGGTAAAAAAATGCAGAGAGCATCCATGACTGTATTGTGTAATGCTGAGCAACGGAATACTCCAGGGATACATAAATGCATCCGCGATTCAATGCGACGGCAGGTTGGTGCATGTATCAGTGCTAACGGAAGACATTTTGAACATTTCATGTAAGAAATGGCTCCTTGACTAAATGGTTAGAATGCTGGCCTTTCTTCCAGAGACTCCCGGGTTCGATTCCCAGCCGGGTCGGGGATTTTAACCTTCAATGGTTAATTCCGATGGCTCGAGGGCTGAATGTGTTAGCCGTTTTCATCATTAAAATTCATCATAGGTATGGCCCCATCCTCACAGACGCGCAGGTCCCCTATACGGCGGCAAATTGAAATACCTGTACCAGGCCTCTCCGGAGGCCATACGCCATTTAAGAAATGTGGTATGCTGGTTCCTTCTGTTCCTATGTGTTTCCCATACTTAATGTACTATGTAGAGTTGTAGAAAAGTATTTCTAACATGGAAATAAAGCGTTTCCGTCACCATGTCTGTATAATAAATTTTCTTCCCCTGCGTTTGAGGAATGTGTTCTGAATGTTTAGCCTTACCTTATTGTTACACTCTGTATATATTTTCTTAAGTTAGGGAAAGTTTGTTGGTTCACAGAAACCATAGATTCTTGCAAAGAACTTTTTAAAATTACTTGATATCCATGTGTGAGTTACTTCCTATAAAGTATCAGACCTATTGTTACCTTCGTGAAGAAGTCCACTCGTTTAAAAGCTCCTAGAAAGGTCTTGGTTAACATCCTATTCAAAATCTGTACACTATCAAAAATGTCGGTTCCCTCCTCCTGCTTATTTTTGTTTTGCTATTTGCTTTACGTCGCACCGACACAGATAGGTCTTATGGCGACGATGGGATAGGAAAGGTCTAGAAATGGGAAGAAAGCGGCCATGGCCTTAATTAAGATGCAGCCCCAACATTTGCCTGATGTAAAGATGGGAAACCACGGATACCATCTTCAGGGTTGCCGACAGTAGGGTTCGAACCTACTATCTTCCAGATGCAACCTCACAGCCGCGCTCCCCTAACCACACGGCCAACTCAACCTGTTAAAAAAACATTTCCCTGTCCTGCAATCTAACTACCGATATTTTCCCGAATACCCTATCTCCCAGTTGTCGTCACTTCCATTGTGTAGGCCTACTACTTTTATCGTACACACAGAAATTTTGTATATCTGTACAATTGTCGATACGTGCTTGTTCCTCACTTTCATTGAGCTCGAGCATGGAGTGCTTTGAAGAAGGTGGTGTTCCTGTGCTTGGTTAAAAGTAAATTGTTCAGGCAAATGCTTAGGAAATCTGATTAGTGTATGGGAATTCTCTGGCATTGTGAAATTGATTTCCCACACTGCTTGTGGGGCTTCAACGAACCTATTATTGACGAATGTGAAAATTCTCTCAAGATCAATATTTCCGTTACAATTTTTATTTTCAGCGCCATTTTGTGAGGCTATTCGAGACTGTTATAGGGGTGCAAACTTCTATATGGTTATGAGCATTTATATCCACGAATTTCACCATAAACACCCGTCGATTGTCATTGTCAAACTGATCAATTTTAAGAGGAGTGGTGTATCGTCTTCAGTACCTAGGATATCCATTAAGACTGCCTTCTGTTATGTCCCTGATATCCTTTGAGAAGTCTTTCCAACATTCACCTTCTTTCATGTATGGAAATTGCGGATTATTACATGACAGGGACAATGAATTGTCCATTTTCTTACGCTCTCAGAAAACTTTGGATATCAAGGTACTTCAGTTCTTTGTCTATGTGCACTCGTCGAAATGACCTGTTTGAAATTTTGAGCCATAATCCAAAGTGATATCTCTCATTTCTGGAATTCAGCTACGAAAAAATATGCTCCAACGTTTCCAAAGTTGTTATATTCCAGAAGATCATTCAAGAGTTCTGTCGGTTTCATTTTGAAAACGCATACTGCTGGAAATCATGCGTTTCGTTTGCAATCTGAGGCCACTTGAGGTTACGGATACACTTAGCTGTATTTTTTATCATTAATGATTATTTGATGTTCGTCTTCAAAAATATTATGAAAGTAATTGCTGTTGTTTGCTGCATGTGTGTTGTATACATAGGTACTTAGAAAGGACATCGCAGCATCATTCAGTCACCTGGTGCCAAGAAAATGTGAAGCGTTAATAATCAAGCAAACAACCCCATCGCGCAAGAGCAAGGTGAGCCTTTGCCTACCATGCGACCGCTGCTAAGCCCTCAGGCCTGCAAATTATGAGGTGCCGTGTGGTCAGCAAGATAAATCCTCTGGGGCGTTATTCTTGCCTTCCTAGACTAGGGCCGCAATCTCACCGTCAGACAGCTCATCAGTATTGTAATCATGTAGGCTGAGTGGATTTCGAACCAGCCCTCAGATCCAGGTTAATATATCTCACATGGCCGGGAATCGACCCCGAGGCCTCCGCTTAAGAGGCAGGCATGAGCGGGGATGGCCGAAACGTTATTAATACTCCTCGACAAAATGATAATACGACGATGGAAATATTGTCAATGGCGCAAGCTCGAAACTAGGACCACCTGGTTAGGGCCCGATGTGTTATCCATTCGGTTACACTAGCACAATGATGGCGGTAAAAATATTTTTTTCTGGCTGGCGCAGTGAGAAAGTAAAATTTATGCCGTTGCTTTCTAAGAAAAATAGGACAACCACTCACTTTTTTATGACTGTACATTTTCGTAACTAGTTTCTTGAAAATCTACATTTACATGACATCATTCAGGATGGTCTTATCAGTCGTTGAACCAGCAGCATTAAAGTCACTTCTTCTCAGAACGTTATCACACGTCCTTCTACACTATATATGTTGGTAATTCTCCTTGTATAAACCTACAACGTACTGGCAAGTAACAGAGCTGCTTCTTACTTGTAGACTTGATCTAAATCGACCCCACAAGTTACTTCCTTGGAGCAAGCAGAGGTCATTGAGGAGGCCGTCAGTTGAGATATCGGACCTCCAAGGTGTCGAGAACCACACTTGCTGGGTGGCCACGCGTGGTCTTGTAAGATGTATGGTCCTGGGAATATAACTTATTATTCGGCCTCAACAAGATGTGGGCTGTGCAATGAGCTGCCCTTCCTTCAATCAGATACGGGAGCTGGTGACAGACAGTGTTGCCAACAGAAAGAGCACATAAGACGAAACTACCTTAGAACGAACGTAAGCATTAATTTATTAGTAGATTTATTTATTTATTTAATTAATTAATTAATTTATTTATTTATTTATTTATTATTTATTATTTATTTATTTATTTATTTATTTATTTATTTATTTATTTATTTATTTATTTATTTATTTACCCTTCAGGGTTGGTTTTCCCCCGGCCTCAGCGAGAAATCCCACCTCTATCGCCCCGAGGGCAGGGTCCTGGGGTGTGGGACTTCGGGTCGTGGGGATACAACTAGGGGGAGGACCGGTACCTCGCCTAGGCGCCCTCCTCATTTGCTATGCTGAATAGTGGCTTTGTGGCGGGGATAGAAAGATTGGAAAGAAGTTACAAGGAAGAGGAAAGTAGCGGCTGTGGCCTTAAGTTAGGTAGGCCTACCATCCCAGTATTTGTCTGGAGGAGAAGTGGAAAACCACAGGAAATCACTTCCAGGATGGCTGAGGTGGGAATCGAACCCCTTCCCCCGCCTCTACTTAGTTGACATCTCCGGGCTGAGTGGACCTCGTTCCAGCCTTCGTACCAAAACGTCGTGGCAGAGCCGGGAATCGAAACCGGGCCTCCGCGGGTTTGCAGCTAATCACACTAACCACTACACAACAGAGGTGGACGATTTATTTATTTATTTATTTATTTATTTATTTAGTGACATGGATGTGCTTTTGGGCTGCGGGGTATATCCGGAATTAGCGTCATAAACCAGTGTTCGTCATCTTCCTCACGTTTTTATCGCGTGCCAGAATTCCACGTTCTATACAGTAGGTTCAAACGGCCCCATGTTTTAAACCAGTTTGCACTGTCTTTGACTGGCGTTTCATCTAGGTCACAGCAAAGCCCGTTATACACTGTAACGTCACCGAAGACACAAGATTTTTTTTCATAATATGTATCTTGTGAATATCTATGGCCATAAAATTGTGCAGACATTCAGGGATCATTCTGTTGGACGTATATCTTGATAAATTGACCTCCTTTCTTAAGGAGATGAAGAGCAGGATAAAAAGTTATGAGGCGAAAGAACTTTTTGTGAAGGACAAGATGGCGAGTTGAAAGGTGAAAAAGGCGTGTGCGAGAAAATGGCGAGGTATTTCACAGATCTACTGAACACAGAAGCACCCACAGGGAGTATGACACTACAGTACAGCAGAGACATCAAGCAAGGACGAGCAACCACCAGAACAGAAGTTGTGAAGGCAATCAAGGATCTCAAGAACAACAAAGCGGCAGGTAATGATGGTATATGCGCCGAGAAGATCAAGTGGGGTGGTCCTGTAATGGAAGAAAAGCATGTATAGAATAATAATGGACATCTGGATAAATAAGAAGATACCTAGCGACTCTAAAGAAACCATAATTTTACCAGTACATAAGGAAGTAGACAAAAGAGTACTGGATAACTACAGAGGTATCTCACTGCTAAACATTGGGTACAAGATACTCTCGAGATTATTGCTGAATAGAGTGGAAGCACAGCTTGAATCGACCATAGGAGAATACTAGGGTGGTTTCTGATAAGCGAAAAACTGCGTATAACAGATCTTTGGACTCAAGAGAATCATGGAACACAGACACAGGAAAGGAAAGGACACAATAGTGACATCTGTAGACTTCGCAAAAGCCTACGACTCGATAGGAACACACTAGTGATCATCCTACGCGACAGAGGATTGGATTCTACGACATATGCATTGGTGGGGGAAACATTAGAGACAAGGAAACGGCCTGTCGCCAATATTATTTAACCTAGTTTTGGATGAAGTGGTGAAGCAGTGGAGACGGTTGAGACCATGAGAATTGAAGGTGTACAGATTGGAAATAAGATCAAACACAATGTCATAGTGCATTGCCTTGTCTTCGCAGATGATATGGTATTGTTACATGAAAAGGAAGAAGACGCGAAGTTGGCACTAGCAAATCTAGCCGAGACTGCAGCAAAGGTTGGTCTAAATTAGCCTACAACAAGACGAAGGTACTGCATATGAAGAACGATTGCAATGAAAAAGGCCAAGTGGTAGAGAGAGTCGACAGCTTCCGGCACCTAGGTGAGAACATCACGGGTAAGTACAAAGCAACAAAAGTACCACAGGCAGAGCTCAACTGCTGCTGAACCTACGATATGCAGCCATAACTACATATGGAAAGAAGAACCTCTCGAGGAACGCCAAACTGCGACACTACATAATTACCATCAGGAATTGTGCATTATATGCAACTGAGACGCTGACATTGGGCAAGAGAGAATGCATGCAAGAAGAATCTTGAGACATACTGTATACGGGGCACCAAAAATCAAGCTGAAATCTGAGTACACAGATCAAGACAGGAGCTATATGAGAGTATAGAACCAATCTCGAGTGTGATAAGAAAGAGAAGGTGAGAATGTATGACAGCAGGCTGACGAAGAAAATATGGAATGCAACCTGCTTATCTGGAAATAAGTATATGAAGGAAGTCAGAGAAGATTGGGAGACTATTGGCATAAAGGAAAAGTATCCAATGATGGCAGTACAGGATAGGTCCAAATACAGAAAGCTCGTGCAAGGTCACAAATGGGCGGACACAAGGATCCAGATTCAGATCACGGAAGCAGAGAGAAAGAGGAGGAGTGAGAGAATGAAGAGGTATTGGGAAGAAAGAAGACGTGCCGAACAAGTCACTCGTGATCCTCAGCGATCGTAACGAACCGAATAGATTGGGCTATATTATGACATGGCACGAGAATGTTTTGTACTGGATCAGCTGCAATATTGTTGGACGGAAATCATGATCCTACATATTTGTTTCGATTTATCGGAACACTTTATCTCCCCTTTGTGTGGAGTGAAATGGTGCACTGGGGAACAACCGAAGAATCTGTACTCGTTCTCTCGTCTTCTACGCCCAGAGACATGATTCTATGTTTTTCCGTGTAGCGGAGAAATTTATACATATCTTTATTTGACTAGCGGTTCTTCGCACTATCACTGCCACGGTGGGAAAGGGCTACGATTGGGAAGGTATTGACCGTGTCCTTAATTAAGACAAAATCCCTAGTATTTGTCTGGCGTGGAAATGGAAAACCACGGAATTGCCGATGGTGAAATTCGAACCCACAAACTCTCAAATGTATTATTATTATTATTATTATTATTATTATTATTATTATTATTATTATTATTATATCGCCGTATGGGCTCTGTAATGTTACGTGTCAGAGTGTTCGTAATCTTGCAGATCAGTGTAAAATTGAATTCTAGGGTTAACGTAGTGGGTTTCATTTATAACGTGGAGATGTTAAACGTGACGAGAAGAATGGGAGATGTTCAGAGCTGTTGTGAGCAGAGACGACCAGAGGCGACCCAACGCAGCGCGGCGCGTCCATTTGACAGATGGCGCTCTCTCGTGGTGACAGTGATATAAGGAGCGAATCGAGCGGACAAATGTGAACAAAACTCCAAGGCCAGGACCCTTCCAAATGACGCTATTTATCCTCCTTTATGAGGCGCGAGACAGGGGAAGGCCCATGTGGACTAAGTGTAGCGCGACTGGAGGTGTTTACCTTCAGACATCAGAAATAGGCGACTAGCAAGATTCCTTCTTGTCGACTGCAAGCACTGGACGAATGGCCGTTGAAATACTTCTGAAAAACTCCTGCTGCAGCTTGGTTAAACAAAATAATGTATTCCAGGACATTCTTAATAAGAGGTTACCTGACCGAGGCGGTAAAGGCGTTCTCGGTTCACCCGGAAGGACGTGGGTTCGATTCCCCGCCAGGGAGTCGTAAACTTTAAGAAACGAGATTTCCATTTCCGGAGGTGCACATGGCCCTGAGGTTCACTCATCTTACACCAAACATGAGTACCAGGTTAATTCCTAGGGGCAAAGGCAGCCGGGCGAAGAGCTAACCACTCTACTCCACGAACTGCCGAGGTTACGGATAGGGGAAGCCTTTACCATACACCACTCCAGGGGCCTTCATGGCCTGTACGAAGATGACTTTGCTTCTTTTACATTATTAATACCAAGAAAAGTCCGACTCCTTGGTTGAATGATTAACATAGTGTCACTCAGCCTTGAGAATCCCGAGTTTGATTACTGGGCAATTCACGGATTATAGCCACGTCCACGGCTAGTAAATTCGTCTGACTTGGGAACTGGACGTTTGTGTTAACACCCTCCTTTTCCTTTAAATACAACACTGCCTTCTGTATGAGATTCGTGTAGAAAGGGTATCCGTCCGTAAACCTGGACTAGGACTTCCTGGCTCAGACTGTAGAGACGTGCCAAAATAATGTCGTGAAATGTAACTACGGAGAGATGGAGTATCCAACTGACGTTCCTTAACTGTGAGGAATAATAGTAATCGCTTTTATCATCATGGCATTTAGATACATAGCGGAACTTACCACAATACTTTTGTATTCTTAATCTTGAGATTAAGAGTCATTGTACAATTAGAGTTTTTACAATTCTTCAAGTGCTGCTCTCAGGAACGGGGCTGGACAAAACATAAAAGTCTTACTTTTTTCCTATATTCGTTGTATGGATAACATAAATATTTTGACTCTGACATGTTTAAATTTTAATTTCAATATATATAGTTTCAGATTACATTTCATTCATACTTTGCACTAGAATTTTAAATACCGGGCGAGTTGGCCGTGCGGTTAGGAGCACGCAGCTGTGAGCTTACATCCGGGAAATAGTGGGTTCGAACCCCACTGTCGGCAGCCCTGAAAATGGTTTTCCGTGGTTTCCCATTTTCACATCAGGCTGTACCTTAATTAAGGTCACGGTCGATTCGTTCCCACTCCAAGCCATTTTCTATCCCACCGTCGCCATAAGACCTATCTGTGTAGGTGCGACGTAGAACAAATAGCAAAAAAAGAAGTAGAAGAATTTTAAATAAAAATTCAGTGAGAGAAATGTATTTTGAATAGATACATTGTAAACTGTTCATTGCTCAGGTAACAACACTTCATACGTTGGCCTTACCTTCATAACAGTAACGGTTCATACGTGTCAGTGAATGTTCAGATTATCTTGGATAAAAATGTGTTGTGTTGCTGTCATATGGCAAATACAACTCCGCCTAAATGATTATTCAATGAAAGAAAATTTCAGGGTAAAAAATACCCGATTAGCTTGATTAGCTGCCACCCCCTGAGGCCCGGGTTCGATTCCTGGCCCTGCCACGAAATTTCAAAAGTGGTACGAGGGCTGGAACTGGGTCCACTCAGCCTCGGGAGGTCAACTGAGTAGAGGGGTGATCGATTCTCACCTCAGCCATCCTCAAAGTTGTTTTCCATAGTTTACCACTTCTCCTCCAGGCAAATGCGGGCATGGAACCTAACTTAAGGCCACGGCCGCTTCCTTCCCTCTTCCTTGTCCATCCCTTCCAATCTTCCCATCCCCAACACAAGGCCCCTATTCTGCAAAACAGTTACGACCGCCCAGGCGAGGTACTGGTCATCCTTCCCAGTTGTATCCCCCGATCCGAAGTTTCACGCTCCAGGACACTACTCTTGAGGTGGTAGAGGTGGGATCCCTCACTGAGTCCGAGGGAAAAGCCAACCCTGGGGGGGGGGCGTAAACAGATTAAGAAAGAAAGAAAGAAAGAAAGAAAGAAAGAAAGAAAGAAAGAATGTTAATACCCGAAATAGAAACGGAAAACTTAACATGAAAGTGCTAACTGCTTTGAGCCACTCCGTAGCTTTGTCCTGGCGTGAAATGATAGTGTCCCTTTGCTCTTTTTCTTTTTCCTGTTCGAAATACGAAAACGTACACAGCAATACATATTCGAATATTTCCAAACACAGTTAAAGGAAAGCAAATCATTATACCATTAAAAAAAAAGGATTAGCGCATAAATTAAAATTCTTGTTTAGGACGAAGTTACAATGAGAAATCACTTTGAGCCACTCATTACATGTGCTCCTGTTTGCAGAAAATTTCTGCTCGAAGTACAAAAAGGCGCACAATAATGCCACAAATTCCAAGATTTGTAAACACAATTTAAAAAATATAATCACCACACTACACAATAAAACAAAATAACTATCAGCTCTCAATATCAAGCCAACAAGCATCTCATTGCGAACACATAGCCAACATTTACGACAGCAAAACAATATAAATAAAACTGGAAATGCGGTAATTTGCGGTATACAGCATCCTGTTAGTGACTAGGAGGCCAGCGCTCCAGTGGCATTATGGTGAAAGTTTCCAATTACAGGTTTATGCTGGGCTTGACAAGCGATTGTCAAGGCCAGTATAAGGACCGCATTAAGGGATCCAGTCGGCCGTGTGTATGCATAAGTATTTTCCGGTTTCACCAAGAGATGGCGCCAGCGAACAGTACGCAGCGTATGAATTTGACACATACGTCAGTTTGTTCGTCTGACATAAACCTACCAACACACACAAGTTGAGTCCACCAAGCACTAGCGTCTGTGTTGTATCGTTCGGTGATCATGTTGAGTTTGTGCCTGAAAAAGAACATTTGCGGCACGCATTGCTTTTCTTACTTAATCGAAAGAAAAAGGCTATGGAAAGTCACCGTTAGCTGGTAGAAAAATATGGTGAACACGCTTCATCGAATGGAACATGTGGGATATTGTTTCGACCATTTAAACGTGGTGATTTCGATGTGAAAGACAGTGCGCGCTCTGGTAGACCACAAAAGTGCGAATACTCTTGAAGCGCGGTGAAACAGTTCATGCACAACGCTATCGCCAACAAATGATTAAATTAAACGACGCATTGTTCGAAAGACGACCGGAATGGGCCAGAAGACATGGCAAAGTTATTTTGTTTCGCGACAATGCGCCGTCACACACTGCAAAACCAGTGAAAAACACTTTTAAATCGCTTGGATGGGACATCCGTCCGCACCCACCGTACTGGTCCGACCTGGCGCCATCTGACTATATCACCTCTTCGCATCAATGGGGCACGCGCTGGCAGAGCAGCACTTGAGCAATTTCGAGGAAGTTGGAAAATGGCTCGACGAATGGTTGACCTAAAAACACAAGCAGTTTTTCTGGCATTGTATTCATAACTTACCTGAAAGATAGGAGAAGTGTGTAGAAGCCGATGGCTAATATTTTGAATAAATAAAAAAATAGTTTTTCTTGAAAATTACGTGTTTTCTTTACCACAATAATCGTCAAAAACTTACGCATACACCTGGTACGTTGAGCTGTGAAGGCCCCTATGCCTGTTAATTTACGATGTGCGTAGAGCATTGCGCTAGAAGAATCTCTCGGTAGGTCAATGATTTCCTACGAATGATTGTATCCATATCAGCGAGGAATTTAGCAGTAAGATATTTTAGAGGTACGCACTAGAAAGGATAAAGTGTCAGACATATTCGTTTAAAACATCAGCTTTTGACCAAAATCTACAGACGAAAAGAGAAAAGTTGATTTAAGTTACAGATAAGCTGGTCAATAACTTCCGGTGGACTGAGTCTTATTTCAACGCTAAACGTGACCCCCAGATATTTGATGATTTTACTAGTAGGCAATTCCTTTTCTGCAACATGATTACTTCACTTTTTCTGGTGTTTACTTCAAGACTGATTTTGAAAAAACATTGGTTGATAGCATTATGAGATGCTTTGCAGCAGCTTAATTCTTTCACAGGAGGCCAAATCATCAGCTACAGGAAGCACCGAAAGGTTTTCAATATCACGAATAGCACTGTAGCCACATTCATCAGTTATTTGCATCTCATTCAGTTGAGTAAGTTGGAAATCAATTGCCACATTATACATTTAAGGTGCAAAAAGGACACAGCCTGGGCTACACCTTTCTTAATCGGATTATGACCCGTTCTGTTTCTTGTTTGTCTGGATACTTGTAGAATTTTCTTAGAGGAAAGCTTTAACAAAAGTTTTAATTTGAGGTTTGTTCTATGTGATCACATGGGACAGACACTAAATCTTTAGATACATCAAGAAAAACGATACTACAATAATTATTGTTCCGCTTGGAGCCCTTCAAGCAACCATTCAAAATTGATGAATGAATAAAAACTCCACGGCGGGACATACAGCTCGCGTTTATTTGTATTCAGCTCGAAGCGGGATGAGGAGTCGTTTTGACTGCGGGCAGTATATAAGTGAATTCCCTTTATGATGAAAAGCATAGGTTCTACGAAAAATGTGAATTTAGTCGATGAGACATAGTATGAAATCGAATGATCCCCCACCATTTCCTTAGATTCTAATTCTGTTTAAAAAATATTAATTGAAGAAAGTCAAGAAAACAGAGATATGAAGAAAAGAAAAATAAGTGTCTGACTCTTGCACGGCGTTGGCTTGTTGCTATTCTGATGCAGTGTTATTCGTGTGCTAAAGAAGAAACAGGGTAATTTATCATGGCGGGTGCATGAAACAAATAACATTCATTAGTTCGAGTGTTCGCCAACTAGATGGTGCTGTTTTGTTTTAGCTATATTTCTCTTCTCTTGGGAGCGTGGCTTTGGAGACTGTCACAACATGTTTGAAACTATGTACTACCACATGTACAATAATTGCCTAATGAGACTCGAAGCAATTTTAAGAATGAGAAATTTCGTCACTGAAAGCTTGAGTAGCGTAGATAGCATCATAATTCATTATACGCCTCTATCTCAGTAAGTACTAAACAACCTCGCCTAACCCTTTGCAATATAATTAGTGCAGATTTTAGCGAATTCAGAATACCTTGACATTTCCTGGAACGTATCTCTCGTGTATTAGGAGATCAGCCTGTATGTAAAAAAATTTTTGCTGTCCATTGTGTGCGTGTTGGTTCAACCCTGTTTTCTGCGGGGTCGGATATGAAATGAGATGAAGCTTCGTAACAAGTTTTTACGACCGGATGCCCATTGTGGCGTCAACCTCAACAGAGGTTTTAATGAGATTAAATGAATCACGTGATATACTATAGTAGGAAGCGGGAGGGTGATACATTGTCTCGCCACATAGCCTACTCCTGTCGAATAACACCAAGGGCTCTACTCAAGACTTAACGTCCCCATCCGACGAACGAATCACCATCATCACTGCGGGGAGGTGTGGAACTGAATCCAGGCTTTCTACACGCAATGTAGTGATTATACATTGTATACCACCACCTCTCTTACCCTTCCAACCAACATTCTAGTGGTGATTGTTTTCCACCAACGGGATTCGAATCGCCTAACCACGGTCGCAGACCACATGAATGGTTAGCGTGCTGGACTTTAGTCCAAGGGTTCCCGAGTTCGATATCGGGTCGGGTCGAGAATTTTAACTTCTGTTGGTTAATTCTGATGGCTCTTGGGCAGTCTCTCTGTGTGTGTATCGTGTTTAGCGTTAGAATTCATCATAAGCGGGGCCCCATTATCGCAGATGGGCAGGTCGCCTATAAAGCGACAACGCGAAAGACCTGCACCAGGCCTCACTAGATGCCACACGCCATTAATAAATAATTTTTCTATTACAATGTGATATAATCTATTTTCTCAAGCAGAGAACAACGGAAAACAAAGTAGGAATCAACAAAATGAAAGGGCGGACGCTATGTATACTGGATAAGTGGACGCGCAGCATTTAGCTTTAGAAAGATATATTTCTTTGCACCTCCTCTCCTCTCCTCTCCTTTGTCAATGTTTTCAACTCACACTGTTTCCAGTCTTGATCGATTTGAGTACATTTTCTGGGGTGTGTTCGGTCTATCTACCTCCATGGGCTAGACGGGAGCGGTAAACGTAGTCTCCTGCGACGCTCGGCCGCCTTGAATGTCTTACCTCGTATGTTAGACCATGTTCACTCAGCCTCAGATATTTTATGTGTTTTCGATTATTTTTGACTCATTGTTTCTTCGTATTTTCGTCTGAGGCAAGTATAAACCCTTTTTAAATTTTCAGGAAGTCCACCAATAAATTACATTTTTTCACATACCTAATCAAGTTTCTTAAAAAATAATCATCATCATCATCATCATCATCTGTTTACCCTCCAGGTTCGGTTTTTCCCTCGGACTTAGCGAGGGATCCCACCTCTACCGCCTCAAGGGCAGTGTCCTGGAGCTTCTTAAAAAATATTATTACATATTTTGGCAGATGTCATGTAGACAAAGCCAGCGACACCTTGCAGGACCTGCTGTCAAGTCTCCGTCCCGAGTTATGCTAACTTGAATTAGAGAATTAGAATAGGGGAAGCGTTATCTGATCCTGTAGAGATTAAGAGGGGTTCCCACAAGGCAATGGTACTGGCCCTCTGTATTTTCTTATATACAGAGTGAAGCGTAATTCGCGCACTCGGGCGTCGCAGCGCGACTCCTCACATGCCAGCAATAAAAAAATGTCTGTTACAAATTTTCGTCTTGCGAGTATATCCGGTAGAAAACGGACGTTAAAGAATAGCAGTCTAAAACACTGTAACCATATGTAGGGTGACTACCGCTGTCAGCACAATGAGGTCGTGCTGTACAGTTGGTGTAGTGGATAGAGTTTTTGGTTGGCATGCAGGAGGTCGATGGTTCGATCCTGGGTTGAGGCGCATTTTTTATTTGCTAATTTCCATTTGACATTACCTACTGTAATACAGTATGGCACCGTTTCTGAGGTCACATGTATCCTACATTTACAACATTTTGTAACGCTGAAACAACAAATACCTGTTTAGACTAATAAGAAATAGACAGCTGAAACAAACAGATTTCACATCTAGTAGATGAAGTGGTGCGAATAAATTCACGCCCACGACGTGGAAAGGGCGCCTTTCAAAGCTTACCAATGAAAACGATTGTTCGTCCATTTCTAGGATCGTAGTATGTAAGTGCAAATGGTTTCTAGAGGACCCGCTGCAATCGCTGTTGACGATTAAGATGCCAGATACCATACCACCTGGACTACATTTACGAAATAAAAAACATACGCCTCAACCCAGGATCGACCACTCGACCTCCTGCATGCTAACCCAAAACTCTATCCACTGCACCAACTGTACAGTACGACTAACTTCTGCTGACAGAGGTAATTATCCTACATGTAGTTACAGTGTTGCCAGATTGCTACTCTTCAACGTCGTTTTTCTGCCGGAAGACGAAATTTTGTAAGAGATATTTTTTTATTGCTGGCATGTGAGGAGTCGCGCTGCGACACCCGAGTGCGCGAATTACGCTTCACCCTGTATATAAAGGTTATGAGCAAGGATATCGAATCACAGAAAACGCTTTTTGGGAATCGTGTTATACTGTATGGCAGGGCCTCTCAGGGTGCATGCGCGTGGTGCATGCACTGTGCACGGTGCAAAAGACGACTTGGCTTGGTTGACCAGAGTGCAGACCCCCCACTCCTCGATTTGGAGCAATAGCGCTTACTCTCTCTTTCCTCACGCCTCTCTCGCTCGCTCCGCCTGTCTCCCTCTGCCCCACTTGCGCCGTAGCGCTCCAAATCCGGGCTGAGTTGAGCCGAGTATAGCCGAGTAGAGCCGAGCTTAGCCGAGTAGCCCAGAGACGAAGCGTTGATCCGAGCCATACCGAGCGGCACCGATGCACAGTGCACGGAACTCTTGCGCCTCGCTCTGCACGTGTGAGATTTTGGGCGTTTGAGATGCCCTGCTGTGTGGAGCAGTAAATAAGTTACAGGATTGTGTGTGACTGGAAAAAGATCTCGACGAAGTTGAAAGATGGACAGCAGGCAATGTTTAACGGGGTGAAAAAGTCAGGTTGTATGTTACACAAAGGGAAGACGTCCTTTCATTTAACTGCAGTGTTGATGGGGTGAAAGTAAGTCATGGGGTTCATGCTAATTAAAGAAAGATCTTCATTGGGATAATCACATAAACGAGATTGTAACTAAGGGTTACAAATTTCTTCATATGGTATTGAGGTTATTAAGAGGTTGTAGTAAGAATGTAAAGGAGAGGGATATAAGTCACTAGTAAGACCCCAATTAGAGTATGCTTCTAGTGTATGGGACCTTTACCAGGATTACCTGATATGACAACTGGAAAAGATCCGAACGAAAGCAAAACAATTTGTTCTGGATGATTTCCGATAAAAAAAAGTAGTGTTACGAAAATGTTGCATACACTTTGGGCTGGGATGACTTGGAACTAAGAAAACGAGCTGCTCGACTAACAAGGGGGCATTCCCTACTCGTCCCCATCGATTTCGCTCAAATTTATAGAACATGCAGAGCTTGGCTAGAAATGAAAATACCCGAAGTGGGAACTCCAGATGGCCAAGCGTATAGAAAATAAAAATAAAATAAAAATTTTGACGCGACTCTCTCACCGTATAAGCCACTTCCGTTAGTGCTCACGCCGAGCACTTGTTGACGTAGTGGTAAGAGCTCGGATTAGTTATTCGATGGGCGTGGGATCGACTCCACGTGTGGAGAATGTTTTTTTTTTTTTTGGTAAACTTTTACATTATTCATTTTCCAATTAAGCAAAAAGGTGAATAATTAATTTTATTTATTTATACGCAAACGGCATTGAAAAGGTAAAAAATTGGGATTTCATTGTCAGACTTTTTTCTACCTGCGCCAAGAATCTATTGTTTGTGTACAGCCGCCAGGAGCAACTTTTACTTGTCAGGTGGAAACGACTCCTACAGCGAAACGACTATTCACGTTCATGGCACATTCCGCAAGGAGGGGAAATAGCCAATAAAGGAGAAAAAAGAAGAATTTCTGTTTGAACACGTCGGGAAAGTTCGCAACTCCAAATTTTCTGCAATTGTGCGCTCATTACAGAAAATGATGTCATATATGCCTTTTGCATATAAATAAATAAAAAATAAAATAGTCCGCCTCTGTGGTGTAGTGGTTAGCGTGATTAGCTGCCACCCCCGGAGGTCCGGGTTCGATTCCCGGCTCTGCCACGAAAATTTGAAAAGTGGTACGAGGGCTGGAACGGGGTCCACTCAGCCTCGGGAGGTCAACTGAGTAGAGGTGGGTTCGATTCCCACCTCAGCCATCCTCGAAGTGGTTTTCCGTGGTTTCCCACTTCTCCACCAGGCGAATGCCGGGATGGTACCTAACTTAAGGCCACGGCCGCTTCCTTCCCTCTTCCTTGTCTATCCCTTCCAATCTTCCCATCCCTCCACAAGGCCCCTGTTCAGTATAGCAGGTGAGGCCGCCTGGGCGAGGTACTGGTCATTCTCCCCAGTTGTATCCCCCGACCAAGAGTCTGAAGCTCCAGGACACTGCCCTTGAGGCGGTAGAGGTGGGATCCCTCGCTGAGTCCGAGGGAAAAGCCGAACCTGGAGGGTAAACAGATGATGATGATGAAAAAATAAAATAAATTAAAATAAATGAATAATATAAAAACTGAGAAAAATATGCTCTACGTGGGGAGTCGAACTCACGACCATCGAATTGCAAGTCCAAGCTCTTATCGCTTTGCCATCTCCTCCTCTGCGTGCGCACTAACGTAAGTGACTTATACGGTGCGAGAGCCGCGTCAACATTTTCATTGTTATTTTCGATACGCTTGGCCATCTGGAGTTCCCACTTTGGGTACTTTCATTTCTTTTTTTTTTTTTTTTTTTTTTTTTTGCTAGTTGCTTTACGTCGCACCGACCCAGATAGGTCTTATGGCGACGATGGGACAGGGAAGGGCTAGGAGTGGCAAGGAAGCGGCCGTGGCCTTAATTAAGGTACAGCCCCAGCATTTGCCTGGTGTGAAAATGGGAAACCACGGAAAACCATTTTCAGGGCTGCCGACAGTGGGGTTCGAACCTACTATCTCCCGAATACTGGATACTGGCCGCACTTAAGCGACTGCAGCTATCGAGCTCGGTACTTTCATTTCTAGCCAAGCCCCGCATGTTCTATAAATTTGAGCGAAATCGGTGGTGACGAGTAGGGAATGCCCCTTGTAAGCGAAATGTTTGGAGCTGTCACTGGAGAGATGGTTTCGAATAACGTTAGTAAACGAATAACTTTATTTTTTAAGTGTAGAAAAGATCATAAAATGAAGTTTGGAATTCAAGAGAAGTAATTGGGGGAAATATTCGTTTATATGGAGAGGAATTAGGGAATGGAATAATTTATCAAGGGAGTTAATTGATAAATTTTCAACTTATTTGAATTGATTTACGAAAAAATGAGGTAAAGAACTGATAGGGAATCTGCCACCCAGATAGCAGCCCAAAACACAGATCAATGGTGATTGATATTGAGCCCAATTGGCTCATATCATTGTCTTTAAAAATATTAGAAATTAAAAAAATGGCATGAGGGAATAGCCGCAGTTACATTATAGGCCGGATGTGTGGCGCCATTTTGCTTGCCCAGGTTTAAAGATAGTTCCACGTGTCAAGGTCATCTTATGATGAAATGGAAAGCATTGGAATATTCCATGAGGTGTGATGACCAAAGTCACCAGATTTAAGTTGGCAACATTTTCAGGCAGCGAATCGCAGCAGAGCAGGTTTTGGAATGATGGGGGTAAATTAAAGATGGGTGCCGCATAAATGACTTCTAAAATAATTAAATCCACCAGGGGATAAGGTGAAAACAAGATTAAACCATTTTGAGAACAATAATTAAAGACGGCGTATTTGCAACAATTTATTGGAATAAATAATCGCAGGCATATGTGACGGGATGTTACATCATTGTTGATGGGGTTCCCCGAGCTCACTATCCAAGATCCAGCGTGCATGAAGGAGACGCGTGCCGCTGAGAAGAGGCACTCTGCTACGGAAATTTGAACGTGTCGGACGTACGTGTATGTGGTTCACGAGAACCCTAATCTAGAGCATTTCCTATCAAATAACTAGCTGTCGAAGATACTACGGGTCCGATAGACTTTGCATTTAACTCAATAATGACCGAAATTTTTGTAAATTCAAGAAGGTGAATTTTTACAACATTAACTGGAAAATTAGGATCGGAGCGAGATCAAACAAGGACGCATCGCAGTGCCACGTGTAAACTCGCGGAAAGCAGAGACAAAGTGTATATTACAATTGTGAATAAGTGTATGTGCTAGAATAATTTAACTATATCTGTGTTTTTTTAATATGTATTTTAGTGTAGTAAGAAGTGATGAGCGTGTGATTTCATGAAAGCAACAAGAGTGAAGACCATGGTTGTGGAGAATGGTATGGGTTCAGGTTCTCAGGCCGTTAGCATGATGGCTTAAGTACATCATGGGGCCGACCTGAAACCATGAGGCCGTGGAGCTGAGTATGGAGCGCCGTCGAGTCGATAAGTACCCTGATTGATTATCTAGCATGTGCATGATTAGCTGTTAACTGTAAATAAATTAATGCATGATTATTCTTTTATTTTCCTTTTTAAGTACTGTAGCAAGGATAGTTAGGTTTTTTTTAGGTTTATTTTATGCTGATGCCTAGGGGGGTGTACATATTGTGATATTAGTGTGTGTTAAAATATGGTCTTCGCGAGTGTGAAAATAATGTGTGTAAATAATGATCTTCCATTACGGGTGTGAAACATGGTTTTTTTTTGTTTTCTTCTCAGTGCGTGATCTTCTAGCAAATATTAGCGTGTGCGTGTGTGAATATTTAATGATGTAGGAGGTATCAGTAAGGATTAGTTAGAGGGAATAGATAGATTAACCTGGCATGTCGCATGAAAGTTCATCAAGAAAATTTCCATGGCCAAAGTTTCGAACCTTGATCTTTCCGGCACATTACAGTGGGATTTTTGAAATAGATGTCATCAGTAAGTAACAGGTAGTGCTAACCAGTGAATTAAAATTTTGTGCTGTAGGAAATAAAGTGTCATTCTATTAATTTATCCGGAATATAGCTAGCTAGTATTGAAGCAGGGACCTCTAAGACACAGATTGCCAACCGCAGGGTCGAACCAATGATATTGTACAACGCCACAGATGTAAAATACCGGCATAGTGATATATGTGTTCCCGAGAATGTGGAATGAAAAAGGTAGTACAAATATACGTGAAAGATGGAACAAAATGAGATGTATTGAGAGTGTCATATATAATTAGTTACTGTTCGCACCGAGAGTAAGAATACGCAGATATTGTGGAGGAAACATATGGCTTCATTTAGAGCGGAGAGAGAGAGAATATTAAGTGGGTGCGGACAAATTAGAATGCCGTGTCAATGAAACGAGTTGGGCGTGAGATAAGGCAGCAGACCGGGACGGCGTGTTGTGTATTAGAGAAGCTATGGTAGCTGTAGTAGGGTCTTATAAGTAAAATATATTACAGTCATTTGTTAGATAATTCTGTTTTGTAGAACTTAGGACAGCACAATAAAATTGATTAATAACAGATATATTTCGTGACAGTTTATTGCGGCAAGCATAATGATAGGTCACTGTAATGATGCCATGTTGAGGGTCGGAGTTCGATGCCCGGCCGAGCCAGTGTATAATGATTTTCCCTGTGACTATAAGATTGAAATTATGTTGTGTTTGTTTATGTTATATGTTCTTCAATATGTGGGCAATGCAAATTTTGATTTTGCAGTTGCAATATTTCTTGTGATGTTGAATTCAGTTCACGATGGTTGTTTATACTTGCGGCAATGAGGTTTATCCCATTGTCTGTAGAATCAGTGTAGGTTAAGATGTATTTAACATTATAGTATAGGGTTTCTTGCTACAGGGTAGGCATATGTTTTGTGTATGATGAAACAGCTAATTAAGCATATGTGAGATATTTATCATTTTAATGAATCGGTAAATTAACTTAATTTAGTTATGTCAGGGTTACTATCGATTTCGTGCGTACGTTCCATATTATCAGCATTATATGAGGGGAGGATGGTACTGAGAAAGAATAAGTTAAATAGTTTCGGACTCAAATTAGGGACTATTTTTTATATAAAATTTGTGATGAATAATTTTATGATATATAAAATTTTGGATTGAATTACCAAATCTAACAAACGTGATGGGATAAATTTATGATTTTCAAGGTAACAAATATACCGACATTGATAACTGCGAATTTGTAAATTATAATGAATTTAATGGATTTAATTAATTAAAAGATGAGTTGTGAATTACACGGCGGATGTTGCTTAATGAATTTACACAGCCTCATACATTTCATTTTGAAGAGTGTAGTTAAATAAATAATTTGGTATTTAGTAAATGGTAACTACAAGGTTTATAATATGGTGAGGAAATAATTTAAAGGTATGGAGAGCAAATACGAATTTGTTATTCAAAGAATGAACGGAAGAAGTTTTGGTTGTATTAACATTTTAAAAAGGTACTTTGACAAATTAACAAAGGTCATGATGATAGATTATTATAATATTTTATTATTGAAAATTTTGAAATATGGTGGTACCAAAATATGAGTGGAATGGAATTGGATTAAAATTTTTGAAGTACTGAAGTAGAGTTGATGAATAAGATGAAAGGGAATTGTAATAAAGATGAAGTAATGTGTTTAGAAGGATTTGAAATCTATGAGTCATGAGGTTGATATTTTATAGTCGAGGGTGATAGAGGTTGTGAACGATATTTGGTCCGAAGAGTTTATTGTTTGTATAGAAGTCTATTTGCTTTGCCAAAGTTTAGCCTTTTCAATAAATTTTGCATTCGTAAATGTTCTCATTCGGATTTTTATTTAATTATTTTATTTCTTCTCTTTTATCCTTCCCGCTTGATTAATTTTAAGGTTAGTTTATAATATCTGAAGATATCTCTGAGGGTAGTACCCAGTCAGCGACCCTGGGATGTCTCGAGCCGGCGCCACATTTCAAGGCAGGAAGGGTAGAGGGTTGAATATTACCGCAGCTCTGAGCTCCGATCTCAACCCAAAATGGCAGATGCAACTCCCACCAACGAATGCTCCATCTTATCTAGACAGTTATCTGCGTAGACTTTTCGGATCTTCCCCTCATAGTCAGTAAATTTTTTCTTAGAGTTTTGAAATTATTGAAGAACGTCTGGTATAAAATTTTTCCCAACGCACTGTTTTTTACCTAGGGATCCAGTACCAGAGCAAAATGACAGACGTATATTACGTCAAAAAATTCGAATAAGGACTGTGTCGTCACGGGTGCAAGTTTTCACGTAGAATGTGTAGGTCTATTGAATGTCAGGAATTGTCGGCATAGAGATGGTTCAAAGGTATTGCCAACCAACTGACCCAGAATTCAGCATGATAACTTTGATTTCGCTAACCTATTCGCCACTTCTGAGTTGACCTCGCGAGTATTTGTCATCCACCGAGCGAGTTCGCCGAGCGGTTAGAATCGCGCAGCTGTGAGCTTGCATTAGGGAGACAGTGGGTTCGAACTCCACTGTCGGGAGTCTTAAAGATGGTTTGCCGGGGTTTACCATTTTCGCACCAGGCAAATACTGGGACTGTATCTTAATTAAAGCCAAGGCCGCTTCCTTGCAACTCCTAGCCCTGCCCTATCCCATCGTCGTCGTCGTAAGACCTATCTGTGTCGATGCGACGTAACGATTTGTCATCCTCTTACTATCCTGAAGGCCAGTCTTAACTCTTAGTTACTGCAGTGATCCAACTCTGGAAAATCATACTTCGATCGGCACTGCCAAATACTCATTCAATCAATCAATCAATCAATCAATCAATCAATCAATCAATCAATCAATCAATCAATCAATCACAACTGATCTGCATTTAGGGCTTTCGTCCTTGTGGCATATTCCCTATCAGATGTTCGCCTAGGCTTCTCTTACAGTAAATGATTTCAAAGAACTTGTAAACCCATCGGGAACCTCCCTTGCTACATTATTCCGATTCCTGATTCCTCTTCCTATAAACGAATATTTACCCACATTTGGCCTCTTGAATTCTAAATATTTCTTCATATCGTGGTATTTCCTACATTTAAATAAACTGCTCAGACTTGTTCGTCTACTAATGCCATTCCACGGCATCTCTCCAATTACAACTTGGAACATACCGCTTAGTCGAGGAGATCGTCTCCTCTCTCCCAAGTCTTCTCAGCACAAACATTTTCCTAACGCTACTCTTCCTTCGAGTATCACATAAAACAAGTTGAGCTGCTTTTCTCCGGACTTTTTTCCAGTTCTCGGATCAAGTAATCCTGCTGAGAGTCCCCTACATTGGAACCATACCTTAATTGTGGTCTTACTTGTCAATTATATTCCCTCTCCTCTGCGTCCTTACTGCAACTTCTACATACCCTCGCAACCATGTGAAGAGATCTGCAACCTTAATAATTTACAATCCATTTTCTGGGATCGCCCCAATGGAGACCTTTCTTATATTAACACCTAGGTGCTGTCCGGCTTCATGGCTAAAAGGTTAGCATGCTGGCCTTTGGTCAAAGGGGTCCCGGGTTCGATTCCCGGCAGGGTCGGGAATTTTAACCATCATTGGTTAATTTCACTGACATGGGGGCTGGGTGTGTGTGTGTGTGTGTTATCTTCATCATCGTTTCACCCTCATCACGACGCGTCAAATCAAAAGACCTGCACCTGGCGAGCCCAACATGTTCTCGGACACTCCCGGCACTAAAAGCCAAACGCCATTCCACTTTTAACTAGGTACTTACAGTGATCGCCATGAGGAACGTTCACCCCATCAACGCAGCAATTAAAATAGAGGACTGTTCCTCTTTGTGAAGCTCACAAGCTGAATTTTCACCCCGTTTACCATGATACCAGTGTCTGCTGTCTATCCCACAACATTGTCGAGGTCTTTTTGCACTCGCTCACAACGCTGTAAGTTGTTACTCTATACAATATAACATAATCTACACAAAGTCTTATCTCTGATTCCAGTTCTTTACTCGTATTATTTATACGCATAAGAAAACGTAAAGGCCCGATAATACATCGCTGAGAAATTAATGATTACAGGATCAGATAGTAAATACTTCATCTACTCTAATTCTCTGAGTTCCGTTTTCTAGAAATAAGGACACCCATTCAGTCACTCGTTCTCCTAGTCCAGTTGCACTAATTTTTGTCAGTATTCTTCCATAATTTACCCTATTGAACATTGTCGTCGCGCGAGTTGTCTAGTAATTATCTCGATTTTTGGAACTTTGATGGTTTTGTACCGCTCACTGGTCCTAGTACGGTTCCGAAACTACGTCAAATTAGCAATGAAATTGTATTCAAGTAACAGAAATTCAAAAATTTTTGTCACCTGATTTAAAAGCCATCCCTCTTAATTTTTGCAATAAGTATCCTGTGGTTTCATCAGCGTGTCTAGCTCTAATGCAATGATTATAGTGTATTTATCATTATCACACAAACAAATGGGTGGGAAGCGAATGTGTCGAGCTGACATTTCTCCACCACACTCCCTGCCGTGCCAGACTATTCGCTCTGCAGCACATCGACATGTCCACTTTAGCCTCTGTTTAACTATTCTATCAAATTGAATCGATTGCCATTAAAAGCATCACATTCATTACAAGGGGCGCTAAATAATTTGCTTCTGTAGATTGGTGTAATCCAACCTGTGGCCCGATGGACACAAAAGAGTGCTAGTTGACGTTCTGTAGTCCGTGAATTATTGAAAGGACACACTTTGTTGAGCTCCCGCAGGGTTTTTAGCCTGTCCATTGCTCACGCCTCTGTGATGCGCTAGGCTGTTTATTCGCCAGATCACGGTTGAAAAATAAAACACATCTTCCTCCAACAAAGCTACTATAAATATATTGGTCTTTCTGGATTACCCCACAGCACTGACACGTGTGAAGTATTCATCAGTAGAGTACGCCGGGATTATTTTGGTAATGGAGGTATTGTTATAAGGAAATTTTAAGAGCGAAATATAAAACACTATTTTTAAGAAAAACAGCCCACGATATAACAGTGTAGTTTCTATTTGAATCGGTCGGTGGAAAAAGGAACCAAGTCATTTTTTCTATGTTTCCATGGAAAACAAAACACTGATTTGTGAACAAAATACTGAGCTGATTTTTTTTTTGCCATTTGATATATGATCTATCGCTATTATTTAGAACTTAAAAGAACCTATATATTTAATGAGTGATTAAGAAATAATTACTTTCCTCCCCTTAAATTAAGACACATATAGTTCCTTTCAACACAAAATAATATTAATTCATGAAAATATGAAAAGGTGTAAAAAGTGACTTTGTTCCTGACTCCACCGACCTTCTTCTTGATATGTCCATAATTTCTTGGAGTCAGTGCGTCGTGTGGATTTGAACCAATTATACGGCCGGACGCAAAACCTGCGTGGAAATATGTATTCACTATCGCGTGCTTCTGTATTACTTGGTAGTGTGGGGTGTTGTGAGTGTCCTAGGTGTTTTTTTTTTTTTTTTGCTAGTTGCTTTACGTCGCACCGACACAGATAGGTCTTATGGCGACGATGGGACGACAGGAAAGGCCTAGGAGTTGGAAGGAAGCGGCCGTGGCCTTAATTAAGGTACAGCCCCAGTATTGTCCTGGTGTGAAAATGGGAAGCCACGGAAAATCATTTTCAGGGCTGCCGACAGTGGGGTTCGAACCCACTATCTCCCGGATGTGAGCTCACAGCTGCGAGCTCCTAACCGCATGGCCAACTTGCCCGGTAGTCAATAAAATTAATGCTAATCTCACTCCATAGGAAATTGTTTGAGCAACAGCTCGTAACCCTCCTTTGGCTTTAAAACAGGGTTTTCTGAGATGTATTTTTCACACCGAAACGCTCAAAATTAGTCCTGACCCGTTTATCATTGACGACATAAACGAATGCATAATTTAAAACGCCTATAAATGCTCTTGCCTCACATCTTCCTAGGTTGACTAATAAAACAAATTGTAGTCTACACGTTTTAAGTTGTATTAACTATAACTAAAATAAGTACAACATATCCTGTAAAGTAGATAATGTAACAAGGTAACAAATTTAACGAACAAACAATAACATGAAAAAGATATTGGTCCTAATCGTCGTAAAATAACCCAAAAACTCGAAAAACGTATTTCCGGTCAAAATAGCGAACAGACAGACCAACAGTTCAATTGTCTATACACACAGTTTTAATTAATTGTTTCCAGGTGAATTACAAAGCTTTCTTTGAACATACCTCACTGGGTCCGCAGTCCATGTTACCTACACAGTCGGTCCTCCTGGACACAGCTTTAATCAACGCCTCGAAATAAATCACAGGGATTTACGGACAAGACATGGCGGCAGGATGTAATGCTACCACTTGAGGAAGGGTCGGATCGGGTCAGCTGATACACTTGTCAGCATCTTGTGGACTGACAGTGGGAGAACAACTTACTAAAACATACTGTACATTTAGGGTAGTGGACATATTTCCTTTGCAGCGTTCATTAAGCCATTTAGAGACGAATAAGAAACATTGCAATCAACATAGTTTTGTAAATGTCATTAGGGTATGCTATTTTCAGCAAGTGGTAAAGGCTTGGAGAAGAGAATACTGAAATCGAGAATCAAACTAAATGAAAAAAGAGGATGTTTAATGTCATTAAACAACGGATGTTAGAAAATTTCGCACATATCGTGAGAAGTGAAGGAGAGTATCGAATGCTCCAGCTCATCATGCAAAGGAAGATCTTACCGGGCGAGTTTGCCGTGCGGGTAGGGGCACGCGGCTGTGATCTTGCATCCGGGAGATAGTGGGTTCGAATCTCACTGCCGGCAGACCTGAAGATGGTTTTCCGTGGTTTTTCCATTTACACACCAGGCAAATGACATACACCTTAATTAAGGCCACGGACACTTCCTTCAACTCCTAGGCCTTTCCTATCCCATAGCCGCCATAAACGTATCCGTGTCGGTGCGACGTAAAGCCACTAGCAAACAAAAAAGGAAGATCTTCGGGAAGAAAGGTAGAGGACGCCGGCAGATATCCTGACTAAGGAATCTAAATGACTAGTACAAAATGTCTTGAGAAGAACTGTTCCGAAATGCCAAAATAAGACTGAAATCGTCATGCTTGACAATATCTGGAATGGGGAAGGCATCAGAAGAAGAATGAGAACTGTTGATAATCAGCTCCATTTAATTACTGCGAGTTTGATCTGATTAAGGACTGACCATTGGACCTCAGTGTTTTCACGTATTAATACAGCGATTCCTGGCTATATGAACGATTTATTATAGTGTCGTTAATTTTCGCGCTCTCATTGCCCCAAGGTACGTGGAGTAGGAGGTACTGTAGGTATCACGCGAGACATGTGCAGTAGCAAAGCGGAGCTATTAGGTCACGCGGGACCCTCACGCTAAAACTGCATTGAACGAGCTAGAGGTAGTTCGAAGAAGAATCGCAGTGCACGCAGAAGCTAAGAGCTAATAATACACGACAGTAGCATATTTGTGGTATAAAATAAACCCTGTGTATTTATTTCATGTGTTAAAACGTAAAAAACAGTAATAGTGTACACTTTTCAGTATGGTTTCTTGCGCCATTGCAGGCTGTATAAATCATAGCAGGTGCGCAGAAGAACGAAACATACACTTTCATTCATTCCCTAAAGCCACTGCTCTAAATAACTGGTGGCAGAAAGTAATCAAGACATTATTTAAGGCTATTTTTCTCAGCTTCGAGGGCTCGAAAGATTTTATGACCATACTCTTCTGAGAGCTGTGATGCAGAGGGTGAAATCATAGCTTATCAGACTCAATACTTACTAGGTGATAAGTTCCAATAGTTCTTCAGAAGATTGTGAAATATTAAACCTTAACTACCCGGGTCCGGCCTTCTAGACCGCACGAGATCCCTAATATTTCGATAACTCCCATTCCGCCCGGCCTTGTAATCGCTTAGCTCGGTAATTCAAAATAACAGCCAGTCGAGAGGAAACAATCGCCAAGTTGTTCGCAAGATATAACATGGTGACAGTAATTTTTATAATATAATGCAAGAGTGGGCAGAAGATGATTCAGGAAGTGAAGTGTCTGGAGAAGAGGGTATATATTTGACCTCAGATCATGGCAGTGCTTCGGATGTATATGAGAAGAAAATTCTGAAAATAACAGTGATGATTCATGCAATTCAGCATCATCATCATCATCATCATCTGTTTACCCTCCAGGTTCGGCTTCTCCCTCGGACTCAGCGAGGGATCCCACCTCTACCGCCTCAAGGGCAGTGTCCTGGAGTTTCAGGCACTTGGTCGGGGATACAACTGGGGAGAATGACCAGTACTCGCCCAGGCAATCTCACCTGCTATGCTGAACAGGGGCTTTGGTGGGGATGGGAAGATTGGAAGGGATAGGCAAGGAAGAGGGAAGGAAGCGGCCGTGGCCTTAAGTTAGGTACCATCCCGGCATTCGCCTGGAGGAGAAGTGGGAAACCATGAAAAACCACTTCCAGGATAGCTGAGGTGGGAATCGAACCCGGGCCTCCGGGGGTGGCAGCTAATTACGCTAACCACTACACCACAGAGGCGGACATTCATGCAATTCATCAGACGATACTAGTGACTTCAACCCACCTCCCAAAGCGTTTTATGATAAAAACAAGTTCAAATGGCGTTCCTCTTCTTGCATTAGCCACTCCAGAACGAGGAAACACAACATAGTGATGTAAATGTATTAAAAGAATTCGGTGATTTCTGGCGGACGAGTAGATACGAAAATGTTGCAAACCTAGGGGTGAGAAGAATTGGGAGTAAGGAGATGAACAGCACGACTAACCGGTATGCAACAAGCCTCCGTGCTAAAATCTACTTACTTTTACTTACTTTTATGAAAAGAGAAAAGGAAAAAACTTTACATATTTGATGCATCTAACATCGACAATCACAAGTTTCTGGCTAAGGCTTTGCTCATAGTTACAGGGTGGTGTCTTTCAGCATTCAGAAATCAGAAATTTAGCCTTTGTAGTGTTGATACATTCATTATTTAGCGTTTAAAATAAACGAAGATTTTCATTTCATTATAACTGATTTTTTAGAACATTAATGTGAAATTAAAATCGCATTTGCATCGAAGGGGAGAGAGGGACAATAGGACACACCCCTCTAAATCCCCTCCCCTGGTAGCAACCATTCTATAATCTGCTTCAATCTAATGGGGAGTCATCATTAAGTTGATGCGAGCCGAATGTCAGCCTGAGTTGCGTATGTTTCTTGTGCTGTGCAGAAATATTCGTTTTGTTACATCATCTTACATCAGAAGAGTTGAATTTATATTAAGGTACGTACTAAACTGTCCACTTTTTCCTCGAAAGTCTTCAGTTTTCTGAATGTAAAATGCGATATCTTGTGATACACACGTGATTTCCATTTTTCCTTCACCGGTTATATAATAGCAGGACAGAAGATGTGAAGGTGTCTAGAGGGGTAATCGTACTTGCTCTGCGTCTCATTACCCCTTCAGTGCCTACAATACTGTTCCCACGTAATTCAGTTGGCTAGATTATTTTACGGTATGACGATGATTGAACTACGTCGTATTGCCTAAGATCTTTCTAACAATTTTAACAACACTACTGAATTAGCTGGAAGGCAAGGACTGGCCGCAAAGTTTCTTGACAAGAAACCCAGAACTCAGTCTGCGGAAGCACGAAGCAACTAGCGGAAGCAAAATTTTATCATTTAATAAAGCAGAAGTTTACAGACCTTATCATAATCTCTTGACTGTCAGTGAAAAATGTAAGTTGCCTCCGTCACGTATTTATAACGTTGACGAAGCTAGCATTTCGACCGTCCGGAAGCCACCTTCAATAATTGCCCGCAAAGGTCAAAATCAAGTAAGGACAGCGACCAGCTTAGAACGAAGACTAATTATTACTGTATGTTTCGCCATGGGTCCTACGGTAATTATATACAACCCAGGTTTATACTGTACATCCTGGAGTGAGAATGTCCACTGCAATAACACGTGGAGGCTCTCCAGGAAGCATTTACGTGTACTCCAAGTCAGGATGGATGCATGTAGACTTATTCCTGACGTGGCTCAAGCATTTCGCTGCACACACGCAATCATCAGTGAAGAATCCAGCTCTTCGCTTCGAGTCTCACATCACTTTCCTCCTTTAATTTCTGCATAGAAAACGGAATTGTTGTATTAATTCCTCTCCTATTATTCCTATCCGAGCATTAACATTTTGTACGAAAGCACAAAGGTCTAGGCCTAAGCAGCACTCTGAAATTTTGACAGCCCCACCCAGAAAATCAGTATTAGAGGAGTTGGGAAAGAAGAGAGAGAAACGAATATACATACTGTCAACAAGACTCCAGTTGCAAATTCACGAAAGATGACTAGGAAGGTACTTTTTCGAGACAACAATAGTTCGTCAGATGAAATGTGGTGATGAACTTTGTCAAGATGATGATAATGATGATTACACGGAATACCACCAACGATACTTGTTTCTTCTGTGGTGAAAGAAGTACATCGTGCCATTACCCCACATGGATGGGTAATGGTACGCAAAACAAATTTCAATATTTTGATAGAAGACTCGGTAACTTTACTACTTGTGTACTTGTATTCCATACTCCGTATTCCTAACTATATTTCCTATCATACTGAAATATTGTGGACATATTTTATCCAACATAGTACCTCATACAGGTGTTTTGCCTTAGATGCGTGCAATTGCCCCTCTCTCCCCAAATAATAGCAAAATAAAAATGTACAGAATATAATAATATCGGGCATTTATTTTCAAATGATATAGACTGAAGCATAAAATAAATAAAAAACAATTTAGGCCTATACTCAGTATCATATATAGAGCATATAGAAATTAAAATTACGTTCATGTTGAAGGAAATCGTAGATATCATGCTATCGGGGTCAATTTATTGTTGCGTTACCACTTGTATTAAAGCCGGTCTTGATCTCTTTTACTTCTTCAAACTGCTGCGAGATATTAATTTTTCAGTCCATGTTTTATGGCAGCTATAAATCACTGGAGCTCAACTGCTACAGGATTGCGTTTCTCTTCGTCTGATACATTTCTCATATCCGTTTCCTAAAAGCTTTTAAATATTAATATTTCTCCTTTTATTAACCAATATTTTCCACAGAATGTTCCAAAGAATCATACACTAACATAAAACCGATATTCTCTAATGCTTTTCCAATCGTGTGCGAGAATATATTGCACATTTCAGTTGAATGGTGCGCAATCTTTCGGCCGTAGAGACCTTCTGGAACGTTCTACGTAATTAAATAAATATCCCTATCCTGTGATTTATTTCCCTCGCTATCTATCTGTATGTTTCAAAAACTACCGTCACTGCATGATTCCTTCTTTTCCATTTTCACATGTAATGAACTGGCAGCGCTGTGATATGGTGTGCAGAGATCTCGTTTAGCATCGCTTCTTATCATGTTCTGCGCTATTCGGGGGACTTCTAACACACGCTGATTCGCCGTGCTGATTTCACAACATGAAATATTAGGCTATTAACTAAAAGGGCGGCATTATTGTTATTACGCGCATCTCGCGCACACAGGCAGGCGTATGGATAAGTGAAAATAAATAATGTGCAGATAAAGCGTGCACGTCACTTTTATGGAACATCTGCAGAGAGGGAGGGGTGGAGAGTTGATAGGCACCGGCATACAATCCCATTATCGAAGCAATAAAGACATTTCATCTGAGTGTAGTGTGGTGTGCATGCAGTATTTGCTGCTTTGCCAGCAAAAGGCCTGATAAGAGCGAGTCCAAATGACAGAAACATATAAACACGAACGAGGAGTGGGAAAGAGATCTACAATAGCAAATCATGCAGAAAATATTTTGCTCGTCATTCTCCGTTCTGTTAAAGTAACTCACCACATAATCAAGTCGAAGTGATAATTGAGTGTACTTTAATGCAATACAAGAATTGTTTCGAGGAACACGGACAGACGTACTGTCAGACCTGTGCGCAACGGAAATGTATGGTGCTACAATTCTTTTCTCTTACACCCAGGTTCTCCTTTTTTTTTTTAAATGGATATGTTTTGGGGCTGGAGGTCTCTCTTGAATTAGTAACATCAATTTCCGGACACCATAGTAACCATGGCAACCAGTGTTCGTCTGTGTATACTAGGTCAGTGGCGTCATCTTCTCACTGTGCCCTTTTTTCCTGCTTGAGAAAATGTTCGTGTCAAGTGAGGGCCTTGGAATGAGACAGGCACGCTACCTCATACAACATGGCAGGCTAATAATAATAATAATAATAATAATAATAATAATAGTACCGGGATTTTTCTGTGTGGCAGTCGGAAGAATATGTGGGCCAGGATCAGGACATAATTGCACCAGGTTAAAAGTTAGTACATCAATTTATTTAAACAACTTGGGCTAAGTTTGCTTTGCTTCGGTTATTTTCCCTTTTATGACTAGAAATACACACCAAGTTAATTCTAATATGTTACACAACAATGTAAGAAGAGGGGGAACCAGTCCTCATAAAATGAAGCTTCTCAAACTTCTAACTAGTTCTCGGAGAGAGATGTCCTACATTTAGATCATAGGGAGAGTAACAGATAGTTCTGGAGAAATACCAACATACGAATCGAATCACGAAAGCCTACTGTAATTTACATTAGTGACGTACAAATTACTAATCTTACATGCCCAGGCATGATAAGACTTCCAGTCCGAGGAGAGGAAACTTCAAGAAATCCAGAAATTTCCAGAAAGCGCTGGTACTTTACAAACAACTCAACAAGTAGTAAATTACACAGTAACTAGCCGAGTCCAAGCGGCTTCAATGAGGAAATACAAAGTTAATTTAATCATCTAAGCTTTTGAAAGCCCGGGTACCGGCACTGGTCGACAATTGTAATTAAATTGGGGCCGGTAAACCTAGGTGGCAAAAGGACTATGTAACAACGGCTAGTCCATACTGACAGTGACTAGATACGTAGAGTTCCAGAAGGTGACAACCAATTTTAAAATAAGAAAACTCTAGTCACTAAACAATTAAATATTAAAGTTTACGAGGTGCTCTCAAACGTACCAGAATATCCGTTTAAGGTAGTTCACATTCTAAGCAACTTTATTCCTCCCTTCATCCCCTGTTCACTCTGTCAGACAAGGAAAGCTTACTTCCATGTCCCTGTAGTCCAAAATCGAGCCTCGAGCGGGCGAGCCCGCACAATCAGCTGATACAGTTCAACTCGCTTGTCACGACCATCCGAAGCCCCTGCCAGGGCAAGAGCCAGGGTATACATATACATGAAGGACCCGCTGACTCGCATTGGCCGCCAAGGAGAGGCGGCGCAAGTAGCCAAGGGACATGGAGGCAAGCGATACGGTGGCCAACCTTGGGGAAAGAACTACTCTAGAGTGGGAATACACGTTCCTTTACTCTAAAGCCATAAGTTGAAAAGGAGGGAGATACAATTTTATAATTAAATGCCTAATGCATAATACATAAGGCATCAATTAATAACCACTCTGATTAAAAATAAGGGAAAGCTCAAACAGTTTACTAGCATGAAAGTGAAGGCGGAGAAAAGGTATAACGGGGGGGGGGGATACAAATCATGCCACAATAATAATAATAATAATAATAATAATAATAATAATAATAATAATAATAATAATAATAATAATAATAATAATGATAATCAGAAATGCTAATTTTGAACAAGAAAGCAGACATTAAAAATATTGAGAAAAAGAAATGCAAAACATTAAAAATATTCTGGGTCAAAACTCTTCGACGGACAATACCGACTGAGAGGCAGGTAGGAAGTCAAACAATACGCAAATATTCACAGTGACATTAGAGCACTCATGTTGAGATTCTATGGTTATATTAAAATAAATTCTGTGGAAACAAGTGTAAAGCCAAAACAGACACAATGAAATGGATTTAATGAAATCAATGCCGTTTTGAAACAGGCAGGAATTACACAGCAGATGTCCAAAACCGGGTAATCTTTAGATCCAAAATTCACTAATGGCAAGTTGACCAAGAAGAAGACTGAAACAACCTGGTCTGAAGAGAGAAAGGAAGCGCACAGTAAAAGAATGAAAAAAATATAGGCGAAAATGAAGGCAAATGCACGCCTTTAACTAAACATTGCTTAATCTTAATGCGCTTATTCGCATGCAATAATAATAATAATAATAATAATAATAATAATAATAATCATAATAATAATAATAATAATAATAATAATGTGTTGGATATTCAGCCCGAAGGCTGGTTTGATCCCCAACAGCTCCGCCAACAGCTGTCAAAGAAAGCCTAGGCGTCACCGAAGAGGCATACCAGGGAAATGAGGAGTGAGGTAGTTTCCCATTGCTTTCCTCACCAAGCCAGAAGTTGCTTTTACATATCAGTCCGCCAAGCCGACTGAATAATAATAATAATAATAATAATAATAATAATAATAATAATAATAATAATAATAATAATAATAATAACTATTACTAATATAATAATTATTATGATTATTATTATTATTATTATTATTATTATCTAAGTATTATATTTATGAGGTCTTTAGTATCTTTCAAAGCTAATGCAGTGAGCTCGCAGTTGCGATCAACCGTGTTCTATAAGAAAGAAGTCAGCTCTCGGACGAAACTATATTTACATCGGTCTCTTTTCAGACCAAGTTTGTTTTATAGGAATGAAAGCTGTGTGGACTCAAGATATATATTATTCAAAAGTTAGAAGTAGGAGTCAAGAAAGTAGCAAGAATGATTGCTGGTACAAATACGTGGGAACAATGTCAGAAGTGCACTCGGAATGAGGAGATAACGGCTAAGTTCGAAATGAACTCGTTTGATGAAGCTGTGTGTATAAACCGACTTCGACGGTGAGGTCGTGAGAGGCGAATGGAGGAGGATAGGTTACCTAGAAGTATAATGGATTTGTCGGGTAGGGTGAGAGAAGTAAAGGGAGATCAAGATGTCGTTGGTTATACTCAGTTTCTACACTAGTGTCCAAAAGTTAAGCATAATCACTAAACGAAGCCATACCGCCTGATAGGAATGTTAGACGGATTGCTGAACAAACGGAAGCTGAATCACAACAACTAACAACTAAAAGCTAACAAAACTTGGCAATGTCTTCCACAAAAAAGTATGCTGTATATAGGGTGTATGGTTACCCCTAACGGCCACACATGCTTCGCAGCGACGTGGCATGCTCTCTATCAGATGATCCAAGAGCTCTTGTGGCAGTCGACCCCATTCCTCCGAAAGGGCAATGCGAAGGTCTTGGAGGGTCCTTGGTGTAGGCTGATGGGATGAAATTCGCCTTCCCAATTCATCCCAGGCATGTTCTATAGGGTTCAGATCCGCAGACCTCGCTGGCCAGTCCATACGATTAATGTCTTTCCCAGCCAGAAATTCATCCACCAGAACAGCGCGGTGCGGTCGGGCATTATCGTCAATTAAGAGGAAGTCTGGATCAACCGCACCTATGAAGAGTCTCACGTAGTCTCTGTACCCCATCCCTGTATCTCTGAGCGTTAACAGTGTTCCTCGGACCATCCATTAAGATGTTCAGGTCCGTACGGCCATTCAACATGATGCCGCGTCACACCATGACGCCACCACCACCATACTGGACCCTTTCTACAATGTTCCTGTGGTTGTATCGGCTACCCGCTTTTCTCCAGATTAATGTAGGATGGGAATCGTTCTGCAAACTGAAGCGGGATTTATCTGTGAAGAGCACATGCCTCCATTCATTCATGGTCCAGTTTCGATGTTGACGGCTCCACAGTTAACGGACCCGTCTCTGTGCTGGAGTGAGTGGGACGCACACCGCTGGATATCAGGCAAACAGCCCTGCTGTTCTGAGCCTCCGGTACACAGTTTGCCGGGAAACGGCAACCCCTGAGATGGCTGCAAGCTCCACCAACAATTTTGTCTTGCAGCTGCACTCCGATTTCGTCGGGTGGTTAAGGCCAGATATCGGTCCTGCTCTGGGCTGGTTACCCTTGGTCGACCTGGTACTGACCTACGACTAATATCTCCTGTGTCTAGAAATCGTCTCCAAAGTCTTGAAATGACACTTTGTGGCACATTCAAGGAAACGGCGACTTCGGTCTGTGTCTGGCCTGCTTCCAGGCGGTCGAGTATTCCACCCTGCAAAATGGGGTCCAATGGCGTCGTTGTGCCATTATGTTGTCACGTACACCACGAGGCTACACTCCGCACACTATAACAGGGCAAACACGACTGAGGGAATATGGGGCGCAGGCACTGGCTGTGTTTACCTTGCGGTTACGCCGCTAGTCAAAGCAGGGAACACTTCTTTCCTATACAGAGCGAACACATAAGTTTGGTAGGTGCATCTGTCGTGCGATATGGGGTCTATTCCCTTTTGCCCTGCTTACTCGTAACTTATGCTTAACTTCTGGACAGTAGTGTAATTGTTTAAAGATAAGAGGAATAGATCTAAATATGTCCACAGTGTTAGTTACAAATAGAGGATTGTGGGGATGTTTAAAAAATTCACAGAGGTTTGCAGATTGAAAGACATAACAGTCTATAATTAATGTATGTACGAATATGCATGTATGCATTTTCTTTTTAAATAAAATATCTCATTCTGAGGCTTCTGGTCAAATGGCTCTAATCACAATATCAGCAGTCACGTACATCTACAAGTTATCTTACTTGATGTCAACCTCTGTATCTTAACGGTTAACAGTATTAACTAACATCCTCGGGGTCCGGGTTCAATTTCCGGTACGGCCAGAAACTTAAGAATGTCAGGAGGGCTGGTATGTGGTTAAAATGGTACATGCAGTTCACCTCCAACGGGGGTGTGCCTGAAAAGAGCTGCACCACCACCTCGGGATGAGGACACTAGTTTACAATGTTTACGTGTTTAAAGCGTACATTTGGTGTGATATGATTTTAGGCGTGTCCTTTGTTATTTCTCAGGTAGGGAGACGGGTCCTGGAGATCTATATATTATCAAACATCTCGTGAACGTTTTTTGAAATTCCTTGCTCCAGGTGAAATAATGAATGACTGTGGACCGCATAATTTGAAGATAATCCAATGTCAGTTGTTACGTGCTAAGGAGACAGGCACATGTGTTGGAGAAATGCCACATTGATTATGATATATGCCAGAATGATGTGCCTTTTGCTTCTCAAACTCTGATGTAATGTTGAACAGAATATAATGACCAAGGCTGCACATGGTGCCTCTTGTTGTTAGAACAACCTGCTCGTACCTTCCTTGTCTCGCCCCCTTAATTGCAAAACTAAGACGGCAAGGGACTGGTAAGTAGATGTGTATCACCATGGACATAAATGTTTGAAACAATAAACCGTTCGAATTCTTTTAGGTACAATTTTACCTATAGTACCAGAGCATTTGAATAATATCAATGGGATATTTTCTTTCTTTCTTTCTTTCATGATGTGTGAGGTTTACTGTATTTATGCCGAATGAATCAAGGCATTTGGGGTCACGCTTCGTTTCGATGTCGTGTGTCCTTTTTCTTACAACAGACATTTTAAACAAGATTTTTGTATTATCTACCCTAAATGTTTGAATGTCTTCACTTTCTTCATTTGACCAATACCTGTCGTTAAAAATTCTGGAACATGTTTTTATGTGTGTAAATTTACGTTTTTCTGCAAAGATTCTCAATTTCATTCTGGAGATAATGGGTTCGAACTACACTGTCGGCAGCCCTGAAGATGATTTTACGTGGTTTTCCATTTTCACACCATACAAATGTTCGGGCTCTGTCTTAATTAAGGCCACGAACGGTTCCTATCCATTCGTAGCCCTTTCCTATCCTTTCGTCGCCGTAAGACTTATGTGCGCCGGTGAGACGTAAAGTCCACTGTGACTTTTTTAAAGAAATTCTCAAACCTTTTTGGCTGTCCCATCCAAGAGATTGATTTGTATTGCTGAATTTCTTAAGTTTTCCGAAAAGCATAGTGAAATCATCTGCAAACAGAAATTTATTTCAACATATTTACGTTTCCTCCCCTAAGTTATTGACGAAAATGTGTGTTCTTCTTCTTTTACTTTCCAAATTCCTACAATTATCTCCTTGATACAATGTATTGAAGAGGATGTGAGATTAATCATCACCTTGTCTGCCACTTATTAATCTTGAAATATTTTAACATTTCTACCATACTTTTCCTTTGATACTGTATCTGAAAAGGTTCCACGTATTAGGTTTGCCAATTTTGATTTAACCCCAAATTCCCTGTCAGCGGAGTCGAAGGCCTTTTAAAAATCTATGAACAGTAACTATTTCCTTGGAGTTAATTAAAAGGCCTACATGGTTGATAATGAGCTTCAAATTAAATATTTGCTCTGAGTTCGAAATCCACCCTGATTTCATTTTTTGCAAGTTGCTTTTCGTCGCACCCACACAGTTAGGTCTTATGGCGACGGTGGGACAAGAAAGGGCTAGAAGTGTGAAGGAAGCGGACGTGGCCTTATTTAAGGTACAGGCCCAGCATTTGCCTGGTGTGAAAATGGGAAACCTCAGAAAACCAACTGCAGGGCTGCCGATAGTGGGGCTCGAACCCACTATCTCCCGAATACTGGATACTGGCCGCACTTAAGCGACTGCAGCTATCGAGTTCAGTCCACCCTGATTTACAAAACTGATTATCAAGTATTGCATCTACTATGTTCAATAACATTTTGGAGAATATTATGTAAGGAGCTTGCAAAAGAGATACATCTCTATAGTTAAGGATCTCTCGTTTGTCAATTTTCTTGTGAAATAAGTGTATTAAGGCCACTTTCCATGCCTTCGGATCTTACCCTTATCCGTTTTCCAAATATCTTCAAAGATTAATTAATTGTAGATCTTTAATTATTTCTAACTGAGACCGTAATTTTTAAAGCTCATCTGTTGTCGAGTTTTCACCACTAGCGGTACATTTTTGAGATTCTTAATTATTTCTTTAATTCTACCATAAATATTACCTTTGATATTGTTCCTGAAAAGGTTTCAATATTAAGTGGTAAGATAACGCTCTTCTTATTATTTGAAGTATACGTATGTCTAAAGATATAAACTTGTTGCATTCTGTATCGTTATTTCTAAACTTAATTGTTTTTAATTTTATATGGATAATATTTTTCTGCTTATTCCCCACAAGCAAACGAAGCTGCTACTAAGTGTAATATGTCGCCGTTTAATATCAACAGTGACATCAAACTATAAAATTCCCGGTTAGTTTCATAACATAACCCGGCTCCTTGGCTAATTGGCCAGCATACTGACTGGCCTTCGGTTCAGAGGGCCTCGGATTCGATTCACGGCAGGGCCGAATTTTTTGATTGTGTATGGTTATTTTTTTTGTTCGGGGGACGGGTGTTTGTGTTTGTCTTAATATGCACCTTCACCTACGTACATCACATCACACTACAAGCCACCACAGAAGCATACCATAGTGAATATATACAGTACCTCCATCTCGAGTTGACGCTAGGAAGCGCACCTAGCCGTAAAACTGGGCCAAGATTTGTTAACTTCTTTAGAGCAGTCTGGTAGATCGAAGGCAATTTCCTTTCTTCTTCCCAGAAAATTTCAGTCCCCTTCCTTCAAGGAAGAAAAGCTTTCTCTTGATAAACAGTGTATGAAACTAGAAACACAAACAATATGAGGAAAAATATAACAGAAAAGAGAAATGTTCGTGCAGCTTTCACTTTTTAGAGCGCAAACCAGTGGTGCCAATGTACCGATTTTTCCACTGGACTTAGCGGATTAGAGATGTGTTTAGCAGGGCGAATTAAAAAAATATGTATGTTCATGTAGGGACTTGGTTGCTATTTCAACTTCGTCTAGAGGCATAGAAACATTTCTTTTCATTTATGATAAAAGGAATTTAGCAGATTCTCCTTTCGTGCTTGTCAGTTATCTACAAACACAAGTGATAACCGGGAAGTAAACACATGGTTACTGTTTATTCTAATGTTCCATTGCGGTACATGTCGCTATTCGATGCTTTTTGTGAATATTCAAGTGTTATTTGTGAGTGATTTGTCGGTTATCGTAAGGGAAACGAATCAGGTGAGTTATTTACGATCTAGAACTCTAAATTACGAGGACAGATTACTTGCATAGGAATAAGGGAGAAAAATAATTAAAATTAAACAACTCACTATTTTGCTAAAAGACCTAAAACATTGTGCCTTATCTATTTTGAACCCAACGAAGCGCCTCTGCCACTACCACTGCTCGCACACTCCAACAACAACCACTACTGCTGTCCAGTTCCACAACATAACGACGGAAACAACACTCCAACACTACTGACACTGACAGGGATAACTACCACTTCTCTATAACAGTTCACCACGACGACACTAACTCTGGTGAAACACGCATCACTCACACAACGACCCTTACAACAACTCCGACGACAGCCAGCACTACTTTTGTCTAGCTTCACACTTGTTCTCGGCTAGCATCCTTTTGTATCGCTGATGATGGAGTATTTGAACCTTCGGAGCTAAGCCTGAGAAGGGATATTCTCTTGTTGCGTTCCAAAGGGTTCGTGGGGAAACCAGACGAAAGCAAAAGGAGACGCCGGGGGGGAGGTCTCCGGTCTGACTTACTCACCCCTTCCTGGAAATATCGAAGGGGGCTACAGCAGGGCTGACAGTTACATGAGCACGTAAAAATATTTATCAGTTAAAATATACTATAGATTTTTGTTATCAAGTGAATATTACTACATGCTTGTCTCGTAATTGATCTACTTCTCTCAACTTTTGTAATGAATACAAAAATGTGTACATTTTCCTCCTGTTTTTCTTACCTGACAATCAAACGCAGAATAACTATTAATTATAGTTGGTTTAAGGTCTAAGTGTCCAAATTTTCAAAAGTAAAAGAATGTTGACTTAAGGAGCATTTTCAGTCGGTCGGACCCACGGTGTAGGGATAGCGTGCCTACCTATTCCGCGGAGGCCCCTAGTTCGATTTCCGGCCGGATCAGGGATTTTTACTTGCATCTGAGGGCTGGTTCGGGGTCCAATCAGCGTACGTCATGACAATTGAGGAGCTATCTGACGGTGAAATAGTGGACCCCGTCTAGAAAGCCAAAAAATAGCGGCCGAGAAGATTCGTCGTGCCAACCACACGACACCTCTTAATCTGCAGGCCTTCGGGCTGAGCCGCGGTCGGTTGATAGGCCATAGCCCTTCGAGGCTGTTGCGCAATGGGGTTTGATAGCGCGATAAAAATATCTATAGATAAAATAATAACTGACCAATATTTTCTAAATTGTGTGTGATAATTTCTCACAGGTTACGTATTAGGGGTTAACATTTGATGATAATATCAAAACGTGTCCTTCTCCCAAGTTGGTGCAGCTCTCACCAGTCACACTTCCCTGTAGTCAAATTTGACAGAATCAAAAATTGAAAACACGGGCCTCCGATGACACCAGCTAATTGGGCAAATCGTTACACTGCGGGGGCAGGCAATTTGGCGATGACAGCTATAAAAGTGAAAAAGTTCTAAATTCAGCATGACTTCCCTTAAAATCTATCATTTACCTCGCACTGAGCACATTGTTCCAATGCACACCCGTTTTTTCTTTCGTCATCATCCCAACCATGTTCTTTCCACATGAACACTTTACATCTTCTCACGGGTCAGTTGAAGTTTTATTTTTGAAACAAGTTGACGCCTGCTCCTCTGGAAACTGCCAGCAATGACAGAAGCATTTCATTTTTGTTCCAAACCAGGAGCTGGCTTCACGGATCGTCGAAAACGCAAGTCTGATAGACGTGAATAAAAATATCCTGTTATGTAGATAGATGGAAGGTGAACATACGAGAAGACAGTGAATCTGACATATACATGTTTATATTTATATGCACAGAAAATGAAACGCGTCACGGCTCACAAAATCCGACTTGTTTGTCATGTGATTGTGAAATATGTTACAAGACAGCTGGCTACTCGCGAGCGTTTGCATGGCTTTTGACAGGTAGCTGTCAAGTAATAATGCGCTATTTATGATGCCCAGTCGTCACTGCAGCAAGCAGATGACGTTCATGTTACTGCTAGCCTGGTATGAGGATAGGAACAAAGAATCTATACTCTAAACCAGCGGCTTGTAAGATTACTAGATATTCCAGTTGTTCTCGGGTTTTCAGCGTGAAAATTCGACAGTTGGAATTATAAATCACTAGCATTTACCCGCGGCCTCCACCCGCAATATACCATGTTACTCATTAATGTCCCCGAGGATGTAGGTACTTATTTCAAGGTAATTAAATAATACGCGTGAGGTTTTGTGGTAATGGAATGTAATAATCATCAACAAACATTCAAAACTACATCACAAATAGAAATCGCGTTACATTTGTTCTTATGCAGTTTGGTAGATTTTTGAACTTAGTTTGAATGATTGATATCGATTCATTAAGTTAGTACATCTTTTCTAACTGCAAAATCATTAATCCAATGCCGTAGAATAAATATAATTATATCTCGCACACACGCACACACTGATGCGTTAGGTCCTATCTCATGAACCAGCACCACTTTCTACTACTACGCACGTAATTATGATTTACCCTAATGATGAAGTTTAGGTAAGATATTCAGAGCAGACTTTCCTACCTACAACTAAAACGAAGTTTCTACAGGCTAGAATAAACAGAGTCAAGAAATGTATATTAAAGCCATCGTTTAAGAATCAAGGGACTTATTTATTTATTTATTGAAGGTAGGCTACAGTCGAGCTACTTTTAAAGCGTGCATCCGCTAACTAAAGCGACACAACCTGGGAAGAGATAGGATAAAAAGTGTATTTTCGAGTTGTAATTTGCGTAATGGTATCTGTACCAGTGGTATATATGATATAGGCTTTCGGTCTTGTGCCGTTTCAAGAAAATAAGGTGAAATTCTTTACTTTTCGAAGAGAACTTTGCTCTGTTGTATATAGGATTGAAGCAAGTAATCTGTACCTCAAAGCAATCATTGCATACTCTTTGACAGAAATGAGGTTAATTCTCAGAAATGTCTCCGTAAGACCTGTGTGTGTCGGTGCGACGTAAAACAAATCGTAGAAAAACATTTTCCAGAGAATAAATCTCTCGATCGTATCACAGATACTTCTTGCTAATTTATATTCCATGCTATTCATCTGTCCAGTCTATCCGTTAAAAGATTTGGTATCAGTAATGGCGTCAGCACAAAGAACCGTCTACTCCTATATCACATGACCTGTTCTATGAAGTCTTTGACGATATACTGTAACTACCTCTACGAAGTATCCGAGTCATTTATGGCATTGCGGTTAATTTTCCAGAGAATAAATAGCTAGATTGTGTCATAGAGCAAAATGCAGGGATATACCAACGAAGAGTTTGGTCCTGTACCTCTGTATTTAAGGAGTGGCCATATTTCTTGCTATTCTAAGTCCCTTGCTTTTCGTATGTCTAGTCTATTTCTTAAGAGCTTTGTTATAAAAATGATATCAACACATAAAACCTTCCACCCGTATATCAGATAATTTGATCAATTTTATTTTATTAAATCATCGGCGATATAACTACCGCTACGATCCATTCGAGTGCCTCATGAGTCATGAGGCTTGATGCATATTTTGGTACTAATTAGTGGAGGTGTGCACATTTGCGTAACTAACAAACGAACTTACTTTTCATTTTGTAGACATAGATTTAAATTTATACATGTGTGTTTTCGTATGCATTTATAGTGAGTTAATAGCGCTAACAATAAATCTGAGGCATAAAGCTGGGCATTTTAACTTTTAATACTATAAATGTGACAAAAATGTATTTAGTCCACTAATATTATTACAATTGCTACAACTTACAAATTACCTTCATCCGCATCCGTGAAATATCATACTTTCTCTCATTTAACTGTGAATGTATTACATTACGTCAGCCCTCGCTCATATCATTTACGCATCCGTCCACCCGTACTTTTTATTGCTGGGAGCTGTATCCAACATTTTCACGTACTCTTTTCCAAAATCTGCAAATGGTTTTGAATTTTTGTTTTGATCAGTTCACCATTACATTTGTTCCACTGCCAGAACTCGTTAAGCTTGCTTATATCCATTATTTAGTATGAAATTAATTCATGGACAACAAACAAAATTCGGGACATTTCACGTCCCGAAAACCTTCTACCCAGGACGCTGGAAAATTTAGTCAGATTGTGGGAAGTCCCGGGAAATTCGAAATAGGTGGCTACTGGGCTGTATTACAACTTCCTGATGTATCCATTTCGAAGTAGTTTTACTAGACTACTATCGACCATTGACAAGGGTAACTGAGAAAGTAAGTTTTCCAGACTTTTGCTCAAATGAAAAGGAACTAAGCTCGCTCCAATGTAGGTATCCGATAGTTTGCAGTAATGCCGATGGATAGCACACAGGGCCTTTGCACACGGAGCTTTACGCAAGCGGTTAGCTGGTGACACGTTGTAGTTCAGTCGATACTTCCTTTGTTAGGAAGGGAGGACCCGTCAACGGTGCGTCATGCTAGTGTTAAGGAGGCAACGAAGAGACGAAGTGGAGGATGCACTTCACAAGCTGCATGCAGGGCAACCCGCGAGCTTGAAGGGACTAATCCTCTCCGCTTGATTGTCGTGTTGGACGTTAGGCACCATGGAAGGTGCGTTCGTCGAGGAAGTTGAGAAGAGGGACACCAAGAACTTAGAAACCGATGTGCTCAGTTCTTTTGCTGCTACGAATACCCTACGATGTACATTCAGTTCAAAGTAGGGGTTAACCTGGTATTTGACATAAATATGTCTTATGCGTAGGGGTGTTTTGAAACTTTGCGTTACGGAAGTTAGTGTCATAAAATGTGTCCCCCTCTTGGTGGGGGCGGTAGAATAACACCCACGGTATCCCCTGCCGGTCGTAAGAGTTCCAGGGGCTCTTAACTAGGGAGCGTGGGTTGGCGACCATGGGGCCTTTACTTGATTCCTGGCATAGCTTCCACTTACATGTACCAGACTTCTCACTTTTATTTACCCTATCCGATCTCCCTTGGTCAACTCCTTTCTTCTTCGACCACGATGGTATTAGGCGTCGTGGAGGCCAAGGGAGTCATTCATTTTCACATCCTCGAGGCCCTTGTCTTCATTTGGCCAATACTTTCATTTTACGAAGTGGCAGACCCCTTCCAATTTTTTCCCACGTTAATAGATGATGGTTGCCTCCTTGTTGTACTTCCTCTTAAATTAATAATCACCACCACATCATCATAAAATGTGTGACGGAAGAATAAACCTACCAACCGTGCGGCCTGTGATGTGAAGTAATGTACTGTATGAATGGATGGGCAGACAATGTTACCTAGCAACCGTGCAGGCTATGTCTTATGGCTGGTTGCCATCTGAAATTAGCAGCCGTTTATGGATGGTCATGACCGAAATACATATTTATGATGATTTGATTTTCGCAAATGGAAAATGGTTTCTTTTAACATGGATATGTTTTTGGGCTGGGGGTCTGTCTAGGGTAAGAAATTTTGCGTCAACAAGAAACCGACACCGCCAGTTTGGTGGACAGAAAGGCAAGTTTTGGAATATGTTGTGCTGGACGTATTAGACCTATAAAGAGAGGCTGTAACAAAGCAATAGGTAATAATTTTAACTGGAAAACATTAATTCTGAACACTGCGGAAGGAAGAGAAATGTATTTCTTTTGATTTATCGGAACTCCCCCTGTGAATGGAGTGAAAGGATGCAATAATTATCTGTACTCCCCTTCGCGTCTTCTAAGCCTCCAAGCATATCCATGACTCTATGTTTTTCCGTGTAGTCCAGAAATTTACATATAATTTTTTTTTTCCTTCGCCTCCACCGAGGACAATGTCATAATAGTATAAAATCATACCTCCTTCATCACTCGATGTACTGGACATGATCAAGAATACGAATCGCCACTGATATATGTTGCCATTGCTGCTTTCACGGCCCGTACTTACAGACATTTGGGCTTATGCCGTGTCAAGAAAATAAGATTAAATTCTTTACGTTTCGCAGAAAACAAACATTTCTTGAGAAGCCTTTCTCGTGAACAGTCGAGATTTTCTTCTGAAGACGCAGAGCAAAGTTCTCTGCGAAAAGTAAAGAATTTCACCTTATTTTCTTGACACGGCATAAGACCAAAAGCCTATATCATGTCTACCACTGGTACAGATACCATTACGCAAATTACAACTCGAATATACACTTTTTATCCAATCTCTTCCCAGGTTGTGTCGCTTAGTTAGCGGATGCACGCTTTAAAAGTAGCTCGACTGTAGCCTACCTTCAATAAATAAATAAATAAATAAATAAATAAATAAATAAATAAATAAATAAATAAATAAATAAATAAATAAATAAATAAATAAATAAATAAATAAATAAATAAATAAATAAATAAATAAATAAATAAATATCCTGGGTCCATCTGGCTCCGGATGGTAGCGCCCTATAAGGGCCCCTGCCTGGGATTACAGGTGAAACCTGCTCAACGGTCTCGAAGGCGGATGAGGAATTTAATGTCCCAACGGCGGAGAGAGCGGAAGAGCCTAGTGGAGTAAAGCACGAATAAAAAATCATTTCGGACTAACAATCCGATCTTATCCTGGAATTAATTTCCTACCTTGTACAATGTACAATTTCAATTGCAGAATGGAAAGTCCACTGAATGAAAGCACTACCACAGGTGGTAGCCCAGAAGAGAAATCCACCATTGCGTTATGCAATGCATCGGGGCCTAGGGTTCTGGGGAGTCCCAACATCTGCAATAAGGGTGAGTCGGAGCATCCTTGGAATTCTTTCAGACTTAAATTTAAGAGGATTCTCTTTGCAGGCACTCTTAATGTAAATTCCTTGCTAAAAACCGGCAAACAGAAAGAACTGGAAATTTTCTTAGATAGGCACGAAATCCAGATCTTAGCAGCTCAAGAGACAAGCTTTATGGATGAGAATGAAAAAGAAACCAAAAATTATAGAATATTTAATGTTAAAACAGCAATCAGAATTATGAAAGGAATGCCACTACTAGGTACCGCCTTTTATGTCCATAAAGCAATAGTTGACAATGTTATGGAATTCAAATCTAGTTCAGAAAGGTTATCTCTTCTCACGCTTAAATGCAAGAACAAAAAGTATATATTTGTTAACTGTCATGCACCAATAAATGAAGATAATAGCAAGAATCCAAGTAAAATTGAAGAATTCTGGAGTCCTCTAGATGATGAAATGTCAAAAATTCCAAAAACTTATGTTAGTATTCTACTAGGTGATTTTAATGCACAGATAGGCAAAAAACGTTTTCAGCAAAACAGTAGGGGCATATCCGGCACACAAAAGAACAAACAAAAATGACATGAGACTAATTAATCTCTGTAAATCCTTTCACCTAAAATTAATGTCGACCTTCTTTAAGAAACTTCCAAGAAAGTCTAAAACATGGGTGTCCCCAAACCCGATGTTAGGTGATTTTCAATTGGACCATGTATCTATTTCTCAAAAAAGTATTAAGGAAATTATGAATGTCAAAGGAATAAGAAGTGGAGACTTTGACTCCGATCACTACCTCTCTAAAATTAAGCTAAAGCTTCTACCTCGCCGGAATCAAAGAAGGTCGGGAAAATTAATGAAATACAACATAGATAGACTCAACATTACACAAGCAACTATAGAAAACTTTCAGGAAGAAATTAAAATAACTCAGCATGGCAAATGGCCAGAATTATCTAAAAAGATTAATAGTGCAGCGTAGAAAGTATTTGGATCAGTTAAAACTAAAAAGAAAGTATGGTGGAATAACGTATGTGAGGAATCACTAATGGAAAGAACGAAAAAGTGGAAAAAATGGAAATGTTCCGGAAATGGAAATGGAAATGTTTTTTTAAACAACAAAAAAAGAAACAACAAGAATAATAAGGCAGGTTAAAAGATCGTTTGAAAAATCGCAGCTTGTAGAAACTGAGAATAATTTTGTAAGAAATAACTCCCGAAACTTTTATCAGACCTTTAAGAATAACCTGAAAGGTTATCAATCCCGGAGCATTTGCTTCAGAGATGCAAATGGTAATATTGGCCTTAACAATGCCGAGAATTGTGAGATTTTGGCAAATCACTTCGAACACCTGCTGAACTGCCCTGAGCCAAATCATAAATTAGAATTTTCACAAATTCACGAAAATCTAGAAGCTGATTCACCTCCAACAGCGGAAGAAATTAAGGAAGCTTTAAAAAATCATAAAAATAACAAATCTAGTAGGGAAGACTCCATAACAGCTGAACTTTTAAAATAGGCTGAACCAAAAATTATAGAAGATCTACAAATAATCTTTGAAGAAATTTGGGAAACAGAAAAGATCCCAGAGGGTTGGAAAGTGGCTCTAATACACCCATTACACAAGAAGGGTAATAAGCAACTACAGAGGTATATCTCTCTTGCCAGATGCTTACAAGATATTCTCAACAATACTACTAAACAGAGTAAAATCGTCACTGCACAGTTAATTGGGTGAAATCAAGGTGGAATTAGAGAGGGAAGATCTTGCTCCGAACAGATTTTCAACCTGAAATTTATAATTCGACACAGATTAATAAACTCCAAAGACATAGTTGTAACATTTATTTACTTTAAAAAAGCTTTTGACTCTGTCGATAGGGAAACCCTAGATAAAGTAATCCGTGAATTTGGAGTTAAAAATAAATTGGCAAACCTAATTCGTGACACACTTACAGACACTGTCTCGAAAGCAAAATTTATGGGTGAAATATCTCGATCTTTCAAAATAAATACAGGTGTCAGGCTTTTCAATTCCGTCATGGATAAAATTGCAAGAATTTGGAATGAAAAACTGAAAGAATCCAAAATATTGCCACTCGTGCTGGGGAAGAAGAACAGAGGTGTTGCAATAAATTGCCTAGCATTTGCAGATGACTTTGCCATACTTTTAGAAAGCATTACAGACGCAGCAATGCAAGTCAATCTCCTTGAAAAGACAGCCATCATGACAGGCTTGAGGATCTCTGCAAAGAAAACAAAATTTTTGACGAACATAAAAAGTACCCCGCAGTTTTTAGTAACGGATATTGATCAAATAGAAAAGGTAAAGAAATTCAAATATTTCTGTGAGACAATTCAAGAAAATGGTTCAGAAAAATCTGCTATAGAGGAGAGGATACAAAAGAAGGAAAGAGCGTACGGTATAACTAAGAATACTTACAAGAAAAAGTGCTTATCAACAAAACTTAAAATAAAGCACTACAACACAGTAGTGAAACCAGAATGCCTGTATGCCAGCAAATGTCTAGCACTGAACTACAAGCTTGATAAATTAGAAATATTAGAAAGAAGAATTATAAGGAAAATATTAGGTCCTCTAAGAATTGCAGAGTTTTGGAAATTAAGAAGTAACAATGAAATTTACCAGAACATAGAAAACATATCAGAAACAATTAGAAAAAGGAGATTGCTATTTCTTGGACACATTTACAGAATGAATGACAATAGGCTAACTAAACGAATCTTCAAGTACCTTTGGGAAAAGAAATCAACTACCACCTGGATTCAAGAAGTCAAGAAAGACCTGGAAAGAAACAACATACGAGAAGAATAATTATTAGAAAGAAAGATTTTTAGGAAGAAAGTCTTACAAATGGAAGGATTCCAAGGGAGGAAGGAAAAGAAAACAGGCACAAAGTGGACTGAAGACAGGAAAAAGAAGCTCAGTGAAACAATGAATGATTATTGGAAGAAAAGGAAAGAACAACTAAGGAGGAAGAATTGAAATTGTAACGTGGTCCTTAGTAGGCCGGAACGCAAGAATAATAAATAAATAAATAAATAAATAAATAAATAAATAAATAAATAAATAAATAAATAAATAAATAAATAAATAAATAAATAAATAAATAAATAAATAAAATAAATTTACAAATAAGAAAATAGATTTACTGCAACACACCCTGTCTGTGTCGTAGCTGGAAGTTCCGGGTTCTATTCCTGCCAGTCGAAGGGTTGAAATTCTGGACTGAGGGCAGCAACGGGTTCCCTCAGCCATGCGAGATTAACTGAGGAATTCTCTGATACGAGAGACAGAGGACGCAGTCGCGAATGCCAAGCAATATGACTGGGGACGCCTTGTTTGTTTCTAAATTTAAAAAAATAAATATTAATCCGACACTGAATATCAAAATTCATGTTGACTTTTGAGTCATCACTCCATAGACTGGTTTGATGCAGCTCTCCACGCCACCGTACCCTAACTTTTCATTTATACGTAACTACTGCATCCTAAATTTGCACTTTTCTGCTTGTCATATTCACCCCTACCGTTCTTACCACCTACACTTTCCTCGAAAACCAACTGCACACGTCCTGGTTGTCTTAAGATGTGTCCTATCATTCACTCTCTTCTTCTGGTCAAATTTAGCCAAGTCGATCTCCTCTCACCAATTCAATTCAGTATATCTTCATTAGTGATTCGATCTATCCACCTCACCTTCAGCATTATTATGTAACACCACATTTCAAAAGCTTCTATTATCTTTCTTTCTGAGCTAGTTATAGTCCATGTTTCACTTCCATACAATGCCACGCTCTAGACGAAAGTCTTCAAAACCAACTTTCTAATTCCTATATCAATGTTCGAAGTGAGCAAATTTCTTTTCTTAAGAAATACCCTCTTTGTTTGTGCTAGTTTGCATTTTACGTCCTTACTTCTGCCACTGTTAATTATTTTACTACCCAAGTAGCAATATTCATCTACTTCCTTTAAGACTTAATTTCCTAATCTATTGTTCCCTGCACCACCTGACTTCGTTCGATTGCACTCCATTACTTTTGTTTTGGACTTATTTATTTTCATCTTGTACTCCTTTTCCAAGGCTCTGTCCATACCATTCAGCAATTTCTCGAGACCTTTTGCAGTCTCAGATAATATAACATTATCAGCATATCTCAGATTTTAATTCCCTCTCCTTGGATTGTGATTCCCTTCCCAAATTCCTCTTTGATATCCTTCACTGCCTGTTCTATATAAACATTGAAAAAGAGGGGGGACAAACTGCAACCTTGTCTCACTCCTTTCTGGATTGCTCCTTCGTTTTCAAAGCCCCCCCCCCCATGCTTATCACTGCAGACTGATTTTATACAGATTGTAGATAATTCTTCGTGCTCGGTATTTGATCTCGATCACCTTCAGAACCTCAAATTAGCTTGGTCCAATCAACATTATCAAATTCCTTTTCAAGATCTACGAATGCCATGTATGTAGGCTTGTCCTTCTTAATTCGATCCTCTAACATCAGATGTAAAGTCCAGGATTGCTCCAAGTGTTCCTATATTTCTTCTGAAGCCAAATTTAACTTCTCTCAACTCAGTTGCAACTTGCCTTTCCATTCTTCTGTAAATAATACGTGTTAAAATTTTGTAGGCAATTTCTCGAGACCTTCTGCAGTCTTGGATTGTTATTCCCTTCGCAAATTCTTCTTTGATTTCTTTTACTGCCTGTTCTATATGATGGTGCGGTAGTTTTCATACTTGTCAGCACCGGCTTTCTTGGGAATAGGTATGGCAACATTCTGTCGCAAATCGAATAACGAGCTCACCAATTTAAAACAAATTCTGATAAGAATTACATCGCAAGGAGCATTTGTACAGAGTAAAATAATGAAAAATTGCAAAGTGAGAAAAAACTAAATAATATCTACTCATTTCGAAACTGTCTTGCACCTCCTTGGATATTTTCTGCCACTTCTGATGCCTTCTTCTCATTTTCTCTTGACCACCGCTATTCTTCCTGCCCTGAGCCACAAGGTCATAACGTACTTAGTTATGCTGCTTCAAGGCGAGTCATAGGCCTTTAAATGAACAGCACTCTCCTTTTAAATGGTCGCTAAGGGCTTTAAAAATTGCGGAGCGAATTAATTGACACCATTCTCTGATAGACGAAGGAATGAACTATATTTTTACAAATAAAAAAAAGCTGTTCTTTTGGTCCAAAAATCAAATATTTCAATCATAACTCCCCTTAAATGCTATAGCTCAGCAGGGAAGTCGTGGGCTTAGTTTTGTCTGCGGAATGGATTCGTCCGTGACAGTCCTCGCGAGGGGTGTAACAAGTTGTCCAGCTGGTAACTTCACTGTAGAATGCCAAGTCTTCTGTAACATTCTCTCCGTCAACACTCCTCTTCTCCGTGCTAGCCTAACACACTCCATTCGCAGTTTGGTGCCACTTCATTCCGGGCTAGCTCTATATTTATTTACCCGTTATTAGATATAGCTTGAGCTGGCCATTCTACACTAACATTTCCATACATCGTACATACGTAATGAGGACTTGGGCATCTCCAAGCAATGAATTAATGAGTGGAATATTTTCAGGTGCAAAGTTATCTTCACATACAATTTCACCGAAGACACCTGTTCGTTCTTGACATAATAGTGACCAGAAATCAGAGTTCGTAGATTTCTCATGTCCCTCCTCTTACCTTCGAAGCTGCTCTCACCGGCTGAAAATAAGTTAATGGTTTCTTAAAGAGAACGTCGGCCCCCCACCAGCAGACCGATATACAGCTCAGGGGAGAAGCTATTCGTTAACGAGAACATGTTGCTCAACACCACCCACACAAATTTTTGCAGTTGGCGTGAACCCTGGCGTGAAGCCTCAAGATAAATCTAGCGCGACACGCAGCGGCAAGTGTCTTGAGGAAAGAGAAATAATGACAGGGTGACAAGTATTGGACCTGTCAGGCATCTCTACCCGAGGAGAAGAGGAAATTCCCGTTACTAGTAGCAAATCTATGCTCGTACAAGCCACGAAGGTCCTTGGAGGAGTGAAAGGTAAAGACCTTAAAAAACCTCGACACTAGTTCTATGCCTGGTGGGTTTTGCCCCCAGGAATTAACCTGGTACTCATTTTTGCTGTTGGCTGAGTGAACCTCAGGACCATTTGCATCTCTGTAAGCGGGAATCATGGTTCAAAATCGTCATTTTTATCAGTCATCAATGATATGCATTTAGGGCAGTCGACCATGTGGCAGAGTCTCTATCAAAGGCTTACCTAGAATTTTCTTAAATGTTTTCAAAGAACTTTGAAATTTATCGTTCCCTTGATAAATTATTCCAATCCCTTACTCCTTGTCCTACAACTGAATATTTGCCGAATTTATCCTCTTGAATTCCTACTTTATTTTATGTTATGATCTTTCCCATTTTTAAAAGCTCCACTATAGCTTATTCATCACTAATCTCACCACTGACAGCAAGGAACATAGCTCTTAGTCGAGCATCTCACCTCCTTATTCCAAGTCTTCCCAACCCAAAGTTTGCAATATTTTTGTACCACTACTCTCTTTTTTCGGAAATCACCAAGAACAAATGGTGCTGCTTTCCTTCGGACCTTTCCCAGTTCTCGTTTCAAGTAGTCCTAGTGCGGATCCTACGTACTAGAACCATACTCTAACTGGGGCCTTAACAGAGACCTATACGCCCTCTCCATTACATCCTTACTAAAAACCCTAAATACCCTCATGACCATGTGAAGAGGTATTTTTCTTTATTTTTGTAGTTTTATTTATTGTGGCGTTGATTGATTGATTGTTGCGAACTCAATCAATCAATTAATCAATCACCACTGATCTTCATTTAGGGCAGTTGCCCAGGTGGCAGCTTCCCTACAAAATGCTTACCTAGTCTTTTAAAGAGGGAATTGCTGTCGCTGAGTATTGGATGTGACCGCACGAATTGTGTCTGTAAAGTGCTACGTATTCTGTGTAATTGTAACGTGCACCGTATGTAATGTTTATGTATATTTTTTATGTACATTTGTAATTTATAGACCCTCTGACACGAAATAATAACAATAATAATAATAATAATAATAATAATAATAATAATAATTCCTTAAATAATTACAAATTTGGAAATTTATTGAACATCTCCCTTAGTAAATTATTCTAATCCCTAACTCCTCTTCCTATAAACGAAGAGGAGTTCTCAACAGTTTTCCTAACTAGGAACTGAATCCTCATCCTTCCAAATGAACCGAACAGTATTGCCAACTGCAGGTAAATTTATGGGTAGAACGTTCGGCTTAAACCAAAACAAATTTGCAGTGCCTTTTGCAACCTTCAAGTTATTTAATTCCTTATCTTCTTCTTTCGCTGCTTTTTCTCCACAGACTAGTAGAGTTGCGGTGCGATCTGTAGAGCCCATTGTTACAGCCAGATGCTCTCCTCTAAGTCGAGGGATGTTTCCGTGTTGTTTCATCGTGCAGTAGCTAGAAACATTAACCAGGCATGACTGAAATCTCCAGCCCAGCCTGGGATCCTGTGAACCGGACGCCACCAGGCTGACCACTCAGCTACAAAGACAAAATTATGATTTCTGGAATACAATAATTCCTTGAAACCTATCTCTATTACCTTTTTACTAATAAAACACAGTCTCTTTTACCGATATAATGTAATACTAGGATGGCCTAAATTAATACACACCGGGCGAGTTGACCGTGCGGTTAGGAGCGCGCAGCTGTGACCTCGTATCCGGGAGATATTGGGTTCGAACCCCACTGTCGGCAGCCCTGAAGATGGTTTTCCTTGTTTTCCCATTTTCACACCAGGCAAATGCTGGGGATGTACCTTAATTAAGGCCACGTCCGCTTCCTTCCCATTCCTAGGCCTTTCCTGTCCCATCGTCGCCATAAGACCTATCTGTGTCGGTGCGACGTAAAGTAACTACCAAAAAAAATTAATACACACACAATTCTATTCAACGATGAGTGACCAGACTCCACTAACTGCTGTCTATTTATTAATCTCTCACAAGAAGATTCCATCTATGCAGTCTTTTTACCTGACCGGGCGTTAATCCTTATTGACGGGCTCCACCTTCCACTTTATATCGTACGCTCAGTCCCTTCACACGCCATAGCTGCATGCAGGTAGGTTTGAACACAGGTCTGCTGACTCCTAGAGGACACGATGACTGTTCCTTGATTCGACTCCAGGGAAATTCCACCACTATCACGTTCAGTACAATGAACTACTTGACAAACAGCTCAACAGCTCAGCCAGCACTAAAATATACCTTACAACAACGACAATTAACACTGCTCCAATTCTACTCATGACAGTTGTTCCGCACACTGACTCTACCGTCGTCCGGAGTACCGATACTCAGACTCCGATGAGAAATTGACGACAGCCAACACTATTATACTACCGTCCCAGGCCGAATTGTCGTGGCTAGCCTCCCTTTTATATCCTGAGGATGGAGTACTAGAATATTCGGGGCTCGGCTAGAGACGGAACATTCCCGTTTCGGGGTCCAGAAGGTGCACGGAGAAACCAGCTGTAAATAGCAATAGAGGTCAGAGGCAGTCACTATGCCCTCAGGCTGGGAGCTCCCAGTTGAATCGTTAGTCCCTTGGAGGAAATACCGAAGAGGCCTACGGCAGGGCTGACACGTAACTATTTAAATGAAATTGAAGAGTCTGTCTGTTGCTTAGTTTGGCAGGGAATAAGTCTTTCTAAGTGTTTTGAGCTTATGTTGATTGGGACAATACTGATATTTTCTGTACATGACGGTATTAGAGTCACTAGGCCGCGGGGTTCTTTAATGGTCACGCTTTTCTTGGTCCTTCCCTCCCTGTTGGCGATATCCTTATTCTCTTCTGGTGGGATGCATTGCATGTTCTCTCCCTCGTTTTGTTCGTTTCGCATTGTGGTCCCATTATGGCAGGTTATAATTCATGGCAGTTTGGACCACTTGTTGCGATCGTTCATGCTCCTCCACTACCCTAAACTTTCTTATAGGCATTTGGGTGATCTCCTTGTCTTGATCTATCCCCCTCTCGTGCGTTCTCCCACGAATTACCACTTCATCCTTAATAGATACATTTTCCCTTCTCTGTATCCGAGATATTCGTTGTGTCCTTACCCAACATCACATCTCAAAGGCATCGTTGTCCTGATAGTCCAGATTTTGCATCCGTAAGAAAATACAGAGAATACACCAGTCTGAACTAAAGGAATGTTTGTATTCCACGATACACCTCTGTCATGCCAAACAAGCTTTAGTTTATCCATTTCCTTCCAAGTATTTCTTTTCATTTCTTGTTCATAGCTTCCAGCGTCGCTCAAGGGAGGCACTAATTAAATAAATGTATTCATCCGTTGAACGTCCATCAGTCTACTTTCCACGTTGGACCACCATCAGCTTTGATCTTTCTGGGTTAATCTCCAGTAGAGTAGCACGATATTGTGTCTTAACAACTAGGAGGATGACCAGTTCTTCCTTGCTACTGTCTACTAGTAATTATCCTCGAAAAGTTACTCACCGCCACCACCGATTGGTGGTGATGTGGAAGAGATTTTGCAAGCCTCTCTTTTGTATTTTCTCATCTTGTTCGGTTCTGTAGTCCCTGTGACAATGGCGTGGGGTTCACATGTGGGCGTGATGACTTATTATGCTCCAACAAAGGCAGGTTCATAGCGGGAGAGGCGGACAGAAGTCATGTGTGCTGGATAATGGAGGGCGTGGCTGTAAGATGTGTTCGGTCCGGGGACATTGTTTACCTACTCGGCTCCATAAATCTGCTCCAGATGTCTTCCTCAAGCGGTGAGTTTGGCGGAAAAAAGTTTTGATCCTCCAAAACAAATCACATTTATCACAGAGTGACGTTATATTAGAGATCGCTACGGATGTGAGAATTCTTAGTCTTGGCTTCATTTTCATATATTATTATTACTATTATTATTACACATTAAATACCTCCTGTTACTACTATTTCTTGATGGATGCTGTATTCTTGCATATGTCTCCTGATTCAGGCCACATCGAAATACAGATTCCACCGAAGTTTTAGTAGGGAAGCTGCTAAGTAACGAGATTCGGAGCATGACTGGTACATCCGGATGTTATGAAATGTGCTACTCATAGAGCTGGCCGTGCTTCAGTAGCACTTTCTTGCCCTATGCGGAAAGCAATGGCAAACTGCCGCATTCCTAATCTCGCTTTGTGCACTTAAATATGGTGCCACCATCTGTTTTTGTGGTTTCTCTGTAACGGTGGTGGTGAATTTTGAGGATCCAACCAGCCTCCGTGTAGAAACAAATTCATAGTAAATATAAATAAAACCATATTCATTATAGCCGGCCCCACAGTCTATGGATAGTGCGAATGCCTCTCAACCAGAGGTCCGCCGTTTCGATTCCCGGCCAGGTCAGGAGTTTTCACTTAGATTCGAGAGCTTATTCGAAGTCTACGTGATTACAATTGAAGACCTATCTGACGATAAGACAGCGCCCCCGGTCTAGTCACAATCAATCAATCAATCAATCAATCAATCAATCAATCAATCAATCAATCAATCAATCAATCAATCAATCAATCAATCAATCAATCAATCAATCAATCAATCAATCAATCAATCAATCAATCAATCAATCAATCAATCAATCAATGATCTGCATTTAGGGCTGTCGCCCATGCAGCAGACTCCCTATCTGTTCTTTATGTGGTCTGTTCTTAAATGATTTCAAATAAATTGGACATTTATCGAACATTTCCTTTCCTAAATTATTCCAGTCCCTTATTCCTATCCCTATAAAAGAATTTGTTCTCTCAAATTCCAACTTTATAGTATATTATGATCTTTGTTACTTTTAATAGCTCCTCTCAAGCTTATTCGTCATTCCAAACCATATCTCCACTGACAGCTGGGGACATACCGCTTAGTCGTGTAGCTCCTCTCCTTACTACCAAATCTTCACAGCCCAAAGTTTGCAACATTGTCGTCACTACTCTTTTGTCGGAAATCACCAAGAACAAATCGTGCTGCTTCCTTTCGATCATTTCCAGTTCTCATATCAAATAGTCCTAGTGAGGTTCCCAGACTCTAACTGGGTTTTACGAGAGATTTACACGCACTCTCCTTTACGTCCTTACTACAACCCCTCAATACCCTCATGACCATGAGGATTCGTCACGCTGACCACGCGTCAACTCGAAATCTGCAGGCATTTGGGCAGAGCAGAGGATGGTTTGTATGCCATGGTCGGCCAGGGCTGTAGTACGTTCGGGTTTAGTTTTTAATATGAACTATGTTAAAAAATATCTACAAATGTACAGATAAATTAATATAAACTATCGCTAGAGGCATGATTTTTTCGCTTTAACGATAAACGCGACAAAAAACTGAAGCGATTTTGAGATATCTTAAATAATCATATGATTCTGGTTACGAAATCAGTGACTTTTTTCACGAATTAAAGCGAATTAAAGCGACAAGGCCAGTTTAAAGCGAAATGCACTTATTTTGCGATAAGTGCGAAAATACAGCGAAATTCATTGAAAACGATCTTGAAATTGTATACCAATATCACATGTGTGAAGAGAAACAGATGACAGAATAACGACTTCTCAATTCGACAGAAGTATCTCTTCATATTAATTAAAATTGTAAACTCCCTTAATGGTATGGGCATATAGAGTGACAGCTGCGGCCATATATAATGAAAGGGCAATTTGTTATTAATCTTGATTAGACCTATATTATAGTTCTAATCAAGATTACATAAGGCATAATGAATGATTATCACTTTTGTTTCTCTTTATTTATTTATCTATCTTTCACATAAATAATTAAAAATCTCACGAATTAAACATCTTATGAATAATTTTACGAAATTATTAAAGCGAAATTAAAGCGATGGGATCAGCCCTATTTCGCGAAATAACGCGAAAAACTGTCTTCTTTTCGCGAAATCGAACATAAATTAATGCGAAAAAATCATGCCTCTAACTATCGCCTTTGGTGTAGGTTCCATGTTTCAAGTAGGCTATAGGAGGTCAGAGGGCATTCCTCAACATGAAGTTGCCGTGTTGGGATGTTGCAGCTACACCCCGCAGAGATACCTTTCCCCAATTCTGAATGAAATCAGCACATCCGCTGTAGTTCGTGGAGATTCTATTGAGTGTCAATCACGTCCTTAATTCCCCTACTGGCACAGAGGAAATTATGGAGGTGTCATGATGTACTATTATGCCATTCTTGCTACTAGACCGGATGGAGGTTGGAGTTTTATTCTACCACGTAGGCCTACCTGTTTCCAGTGGAGGATTTTGGGAATGCAGCTTGTCGATTTCAGTGTCAGTAATGAGCGCTTAAATATTGTTACGTGCCAGTCCCGTGGTAGCCGCTTCCGGTACTTCCTGGAAGGGCCTAGTGAGTCACACGGCCAGGGAGCTCCCAGCCGGCCTGGAGACCGGGAACGGCCTTTCCGTGTATTACTCTCTGTGGCTGTCGCTAGTGTCCCATCGGAGTCTGAACGAGGAGTTGTTGTGGCTGTTGTTACGTCGGAGTGTCACGGGAGTAGCTGGACGGAAGATGGCGTACGGAATATAGACGTATAATTATACTGCTAATAATAAGAGTTGCTGTCTGACATTTCTTAGAGGGAGGTCCGAGGCGGGATAAAGGGAGTGGCTGTGTGGTTGCCATGGAAACGAGGGTGGGGCGACTGCGGTTGCCATGGAGATAAAACTTCAGGGCAGCTCGTCTTGCTGGGAGTTGACAAACCTGTCACTGTCACTGATAGGAACCTGATTGTTTGTAAAAGAGTGATCGCAAATGGGACGACATCGCCTGGACAGATCACAGCGGTCAGAATGAAGGAGGAAACAAGTGAGCCGGAAGCGAGGGGTAAGAGTATGTAGAAAGGAATGCTGGAATGTGGCAACATCGTGAAATGGCACGTGCAGTGCTCCTCCCTCCAACCTTACCTGTCAGACGCCAACTTTAGTTAAGTCTGGTATAGGGTGTCATCTGCAGAACCAAGATTGTTTATGACGATTCCATTTCATTTCACACGTAGCTCAGTATCATGCTAGAAGAAATAAATGAAGAAAACGACTGGTTTATTTTCTTGCGACCGTCATACAGACTGCACGTCCACAGTTAAACTTCAATTTATAATTATGGAACACCTGTTGCAATGTTATTTATATCATCAGTGTCCGGTAACAACTAACAATCACATATCCCTACTCTTGGAACGCACATTGAGAGCAGAAGTCAGGTGATAACGGGCTGGAGTGACATCTTACGGTCGTCCACAAATAGTCCTTTGATGTTGACATCCACTGGCTATGTTCCCGTTAATGAGGTGAGGACACATTTGTGGCAGAATTTTCATACAGTGCCATCTGCTTTCAACATCCGCAGCTGAATGTAATTCGTGTTACTGACAGCACGAATGATGTCCCTAGGAACCAGAAAACCTACTAACATGCGACTTCCAGAATCATTTCAATTACGTATGTTTCACATCAGGCTCTTCTGCTGATGAGAAACAGGGAGGAAAAGAGACATTCAATCCTACAACAAGGAGTCTTGGCATATGGTTGTAGTGAGATTCTTTTTTCTCTCCCTCACTTCCTGGTCTGGTCATGCCTTAAAATATTTATTTATATATTTATTTATTTATTTATTTATTTATTTATTTATTTATTTATTTATTTATTTATTTATTTATTGTGAACATATCAGGTCATGAGGCCCATTACAATGTTCACGACAACTATTACTTAGACGCAAATAATATTAGCTAGGATATTCCTAAAAATTACTTTTCAGTGACACACAAGTCACATTTAAAAAACATGAAGGATATTATAAATAATATTACATTACAGTGCTAATTAATACTAATTAATATTTAATATAACATTTGAAACAATTATTAGAACTGGAAATTCCACTTGGGATGTAATACATCGAATAGTATGATCTATAACGTTTACACTAATTTTTATATATCTTAATATTTATTAAATTATGTTTAAAAGTACAGTTTTACATGACGAAGTGAATGCAGCTTCTTATTGTAAAGTATCGTTGCCCTGTTAATTGGAGAGTTCTTAGCGACTGTGAAATATAGAAGATATTCCTAAGACGACTTAGTTCCTACGTTGTATGAAAGAGTCTGACTGCAACATATCTGAGTCACCAATTTTCTAAATTATTTTATACGAGAAAGTCAAATATTTTATGCTCCTCTGTGGTGCAAGTTATTAATAAGAATTTTATTGCAGCCAATGGCCATATAAGAAATAAATAAAATAAAATATCTTTCCACTTATTGTCACCAAGTTTGTTTGCACTTTTAATTGTAATGTCCACTATTCATTAGCAAGCTGGGTGATCGTTTGTTGCCTACGCTTGCACTGTAAAGCATGATACTTCTCACAGTGTTGGTCACTGAGTCTACACACGCAATCCGGGCCTGGTTCATGATAAATCAAGGTCTGGCATACTTTATGACGAAACCCATGTATGGCAAACCTCGTAACTGTATGCCATAAGTCATATCCTGTGCGTGTCCATTCACGGTTGATCATGGCGTCTGTCCCGTAGAAATCCATCCCAATATCTGCTCTTTTTTCTTTCAGTTCTTGTAAGAGTTCCCGATAACTTGTTGTGCATGGTAGCAGTAGGTGAAGTCTTACATCCTCCACTAAAAACGTTTCCCTCGCCAATACATAGACTAGTCGAGATGGAGTATATTTCGAGACGCTTAGAACTCGCTTGAGGAACCTCGCTTTCAGACTTTCCAATTCTTGCAGTTGTTTCTTCGAGAGGAACTCCCATATTAACTCCAGACCATATGTGGTTACAGGCATAACCTTGATTACGAAAAGTCGCATGGCTGTCTCCAGGGACTGGCGTGGTAGTTGCTTGATGTCGTTGATGTTTCCAATTGCTGCGGCTATTCTTTCCCTCAGGTGTATCGAGAAAGACGTTCCAGTTACTTGAATTGTGATTCCGAGGTATTTGTAGGCGTTGCTATTCCTGAGCCTCTGTCCTTTGCACTGTATAAAGTCCTGTTTTGCTAATTTACCACCTTTCCTGAATACTACTAACACAGTTTTGTTTATATTTAGCGCCATTTCATTCTCACCTGCCCATTCTGTAATGAGATCCATCGCAGTCTGCAATTCATCTCCATTCTCTCAGGCCAATGCCATGTCATCGGCATATAAGTATGCGTTTACACTCTTAGTGCATCTCTTGATCTTGGCTGTCACATCATGCGTTAGGACATTGAATTGTAATGGACTCAGTGGGTCGCCCTGAAGCACTCCAATCGTTTGGCTGATCCATTTGGATGTGCAAAGGTTGTCATTTATTTGTACAAAATTTCCTGTTAATATATTTACTGCTAGTCTTGTCAGCCATGCTCTTCCAATTAAAGCTTCCAGCTCCTTCAGCATCTTTGTCCTGTTTACTCTGTCAAAGACCTTAATATAGTCAATGAAAACTACATACATCTTCCCTCGATGTTCGGCAATTGCTCGGTGGATCTTGAAGTAGATTTCCAGCTGCCATCATAGTTGATCTGCCTGATCTAAAGCCATACTGTTCTTCCGGCAAAAGCGGATCTACTGTTGTGCCTATGCGTTGGGTCAGCAATCTTGTAAGCAGTTTAAAACCTAGTTGTTCCAGTGCAATTCCTCTGTAGGACTCAGGTCTATGCACCTCTCATTTTCCTTTATAGAGCATCTTTATGGTTGACTTCCTCCAAGATGATGGAATCTTCCCTGTCTCTAGACATTTGTTCAGCAGCTCTGTCCATACTAGCAATAGGTATGATGCTGAGGCTTTCAGGTAGGGTAAGGGTTATTCTGCCCGAAGGCAGGTCCAAAACCTCCGCAGAGGTGTTCCTGAGCCGGAGTTTATGTGCGGTATGGTGGCCAGTTCCTTTCCGCTCCTCCATTCCCTTACCCCCCCCCCACCAACAGCGCGTGGCAACCCAACCAACTCCTGACCGCGCCCAGTGTTGCTTAACTTCGGAGATCTCACTGGATCCGGTGTTTCAACACGCCTACGGCCGTTGGCATAGGCTTTCAGATGTTCATTAATAATTCCATTCGGACCTGCAGCTCTATGGCTCCTCGTGCCTCAATAACCTTCTTTACTTCAGCTATTGAGAAGAGCGTGCACTGTTCTATTTCATCATCTGTAATGGATGTAGGTGTTGTGTCATTGTAGCATAGTGTTTGTTTCAAGTGTGCTTCCCAAACCTCCATCGGTATGTCCGTTGGAAAGCGCGATTGTCTTGTGCGGAGAGCATTATACGGATCTTCTTCAATTTACTTTATTAGTTCAAGATTTTGCCTTTCCTCGTATTCAACTCTTTTTTGTTTTAGTAGAAATTTATATTCTTTTCTAGCATTCTGATGATCTGCTAGGTCAGTTATCTCCTTAGTCTCCCTTGCTTTTCTTAGTTTCTCCAAAGTTAGCTGTCTTGTTTGGTAACAATCTCTGTCAAACCACTTTTTCGCACTACCTGTCGCTCCTTTGATGTAGTTCTTTATTAGGGATAATGCCGCATCTATATTTCTCCTTCTCTGATTTCCCTCGGTACATCTTGTATTACTCCTTGTATTACTCCTATATTATCCTCCAATTCTGTAATCACTGGTATATGTTTCCGCATTACCGAGCCGTCTGTATACGTTAGTAAATTTTGTGCCTTTGCTTCAAATCCTCGTATTAGCACTAAATCAATTGCATTTCCACCATTGTGACATAGGTATTATAACCTTCCAATGTATGTCAGGATGAGGTTGGTGAATACATTGGAAGTTTATGTTGAGAAATAATGTCAATGACAGAATGTTACTGAGGGCCATGAAATGTGTTGAATTATTTGGAATAAGCAAAGTTTATATGAGAGGGCCATACCTTGTGCATCTAGTCTCGCACGATTCGAAGATCGAGATGGAGAATAAAACTGTCGATTACTAACCTAAATACGAGGCAGCAAATTGTTAAACAAGTTCCTTTGCCGGTACAGCTGATTTATATGAGATCGTTACGCATTATGTGTCAAATGTTTTTCAATTGTCAAGAACACATGGGAGCTGGAAGTACAGAAGAATTCTGAAAAGCAAACCGTCTGCGATTATTATATTGATGTAGAATTTGTTTTTTTTCTGAGGAAGTTGACTCTCAACCTGTGTGTCTTAGAAGGATCGGAATCGTAAAATTCGTGGAGAGAAAGATTGTTTTAAAGATATATATATATATATATATAACGTGATACTGGCATAATATAAACAGATATTATATTGTAAAACAAGATATCTTGTTATCAAAACGTAAAGGCAAGTGTGTTGGTTGAACTGTGAAATTGTATTAATGTGTATGACCCTGTCCTAATAGACATTTCTGAGTTTTCAGGTGACATGGAACCGATGATCATCTATATATATAAAAGCAAGTCGGGCTGGAGCGATGTATATATAAATATTTAAAAATGAAAAAAGACGTGAATTAATGAGGCACTTCCAGAAATCTCAGAACTTTGAAACTTGGTACGAGGGAAACTGATGACCCCAGGATCCCTAGAAAAATCGCAAATTCTCAAAATTCCCTGAAGGGGGCACGCTGGGGGGGGCTCAAATTTTGGGCTCAGCATAAGAACACAGTCGTATAGTATATCCAAAACGATAACCTATAGGTTTCGTGGGCTTAAAAATTTTCGGGAATTTCCTCATTTTTATCCCCAATCCCCCCAAATCAAGATGGCGGCACAACCTGCGAGACGAGGTAGACAATTGAAATTTGGTGAAATTATAGCTTTTGGTCCCTAACCGACGGGAAAATTCCAAGATGTTCAAATTTTTCACTTTTTACCCCCAAAGATATCGAAATATTGAGGCAATTTTAATGACTGTGCAGACATTCATTTTGAGCTATTTTTTGGCTAAACGGTAAGTCGTATCACAAAACGGATGACACAATGTCCCTTCAATTCGGAGTGATCTACAACTTTGGTCCTGTGACATTTTGTCGTATCTCTCTCCCTTATACGTTAAATTTGGCCGTATTTCTGGATTGTTCGTAAATTTGGTGATTTTCACAAGTATATTTTATTGTTTGACACACTTATAAGAATGATAGGATCATCACGTTGTGTGCGCACATTGGCACGATCAAGAGACATATGTGTACCTAATTTCATGATTCTAGCTTATACATAAGTAGGCAAAATGTAATGTAAAATGTTAAAAATGCACCCAAATTTCACCCTATTCAAACTTTGAACTCAATTTACCCCCTTAATATGGGAGATATGGGGAAATGGTTTAGAAACAAACATGTAGAGCGATAAATGAGGCGTCTGATGGCGCAAACCGTTTCTTAATATCATAAACCGTTTAGGAGATATGAATCTCGAAGTGGAAGTCTGCACTTTTCAACGTGCTCATGCTTATCCGTCATCTATCTATCTATCTATATATATAAAAGCAAGTCGGGCTGGAGCGATGTATATATAAATATTTAAAAATGAAAAAAGACGTGAATTAATGAGGCACTTCCAGAAATCTCAGAACTTTGAAACTTGGTACGAGGGAAACTGATGACCCCAGGATCCCTAGAAAAATCGCAAATTCTCAAAATTCCCTGAAGGGGGCACGCTGGGGGGGCTCAAATTTTGGGCTCAGCATAAGAACACAGTCGTATAGTATATCCAAAACGATAACCTATAGGTTTCGTGGGCTTAAAAATTTTCGAGAATTTCCTCATTTTTATCCCCTATCCCCCCAAATCAAAATGGCGGCACAACCTGCCAGACGAAGTAGACAATTGAAATTTGGTGAAATTATAGCTTTTGGTCCCTCACCGACGGGAAAATTCCAAGATGTTCCAATTTTTCACTTTTTACCCCCCAAAGATATCGAAATATGGAGGCAATTTTAATGACTGTGCAGACATTCCTTTTGAGCTATTTTTTGGCTAAACGGTAAGTCGTATCACAAAACGGATGGCACAATGTCGCTTCAATTCGGAGTGATCTACAACTTTGGTCCTGTGACATTTTGTCGTATCTCTCTTCCTTATACGTTAAATTTGGCCGTATTTCTGGATTGTTCGTAAATTTGGTGATTTTTACAAGTATATTTCATTGTTTGACACACTTATAAGAATGATAGGATCATCACGTTGTGTGCGCACATTGGCACGATTAAGGGACATGTGTGTACCAAATATCATGATTCTAGCTTATACATAAGTAGGCAAAAAGTAATGTAAATTGATAAAAATGCACCCAAATTTCACCCTATTCAAAAGTCGATCTCAATTTACCCCCTTAATATGGGAGATACGAGAAAATGGTTTAGAAACAAATATGTAGAGCGATAAATGAGGCGTCTGATGGCGCAAACCGTTTCTTAATATCATAAACCGTTTAGGAGATATGAATCTCGAAGTGGAAGTCTGCACTTTTCAACGTGCTCATGCTTATCCGTCATCTATATATATAAAAGCAAGTCGGGCTGGAGGGATGTATATATAAATATTTAAAAATGAGAAAAGACGTGAATTAATGAGGCACTTCCAGAAATCTCAGAAATTTGAAACTTTGTACGGAGGAAACTGATGACCCCAGGATCCCTAGAAAAATCGGAAATTCTCAAAATTCCCTGAAGGGGGCACGCTGGGGGGGCTCAAATTTTGGGCTCAGCATAAGAACACAGTCGTATAGTATATCCAAAACGATAACCTATAGGTTTCGTGGGCTTAAAAATTTTCGAGAATTTCCTCATTTTTATCCCCTATCCCCCCAAATCAAAATGGCGGCACAACCTGCCAGACGAAGTAGACAATTGAAATTTGGTGAAATTATAGCTTTTGGTCCCTCACCGACGGGAAAATTCCAAGATGTTCCAATTTTTCACTTTTTACCCCCCAAAGATATCGAAATATGGAGGCAATTTTAATGACTGCAGACATTCCTTTTGAGCTATTTTTTGGCTAAACGGTAAGTCGTATCACAAAACGGATGACACAATGTCCCTTCAATTCGGAGTGATCTACAACTTTGGTCCTGTGACATTTTGTCGTATCTCTCTCCCTTATACGTTAAATTTGGCCGTATTTCTGGATTGTTCGTAAATTTGGTGATTTGTACAAGTATATTTTATTGTTTGACACACTTATAAGAATGATAGGATCATCACGTTGTGTGCGCACATTGGCACGATCAAGAGACATATGTGTACCAAATTTCATGATTCTAGCTTATACATAAGTAGGCAAAATGTAATGTAAAATGTTAAAAATGCACCCAAATTTCACCCTATTCAAACTTTGAACTCAATTTACCCCCTTAATATGGGAGATATGGGGAAATGGTTTAGAAACAAACATGTAGAGCGATAAATGAGGCGTCTGATGGCGCAAACCGTTTCTTAATATCATAAACCGTTTAGGAGATATGAATCTCGTAGTGGAAGTCTGCACTTTTCAACGTGCTCATGCTTATCTGTCATCTATCTATATATATAAAAGCAAGTCGGGCTGGAGCGATGTATATATAAATATTTAAAAATGAAAAAAGACGTGAATTAATGAGGCACTTCCAGAAATCTCAGAAATTTGAAACTTGGTACGGAGGAAACTGATGCCCCCAGGATCCCTAGAAAAATCGGAAATTCTCAAAATTCCCTGAAGGGGGCACGCTGGGGGGGCTCAAATTTTGGTTTCAGCATAAGAACACAGTCGTATAGTATATCCAAAACGATAACCTATAGGTTTCGTGAGCTTAAAAATTTTCGAGATTTTCCTCATTTTTATCCCCTATCCCCCCAAATCAAAATGGCGGCACAACCTGCCAAACGAAGTAGACAATTGAAATTTGGTGAAGTTATAGCTTTTGGTCCCTAACCGACGGGAAAATTCCAAGATGTTCAAATTTTTCACTTTTTACCCCCCAAAGATATCGAAATATGGAGGCAATTTTAATGACTGTGCAGACATTCCTTTTGAGCTGTTTTTTGGCTAAACGGTAAGTCGTATCACAAAACGGATGGCACAATGTCGCTTCAATTCGGAGTGATCTACAACTTTGGTCCTGTGACATTTTGTCATATCTCTCTCCCTTATACGTTAAATTTGGCCGTATTTCTGGATTGTTCGTAAATTTGGTGATTTTTACAAGTATATTTCATTGTTTGACACACTTATAAGAATGATAGGATCATCATGTTGTGTGCGCACATTGGCACGATTAAGGGACATATGTGTACCAAATTTCATGATTCTAGCTTATACATAAGTAGGCAAAAAGTAATGTAAAATGTGAAAAATGCACCCAAATTTCACCCTATTCAAAATTTGATCTCAATTTACCCCCTTAATATGGGAGATACGAGGAAATGGTTTAGAAACAAACATGTAGAGCGATAAATGAGGCGTCTGATGGTGCAAACCGTTTCTTAATATCATAAACCGTTTAGGAGATATGAATCTCGAAGTGGAAGTCTGCACGTTTCAACGTGCTCGTGCTTATCCGTCATCTATATATATAAAAGCAAGTCGGGCTGGAGCGATGTATATATAAATATTTAAAAATGAAAAAAGACGTGAATTAATGAGGCACTTCGATTTGCCTTGCAGAAAGCAAGTGATCATGCAGTTTTGTTCGAAAGTCCCCTACTCTATTGAGTTTGGCTTTAGGCCAGTGTGCCCGCCATTATAAACAAATGTTCCAATCTAAAATTTGACTAGCATTAGGCATAGTGGCCTGCTATTTTCATGGAAACTCACTAATTCTGTGTGACTGGCAGTATGCTGGCTAGCAGCAGTAAAAAGTGACTGTCATTATAATGATAACTGCACAACTCAATTTTGACTGGTGGTAGGGAAGTTGCCTGGTGTTATAATAAAAACTCCTCAACTGTAACCTGTCTGATAGTAGGAAATGGGTCTGCCATTGTAACTAAAACTCCCCAAATTGATTGTGACCGCGCAGTAGGCATTGGGGCCTGCAATTATAATGTAAACTTGCCAACTCGATTGTGAATGGCAGTAGGCAAGTGAGCCTGGCGTTATCATCACAACTCCGCAACCCTCACTTTACATTGGAAACAACGTATGTGGACCTCCCCATGCTATTTCTCGGATAAGGCTAAGAGACATGCAATTTTAAAACAATCTCATTTGCTGCACGCACAGTATTTACGTCGATATCCGTATACAATGTAGAATACCGTAGCGAAGCACGGGTACATTTGCTAGTTGAATATAAATATGAGATGACAACATGTATTCACATGAACAACTAAAAATAGAGGGACCTCGAAGGATCTGGCCAGGAATGTGATGGACACTAATGGATAAATATTAATAATTTGAGAGCTGAACATGGAAGGTGACACCGTCGTGGAGCGACAACCCAGGATAAGTCAATTGGTGCGTGTTGGAACCTTTTACATTCAGTACTGTAGTGTTTTTGGTGAAGTTATTAGTGTCCAGTTCAATTCCTAGAGTGAATTTTAATTCGAGGAAGTGTTATTCACAAGAATAAAATTGTGGTATAGTAAATATTAGTTTAATATTAACATCATGCAGTTCAGTTTTGAAACGGAAGCCATCTTACTTTGTGACGTGTACAGGGTGCGTTCCTTATATCGGGTTAGCCTTCAAAGACACAGCCCTCTTGAGTTTGTAAAGATAAGGCAGGCAATGGGAGACAATCAAAGAGAAAACAAATGTGCAAAATGCGATACAGCATTCTCAAATGAAGATAGTGCTATTGGCTGTGACGGAGTATGTAATCTCTGGTTTCACAGAAAATGCACGTCAGTCAAGATAACGGAATTCAAGGCCCTATCATCAAATAATGGATCCCTCATGTGGATGTGCGGGTCGTGTAGGCATCGTATAAAAAACTACGGGCTCAATTCTACTATACAAGAGAACAATGAAGCCAGGCAAGCCACACTCGAAAACAAACAAACATGTGACGACATCAAAAAGAAACTAGAAGTAGTGAGTGAAGAGCTGATGAAAAAATGACACTTATCTTGGAAACACAACTTCAACAAGCAGAAATATTAGCTTCAGGACTAGTAAAAGCTTCGAATAAACTGGTACAGGACACAGAGGGATTAAAGCAAAGAAAATCTACTATTATCAACAAGGAGGAAGAATGGACAAAACATAAAAATACTAACAACAACAACAGAGAAAATGCTATGAGTATGAATGAGTTTGAAAACCCTACATCAACAGTCCAACACAGGTTATCCTCTCCTAGAAGAGATACAAGACAACATGAATCACCAAGAAGACTCTCCCGACAAGGGACAGGAGGCAAAGAAAAAGGAAAACTAAGAGCAGCACCCAGGACAGCATGGGTGTACGTGGGGAGACTGAAGGATGACATCACAGAAGAAGATCTGAAAGAACACCTCTCAAACAACGGTATCACTAAAGTAATTGAATGCGAACAATTACCCTCACGAGGAACAAACAAAGCGTTTAAAATAGGCATACCTATGGAAGAACGGGAAATAGTTTTTGACCCAGAATTTTGGCCAAATGGAGTAATCTACCGCACTTATCGATTTCGTGTCCCATGGAGATACAGAGGCCCCAGAGAGTAATGTGATACGGATTTTAACCTGGAATGTGGAAGGTTTAAGAGGATTATTAAGCAATTCACCAAGTGATATATTCAGGGACTTCGATATTTGTGTATTAACTGAGACTTTTATAACTAGAGAACAGAACACTGTGGTACAAGGATTTTACAACATACTTGCTCCAGCCAAGAAATACACCAGAGGAAGACCATCAGGGGGCGTGCTTTGTCTAATCAAGCCAAAGTTATCCCCGTTCCATGTGTTAATGACGGACGAGGACCTAGTGGTAGTAAGAACAAGAATAGGAGTCATCATCTGCGCATACTTTAGACCGGATTGCAGTTCAGTAGATATAATTGACAACATACAGAAAGCATTTGATAGTATTACTAACAACCCCAATGTAATTTTAGCAGGAGATTTTAACTGTCCCTTAGACAGGCCAAGCAGAAAAACAGAGTTAGTTCTGGAATACTTAACTGAAGTAGGACTAACATTAGTGAATGACCGGAAAATGCAAACATACATCTGCCACAACGGAGGAAGCGCAATAGATCTGGTTCTGGTAAAGGGCATAGAAGTGCAGTCCCAAAATCTTCTTACAAGTACTGATGGTGCATTAATAAAAAAGCACATTCTAGTGATCACAAACGCGTACTGCAATCCAGCTATAGAGACAAGACATAGTAATGAAACGAAACTAAAGAGATGTCTAAATTTATCTCTACTACAGGAAAATTCATATGAAACTGAGCATATGCTCCAAGAAATCAGAGCAGGAAAGATCGATGAAGCGGCACTTCTGCTAGAGGACTACATAAAAGAAGCGACCGAATCGTGGAATGGTAATCGCAAAGCCAAAGAATGGTTCGACAGTGAGTGCTTCAAAGTAAGACAGGCAGCTTTGAAGAAAATGCGAGTAGCCAGACAAAGTATGGACGTCGTCCACCTAGCAGAATATCAAGCCGCTAGAAAGACATACAAAACTCTTTTGAAGCATAAGAAAGCCAGTTCCATAGAAGCTCATTATCAGACACTAATGAAGGAAATCAAGGAAAACCCGTACAAAGCAGTACGCCCGCGCCAACCAAGATTCCCAGCAGACATACCAATGGAGATCTGGGAGGGGTACATGGAAAATATACTATGTAAACGGGGCTTAACACTTACAATAGAAGGAGAAGTTAAACCATGTAGTCCATTCACTCAGGAAGAAGTAAGGAAAGCGATCTCAAGCGCAAAATCTAACAAGGCGGCAGGCTCAGATGGCCTCTACAACAAATTTCTGAAGACATCTCTTCCTTACCTAGAAACAGTATGGCTAGAACTGATGAACAAGTGTCTGGAAACAGGAAACATCACAAATGTATGGAGAAAATCAGTCGTTAAGATGCTATACAAAGGGAAAGGAGAAGTAAACAAACCGAAATCATATCGCGGAGTGGCTCTTGAATAAGCAGCTTTTAAGATTCTTACCAAACTGATAACCTAGAGAATCAATAGAATAGCAGACCCGCTTTTTCCTGACGAGCAGTTCGGATTTAGAGCCGGGAGATCGACTCTGATGGCAGTGGAATGCCTTCTCCAAGAGATTCACGAAACAACCAAAGAAAAGCACGGCAAAATGTTCGTAATATTTATTGACTACTCCAAGGCTTTTGATACAGTAGATAGACAGAAACTTGTTAGAAAACTAGAGGAAATCATTGGTCTTACCTGGCTCACTAGACTAGTTTCTAATATACTTGCGGAGAACTATATTCAAATAAGCGACAATCTCTGCACATCAAGATGGATTCGGCAGACAAACGGGGTATTACAGGGGGATCCACTAAGTCCTCTGCTGTTTAACATCTTCACACAGGATGCAATAAAAGAGATTAAGAAGCAAACACGGAAGGTTAACGCGTACATGTATGCGGACGACATGGCTATTGTGTCTGAGAGTAAAGAGAAACTACAAGTTGCCATGGACTTAATCGTGGAATGGGCAGAAGATAATAAAATGGACCTTAATGCGAACAAAAAAGAATTGGTTGTTTTTAGGAGGGGAGGAAAATTATCTAAAGACGATTATATTCTGTGTAAAGGTCAAAAATTACGAATTAGTAACCATTACAAATATCTAGGGATTACAATACAGGTAACAGGAACGACATTCACAATACACCTAAGGGAGAGAATCATCGCAGCTATACGAAGCATTAGTGATATTAAACACCTTTCACAGCTATCTTTGGAGACAGCCATGGCTCTCTTTAATACGAAAGTTGTTCCAACAGCCATATATGGTCTAGAGCTAATATGGGAACACCTCTCAAAAACAACTGCAAGAGCTGGAAAGTTTGAAGGCTAGATTCTTAAAGAGAGTTCTATGCATTTCTAAATATACATTATCAAGGCTAGTATACGTTCTGGCAAAGGAGACGTACTTCATTGAAGACATAAGAATTAGATTACTACTATCAATGACAAGGAGTTACAGAGAGCTGCTACATGAGCTGCAAGCAAAGAGGGCCATGATATGGGACGAGTTTTATTTAACTGATGCGATGTTAAACAGGGACTGGACGCGTGGTGGATATGACCTGAGGCATACAGTGACCAGGTTTGCCGTACACGGGTTGCACCATAAGGTGTGCAGAACCATGGAATTTCACAAGCCAGGACGGGGTTGCGTGTGTGTCTTCTGCGACCAACGATGCGGCATATACCATGCTATAGAATGTGTCCGTAGAAAAGGAAGCTTGACACAATTGTGTAAATAACTGACCATGTTTTGCAAGCATTGAATGCATATCATCACTATCTAAGTGTATTTAAGTGTATATATCATGAACATTTGGTTGCAATACTATTATTAACCTCCTCTGCGAACCATGTGACCTTGCCGCGGTGGGGAGGCTTGCGTGTCCCAATGATGCAGATAGCCGAGCCGCAGATGCAACCATATCGGATGGGTATCTGTTGAGAGACCAGACTAACGAATGGTTCATCGAAAGGGGGGTAGCAGCCTTTCGGTAGTTGCAAGGGCGGCAGTCTAGATGATTGACTGATACGGCCTTGTAATAATACTCAACATGGCTTAGCTGTGTTGATACTGCTACACGGCTGAAAGCAACGGGAAACTACAGCCGTAACTACCTCCCGAGGACATGCAGCTCTCTCTGTATGGAGGATGTACTGATGATGGCGTCCTCCCGGGTAAAATATTCCGGAGGTAAACTAGTCCCCCATTCGGATCTCCGGGTGGGGACTACACGAGAGGGGGCGATCTTCAGGAAGATGGATACTGACATTCTGCGAGTCGGAGCGTGGAATGTTAGAAGTTTGAATCGTTGTGGTAGGTTAAAGAATCTGAAAAGGAAGATGGATAGGCTAAAGTTAGATGTAGTTGGTATAAGTGAAGTACGTTGGCAGGAAGAACAGGATTTTTGGTCAGGCGACTACCGAATTATCAACACGAAATCAAACAGGGGAAATGCAGGAGTTGGTTTAATAATGAATAAGAAAATAGGGCAGCGGATAACCTACTACGACCAGCATAGTGAAAGAATTATTGTCGCCAAGATAGACACCAAACAAATGCCCACCACAATAGTGCAGGTCTAAATGCCTACTAGTTCAGCGGATGATGAAGAAATTGAAAGAATATATGAGGAGATAGAAGATTTAATACAATATGTCAGAGGTGACGAGAATCTAATTGTGATGGGAGACTGGAATGCAGTAGTAGGCCAAGGAAGAGAAGGTAGCACAGTAGGAGAATTTGGATTGGGACAAAGGAACGAAAGAGGAAGTCGGCTGGTTGAATTCTGCACTGATCATAATTTAGTTCTCGCCAATACTTGGTTCAAACACCACAAACGACGGCTGTATACGTGGACGAGACCTGGAGACACTGGAAGATATCAAATAGACTTCATTATGATTAGGCAGAGATTCAGAAACCAGGTTTTGGATTGCAAAACTTTCCCAGGAGCAGACGTGGACTCTGATCACAACTTGTTGGTCATGAAATGCCATCTGAAGTTAAAGAAATTGAAGAAAGGAAAGAATGCAAAAAGATGGGGTCTAGACAAGTTGAAAGAAAAGAGTGTGAGAGATTGTTTCTAGGAAGATGTTGCACAAGGACTAAATGAAAAGGCTGAAGGAAACACAATAGAGGAAGAGTGGAGAGTCATGAAAAATGAAGCCAGTAGGGCTGCTGAAGAAATGTTAGGAAGGAAGAAAAGATCAACTAAGAATCAGTGGATAACTCAGGAGATATTAGACCTGATTGATGAACGACGAAAATACAAGAATGCTAGAAATGAAGGGGGAAGAAAAGAATACAGGCGATTAAAGAATCAACTGGATAGAAAGTGCAAGGTAGCTAAGGAAGAATGGCTGAAGGAGAACTGTAAGGATATCGAAGGCTGTATGGTCATGGGAATGGTAGATGCTGCATACAGGAAAATCAAGGAAACCTTTGGAGAAAGGAAATCTAGGTGTATGAATATTAAGAGCTCAGATGGAAAGCCACTTCTAGGGAAAGAAGACAAAGCAGAAAGATGGCAGGAGCATATCCAAGAGTTGTATCAAGTTAAAGATGTAGATAATTTGGTTCTGGAACATGAAGAGGCTGTTGATGCTGATGAAATGGGAGACCCAATTTTGAGGTCAGAGTTTGACAGAGCTGTGAGTGACCTCAATAAGAACAAGTCACCTGGCATTGATGACATTCCCTCTGAATTACTGACTGCCTTAGGAGAAACCAGCATGGCAAGGTTATTTCATTTAGTGTGCAAGATGTATGAGACAGGAGAAGTCCCATCCGATTTTCAGAAGAATGCTGTTATACCTATTCCCAAGAAAGCCGGTGCTGACAGGTGTTAAAACTACCGCACCATTAGTTTAGTATCTCATGCCTGCAAAATTTTAACACGTATTATTTACAGAAGAATGGAAAAACAAGTTGAAGCTGAGTTGGGGGAAGATCAGCTTCAGAAGAAATGCAGGAACACGTGAAGCAATCCTGACTTTACGTCTGATCTTAGAGGATCGAATCAAGAAGGACAAGCCCACGTACATGGCATTCGTAGATCTAGGAAAGGCATTCGATAATGTTGATTGGACCAGGCTATTTATGATTCTGAAGATGATAGGGATCAGATACCGAGAACGAAGAATTATCTACAACCTGTATAAAAATCAGTCTGCAGTGATAAGAATCGAGGGCTTTGAAAAAGAAGCAGCAATCCAGAAAGGAGTGAGGCAACGCTGCAGTTTGTCCCCTCTCCTTTTCAATGTTTACATAGAACAGGCAGTAAAGGAAATCAAAGAGAAATGTGGAAAGGGAATCACAGTCCAAGGAGAGGAAATCAAAACCTTGAGATTTGCCGATGATATTGTTATTTTATCTGAGACTGCAGAAGATCTCGAGAAGTTGCTGAATGGTATGGATGAAGTCTTAGGTAAGGAGTACAAGATGAAAATAAATAAGTCCAAAACAAAAGTAATGGAGTGCAGTCGAACAAAGGCAGGTGATGTAGGAAATATTAGATTAGGAAACAAAGTCTTAAAGGAAGTAGATGAACATTGTTACTAGGGTAGTAAAATAACTAACGATGGCAGAAGTAAGGAGGACATAAAATGCAGACTAGCACAAGCAAGGAAGAGCTTTCTTAAGAAAATAAATTTGCTCACTTCAAACATTGATATCGGAATTAGAAAAATGTTTTTGAAGACTTTTGTGTGGAGCGTGGCATTGTATGGAAGTGAAACATGGACGATAACTAGTTCAGAAAGAAAGAGAATAGAAGCTTTTGAAATGTGGTGTTACAGAAGAATGCTGAAGGTGAGATGGATAGATCGAATCACGAATGAAGAGATACTGAATCGAATTGGTGAGAGGAGATCGATTTGGCTAAATTTGACGAGAAGAAGAGATAAAATGATAGGACACATCTTAAGACACCCAGGACTTGTTCAGTTGGTTTTTGAAGGAAGTGTAGGTGGCAAGAACGGTAGGGGTAAACCAAGGTATGAATATGACAAACAGATTAGAGCAGATGTAGGATGCAATAGTTACGTAGAAATGAAAAGATTAGCACAGGATAGGGTGGCATGGAGAGCTGCATCAAACCAGTCTATGGACTGATGACTCAAACACATACACCATTATTAATTAAATATCGTCTACCTATTCCTCCATGTAGTTGCTTTATTTTTAGATGTAGAGTAGTATTCATTTTTATGTCGATTTATGACATGTATAATTTTTCAACTTGAAGCCGACCGTTATTTATTAATCATTGCATTGTGTTGAATATGATCGTTGCGTCTAGTATGGTGATTCAATCTATGTTGTGATAATATGCGGTGGGTCGTGTGAGGTTTTTTTAACGTCTTCTAGCAAGGTTTTACGGAATGATTTTTGGCATCGATGGTACTGGTGTCGCATTAGTGTTATTGTGATGATCGTTAACCTAACTCATGGCTCAAAATACCTCGGAGGAGCTCAGTATTCGCGACGTGCGATTCTATGGTCTTCAGATATTATGTGCTTGTACAGAATACGGTGTTGATAATGAAATTGCGATATTATTGTGGTGATATGGTGTTAATGCGGCAACATATTTAGTAGTCTTTGATGTGAAATGCCTGAATAGATTGTTTCCTAGGTATTGTGAATTCGCCGTGCATGACGTTTTGAGTGACGTGATAAGGTGTTTGATACGGTAGGATCTTTGAAAATATGTATACGGATAATGAAATGTGGATGGTTATAGACGTGTCATTGGGATTGCGAATTTTGTGATGATGCGATGTGAAGGTCCTGATGAAGGTCTTGACGTTAGGAATTGTGTTGGTCATGCGTGAATTTTAATGTCGTTATGATGAATGATTTATTTAGGCACAATGCCGTATTTGGGTAATGTTATAGGATTTCGTGCTCGTGAACACTCGTCACATTTATCCTATTTAAATACAATACAGACCAGAGCGCACAGTATCAAGGGGATGTTAGGATCTTCACAAAATGAACAGTAACATAAGAATATTGGGTCATGTCTTAAAGGGAATACGATCTCCAACGGTAAGTAAATCATTTCTTTGCTAGTTGAATATTTTTTTTTTTTTGTAGATCATTTGAGTTGGTGCCTAGTGCTGATGTAGTTATTTCAGGCCGAACTTCGCAGTGGAATCCGGTGGCGCAGAATCAACATAGTTAGAGAAGGTTTTGTAGATGTTGCAGTATCTCTTGATATCCATTATCTAAGTGCAGACTTCGATGAATGTCCGAGAGGATCGAGTTTGTCTCTTAAGTGCATGATATTGATGGATGATATATTATGCTACAATCCTGTGTCTTTCGAACATTTCTCTTGCATGTGCGATGATTTATGAATTTAGAGTAACGGTGTTTTCAAGTTGCTAGGCAGACAATTTACCGATGAATAATGCGATGATTTAAATGAGAATGACGGAATACTATGACATATTTAAGTAGGAACAGCACTTCGACGTGGATGATTCAGCAATTCCCAGATATTTATTTTAAAATGTGTGATGGATGATAGATCTTTCACTGTAAGCCTTCAGCAGTAAGACACTTTGTCTCTTTTGTTTTTTCCGATTTTTCTTGATTGACGATGTTGTAATTCCTTTTGTAACAAGAGCAAGAAGTTAGGTATTTATTTCGAATTAACGTAACATTCATTTTTTCTCCTGTATCCGTTTGTGTTGCTATTAATTTGTTCATTATGTAGCTGTTATTCGAAGTCATTTAGTAGTCATTAAACGGAAAATCCTTCCATAAATGAAACATTTCTCAGAGTTCTCATTTGATGTAGTGTAGGAATACTAGGATAGTTATTTAATTTAGGATGAAATGAAATAATGATCAATGTATATTGATGAATATGCCAATATCTTAAATCTCTTGACATTCTGCTGCGGAATAATTACTTAATTTTGGGTAGGAAATGATGATTATTTTCTTCGTTTAAACCATACTGATACCAGTCCACTATATAAACCTGTGACCCAACTCGTCGAACTTGCACGTCCCTAGAGTGGAGGCTTCATGGATCACCGACAGTTTTGCTTTGCCGTGGAGTAACCCAACATGAGATTCAGAACGGAGATGTGCAAAATGGTCACAGGGAGTGCTGTCAGGGCACAGTATGTCTGCATATTTCTATCATTCACTGGGGACATAACCTCTTCATTTACGTAGCTCAGTATTAATTCTGTTTTCCTACTCGCTCTATCAATTGGGCAGTTTAGATCTCCTATAAGGATAATGCTTTCCCCTTGCGGGATTATGTTGAAGGCACGTTGCAGGCTGTCGAGTATGTCTATTGGATTGCAGTCAGGGCGGAAATATACACATATGATTATACCAATATTCGCACGGACCACTAATAAGTCTTCTTCTGTCATCATTACTTGGAATGGGGCCAGATTTTGTTTAATCAGACAGGCCACCCCCCAGATGGTCTTCCTCTGACTTCTTTGCTAAAGCATGCATGTTGTAGTATCCCGGGACATCATGTTTCTTGAGTAGGCATATACGTGAATAATTTATATGAATGCTGGGTAATTGCCTATGATTTTTAAGTCGTGAATTTAATAAACTTGTTTTGAGTACTCTAAATAACATTGATATTTCTTGTTGTCACTGGGTTCCAAATAATTGAGCCATACTTACAGATCGGTTAAATAAAGTTAAGAGTGTCTTCGGGGCGAAATGATAATGAATTCTGTACAATAAATACATGATTAGAAAAGTTTGGCTACTCATGTATACAGTATTTTGAAACGCAACGTTTCATGTACAACCCCTGTGAAAACTATTTGTTCAGAGTCTGTTATTTCTTATCATTGACTAATCGACTATGATTGGGTTGTATGTAACAATTAATCTGAAACTCTGAACATCAAAATACAGAGGATACAAACTCATCATTTCGATATATTTCAAAATGCTAGGAGTGATAAACACGTAACGCCCCTTTGGATATAATTGAAATAGTTGACACTCCACGAACGTCGGGAAATCTCTATAGTCGAGGCTTGCTCAGTGTACGGCCAGCAGTGCTATTTATTTTGGCCCATCTGAGGTATTACAATTCTGTAATTATACGGGAAAATAGGAAATTAGACTATATTTCCCATCAATGAATTAAATTTTTACTAAAACCATGATTGTTTACGTTCATGCGATTTATGTCACGATCCTATATATTTCAAATCAGTAATAAATTGCATTTTGAGTTATTCCAATGGTTGTACTGTGTAACATATTATTGCAGTCGCTTAGAGGCTTTGTTAGCACTAGTGTCGCTGTGGGGAGCACATATACTTCTGAACAAATATTTTCGTACATGAATTTGAATGGTTCATGTTTGTGGGTTACTGTAGTCATGTCCTAGTTCGTGAACCATGGGCAACGGCTGAGTGGCCTAGTACTGTAAGTGGTCCTGAGAGTCGGCATACCAGTTGCTATGGAATTGGAGTGGGCATCTCGGACATATTCTGAGTCATGGCCCTCCTTGCGCTCAGGCGGCTAGGACTATACAATTCACCGGTGGTCCATAACCCGTTAGAGGAGAGATCCTCACTTGGACTATGTGCAAGTAGGGTAGCATCCTGCTTCATGAATTTACCGAGCTCAGAACATTTTAAGCAAGCCTCGGACCTATGGGAGTAATGGAGTCCCACTCCCATTTGGCAGGCGAGGGACTCCTTGGAAACTACTTGGCGAACGAAATGGAATTCGATTGGGAGCTATCAATATTAATGGGGCTTATGGAATAAAGAAAGTAGAACTGGCTGAGTCAGCAAAGAGGATGCATCTGGATGTGCTAGGAGTAAGTGATATTCGGGTAAGGGGAGATAACGAGGAAGAGAGAGGAGATTATAAAGTGTACTTGACGGGTGTTAGAAAGGGAAGGGCAGAGTCTGGGGTAGGGCTCTTTATCAGGAATAACATTGCACGCAACATAGTTTCTGTTAGGCACGTACATGAGCGAATGATGTGGGTAGATTTGTCAGTTGGAGGAATTAGGACTAGAATTGTGTCCGTGTATTCACCATGTGAGGGTGCAGATGAAGTTGACAAGTTTTATGAAGCACTGAGTGACATCGTAGTCAGGGTCAACAGCAAGGATAGAATAGTGCTAATGGGCGATTTCAATGCGAGAGTTGGGAATAGAACTGAAGGATACGAAAGGATGATTGGTAAATGTGGGGAAGATATGGAAGCTAATGGGAATGGGAAGCGTTTGCTGGACTTCTGGGCTAGTATGGGTTTAGCTGTTACGAATACATTCTTCAAGCATAAGGCTATTCACCGCTACACATGGGAGGCTAGGGGTACCAGATCCATAATAGACTATATCTTAACAAACTTTGAATTCAGGAAATCTGTTAGGAATATACGAGTTTTCCGCGGAATTTTCGATGATACAGACCACTATCTGATCTGTAGTGAACTAAGTATCTCTAGGCCTAGGGCAGAGAAAGTGAAATCTGTCTGCAAACGAATAAGGGTACAAAATCTCCAGGACAAGGAAATTAGACAGAAGTACATGGATATGATTAGTGATAAGTTTCAAACAGTAGACAGTAAGCAGGTTTAGGATATAGAAAGTGATGGGTGGCATACAGGGATGCTGTAGTAGAAACAGCAAGGGAATGTCTAGGAACAACTGTGTGTAAATATGGGAAAAAGCGAACATCATGGTGGAATGATGAAGTGAGAGCAGCTTGTAAACGTAAAAAGAAGGCTTATCAGAAATGGCTCCAAACAAGGGCAGAGGCAGACAGGGATTTTTACGCAGATGAAAGAAATAGAGCGAAACAAATAGTTGTTGAATCCAAAAAGAAGTCATGGGAAGATTTTCGTAACAACCTGGAAAGGCTAGGTCAAGCAGCAGGGAAACCTTTCTGGTCAGTAATAAAGAATCTTAGGAAGGGAGGGAAAAAAGAAATGAACAGTGTTTTGAGTAATTCAGATGAACTCATAACAGAGAATCACTGGAGAGGTGGAGGAAATATTTTGAACACCTTCTCAATGTTAAAGGAAACCATCCTGGTGGTGTTGCAAACAGCCAAGCTCATGGAGAGGAGGAAAATTATGTTGGTGAAATTATGCTTGAGGAAGTGGAAAGGATGGTAAATAAACTCCATTGTCATAAGGCAGCAGGAATAGATGAAATTAGACCTGAAATGGTGAAGTATAGTGGGAAGGCAGGGATGAAATGGCTTCATAGAGTAGTAAAATTAGCATGGAGTGTTGGTAAAGTACCTTCAGATTGGACAAAAGCAGTAAATGCACCTATCTGTAAGCAAGGGAACAGGAAGTATTTGCAACAAGTATCGAGGTATCTCATTGATTAGTATACCAGGCAAAGTATTCACTGGCATCTTGGAAGGGAGGGTGCGATCAGTCGTTAAGAGGAAGTTGGATGAAAACCAGTGTGGCTTCAGACCACAGAGGGGCTGTCAGGATCAGATTTTCAGTATGCGCCAGGTAATTGAAAAATGCTACGAGAGGAATAGGCAGTTGTATCTATGTTTCGTAGATCTAGAGAAAACATATGACAGGGTGCCGAGGGAAAATACGTTCGTCATACTGGGGGACTATGGAATTAGAGGTAGATTATTAAAACCAATCAAAGGCATTTGTGTTGACAATTGGACTTCAGTGAGAATCGATGGTAGAATGAGTTCTTGGTTCAGGGTACTTACAGCTTACTTTGCTGTTCGTAGTTTACATGGGTCACCTGCTGAAAGGTATAAAATGGCAGGGAGGGATTCAGTTAGGTGGAAATGTAGTAAGCAGTCTGGCCTATGCTGACGAAATGGTGTTAATGGCAGATTGTTCCGAAAGCCTGCAGTCTAATATCTTGGAACTTGAAAAAAGGTGCAATGAGTATGGTATGAAAATTAGCCTCTCGAAGACTAAATTGATATCAGTAGGTAAGAAATTCAACAGAATTGAATGTCAGATTGGTGATACAAAGCTAGAACAGGTCGATAATTTCAAGTATTTAGGTTGTGTGTTCTCCCAGGATGGTAATATTGTAAGTAAGATTGAATCAATGTGTCGTAAAGCTAATGCAGTGAGCTCACAGTTGCGATCAACAGTATTCTGTAAGAAGGAAGTCAGCTCCCAGACGAAACTATCTTTACATCGGTCTGTTTTCAGACCAACTTTGCTTTATGGGAGCGAAAGCTGGGTGACTTTTCATGTTTTATTCATAAATTAGAAGTAACAGACATGAAAGCAGCAAGAATGATTGCTGCTACAAACAGTTGGGAACAATGGCAGGAGGGTACTCGGAATGAGGAGATAAAGGCTAATTTAGGAATGAACTCGATAGATGAAGCTGTACGCATAAACCGGCTTCGGTGGTGGGGTCATGTCAATCAATCAATCAATACTGATCTGCATTTAGGGCAGTCGCCCAGGTGGCAGATTCCCTATCTGTTGCTTTCCTAGCCTTTTCCGAAATGATTTCAAAGAAATTGGAAATTTATTGAACATCTCCCTTGGTAAGTTATTCCAATCCCTAACTCCCCTTCCTATAAATGAATATTTGCCCCAGTTTGTCCTCTTGAATTCCAACTTTATCTTCATATTGTGATCTTTCTTACTTTTATAGACGCCATTCAAACCTATTCGTCTACTAATGTCATTCCACGCCATCTCTACGCTGACAGCTCGGAACATACCACTTAGTCGAGCAGCTCTTCTTCTTTCTCTCAATTCTTCCCAACCCAAACATTGCAATATTTTTGTAACGCTACTCTTTTGTCGGAAATCACCCAGAACAAATCGAGCTGCTTTTCTTTGGATTTTTTCCAGTTCTTGAATCAGGTAATCCTGGTGAGGGTCCCATACACTGGAACCATACTCTAGTTGAGGTCTTACCAGAGACTTATATGCACTCTCCTTTACATCCTTACTACAGCCCCTAAACACCCTCATAACCATGTGCAGAGATCGGTACCCTTTATTTACAATCCCATTTATGTGATTACCCCAGTGAAGAACTTTCCTTATATTAACACCTAGATACTTACAATGATCCCCAAAAGGAACTTTCACCCCATCAACGCAGTAATTAAAACTGAGAGGACTTTTCTTATTTGTGAAACTCACAACCTGACTTTTAGCCCCGTTTATCAACATACCATTGCCTGCTGTCCATCTCACAATATTTTCGAGGTCACGTTGCAGTTGCTCACAATCTTGTAACTTATTTATCACTCTATAGAGAATAACATCATCCGCAAAAAGCCTTACCTCTGATTCCACTCCTTTACTCATATCATTTATATATATAAGAAAACATAAAGGTCCGATAACACTGCCCTGAGGAACTCCCCTCTCAACTATTACAGGGTCAGACAAAGCTTCACCTACTCTAACTCTCTGAGATTTATTTTCTAGAAATATAGCAACCCATTCAGTCACTCTTTTGTCTAGTCCAATTGCACTCATTTTTGCCAGTAGTCTCCCATGATCCACCCTATCAAATGCTTTAGACATGTCAATCGCGATACAGTCCATTTCACCTCCAGAATCCAAGATATCTGCTATATCTTGCTGGAATCCTACAAGTTGAGCTTCAGTGGAATAACCTTTCCTAAAACCGAATTGCCTTCTATCGAACCAGTTATTAATTTCACAAACATGTCTAATATAATCAGAAAGAATGCCTTCCCAAAGCTTACATACAATGCATGTCAAACTTACTGGTCTGTAATTTTCAGCTTTATGTCTATCACCCTTTCCTTTATACACAGGGGCTATTATAGCAACTCTCCATTCATCTGGTATAGCTCCTTCGGCCAAACAATAATCAAATAAGTACTTCAGATATGGTACTATATCCCAACCCATTGTCTTTAGTATATCCCCAGAAATCTGATCAATTCCAGCCGCTTTTCTAGTTTTCAACTTTTGTATCTTATTGTAAATGTCATTGTTATCATACGTAAATATTATTACTTCTTTGGCCTTGGTCTCTTCCTCTATCTCGACATTATCCTTGTAACCAACAATCTTTACATACCGCTGACTGAATACTTCTGCCTTTTGAAGATCCTCACATACACTCTCCCCTTGTTCATTAATTATTCCTGGAATGTCCTTCTTGGAACCTGTTTCTGCCTTAAAATACCTATACATACCCTTCCATTTTTCACTAAAATTTGTATGACTGCCAATTATGCTTGCCATCATGTTATCCTTAGCTGCCTTCTTTGTTAGATTCAATTTTCTAGTAAGTTCCTTCAATTTCTCCTTACTTCCACAGCCATTTCTAAATCTATTTCTTTCCAGTCTGCACCTCCTTCTTAGTCTCTTTATTTCTCTGTTATAATAAGGTGGGTCTTTACCATTCCTTACCACTCTTAAAGGTGCAAACCTGTTTTCGCATTCCTCAACAATTTCTTTAAACCCATCCCAGAGTCTGTTTACATTTTTATTTACCGTTTTCCACCGATCATAGTTACTTTTTAGAAACTGCCTCATGCCTGCTGTATCAGCCATATGGTACTGCCTAATAGCCCTACTTTTAAGACCTTCCTTTCTATCACATTTATTTTTAACTACCACAAAAATAGCTTCATGATCACTAATGCCATCTATTACTTCAGTTTCCCTATAGAGCTCATCTGGTTTTATCAGCACGACATCCAGGATATTTTTCCCTCTGGTTGGTTCCATCACTTTCTGAATCAGCTGTCCTTCCCATATTAACTTATTTGCCATTTGTTGGTCATGCTTCCTGTCGTTCGCATTTCCTTCCCAATTGACATCTGGCAAATTCAGATCTCCCGCTACAATCACATTTCTTTCCATGTCGTTTCCCACATAGCTGACTATCCTATCAAATAATTCCGAATCCGCATCAGTGCTACCCTTTCCCGATCTGTACACTCCAAATATATCAAGTTGCCTATTATCTTTAGAAATGAGCGTTACACCTAGAATTTCATGTGTCTCATCTTTAACTTTTTCGTAGCTTACTAATTCTTCTTTCACCAGAATGAAAACTCCCCCTCCCACCTTTCCTATCCTATCTCTACGATACACACTCCAATGCCGTGAGAAAATTTCTGCATCCATTATATCATTTCTCAGCCATGATTCAACTCCTATTACAATATCTGGTAAATATATATCTATTAAATTACTTAATTCTATTCCTTTCTTTACAATACTTCTACAGTTCAACACTAACAATTTTATGTCATCCCTACTTGATTTCCAGTTCCCTGTTCCCTTATCACCGCTCCCTAGGCCATCCCGTTTCCCTGAATGTACCTCCCTATTACCCTTCCAAACAAATTTCCTAACTTATACGTACCACTGCGGTTTAAATGAGGGCCATCCGAGCGCAGATCCCTTTCTCCTACCCACCCATTAGGATCTAGAAATTTCACTCCCAGTTTCCCACATACCCACTCCATAGTCTCATTTAAATCCCCAATACCCTCAAGTCAGTATCCCTCCTACACAGTATTCCACTAATAACAATCTCCGCTTTCTTAAACTTCACCCGTGCTGCATTTACCAGATCCCACACATCTCCAACTATGTTGGTACTTATATCAGCTTGCCTTACGTTGTTGGTACCAACGTGAAACACTACCACCTACTCCTTCCCCTCCTCCCTCTCTTCTACTTTCCTCAACATCTGCCTCAACCTAATTCCTGGATAACATTCTACCCTGGTTCCCTTTCCTCCACACACTTTCCCCACGTGTCTAACGATGGAATCCCCCATGACCAGAGCCTCAACCCTACCCACCTCATTTGATCCCCTCCCCTCCTGGTCAGCCCTATCTTTCCTGATAGCTGCAGAAGCTACTTCCTCCTCCCTTTTCTCCTTCCCATGACCCTGTTCCACCTGTCTTTTCCTATCCTCTACTCTACATTTCCCTTTCCTACCTTTTCCCTTCCTCCTACTTCCACGCATCTCAGCAACAGTTCCCTGTCCCTCATCTTCCCTCTGTTGTTCTACCTGGAGTGACTCGTACCGATTTCGCACAAACACCTGTCCTGAATTCTGATCCTGAATAGAGCCCTTGGCCTGCAATCTCCTTCCCCTTAGAACATTAGACCACCTGTCTTCTACAACTCCTCCCTTTCCTTCCCCTCCCTCTTGTACACCTACTGTAACCTGTACATTGTTTGAGGGAGTCCTATCTTCCTTCCCGTCTTCTGTGAGAATCTTAATTATCTCCCTCAAACTTTCCAACTCCTCCCTCATACCCTTCAATGCCTCACCACACCCACAATAAGTACACTCGCGCTCCTTAGCCATTCTTTACGGGGGAAAACTTTTAAATTAAAAATAAAATAACTTATTTGCAAAAAAAAATAAATGAACGGAGGGATATATTGTCTGGGATAGTACACAACAATAAGGTAATTAATATACGACTACACTACAATACTACTTAGTCGTGCTCTATTATTATTATTTTTATCCTACAACCCCTAACAGGATAAAAGCTGCTGTTAATTACTGAATATCGAAAGTAATACACAAGAACTACACAATTCCAAACTGCAATTAAGCCTATCCTAATTTCAACAATATTTTAGTAAGAGTTTCTACGGATACCTCTACCACACCAGTACTACACAAATATTTTACAATAATAAAATAAGCACACTAAATTCTAATAGGATATTACTCGTATACTACTGTACAGTACACTACAGTAATTTTTAAACTACTTTCAGACGTATCCTAATTACGATACCGGTACCGTACCGTATGTCACTACTAAGCACAACAGAAATGAAATTTGCAAGAACTACTGTAATCAAAGATTACCAACGAAGCTAAATGCTTAGACAAATTATTATTAGTATTACGGTCTAATAGATACACACGAAAGATAACACACGAATATAGCACGCAAGATACGGCACTATCTAAATGTACTGTATCTACACTACACTACACTGCGTTTGGTTAAATGCTTAAGTATCAAAAGGATTGCCGTACACGAAGATGAGGCGAATGGAGGACGATAGGTTACCTAGGAGAATAATGGACTCTGCTATGGAGGGTAAGAGAAGTAGAGGTAGACCAAGACGACGATGGTTAGACTCGGTTTCTAACGATTTAAAGATAAGAGGTATAGAACTAAATGAGGCCACAACACTAGTTGCAAATCGAGGTTTGTGGCGACGTTTAGTAAATTCACAGAGGCTTGCAGACTGAACGCTGAAAGGCATAACAGTCTATAATGATAATGTATGTATGTATGTATGTATGTATGTATGTATGTATGTATGTATGTATGTATGTATGTATGTATGTATGTATGTATGTATGTATGTATGTATGTATGTATGTATGTATGTATGTATGTGTGTATGAATTTGAACAAAACCAAACAGCATCCAGCCTTAGGTGATATCAAGACAGAGGCCATGTTAAGAGCGGCCACTTCAAACACGACACCAAACTTTGATAAAATAGTTGGAAACAAAGAAATGCAACGAATGACATTGATCTCTTCAGTATAAGTGTGATATTATTAGCAAATTCTGGGTTTATGTTTAAATTATTTTATTGAGAAATTGTTCATCTATGTATGTTTATAAATTATTTTGATCATAGTTTAATAGCACGCGTGCCTATGTATGTGTGTGTGTGTGTGTGTGCGTGTGTGTGTGTGTGTGTGTGTGTGTGTGTGTGTGTCCAGCCCATGTTCCGTTTCTCTAAGGGGTCGGTATGACGTGAGATAAATCTTCGTAGGGATTTATTTACGACCGTATGCCCTTTCTGACGTAATATATATATCCATATATTATAGACTGTTATGTCTTTCAGCGTTCAATCTGCAAGCCTCTGTGAATTCACTAAACACCGCCGCAATCCTCTATTAGTAACTGGCTCTTTGGCCTCGTTTAGTTCTGTACCTCTTAAATCACCAGAAACTGAGTCAAATCATCGTCTTGATCTTCTTCTACTTCTTTTACCCTCCGTACCGAGTCCATTACTCTCCTAGGTAATCTATCCTCTTCCATTCGCCTCACATGACCCACCACCGAAGCTGGTTTATACATACAGTTTCCATAACTTGATCTTTACTTCCTCACTCCGTATACCTACTGCCATTGTTGCCACCTATTTGTACCAGCGACCATTCTCGCAAATTTCATGTCAGTTACTTTTAACTTATGAATAAGATATCCTGAGTCCACCCTTCATTCACTCCCCGTAAAGCAAAGTTGGTCTGAAAACAGATCGGTCTGAATAGTTTCGTCCGGGGGCTGACTTTCTCTCTATAGAATACTGTTAATAGAAAATACCAGCTCACTACATTAGCTTTGATGCACCTTGGTTATCTCACTTACTATACTACCATCCTGCGAGAATACACATCCTAAATAACTTACTTGAAATTATCTACCTGTTCCCGATTTGTATTCCCAACCTGACATTTAATTCACTTAGGTTTCTTATCTACTGACACCACTTTAGTCATGGATAGGCTAATTTTCATATCATACTCACCGCATCTATTTTTCATGTTCCAGGATGTTAGACTGCAGGCTTTCATCACAATCTGGCTTTAGGACCAAGTCCTCGGTGTAGGTCAAACTACTTGCTACATCTCCACCTAAATGAATCCCTCCCTGCCACTTAATCCTTTCAGTAGATGATCCTTGTAAACTATGAACAACAAAGGCGAAAGCCTTGTCTTACCCCTGTAACAATCTTGAACTAAGAACTCAACCTACCATCAGTTCTCGTCGCAGTACAATTGTCAGCCTAAATGATTTCGTTTAACCTTTCCACTTCCAGGTATCTTCCCTGATTATGCATATTCGATGCCAGGTTATTTTGGATATTTTGACACTAGCTGAAACAGACTAATAAAAAACTAAACCAGACCCAATGGTTCAAGAGCCCCGAAGGGCCTTGGCCTACCAAACGACCGCTGCTCATCCCGAAGGTCTGCAGATTACGGGGTGTCGTGTGGTCAGCACTACGAATCTTCTCGGCCATTATTCTTGGCTTTCTAGACCGGAGCCACCATATCACCGTCATGCAGGCTGATGGACCTCGAACCAACCCTCAGATCCAGGTAAAAATCCCTAACCAGGCCGGGAATCGAACCCGGGGCCTCCGGATAAGAGATAGGCACGCTACCCCTACACCGCGGTGATGGCAGAAATAGACTAATATTTATTTTATATTTACAACTATTTAAAAGTTTTAGGACGAACATGAAATTAAAACATGTTCTCTTCACATTTTCATCAAAAGTTCATGATTGTGTGATCAATTTCCATGTAGGCGTGTAAATATAAGCAGTCTGGTTTTCTGCTTCCTCCTACTCCTCGCCTCCAGGTAAATCTCTCCTACTGTCACTTTGCACAAAATCATTCACTAAGATATCATCTTCACTATCCTCCTAATAATCACACTCATCATCATTACCTAAAACATCTAAAAGATCATATTCCGTCAATGTTTGTTTACTAGTGGATGCAGCCATCTTGGGCTGTCAAAGAACCGACGATTATCATAATAACACGGTTCTCTCGATGTACGTAGCTGGCTGTGCTCTTCTCTGAGCATTGTCAGAATTTGCCATCTTGCGTTGAAGAGAGAACCAGACCATACGAGTAAAATTGGGACTGGGAGAGTGCACGATATTTCAAATACGAGTTAACTCGTGGTTGGGACGGCGGAAGACACAAAGTTTTTTGAGTTAACTCGGGAATAAAAGTGAAAAATTAATAATCTACCCTGAATCCCATTGTCCTCCAGTACGGCGAAGATTAGTACTCTGTCATATGCCTTCTCTAGATCTACGGAACATAAACATAACTGTCTATTCCCCTCATAGCATTTTTCAGTTACATACTGAAAATCTGATACTGACAGCCCTCTGTGGTCTGAAACTACGCTGCTTTTCATCCAGTTTACTGATGGCATCCTCTCTTCCAAGATTCCAGTGAACATCTTGCATGATATACTAATCACTGAGATACCTTGATAGTTGTAATCCTTCCTGTTCCCTTGCTTGTAGATATGTGCAATAACTACTAATTTTTCTAATCAGAAGGTACCAAAGTAACATTCCATGATAATCTTATTACTCTATCCCTGCCTTCCTATTACATTCCAGGTCTAATTTAATCTATTCCTGCAGCTATATAACAATGGAGTTTATTTACAGTTTCCTTTTTAATATAGGATATAATGAAATTTCACAGCCTGTTTCCAGTCATTCAACAGGGTCAGGAATGGAATGAATGAAGCCCCCATCTAGCGGCGAGGGTAGGAATTATGCCGGCTGCCGAACCCTGTCGCACTCCTCTGGGGCAGTAATTAATGCCTGACAGATGAAATTATGTTGGAGGGTATTGCTGGAATGAAAGATGACAGGGAAAACCATGTACGCGGAGTAAAACCTGACCCACGTCCGCTTGGTCCAGCATAAATCTCACATGGAGTGAATGGGATTTGGAAGACAGGCTAAAATCTGTTATTACATGTTTTCTTTCTCGAGTATTTTCTTGTATACATAAATTAATTTCGAGATACTGAAGAATCTAAAAATTGTCAAATAGTTTATAGTGGCATGCAGTAAGTTATATGTTATTGACGAGACCCAATAGCCTTTATGGAGTGAAATGGGAAGAAAGCTGTTTTCAAATGTATATATTTTACAGCGGACGTACATTATTTCTGTGGATCCAAAGACTCCTGTTTTAGATGTATCTATCTCTATAGAATAGAATAGAATAGAATAGAACAGAATAGAATAGAATAGAATAGAATACTCCCATCCCCCAGTTTCTGGGGAGGGAGTAATCAGTTATTGTAATCCAAAATGTGTTTTGATACATGCATTCTTTCCCCTATTACTATTTGTCTGTTACTACAATAAACATTACCATTAAACTTATTAACTACTTCAATCCTATTTCTAAACTGTAGTTTTTTCTTTAACATGTATTTATTTTGTCCTAGGCGTTAACAGAGTTATATAGTCTTGGACAAACATGTATCTTACTCTCCCTAAGTTGTATTAGTGATTACTTCTGTGTCATTATTGTTTATGGAGTCATCCTACAATTACAACATACATTTTGAATGAACTGAATGAATGAATGAATGAATGAATGAATGAATGAATGAATGAATGAATGAATGAGTGACTATATGAATTGGTGAGGGAATGATTTCATGATTGGTTTGTGTTCGTGCATGAAAAAATGAATAAATCCTCTTCTCACCCAGTCACGGATAGCTACCAACTGATCCACCTTTAGTTCCTTTATATACTTTCTTTCTTTCTTTCTTTTTCTACCACTTTTCCCACACCTGTGGGGTCGCGGGTGCGAACTGTGTCGCACGTGTGGATTTGACCCTGTTTTCATGGCCGGATGACATTCCTGACGCCAACCCTATATGGAGGGATGTAATCACTATTGCGTATGTCTGTGATGGTTGGTAATGTAGGGTGTTGTCTGAATATGAAGAGGAAAGTGTTTGGACAAACACAAACACCCAGTCCCCGGGCCAGAAGAATTAATCAAAGGCGCTTACATACCCCTAACAGGCCGGGAATCGAACCCGGGACCCTCCGAACCGAAGGCCTCAACGCTGATATTCATGCAATGAGTCGGACCTAGCTCCTCTATATACTACACTGTAGAAATCTTGCTGTTCTGTTCTGTTCTGTTTATGCACAGATATAAACTCTCAAATTGCATACGCATATTAAAGGATACAGTACAATTATAGTGTGTCTGTTCAAAACGTGGGATTTCCACCTCAAAATAAAAATTAGGTTTTTTCATATGCATAACAGTAGTTGAATACTATCTAATGCCATGATGAAGTTCCTTAAAATTTGAACCATATCCGACGATGGTACGTTCCATGTGCCTTTAACTGCACGTTTTATGCGTTTTCCCCGCAACTTTCTTATGACGGAAACAGCGTCTTTTGAACATACACTCCTCGAATAAAGGATCACTTGTCACTTCTACAAATTTTAAATAAGTCAAAATGTAATCACATATATGTTTCATAACATTATAAGTAGCCTACAAATTCACAAATATGCCACATTTTTACATGTCAGTTCGAAAGTATTGTAAAGCAGACTTTTGTAAAATTGTCGTACGAACTTAACAGAATTGTAAACTTGTAAGCTTTTATGAAGCAGAAATGTTCATTATGTAAAACCTGTCCGACAATTCCTGTCACCTGTAAAATTGTAACATTATTGAAATAAGACCTTTCGAGGCTGAGGCATTTTTGTATGTATATTTGTCTACAGCCTGAGTTCAAACTGCAGTAAGGTACAAAGAGGTTCACCCGCGCAGTAATTTATTTCTAACTAGCTGGGACCAGGTGTTCCTTTTTAGCTCATGATGTCTCCTTGAGTCCGTTAATGAGAAGAAAATTATAAGAAACCGCGCCGTAAGCAATGGTATCCCATGAGGGAAATGACTTTGAGAAAGGCCAAATATAGATACGGATTATTATTTTCCTGGACTTTTCCCAGTTCTCTGAGGTCGACACCAATGTGTATGAAGCTCAGTTTTACAGCCGGATGTCGTTCCTCATGCCAACCCTTCTTTGGTGCTGTACTAACCGGTTAGTTGCGACGATTGACATTTTTTTGCGTATTTTCACTAAGTAATTATATTAATCATTAAATACATTAAAGGAAATAATTAACTGAAAGACAACAGGGTTTGTACAAATTGAATTTGTTAAATAATTCCTACTTTCAGACGGGTAAAACTGTATAAAAAAGGATTGTTTTCTCCACAAAGTGGAGCCCCGACTAGGTCACCCCTCAAATCTCCGCTACTGATCATACTCGCCTTTATCCTAAACTTACAAACCCCGTGGCTGGGAGCAGTAGAATAACACCCAAGGTAGAAGCCTAAGAGGCGACTAAAAGGTGACCAGAGGCGCTCATCTTGGGAGCATGGTTTGGCGACTACGGGGCACTTTATCTGAGTTCGGGCATCGTTTCCACTTACTTGTACCAGGCTTCTCAATTTTACCTATCCTATCGGATCTCCCTTGATCAATTCTTGTTCTTTTCCGACCCTGACTCTATTAGGTCCCGAGGGCTAGGGAGTCTTTAATTTTCACGTCCTTCATGATCCTTCTCTTTCTTAGGCCGGTACCTACATTTTTCGAAGTGTCGGATCCCTTCCATATCTCTCTTTCAGTAGTAGACCTCGTATTTTAGGCAAAAACCTATTTTGTTCCTGAAGAGATAACTTAAAATTATATACTATGGCATTTGTAGTAAAGATGTGAGTGTTTCATTTTTACATTTCCCCATAAAGCGTTGCCATTATAAAAATAAAAGTGGTATTTTAATTATTAAGTTCTTGTTAAAATATGTACAATATATTGGAACTCTCTAAGATATATTTTAGGACTTATTTTTTTCATTTTGAGAGCCTATTTTTGGCACCTAAAATAAAAAATAGATGCTTATTAAAATACGTAAATTGAAGCTGCCTAAGTTATTTTAGGGCTTTTTTCCATGTTTGAGAGCCAATTTCAAGCATCTAAATAAACATTTTAGTACCTAAAAGACCGAGGTCTATCCATTAGTGTTAGAGAACGGTTTCCTAGTAGTACTTCCTCTTAAAGCAATAATCACCACCATCTAAACTTACATACTAAGATTCATGAAAATTCACCGAACAAGTCTTCGGTGATGCTGTAACAATGAAACGAACATACAAACAAAATAATTAAACCGAACCTGACATAGGTTATTATTTGTCGTGTGCAGTATAAACAATCAAGTATCAGGTTTATATTCAAAAAGTGCAGGCAGAAGGACGATTTTATGTGTATAGACAGAACAGAGCTGTTTCTTCAAGTCATGGTTTAGCAATCTGTGATCAGTCAAGAGCCAGGCTGAGCACGAACTCTCTCGCTCTCATTAGTCTGGGATGAAGGACACGCTCACAGAGTACACATTTCGTCTTTTTTGCGGATATCGTATTGGCAATCGTCTTCATCGGCACACCAAACCAGCTGACACTTGACTGGCAGACACATCCGCCTGCAACATGTCTCGAGAGCACGCTCCATGACTTACACTCTAAACTTACCACTCAACAAGATCATTCAATTCTTTTCACATCGTTCACCATTGTTCTGTATTTGGAGCAGAAACCCAGGTGGCAGATTACATATCAGTTGTTTACCTAGTATTTTCTTAAATGACTTCGAAGAAGTTGGAAATTTATCGAACATCTTCTCCTTTCCTGTCCGTATATGTACCCATAAAACGGGAACTGCCGAACTCACGCAGGGTCGGCTCGTCTGTCTCGGAGAGAGTATGTCCGACGTTCTTGCACCAGATTGAATACAATTTTCCTTAAGGCAGCCTCAGCAGTTCGTTTCCAAGTTGCGTTAGGACGCCCTCTTCCTATCTTCGGCTCTTCGATGGGAAGAGCTTTCTATACTAAATGGTGTTCATTTCTTCTTCTGACGTGACCATACCAGCGGAGCTGTATTTCCTCCATCTTGTCGCTGATGGGCACAGCTTTGAAAGATCCTCGCACATGCTCATTGCGCACTTTGTCACGCAGAGTGACTCCCGCCGACCATCGCAACATCCGCATCTCTGTGACATGCATTCGCTGGTCATGCTGGTTCTGCCTTGACCAATACAGTGGAACCTTGGATTGCTAGCAAAATTCGTTCCGGCAACATGCTCGTAATCCAAATCGCTCGTATATCAAAGCAAATTTTCCATAAGAAACTATTGAAACTCGGATGATTCGTCCAAACACAAGCCCACAAAAGCATTTATTCGCATAACATTTCTAAAACAAAATATAACGTAAAACAATTAAACTGCACTTTACCTTACAATAGAATCATTGTTAGTCTGAGGGAATCTCAGTTGAAGTGAGACATTCCATTGACTTTTCCTCCTCCTCATCCTCGGACGAGATCTCCATAACCTCCTCCTGTTGTAGACGTAGACTTGTTATAAAATCTCGCGATATCAGCCACTCGCATACCTCGTTCGTGTTTTTCGATCATTTCCTTCTTAAATTCCATTGCAATCATCTCCTTCGTCCGACCGAATTCCTTTTTAGCCTTCTTTTCGTTCACAGGGCCCATCTTTGCGGAACAGTTATATCACTATTGGCAGAAACAAAACATGTACACTCGTACGGTGTTGACTATGCGAGCGAGGCACGCCAACTGAAGTCCAGCGCGGGAAATGATTACACACACTTTCCCAGGAAAGAGAGTGGCAAGGGGAGGAGAAAACAAAGGCACAGGGGAGGTGGAAACATACGTTCACGTGACGCTCGTATTGCGAAACCTCACTCGCTTATCAAGTTACAATTTATTTAAAATGTTTGCTCGTCTTGCAAAACACTCGTAGACCAAGTTACTCGCAATCCGAGGTTCCACTGTATTCGGAGCCGTACATGAAGGCAGGACGGACAGTGATTTTGTACAGTTTGGCCTGACTGGCATTCGCTTATCAAATAGAATACCAGTAAGAGACAGCCAATTCACCCAAACAGCACTGATGCGGTGCTTGACATCTGTGTCGATATTACCATCAGTTGTGATGACTGATAAGATATTTTAACTTTTCCGTCAACATCAGTGGGTCTCCAGCAAGGGAGACAGTGTTGTGTGGGCCTGCTTAACCGGGCTGTGCAAAGTTGATTAAATATTTCAATCCCCGATTCCTTATTAAGGAATAGGATACTTGCCCAATATGAGAAGCTTATTTCAAAAATGTACCAAATCCAAAAGTAAAATTTTACTGGAGATGGGAAAACTCCCAGAGTGTAAAATTTAAAGTGAAAATTCATTTTCACACTTTTATTTTGTTCAGATAGAATTCATGCATTGCACCAGCCTGAAAAGTAATATTTTTTCTCCGGTTAAAGGTTTAATAGGTGATCTCACCTAACTTAGGTGTGCTTTTATATCTGCTTTCCATTTCTCCGTATCACGTAAGGATTTTTCACAGTAGCTTCATCATTTTCTTTAATGTCATGATTTTGATCATATTTCACTAAATTTTGACACCCCTTAAAGATCTGCAAATAAATTATTCTATAAATGAACATTAATAAAACTCGTGTTGATTTCAAATCTCTTTTCCGTTTTTTTTTCATATCACTTGAGGATTTTTCACAACAGCTGCATCCTTTCCTTTAATTTCATGATTTTGATCACATTTCACTAAATGTTGACACCCTTCAAAGATTTGAAGAAAAAACATTTAATAGGCGACCGTAAATGACCTGCCAGCAAAATAAAAAATTGTCTGAGGTCTGAGATGTTATAGGTGATAGCAAATAATTTAACACACTGAATTCAGTGCCAGAGTCCGGTTTTATTGTAGTATACAAAACACTCAATAAATCCAAAACAATATAATATTGAGGTGGTATTTTATTTTCAGCAAGAATTCCTAGGGATGTCTTATCCATGTAGTATTCTTTTCCAGATAGTCAGTCTTAATACTTTATGTATTTCACGAATTGTTAAACTGGCAAATTTTTGTCTATACTAATATATAAATATGATGAACACGGACAGGAATTATGTGTAGAGAACAATGAAGAAGAAATATGGCGAAGTGAAGGTCACAATGGAGTTTAAATACCTGGACGGGATTATCAGCAGCAACGGGATGGATAAAAAGGCCACGGAAAATAGGAGACTTAAGTTGGAAAGGCTAAACACTGCCACCAAAGCCATTTAAAACAAAAAGAATCTTTCCATTAATGCCAAACTAAGACATTATGATGCTGTGGTAAAATCAGTGATTCTGTATGGGGTGGAAACAGCAACAGTAACGAACTTGGAAAAACTATTAAAGATTGAAAGGAGAATAGAGGAGGATTTACGGCCCACGGGTGGTAGAGGGAAATTACAGATTACGATCAAATAAGGAGATATACAAAAGAACAGAAGACCTGGAAACAACAATAAGGAAAAGATGGCTGCGATTCTATGGACACATGGTCAGAATGAATCCAGCAAGGTTAAATAAACAAATTTTTAATAAAATATACTACTGGAAGAGCCAGGGGGGATATGCCAAGCAGATGAAGGAAGAACTCAAGAGGTTAGGAATTGCAGATGAAGAATGTCGTGATAGAGACCATTTCAGGAAAAGACTTTCCAACATAAAAGTTCTTGTGGGAGAAAGGAAAGAGCGTAGAGGGGGAAGATGGACTGAAGAGAGAAAAGCACAATATTCTGAAAGAATGAAGGCACTGTGGAGAAAGAGGAAGAAAGGAGGGATGATAAGAAGGAAGTGAAGTGGTATTGGCGTGTTCCCAAGTTTGGCCGGTTCGCAAGAAAGAAAGAAAGAAATAAAGAAAGAAAGAAAGAGGTAAACTTTGTTTGTATGTAATGGCTAATCTCAGGAACTACCGGACCGATTCCAAAAAATATTTTACTAATATACATTATCTCTGAGGGACATATGCTGTATTTTATTTTCAAAACAATTTGAGGTGGGGGAGGGGCGACGGGAGAAGACATAAACATGATAGGCTAATATAGGCGAAATATCGAATTTGTCGTACAAGGATGAGACAAAGCTCATTTTAAGCCCCTTGACGCACAGAACAAAACTCGGTAAGCTCTACGGGCCCGAAAACCATGTTTTAAGGCCCTAAAACCAACCGTTATGGAGATATTGGCACCACACTACCCCTGCTTACCCCTGCTCTGGGAATCGGATAAAGACATGAACAGCCGTAACCATGGCAACGTCAGCTCCAGGATTCTACAGCAGCGAGATTATGCATGTACGTTTGGGAATAGCTGCCAACCAAAATCGGTACACATATGACTAACTATTTGGGAAAAATATACTGTTGTGTAAGACACTCATAGGACTCCTTTTAGTGGAGACGGAAAGGGAGTGAAGTATAGAAATAATAGAAAACGACCTATATTGATGTAGAATCCATAGTTTTTGGGGTCGCTGCGGTAAATAGTCACACTCCAGATATAATTTAAGTCCAAGATCAGCCCCATTGGCACGGCGGTGAGAAAGGGTGGAAAAGAATATGTCCAAAAATAATCTAGATTACGGATGAAAGTATATATGTTCCAGCGTAGTTCTCAACCAAACTTGGTACACATACGACTTACTATGTGAAAGAAGAAAAAAACGACAGTATAGGCAAGACACCCCTAATGTCGAATCCATAGTTTTCAAGGTCCCCGAGAGGAACTGTGACAATCTGGATGCCATGTAAATCATAGTTAAGCCCCAGTCTGAATGTCCAACATGACCAAGATTATGGATGTATGCGTGTATGCTCAAGCATAGTTCTCAAGCGAACTGGTAGACATACGACTTACTCTCTGGCAGAGGGGATGACATGCAAAAAAATGGGTATTGGTCCTGTCGAAAAGTATTGTACTACATTACAAAAGTTATAGAGAAAAATTTCCGATCATTTATGTCTTATACAGTTCTTCCGTACCAACTATAATAATAGAATTCATGAATTTAGACTTCTGTTGCTTAATCCATATCAATGTGCTATACGTAAAAATGGACCGCTTGGAGTATTGTTGAAGGAAACTTCATTAATTATCTGGGTTGAATGTACTATCAGTCACAGATCTCACGCTGAAGCAGTGAATCGAACGCTGAAAGATCTCAAAAATTCAAACAATACCATGGGTGGAATTACAACTGTTTTCAGTGAAGATTTCCGGCAAACACTTCCTATCGTAGTAAGAGAAACGCGTTCAGATATTATTAAATCATGTATTAAGTAATGTGTGTTATAGGGTTCACTTCAAAACTTCATTTGCGCTCTAATACGAGAGCACATTTAATCGAACATAACGTTAGTTCTTTCCCATTACAGCTGCTTGAACTTGGAGAAGGAATAGTGCGTCAATGGTACTAACACTGAAGTCGAACTGGACGATAGATTATGTTACATATTTCACACTCTGGAACATCTTATAGATGCAGAAACGAAAGTGTTAATGAAAGAAAACACGATTTCGCAAAACGTTCCTGGTCAAATAAAACATTATAAGTCATTTTATAAAGTCTACAATATTTAAAACGCAGTACACTACCCACAAGAATTTTTGAATTCCCTTAATCCGTATGGCCTGCCACCACACGACCTGATGTTAAAGATTAGCACCCCCATCACGCCGTTAAGAAATTTAAGCCCACCTAACATGTGAAATGGCAAAAGACTATTAATAAAAGAGTTGCGAGATAATGTCATCGTAGCGACCATTCTCACCGGGCCAGCGTCTGGAGAACTAGCGTACATTCCGCGTATTCCGATGACACCAACTGAATTACCAATATCTTTCAAACGCTTACAGTTTCCAGTTAAGAAGTCATTTGCTATTACAATAAAGAAGTCACAGGGACAAACATTCTTAAGAGTGCTTTCCCCATGGACGGTTGTATGTTGGCTTATCTCGAGTTGGATCACCCGAAAGACAATATATCTTAATGCCAGAAAATAATATAACATCAAACATTGTCTACAGAGAAGCGTTCATATGATATACACTGACTGACAGAGCAAATTCAACACCAAGGAGGAGTGGTTCGAAAGGGATGAAAGTTGGAGAAAAAACAGAGACGGCACGGACGAATAATTGATGTTTATTTCAAACCGATATGCAGGTTACACAATGCGCACGGCATCGACTCAGTAGGATGTAGGACCACCGCGAGCGGCGATGCACGCAGAAACACGTCGAGGTACAGAGTCAATAAGAGTGCGGATGGTGTCCTGAGGGATGGTTCTCCATTCTCTGTCAACCATTTGCCACAGTTGGTCGTCCGTACGAGGCTGGGGCAGAGTTTGCAAACGGCGTCCAATGAGATCCCACACGTGTCCGATTGGTGAGAGATCCGGAGAGTACGCTGGCCACGGAAGCATCTGTCCACCTCGTAGAGCCTGTTGGGAGATGCGAGCAGTGTGTGGGCGGGCATAATCCTGCTGAAACAGAGCATTGGGCAGCCCCTGAAGGTACGGGAGTGCCACCGGCCGCAGCACATGCTGCACGTAGCGGTGGGCATTTAACGTGCCTTGAATACGCACTAGAGGTGACGTGGAATCATACGCAATAGCGCCCCAAACCATGATGCCGCGTTGTCTAGCGGTAGGGCGCTCCACAGTTACTGCCGGATTTGACCTTTCTCCACGCCGACGCCACACTCGTCTGCGGTGACTATCACTGACAGAACAGAAGCGTGACTCATCGGAGAACACGACGTTCCGCCATTCCCTCATCCAAATCGCTCTAGCCCGGCACCATTCCAGGCGTGCACGTCTATGCTGTGGAGTCAATGGTAGTCTTCTGAGCGGACGCCGGGAGTGCAGGCCTCCTTCAACCAATCGACGGGAAATTGTTCTGGTCGATATTGGAACAGCCAGGGTGTCTTGCACATGCTGAAGAATGGCGGTTGACGTGGCGTGCGGGGCTGCCACCGCTTGGCGGCGGATGCGCCGATCCTCGCGTGCTGACGTCACTCGGGCTGCGCCTGGACCCCTCGCACGTGCCACATGTCCCTGCGCCAACCATCTTCGCCACAGGCGCTGCACCGTGGACACATCCCTATGGGTATCGGCTGCGATTTGACGAAGCGACCAACCTGCCCTTCTCAGCCCGATCACCATACCCCTCGTAAAGTCGTCTGTCTGCTGGAAATGCCTCCGTTGACGGCGGCCTGGCATTCTTAGCTATACACGTGTCCTGTGGCACACGACAACACGTTCTACAATGACTGTCGGCTGAGAAATCACGGTACGAAGTGGGCCATTCGCCAACGCCGTGTCCCATTTATCGTTCGCTACGTGCGCAGCACAGCGGCGCATTTCACATCATGAGCATACCTCAGTGACATCAGTCTACCCTGCAATTGGCATAAAGTTCTGACCACTCCTTCTTGGTGTTGCATTTGCTCTGTCAGTCAGTGTACTTACTTATTCTGTTGAGAAATTTAAGCCCATCGAAACTGTTTAATGCCACTCTTTGTTCGTGTCTCTAATGATACTACATCAAACATTGTATGCAAAGAAGCTTAATAAGTCAGAAATACATTCCAAGCGTACGAAGTCCTGGGCACTGCTAGTATGAGAAAAATTATTTTCATATTTCAGTAAATTTACATATTATGAGAATTTTACGATACCTTTATATTGATATCTTGTAAACGGTACCTGATAAAGCATTTATGATTTTTTCGCTGAATTCCACACTCTAATATTAGCGTTTAGGCCGTACTCTAGAAAGAGCGCGCCAAGCCCAAAAACTGATCAAGTGAGGTGAGCAAAGTGAATGTTCCAAACTGTACTTGTGAATGTAATTCATAAACATTGGGAGAATTCTTTGGATAATTGTAACTGTTGAAAGACAGAACTTTATATTTAAGTATATTGCGTGTTTGTTCTTTAAATTTATCACATCAGGATTTACGGAAATAGGTGTTATTAAGATAATGAGACCTCATAGTTCAGGTTACGTATGGTATCTTCACATGGTGAGTAATACAAATTCAAGGGACGTAATACTTCTCATGGAACTTATTTAATTGTTATAGTATAACACGATTTTGTGGAAGACCTAGCTATTTACAATGATCCCCAAGGGGAACTTTCTCCCTATCAATGCAGTAATTAAAACTGAGAGGACTTTTCCTATTTGAGAAACTCACAACCTGACTTTTAACCCCGTTTATCATCATACCTCATAGGGTCAGTCGTGCTGCAATAGTACTTTCTGACCCAGTGAGGAAAGCAATGGCAAACTACCTCACGCCTCATCTTGCCTAGTACGCCTCATTTTGGTGCTGCCATTGGTTTTTGGGGTTTCCTTATAACCGCATAACCTTTAGTGGTGCTATTTGAGGATCCAACCAGCCTCTGGGCTGATGACCTAACAGACATCATCATACCGTTGGCTACTGTCCATCCCACAACATTATCGGGGTCATTTTGCAGTTGCTCACAATCTTGTAACATTTATTTATTTAACTTCTGGAAATCAACGAGACACTGAGAGGCATTGTGCGCTTATATGCACTTCGCACTTTCGTCTCCTCTACGCTGTCCTGCTGTCCTGTCTGCCGCCAACTGCGTCTCAATGTACGCCCGGCCATGGTTCACTGCATCCTCTTCACCACAGTCACACGTGCCATCCGCAGTAAAACCACTTTGCCAAGGTGACGATTTAGTCCTGCAGACTCCAGTCCGTGGGTAGTTGAATACCATTGCTACTGTTAATGTCGAACTGTCAGGTAAAGACTGAGTGAACAGATCAGATTCACATACCTCTCCACAAGCAGAAGAATATACTTTTTCAATTTTTCGAGCACACGACCTCTTGGATGAATCATGCGCACCTTTACCGTCTAGGAAAGGCAGCTCCCAATACGAAGATATACCTTTCAACACACTAAGAAAAATAAAATCCCAAATTGAGGAAGAAAGAGACTATTACAGAAGATAAACCCTGTAGCAGACCACGGCACGTCCAGAGCGGCGGAGAACCTCACAGACTCGCCGGCCACAATGGTCAATTACCGGCAGTGAGATGGCAGTCTGCGGCTTGCGCCTCGCTCAACCCCATATGTCATTTACTACCTGAGTTCTCTTACAAGGAAACTGTTTGGTTTGAACCGCAAGATTTCAGTGAAACTTGGTTGAATGATCAATTAACAATTTCTAAATTGAAAGGTAATAATCATAGTGCCGCAAAAGAACGTCATTGAACAAAAGACTGGACGTTAAGCACTAAAAACTAGCAAAATATACTTAAGCAAAAAGGCATTAATAATCTTCAAACTAGGGACTATCATATGCGCTAAATACTTTACAATTACCTATCATGAAAAGTAAGTACTGTACTTAAATGAAAATCCACAGCCTGTTTCCAGTCATTCGACCGGATCAGGAATGGAATGAATGAAGGCCCCATCTAGCGGCGAGGATAGGAACTGTTCCGGCTGCCGAAGCCTGTCACACTGCTCTGGAACAATGATCAATGAATGACAGATGAGATGAAGTGAAATGAAAGTGGAGAGTGTTGCTGGAATAAAATATGACAGGAAAAACTGGAGTCTCTGGAGAAATACCTGTTCCGCCTTCGCTTTGTCCAGCACAAATCTCACATGGAGTGACCGGGATTTGAACCACGGAACCCAGCAGTGAGAGGCTGCCATCTGAGCAACGGAGGCTCACAAGTACAGTACTGAAATGCAAATGTTAATTTCAATAGTTTCAAGCTTACGAAACTACTTGATTATACGCATGTCTGCTGAAATGGAAATGACGTATGGCTTTTAGTGCCGGGATGTGTCCAAGGACATCGGTTCGCCAGGCACAGATCGTTTGATTTGTCGACCTGCGCGTCTTGATGAGTGTGGGATGATGATGAAGACGGTACATACATCCAGCCCCCGTGCCACGGAAATTAACCAAGTATGGTTAAAATTCCCGACCTTGCCGGGCATCGAACCCGGGACCACTGTGACCGAAGGCCAGCACGCTAAACATTTAGCCATGGGGGGGACATATGTCTTCTGCGTTGGGATATTGCGAGTGAAGAGAACAGAGTAGCATCGCACCTTGCTGGTCTTCTTCACAAAGAGCAGATTTTAAATGAATGTTGTGAAATATAGCACTTTTTCGCACAGTTCACTGATTTTCCTTGATTAGATAGTGAGAGAAAACTTTTCTACCTCTGTTCGTCAACATTCTTAAGAATACAAATTATTTAAAGCCCCTTCCATTCTTTCTAACAAGTAGGGAAAGACTCAGTCTCTAAAAGTCTGTAAGAGGGATTACATATCAACGATACCCGCTCCTCCTAACACAACAGTGCAGTGCAATACGTCCTAAAAGGATGGGGCGGGTGCATTTTTGCACCGAGTATGTTTATTATTATTATTTAGCTATGGCATAACATCTACATACATATACAATTGAATATATTACAATAGCAAGAAAAAAATATTTCATATAAGGATATCCAGCACTTCCAACCACTCTGACACTGCCTCTGATGGTATAAAGAAGTCAGCCAGCTACCCGAGTAAGCACGTTGCTTACAGCTACCAACGATGTCATCGATGGTTTGCCGCCGTGGGACACCGCAGTCACATCCTGGTGACGTTATGCACTTCCACTTGCAGAGTGAGTCCTTGCATCTTCCACCGCCTGCGCGGAAGATGGAATCCACTAATAATTAGCGCACTAGAAAATACGTTGTAAAGGTACAAGACTGTTGAAGATTCCCAGCGATCTTTGCAAACTGTCACAGCATTAAAGTTGTTGCGGGTCATGTCAGCAGCATCACGCAAACGTGGATGGCGTGACTTTAACCTTTGAAGATTGAGCTTAGGGATGTCTTCTTGTACCGGTAGTTGGGGGTTTTTGTAGATTTTACGGTACCCTCTTAAGAGAGCTTTCGATCTGCACAGATCAGGTGGCATTATTCCCGTGACCAGCGGGAGCCAACATTGGCGTGGACCTGATAGTGTCCGAAATAAGACACATGCTTTTCTTCAGCTGTGTATCAACACATCAGGTATATGGGCTATTAAGCCATATAGGAGAACAATATTCTGCACTGGAATAAACTTGGCCAAGGGCATAATGTCGTAGAGTGCTTACAGCAGATCCCCAAATTGTCCCGCACAGTTTTTGAAGAATAATGTTTCGAATTTTCAGTTTTATTAGATAAGTTCAGTAGATGTTGCTTGAATGACAAAGTGCGCCTAGATATTTAGGAAATCAGCCAAGACAAAGAACTTGATTGCAGAAGCTCATGTACAAATTTGTTAGAGTCAGTCGGTTATTTAAGTGGTAGCATGACACTTCTGTTTTACTTGCACTAGGACTAAGTCTCAATATTTTTAAATAGACCTCTAGAGCGGACAGGACCCTTGTTAGGATTTCTTCAGTTTTCATGAGATCTCGTGTTGTGTGACTAGTGCAATATCATCAGCATAACAGAATTTCCTGCAATTTGACTCCGGAAGATAAGAGATGTATAGATTGAACGGCGGAGAGGACAGAAATGATCCTTGGGATAAAACATTCTTGAGTTTTCTGTCTATGCTCTTACTGTTGCCTGAGCACACCTGAAATCTCCTGTCACTTAGCATGTTGTTGATAACTTGAACGATGGTTCTGCAGGGTATGACTTTGAGGAGCTTGTAAATCATACCTTCTCTCCAGGTAGTATCGAAGGCAGTAGTGAGGTCTATAAACGTAGGAGATGTTTTAAGCTTATTTTGGAGTCCTGCCTCAACATATTGAACCATTCTTTTCATGGTCAAAGGATGTTAATATAATGATAATTATGGTAATCATATGAGACCACAAGGAATGGACATTAGATGGCATTTTATTGTGCAGTAGTGTCTCACATTGCGCGCTTCTCAAGAGAACTTAGCGTCAGAAGCGAGCTGAAGTTCCCAAGATGCTTATTAAAATTATTATCCCAAGCGAACCTCTTGACATTCAGCGTGGGGACGCGAGCGATACCGTGTGAAACCGCGGGGAAGCTAATATTGGAGGGAAATGAATTTATTCAATATCTCCGCTCACAAGAGAAATATAGAGCATTAGATGTAATATTGGCAATGAGCATATTTTTCTGAAAATGTTGATATGCTACATGACGCTAATTGTAATCACAGTAAAAGAATGAGTAGTTGCGCGGGATACCGTGGGAGAGTTTTCCTCTCCGAGGGCACGCTCCCGCGAGCCCACACACATAGCACTGCAGCGTGGGTGCACGATCGCTAATATATACGGCCGCCGAGGGCGCGAGCCTCATTTACTGGGTGTATCGCTGTCAAGAAGGTGTCTGTCACGGAGCGACGCAGCGAAGGGAAGATTACCTTTGTCTACAAACATCGCACTCAGAGTCTACTTTGTCCTAGGGACTTGTAAGTAACAACCATCTGTAATACAGATAAGAATTTTATACAGCAAGTATTGTCCTGATCTTCTGTGAGAACATTTCTCTGCTAGTAATTTGTTCACATAAAGTCGCCTAGCGTAATCTGAGGTTAACATTGTTCTAAACTAAGGTTACATGCTAGTGTAGGCTCAGAAGGTGGATATTAATTCAATTCGGTCAGTATAAATATCAGTCAAGGGTGAAATAAAGTGCTGCTGAAGATTGTGTAACTGTCTAGAAGGATAATGCTAAGAACGAGTCCTGACATTCCTGGATTAAATAAAAGGCTTGAGGGGAGACCTAGGCATCGAAATACGAACACATTGTAATTTTATTTTCCTTACAGTTTCTCTTACATCACGTGTGGACCGGACGCTGCTCACCCATCACGTCGAGGCAGTAATTTGGAGCGAAGCTACAAGAACATCCCTCACGGCATCGAGGTACGACCGTGGACCATCAGCGACGTCCAATCAGCACACCGACTACATCGAGGAGGCAGCGATCAAGTCACCTGAACGAGTTGCAGTTGAACGTCACAGCAGACCAAGATGTCACCAGTCAACCAACTACGATTGCTGTCGCCTGCCCACAACACTGACATGATGCCTTGAGTTAGCAATGTCCGTTGGGGAACGGTTCAGATGCGATCACAAGACACAGGTCAGATAATTCTAATTATCAGCATGCAGCAGTCAGGTTATGGTTAGGTCTGCTGCAGATAAATTAGGCCTTTCGCCAACATGTAAATAAGTAGGTGTCTAAGGACACATGTAAATAGAACATATGCCCAGGACTCAGGCTTAGTTAGATAGTTAATGTTTGCATGTTGTTGTTCTTATTTATTCTCGTTAGTGTCATTATTAATAGATACTATGTTTCAGTATAGGGAAACTAGGCTCGTGCACTTTCATTTATCCATGGCTTACGCAGTCGCATATGAGTCTAACTAGAACAAGTTGTTAGGTACTAGCTAAATGCATGGAGCATGGTAGACGGTAGTGTTAATTTGTGAGACGACGAAAAGCATAAGCTCTTCGTTGTTTCTTCAATGCACTCGGACTGGCGTATCAATGTGAGCGGGTCATGTACTGATAAGCCCATAAGTAATGAGAAATATGTTTGTTCTGCCCAGAGTAGAGAGATAAGGCCCTAAATAGCATGAGGAATAAAGGCTTAAGTGGAAATTTGAAAATTTGTGTGCCAGTGAGAGCGCCAATATGTACTTATATGAATGTGCCAGTTAGTACACCAATGTATGTTAATATATGGGCCAGTTGCATTTAAATCATAAATGAAATAGAGTGTTGAATGGTTGAACTCCAAGGAATAAATTGGCATTTGATAATTATTATATAATAAGAGGGCAAAATGAAGGGTAGATAAATGGACCTGAGTGAGGGAATGACGTCCTTCCGCTGTGTTTACGAGTTGTCAACCGCGAGAAAGATTTATGGGGGTAGAACATGGCCGCTCCATTTATACACAGCCGTAGTGTGTTGGAGTATGAAAGTAGGTCGTTCTGACGTCAGGACCCGAAGGTATGCAGGAAGGAACAATACTGTGTCTGTCAAGGAAAAAGGGAGAGCAGTGACCTTTAATACTTCCGTATGGAAGATAAAATTCTATACACGGTTACGTGTGTCATTTAAAGATGTATGGAACTATTCATATGTACCTGCATAATGTAAATAATATTTTTGTGTCAGACTTGAAGTCATGTGATTGTAGGAGTTGGGGGTAGTCCTGTGTTCGATTCTCGGACGGTAGTGTGTGTATTGCATGCTTAGATTAGAGTTTATATTAATCACGAGTACTGTGGCATAGATTCAGGTTAGGATTATGTTTTGTTCTTTGCAAATATAATATGGGTATTCTCCAACCTAAGATTTAATTTATTCTCTTTTGACGGAGGTATTAGGCTGGCTGTGGCAGTATTGGCTGTTGCCACGGGCTAGGAATCTCCTACACATGGACATTAACTCCCGATGTGATGCCTCTTTACTTCAAGAATTCATTTACATTTTTTATGACAAGATTGTCAATTTTATAAAATTTCATTGATGATTTGGGTTTATAATCAAATTTTGAATATTACTGTAATAAATTTGTATTGTATAGCGAACGTGCAGCTCAGTTTTAGTTTTTGTTTTGCTCGTATTAGTTCACACCCTGCTCATCTTATTCCTCTTCATTTATTTGATTTTTCACGTTGACCCTTTTGTACCCGAAACCCATGTTGTTGCTGTTGCTGTTGCTGTTGCTGCCGGAGCTGATGAAGAGGGTATTCGAGCCAGGTAAGCTATGTGCCATAAGGTTCACCTGGTGGTGAGCGTATTGTTCACTATAATGTACTTGGTCAGATCTCATCATTTGCTTGACGTTGACGAAGACATTATAGGGCACAATATGATGTGAATTATAGTACTTGATCACAACAGCTGTAACTCGGTCTAAAACCTGTCTGATCTGCAGGAATGTGTGCTAAGATTGTGGGGTAAATTCTGTTAAAGATAAGCCTCTCAAACAGTTTGTAACAACAGCTGAGAAGAGCTATCGGTCGATACCTTTCAGATCTCTTGGCGGGTTTTCCAGTACAAAGTTAATTTCGTAAAAAAAGACACGTTATTATTGTTGTCCATAGACTGATTTGATACAGCACTCCATGCCGCCCTAACATTTTCATTTCTACCAAACTACTACATCCTACATCTACTCTAATCTGCTTGTCATATTCATGCTTTGATCTACCCGTACCATTCTTACGCCAGCACTTCTCTCAAGAACCAACTGAAGAAGTCCTAGACGTCTTAAGATGTATCTTCTTCTTCTTCCGGTTAATTTTTACCAAATCATTAAATCTACCTTGGTGATTCGACCTGCCCATTTTATCTTCAGCATTTTTCTGTAACACCACATTTCAAAAGCTTTTATTATCTTTCTTTCTAAGCTAGTTATTTCCAATGTTTCACTTCCACACAATTCCACGCACTGAAGAATGTCTTCAAAAAATCGTTCTAATTCCTGTACAAATATTAGAAAAGCAAACGTTTCTCTACCGATCAAGTGGTTCCTGCTGCTGTGAAATAGTGGTTCACCCAGCAACCAGCGTCTACTTCTATTACGATATTTTCATACTATTTTTATTACGAGCTTCACCTGATCTTATTTTCCAACATTCCCTCGCCTTTGTGTTGTATTTTTTAAGTTTTATTTTCTCAAAACTATATCCATTCCATTCAACATCTCTTCTTAAACTTCTGCTGATTCGGACAGATAACTTTAACATCCGTAAATATGATAGTGTAACTGTAGTGTTCAAACCCTCATAAATGTATTTAGTAACAAGGGTCTTATCTCAATATTAAGGACCTATTGCATCACCCGATGACATCATGGTCTCAGACTGACCACGTTCTGAGCTGTTACTACAAACACCAAACCACGCATTTCTTGGCTGTCCCAGCAGCAGTTACCAGCTCTGTCTGTGTTGCAATTGAATTAGGGTTTACCTTCATAGAACAACAGGTTAAAAAGTCACAGAAATGTTGGAAAAGCAGTCACAGATCAAGGAGAAGAAATGAGAACGGAGAGATTTGCCGATAATAATCAATCTTCAGAAGATCTGGAGAAACTGCTGAATTATGTGAACACAATACAATACAAAATACAATATAATAAATACATTTAAAACAAAAGTAATGGATTAATAGTAGTATTATTGGCTTTACGTCCCACTAACTACTTTCATGGCTTTCAGAAATTTAGTCGTGCAGGAGTTCCTTGACGTGCTAGTAAATCTACCGACACAACGCTGACGGATTTGAGCACCTTCAAATACCACCTGACTGAGCCAGGGTCAAACAAACGTAATGGAATGTAGTCAAATAATATATGGTAATGCTGATAGTATTAGATTAGGAAGTGGATGAATATTTTCATTTGGACAGTAGAATAAGTAAGAAGTAACAGAAGAACAGCGTGAAATTAAGACTAGCCTAAGCAAGGAAAGTATTTTTTTTAACTGCTTGCTTACTTAAAAAAAAGGAGTTTATAAAGTTGTTTCTGCAGACTTTTGTATTGAGTATGTCATTGTCTAGAAGTGTAATAGAAGCTTTTGAAATGCGGTGACGTACAAGAATGCTAGAAGTGAGATGGGAAAATCGATATAATCAATTAGTCGTAATTATCGTAGAAAAACTACTCGCATGCTTCTTGTTGAAGTTCTGAATAATGGAATTCATAGCAAAGAGAACAACACAGACAGTGAAAGTGCACTCGAGTAAGTGGAAAGTATGGTAAATAAACCGCAATTACATTGCCATGAAGCAGCAGAAATAGATGAAATCTGACCTGAAATGATGGAATACAGTAAGAAATCAGGAGTAAAATGACTTCATAGATTAATAGGATCAACATGGGATGAGAGTAAGGTACATCCTTACTGGACGAGCAGTAATTACACATGTTTATAAGCCAGGGAACAGGATGGATTGCAACAACTATGTGATTGTTTCATTGATAAGTATACCAGGCAAGGAGAGGCAATCAGTCATGAAACGCCAGTTGACAGTGTAGTGTCAGACCACAGAAAGTGTTTTCAGATCCAGATTTTCAGTATTCATTAATTCAGTTTGAAATGCTACGAGAGGAATAGATGGTTATGATTGTGTTTTGTAGATGTAGAATGTGCAATTGACAGAGCACCAAGGGAAAATACTGTATGTTGGCCGTACTAGGGATCGATTGGATTAGAGGTAGGTTATTACAGGCAATAAGGGCATTTACGTTGACAGTGTGGTCGCAGAGAGAATTAATAGTAGAATGAGTTATTGGTTCGGAGTAGTTAAAAGGGTTGGACAAGGCTGTAACCTTTTATCTTTGCTGTTCATAGTATACATGGATCATTTGCTGAAAAGTGTAAATTGACAGGGAGTAATCAGTTGGTTATAAATGTAGTAAGCAGTTTGAGTTACGTCAATGGTTTGTTGTTAATGGCAGACTGAGCTGAAAGCCTGAAAACCTAACAGGACTGAATACCAATTCGGGAATACGAAACTGAAAAATGTGGATCATTTCAAGTACTTAGGATGCGAACTCTCGCAGGATGGTAGTGAAATTGAATCAAGGAACAGCAAAGCTAAGTCATTGAGCTCGCAATTGCGATCGATTGTGTTTTGTAAGAAAAAAGGTAAGCTCTGGGATAAAACTATGTTTACATCGGTGTGTCTTAAGGTCGAATTCACTATAAAGGAATGAAAGCTAGGTGCATTCCGGACATGTTATTCATACGTTTCATACAACTAGGTAGGAGCAATGGCAGGGGGTTACTCGATGTTAAGTTAGAAATAAATCCGATGTATGGAGTTGCACGTATAAACCTAATTCGGTGGCGGGGTCATGTGGGGTAAATGGAGGAGAATGTTATACTCGACCGTGGAGGCTAATTGTTAAAGTAGAGGGAGACCAAGGTGACGATGTTTGCATCCCGTTTTTAATGATTTAATGTTCGATGTATGATATTGAACGAGGCCACACTAATAGCTGGAAATAAAGGATGGTGCAAACATTTCGTTCATTCACAGATTGAACATTGGAAAGCATAACAGTCTATAATGAAGATGTACGTATTTTTGTTAATATTGCTATTGCTGGTTCATTGTCTGAAGTGTCGGCATTTGGTTCAGAGTGTCTCGAGTCGATTGCGGGCCAGGTCGGGGATTTTAATCGTGCCTGGTCAATTTATTTTACTCGGGACTGGGTGTTTATGTTATTCCAAAAATACTCCACTGCATACGAGCACACCACACCACGTTACAACCTCCGCAGAAATACGCTATAGCGGATGCATCACTTCACATAGGATGGACGTCAGATACGACATCCGGCCGCAAAACAGGACCTGGAACCACAGAGTTGAGGTCGGTGACTATACCAGGGTGAGGAAAATACGGTAATAGAATAATACGAAGAAGAAGAAGAAGAAGAAGAATTGCTACTTCCATCCTCACACGAATACGCCCAGTTTCAACACCGAAGAGGGAGGAATAAGCAATTCTTTTACGCTTTTCATTGTTGGTTCATTTGTTAAGGATGAAACTGGCGCAAAGAGGGAGACTTGCCAAGTTGTGAGGTGCTGTGACTATACTGTCCTACATTAGAGGCATTAGAAGTACTGTATTTTGTTATTGTAGTGTTTTATGTTTATGGCAGAGCTCGGAGGTCTAATGTCCTCTTTTATAGTAGCCAGCTTTTCACGAATCAGCTCAACAGCTGTAGAACTAAGATGTTTTATGTTGTAAGTTTAGAGAAGGAGACGGTCCGGTCTCATTGGCTGTAGCATATTGCTCGCCTTATGGGAGGCCATAAAGCATTTCCCACGCCAGTTCTTAGAAGAAAAATCCATTTGTATAAAAATGATCTACCTCCCCAGGGGTACACAGATCATTCATATGGAAATGACGTGCAGCTGGGCAAGCAAATGATGAACTTAATGCCAAAAAAAAAAAAAAAAAAAAGGAAAAGGAAAGGCAACGAAGGGTGTGAAAGTGAGAGACTACCTTGTCTTCTCATACATAATACTGTCAAGGAAGAGAACAATAGTTGGCCAAGGCAGGTCTAATGGAAAAGAAGAAATTGAGGACCCTTGGCACAAGCGAGTGGAAGTTATGTCAAGCTCAGTAAGAGTTCTCTAGTCTCTAACCCACGCTACTAAGTTCAGAGCAGTGGCGGTGGGCTCTCAGGAGCACATGAGCAGGTGAACACCCAATTCTAACGCATATTCACTCATTCATGGATGCCGGTAATTCAAAATTGTTTCCTTTTTTCGACCTGATTTCGTCATTTGATCGAAAGCACTCGACTAATATCGAAGCTCCGTTACATTGACAGCTTTTTGTTTCGAATGACAATGCCAGGGAGCACACTGGAGATTTTGCTATGAGCCTTAAGACTATACGCATGCGCATGGAGATGACGTCTTGGTTTATGCACAGATATCTCCATAAACGAGGAGCACGGTAAGGAATGTGCCTTTCAGTCTACAAACTCCCTCAAACCAGAGATAGTACTACTGTTGATCACAGCTCCCAAAGTTACTAATGCATTATATCGCCGGAAGATAGCGCTAGTAGCCAATTCTGAACAGGTGTTCGTAATCGCGGGAATAGAAATCCAGAGCTTCAGCCAAAGCCTGAGCCACTCAGCCTGGCAGTCATAATTTTAGTTTTCTTGTACACTCACAGATTAGTCTCGGAAAAATGCATCCTCGGCTATAAGGGTTCCACCATATTACGAGTAGAGAAGCAACCTTACAAGGAGCTTTTAGTGAAATGATTTTTGCATTCTACTTTGGTATTTCAGACGTGAACGCAATTTTTCTTGTGAACCCCCTGAAAATTTGGTCACGAGCCGTCACTGGTTCAGAGCTACCGGTTCCTCACGTTTAGTTGATTTTGACAACAGGAAGGGGATACCGTGGATGTATTCTACTACCCGCACTCTCAGGGGGTACAAATAACTGAGAAGCAATTCCAGTTTATGCATTTAAATAAAAATCGTTTAGGTTGTGAATACCACAAGACTGCAAGTTATAGATGTGACAATATCCACGCGTCGATTCTACTGAAATAAAACTTATGTATCGAACATAAGAAATGTATTTGGAAGTCACGGAATCACTTGAATGAACAGCAATGTTCACTGTGTATCACTACATCACTGCGACCGCACTGGACAGCGAGACGTACAGACGTGCACATTAATGGTGTCCCGACATAAACAATCAACACTGCCCCACTCCAGTACTGAAAAGAAGGGGAGAGAGTAAAGGGATAGTGTTGAAGGCCAATCCAGTACGAAACATGGGGGAAGGGAGTAAAGGGGTAGTGTCGAAGGCACAATGACTCACCTTCTCGCTTAACGCATTGCTGCATGGACTGCATGCAGACAGCCCGCTACAAGACTTCGTTGTGATCGAAATGGGCACAGTGGCGGATGTATTGAAGTACAGCATTAGGTTACCTACTCGTCTGGCCCCGCGGTGTACGGGGCAACGCGTCCGGCCGCCCAGGGTTCGATTCCCGGCCGGGTCAGGGGTTTTTAATTGTAAATGATTATATCCCTGGCCTGGGGACTGCGTATTTGTGTCGTCCTTAACGTTTCTCACAGTCAACACTCAACACTTCCGTAATTCCAATTACATGCAGGTTCATATATTGTGCAAGTAGGGGCAAAAAACGCTATAGGTCGAAAAGTATTTTATACTAAGGAATATTTTGTAGCAGCGTTATATCGGGTCTACCAATCCTTCTTCACCTCGTTCTTGCCATATTTCTATCCATCTCATAACTGTCTTAAGACTGCATGGTATTGCTTGTGCTATTACTTGGGGGACAATGTGAGCCTCCCACATGCCAATAATACGGCCTCGATTCACCTGTGATAGGATAGGAGCCATCGTATTACAATGTTACAGTATAACGCCGGAATACACACACTGTGTATTCAGCACTACCTGTTCACTCCGTTCCCCTCCTTTTCAGTATTGGAGAGTGGCCTTCAACACTATCCCTTTACTCTCTCCCCTCCTTTTCAGTACTGGAGTGGGGCAGTGTTGATTGTTTATGTCGGGACACCATTAATGTGCGTGCGTGTACCACAGCAAAGCGGCGGCGCGGGTGAGGTCATGCCAGCGTCTGACGTACTATGAACACTTTGTCGTGTTCATATCTCTTGAAACAACAGAGGTAACTCGATTATTCTTTCAACTTCATATTTGTATCGATGAGATGTATCCATATTTGACATTTCAATAACATACACTCAATAGGAACGGAGACACAAACCTCAACGTTCACTTTTAACCTCAATTCGGACCTTGAGAGGCCAAGGTAGTCTCTCAGTTCCACGCCCTTCGTTGCCTCTTTTTGTTTTGATTTTGGCAATACCTTCATCATTTGAAGTTAAATAAATCATTTGAATGTTTATCTTAAATTAATCAAGCAAAACGACATATCAGCTGGCAACAGCGAGTCAAGCGGTACCGAGCATGTGCTCGGATGGCTCATCCCAAGCGGGAGACAGGACTGAATGGGCATTCACTATGTTTCTGATGTTTTTTTTTTTTAGATCTTATGCGTATATATAAGTAAAAATGGAACACTGGGTAGATGAAGCATGGTGAAAAGTCCCTCGTAAAGAGGGAAGGGCAACATCTTTATTCATAGTTTACTTTTAAGTGTAATTATGTTAATTATGTGTAAAGCTAATTTTTCTTGTTGTGTTTAGTTCCAGGTTTTATTTTTGTATTATTTTGTTTGTGATTAACTAAACTAATCTCGGTCAGTTTGGGCATTTCCTTCACCACCACTTCCCACCATCGCTATGCAGTTCAACTGGTACTCAAACAGCATCCAGAGTGTCACAACACATCTCAGCGGCCGCGAAAAGTATGGATTCTGGTCGTTTTCGATTATTCTTGTTTGTCATTCCCTCCCCTAAGATTGCTAGGGGTGTCTTACCCAGTGGCGGCGCGTTCTATATGTTCAGTGGTTCAGTGAACCCCCAAGAAATAGATAAGTCTAGGTAAAATGGTTTATCAGAGTCTATTCCTTAAATTTGCTCTGTATATCCACGCGCGTAGCGGTATTTTTGACATCAACACTCGGTTGCTCTCAGGAACCAGCGAATAGGTTCAATTTCAGGACTGAAGGCGCGGAGCCGTGAGACGTAAGGAGGGTGCGCAAGGCGAGGGGTTATGAGAAGCAAGGAAAACATAGCCCAGGAATCGCTGACAACTGGACCAGCGATAGACACGAGCAGTTCCGAAATTAGCCGAAGCATTGTCAGAGCGCGCAGTTAAAATTTGCCGTACGTGCTAGGTTTTGAAGGAATTTTAATTTGGCGATTTTGCCATTCTAATGTAATTAACCGCAATGAGCCAGAATATTTTGCTAACTACGGATTGTATAGCATCAATAGGCGTACGTAGCCTACGTTTATGTAATTAAATGAAACTTTTCGTTAGTAATACGTGTTTTATGAAAAGTAAACAACAAAAAAAAAACGTCAGAACATAAATAACAGTAGTCCGCCTAACACGTCCTTGAAGAAGTTATTCCTACGTAAGAAACGTCTTCAAAATGAGGGGAAATTGGATCAGCTTAAAGTAATTGCACCACATATTCTCTGTCTTTCATTCTTCATTGTTTGGTAACTTCTTCGAGCTGTAGCAAAGTCGCGTTTCTTATCAAGCAATGTCACTAATGTAAACATCAAGTAACAAAAACTGAACACGTTCTTTTCCACACTAGTGAACCGAACCCCCAGACGTTTTATCCACGCGCCGCCACTGGTCTTACCCCTCCAGTATATTTTCGAGATAACAATTCGCATTTGTACGGAGTTTGGTGTCCGCCTCTGTGGTGTAGTGGTTAGCGTGATTAGCTGCCACCCCCGGAGGCCTGGGTTCGATTCCCGGCTCTGCCACGAAATTTGAAAAGTGGTACGAGGGCTGGAACGGGGTCCACTCAGCCTCGGGAGGTCAACTGAGTAGAGGTTGGTTCGACTCCCACCTCAGCCATCCTGGAAGTGGTTTTCCGTGGTTTCCCACTTCTCCTCCAGGCGAATGCCGGGATGGTACCTAACTTAAGGCCACGGCCGCTTCCTTCCCTCTTCCTTGCCTATCCGTTCCAATCTTCCCACAAGGCCCCTGTTCAGCATAGCAGGTGAGGCCGCCCGGGCGAGGTATTGGTCATACTCCCCAGTTGTATCCCCCTACCAAGAGTCTGAAGCTCCAGGACACTGCCCTTGAGGCGGTAGAGGTGGGATCCCTCGCTAAGTCCGAGGGAAAAACCGAACCTGGAGGGTAAATAGATGATGATGATGATGATGATGATGACGAAGTTTGGTTGAAAGCTATTCTTGAATATACTATACACACATAAATTTACAATCTTGGTAGTTTTGGTAAACATTTTCAGACATCATTAAAACATCATTTAATTAACAGTTCCCTGCATTCCATAAATTAACAGTAAAATTAGAATGCCTGTTTCATTCTATACAAATTGAAATATTTTTGTTGTATATAGGCTATAACAGCCGGCCCCGTGGTGTAGGGGTAGCGTGCATGCCTCTTACCCGGAGGCCCCGGGTTCGATTCTCGGCCAGGTCAGGAATTTATACCTGGACCTGAGGGCTGGTTCGAGGTCCACTCAGCCTACGTGATTAGAATTGAGGAGCTATCTGACGGTGAGATAGCGGCCCCGGTCTAGAAAGCCAAGAATAACGGCCGAGAGGATTCGTTGTGCTGTCCGCACGATACCTCGTAATCTGCAGGCCTTCGTGCTGAGCAGCGGTCGCTTGGTAGGCCAAGGCCCTTCAAGGGCTGTAGTGCCATTGGGTTTGGTTTATTTGGTTTTTATAGGCTACAACATGACGTTGTCTGGCAACTGCTAAGTCATATGAACAATAAATAAAAATTGATGGAATCGAATTGAATGTCATTTAATCTATTATCTTCATAATCGGCCATGCAGGAGACGCGAACCTTCGGAACCAGAGATAAACCACTGATCTAGAGAGGGAGGTAAATAACACTTTGAAAGTATAAAATATGTAGGTATGAAGAAATACCATTGTAATACGAGATTATTCTTCAGAATAGCTACAGTCACTGAGAGATTAAGCTAAGAAAGCCTCGAGCTGTGTGAGTCTTCTCCTTTATAACACCTGCCGGTCTTCTGACAGAGATTAATGTTCCTTGGCTTTAAGACATCTCCCCTGCCTTATCGAGGTTAGACCTCCTCGCGTGTCATCAATTACACTAGCACTCCACCACCTAATGACAGGCCTACCAACATTAACTGGCGTAATTACCTTCTTAGAAGTATTTTCTTATTTATGATTACATTAAGAATTTGTCTACACCTTTCTGTCTATCCGCCTATTCTCATTTCCTATCTTGTCATTTGTGAGCGTCTACACAAAACCTACTCAGATATGGCCGTTAATGATCTGTTAGTGAAAAAGGCTTGCCTCATGACATTAAGTTCAGCTGCTACGTCAACGTAGATTGAAGAGCAGTCGTGCATGTCAAAAGGGAAATAACACCAAGCTTTGTGTAACGTGTGGTTATTTCTACATATGTCTGTCAAGAGGTTTGGATAAATACAAACGACTTTGTAGCCACCATGTGTTGGGGGGTTAGGGAATACACGAGCTTCCTTAAATTACTCTGACCTGCTAGATCGCCCTTGACGTACATGTGCCCGCAGTGTGGCAATCCCGAGTAACATGAATGATTGGCTCTTCTGATCCGAAGAGAATATTCGTCCTCAATGCATCTGAGCCACTGGGATGTCTTTCTTCCTCAAGACGATTTCCGCTGCTCGCCACCACGTTGCTCTTGGGTGCCCTAGACCTCTCCTTGGTTCTGCGATGGCAGAGCTTTCCTAGCAGGATGGATAATCTTCATCCCACCATTTGACGTGGTCGTATAGCGGACCTGTCTCCCTTGAAATTCTTCACCGATAGCTATTGTTCACCATTTGTACCCACAGCTGTGATAGGACCACCAAGGCATGGACTATACGCATTCACTGTATGTCATCAGCCGGCCATACCTATACTTCGATCCCGTCACAGTTTTCTGGCAAGAACAATGCCTCTAAGAGGAAGTTAGGAAGTTAGTAAGGTAGCAGTCTTCAAAAATGTAGAGACGAGAACCAGTTTCTCACTGTACGGCCTTCGTCGTTCACCACCCATTTGTTTGGAACGTCAACAAAATGTTTTATACTACTAAAGAAAGAACCTTCATATGGTCATATGTTGCCTTTGCCTGCGTGTAAGATTTTGAACCGGTTCCGTACAGAAGTTTAAAATAACAAAACAAGTTTCGAGCAATGGGGGATCCTCACAGAAGGAAAAAAACACTCTGTGTTCCTGTGGGATAATGCAAGACCCCCAGCATTTGCTGACTTGTATACATCTAGGTCAACCTTGCACAAAGGAAGATTTCATCGTACTTGCAAATATAAACGCAGCCGACGTGGCTATGTTTTGGATGGACATCGTGTAATCCAGACACGAAAACTAAAGTGAATACCGATAGCGTTGATTCCAAATTATCCTCGCACGTGTTCAGTGCGTTCTTGGCAGATCAGAGTAACGCTCGCAGACCTCCACAGCAATCACATCTCCGTGGTGAGAATTTGCTGATCACACTTCCTCTGTCTTGTCCAGCATTCGGAGCCATACATGAGGACAGGTCTGGGTGATGATTTCCGACAAAGGAGTAGTGTTACTAAATTGTTGCAAATTTTGGGCTGGTAAGACTTGGGAGATATGAGATGAGATGCTCGACTATGTGGTTTGTTTCCAGCTGTCAATGGTAAGTTGGCGTGGAATGACATAAGTAAAAGAATAAGCTTGAGTGGAGTTTTTAAACGAAGAAAAGATATTAATATGAAGATAAAGTTAGAATTCAAGAGGACAGATTGGGGAAAATATTCGTTTTGTTTTTTGTAAATCCTGCTTATTTCCTTCGATCTTGAATTAATTGATTATTTTAAATGTATGTTTAGAAAATCTATTATTCACCATTCTACAGATGTGACCATAGAATTAGAATAAATTATCAAGGTAAATGTTCGATAAATGTCCAAGTTCGTTGAAAATATTTTTTAAAAAGTTTGGTAAACAATTATAAATATATGCAAATATGAGGTAAACCATTCATAGGGAATCTGCCACCTAGACAACCGCCCTAAATGCAGTTGATTGATTGATTGATTGATTGATTGATTGATTGATTGATTGATTGATTGATTGATTGATTGATTGATTGATTGATTGATTGATTGATTGATTGATTGATTGATTGATTGATTGATTGATTGATTGATTGATTGATTGATTGATTGATTGATTGATTGATTGATTGATTGATTGATTGATTGATTGATTGATTGATTGATTGATTGATTGATTGATTGATTGATTGATTGATTGATTGATTGATTGATTGATTGATTGATTGATTGATTGATCATCTTGTAAACTTTTCCTCAAAATTTTATGCCACACAAAACACAAGTCAGCGAATCTGCTTTTCATATAGCCAACCAACATCGAAGCGGTGCTTTGCTAGCTAAAAGGACAGTTTTGCGTGAACGAAACAGCTTTGGCTCTGCGTAGCTGGAGAATAAACGGCTGATCCTCACAAAAATGTCACACCCTTCAGTCCGATACCTTCCTTCAAACTTTGATGATAAAATTGAAGAGCTTCGAGGAAACTGCATGGAAAAAGTTAGCTTCCGGTTTTCACTGCAAGGTCCCGAAATAAATCCCCGCCAACCAGTCTCACTTCCTGAATCTTACGTCTCTTTTGCAAAATAAACAAACCTTCCTTCCTTCCTTCCTTCCTTCCTTCCTTCCTTCCTTCCTTCCTTCCTTCATTCATTCATTCATTCATTCATTCAAAATTTAGTGGGAAAGCTATATAACACACACTTATTTGGAATTGCGACTATTCCCGTCTAAACTTGACTTCTTAAGGATAAGGCGCCAAAATATAACGCTTGACATGAGTAGTAGTAGTAGTAGCAGCAGTAACAATTATGGGTTTCTATAAGTTTGCAGACACTACACGCGTTATTCAATAATTAATTTCACACTATTATAGGTGAATGCGGGGACTATACCTTAACCCTCAAATTCATAGCATTGCATATGTGGAAATGAGAATATACTTGCTTGTTATATCTGCTTTATGATTTTACAACTGTCCATTTACTTCTCGCTTACAGACGAATTCGCTAGGGGTCGCTAGTACATTTAAAAAAAAGAACTGTATTTTATTTTATGACTTTTCTTGGTAATCAGCTGGAGTGTGTAAACTTCAAACAGTTAAGGTACAACAAATAAAATGTTGTTTAACTCAGAGAATTCGTGAGCCAGGACATACCTAGGGTTGACGTCTGGCAGCAGCTAGAGTAATCGTACAGATTTCTATATACCGATGCGTAAAACATTCAAATTTCTTAACATTTTGACTGATCCAAATAAATAAAAATATATTCATTTTGAGAAATATTTTTAAAATATTTTTCTGGTAACAATGTATTACTTCTGGAATGAAAAACGAGCGTATTTAAAAGAAATAGTAAATTGCGCATTTAAGGGTTAATTAAGGCTACAGCCACTACTTCCCTTGCCTCCTCGAAATCATTCGATGTTTGAGTGCAACGTTAAGACACTAGCAAAATAAATTGTTTATTTAGTTATTTATGTATTTATTATTTATCCTTTCACCGAGCAAGCGGCTGCGCGGTTTGGGTTACAAAGCTATCAGCTTGCATTTGGGAGACAGTTGGTTCCATCCCCACTGTTGGCAGTCCTGAAGATGGTTTTACATGGTTTCCCATTTTCACACCACGCAAATGCTGGGGATGTACATTAATTAAGTCCACGGTCCCTCCGTTCCCACTTCGAGCCCTTTTCTAATCCATATTCGCCATGAGACTTATCTGTGTCAGTGTGACGCAAAGCAAATATTAAAAACACTTCTTTCTTTCTTTCTTCGTCATGCCCAGTTAAAGAGCGCGTTGGAACTTGTGAGCTTCGTCTGACGTCATCGTCTTCTCCTTATTTTTCTTCTTCTTCTTCTCTTCATGAAGTAGCTGTGCCGTTTCTTTCGCTTTTCTGTCCACTGTTTACCAGAAGTCCCTTTAGCTTTCTCCACGAATGTGTGATATGCAACCACAGTTCCAAAGGCTTCGATTTTTCATGGTATAGTCTGCAAGTATTTTTTTTTATTTGTTTTGTAAATCCTGCTTAATTTCTTCGAACTTGAATGATTCGATTATTTTAAATATATGTTTAGAAAATCTATTATTCACCATTCTACGGATTAAACTTATCTCTTGCTTTGTACTGGCCTGTATTCTTCCTTTTAATCCAAAGGCCATTTACATCAGTGGGAACATATTTTCCTAAGAATTTTTCGTTCTTTCTTCCCAGTTTAAGCAGTTTTACAGTGGCTTCCTAGAGTTGTAGTTTCTGAGGCATAGAATGCTTCCGGCAAATGAACTGTTTTTTTAATAGGGAAGTCTCCACAGACTCTAAGGCAGATAGCATAAATAACTTATTTCCACATTCGTAAATATTGCTATTAGGTAGTCATATTGATTTCTTTTTATTTAATATGTAATAGTGAGGTACAATGCCACGCGCTTGATAATAATCTGTAATCTGTAATAATATTTGTTCCACATTGCAGGCGCGGGTGGGTGATGGATAGTGTGCCGCAGACAAGGGAGCTCTTTACACTCAATTAGAGCTTTGCAGAGCTGCTCCATTGATTCCAGACCACACTTTGAGCCTTTTAACTACAGCCTGGATTATAGGCAGAACGAAAAAATCCCTCGGATCATTTTCTCTCCGCTGAACATTGATTATCAATTAGAAGCGCCTTGCGAGAATGAGAATTGGCAGCGGCGAAGGAGCTAAGCGAGTGGAAAGGCGTGGAAGAGTGTGCGGCTGTTGCAGTGCTAGTTCCTAAAGACTGACGTCTGAATACAACCCAACAATGTTGTCAATTTAGTGATTTCGTCACGAGATCTGGTGTCTCTTAATGCGGGCATATTTTCAGTCTAGTCGCTAGTGGGAATTAATGAGGATTTTATCTAGCAATTAGGGAAAATTTAGTCCGATTCCTTGGCTGAATAATTCAAGTTGAGTCCTTTTCTTCAGAGGGTCCCTGGTTCTATTCCCAGGCTGGTTGCGAATTTTAATCGAGTCTGATTAATTCTTCTGGCTCGAGGACTGGGGTTTGTGTTTGTCCCAACACTTTCCTCTTCATATTCAACCATCACAGAAACACTCAATAGAGATTACATCTCTCCTTAAAAGGTTGGCGTCAGGAAGGGCATCCGGCCGTAAAATAAGGGCAAATCCATATATGCGACACAGTTCACACCGGCTACGCCACATGCGTGGTAAAAGCGGTTGGAAAAGATGAAAGCTAAATTCGGAAGCAGGGAAGATTTGAATAAATTCGCAAGATCAAGGCAATGGAATTTTGAGGATGATGATCAGAATAATATACTCTGGAACAACTGATGCTACTCCTGATATAATTATTTAGAAGTTAAAAAATATAACGTATTCTTCTATAAATTCACTTAATTTTAATTGACGACCTAACATTCAAAAAGGGGCTTAGTGCCAAAAACTACTTTAAGAGATAATGATGAAAAACATGAAAACCTACAACCTGTTTTCTTGTCATTGACTGGGTCAGGGATGAAATGAATGAACCATTTATAGGCTATTAGTACGATGGGGTCGCCACTTCCAAAGTGATTTATTAATGACTGGTGGATGCTATGAAAAGGGAATGGAGAGTGTTGCTGGAATGAAAGATGACAGAGAAAACAGGAGTATTGCAAGTGACTAATTTCATGTTTTAATCCGTATTGAAATCTCTTGATACAGAATAATAAAGTTTTATTAGCCAACCAGGCTAGTACAAACAAAAAGAATAGATATCGGAATCTCAAAATCAAAATCAGTAAGTTATCCAAAGATATTTGGTTCTTGAAAGAATGTTTGAAATGTAAATTAGTACCTAGGTTTTAAAAATCTATACAAAGAGAAAACGTATCTAATTCAAAGGTAGCAGATACTCAAAACAAAATAAATGAGATCTGGCTGAAAGTGAAATTAAAGCTCTCTGTAGGAAGAAATCATTTTTGAACTTTCAATTATATCGTACACACTTGGAAATTGCACAAGAATTATCTCCCTTAGAATGGAACTCTATCCAAAATCATATAACAGAGAAACTTGCAGATGTTTTAGACAAGAAACAAAAAACCCTAGATAACAAACTTACACTCTTAAAAGAAAACAAACCAAATCATAACAAATCTAACAATAGAGCAAATAATCATAATTCTAACCTTAAAAACATTCCCACCACTATCAATCTCTCAAACACAAACTTCACTGATAATGAAATGAACCTATTAGATAAAGGTTCAAAATTTAATTGGCCTAACTCTCAAAAAGTAGAAGACGTAATCAATGTAGTAGCAGAAGTTGAATCAAACTTGAATAAATTAACACCAGATATACAAAATGACATCAGATTTGAAGTTAAAAAGAAGCTCCAGGCTTTCGTAAGGGAAATAAACAGAAGTTCTAATACCACTCTCATAACAGAAATAATGACACTAAAAACAAAACTAAACAAAAATAATGTAGTTGTTACCAAAGCAGACAAAGGTGAAACCACAGTCCTCTTAAATAAAAATGACTATATTGAAAAAACAGAAGAATTATTTTCAGACAAAACCAACACTGTTGTAAACCAGGATCCCATAAAAAAGATTCAACGGAATCTAAAAATTATCCTCAAGAATTATACTTTTTTATTTAATGAACAAGAGCACCAAAAAATGATAAATACCAATCCAAAGTTACCAACAGCTAGGGCATTGCCCAAATTACAAAAACTCAACGTACCCATGCGTCCTATAATAAACAGTAGAAATAGTCCCACGTATAAAACATCCAACTTTATACACTATTTCCTCAAAAGACATTACAAATTTAACAACGAATCGACAATCAACAATTCAATAGAATTTTGTAATAAACTAGGAAAATTCAATTTACAACCACAACATAAAATGGTTTCATTCGACGTAACCAACATGTATCCAAATATACCGGTTAAAGAAACCATCAATATCATCAAACACAATCTAGTTACATACAGTAAATTAAGCAGATGTGAAATAGATGAATTCGTAATCCTACTGAAATTTGTATTAAACAATAATTACTTCACATTTAATAAAAAGATTTACCATCAAACATGCCTAGCAATGGGAGACCCCACGTCGGGCATACTGACAGACATATATATGGATCATTTGGAGCAAAACAAAATAAACAAAAAAATAAATGGACTTTGCCTTAATAGATAGCCAAAAAAATGATAGTGAAAAAATTCTAAATTTCTTAAATAATATTGACCCAAATATAAAATTCACCAAAGAAGATGAAACTAACAACTCAATAAACTTCCTGGATATGAATGTAACACGAATAAGAGATAGATTTGAATTTCAAATATTTAGAAAACCATCATACGCTCCTCTAACGATAAAAACTGATTCTCTTCACCCAAAATCACATAAACAGGCGGCTTTTTACAGTTTAGTTTATAGAGCTTTCAAAATCTCCCTTTCAGAGAGGAACTTAAAAAAGGAACTCAATTTTATAAAAGATCTGGCCTCAATTAATGGATATAACATAAATATAGTCAATCGGATCATCAATAAAGTAGAACAAAAGTTAGTAACTAATCTTACTCCCGAAAAAACTAAGCAGTCCAAATTCGCAAAATTTACATTCACCAATCCAGCCATTTTTCAAATAACTAATCCTATCAAAAAACGAGATGTGAATGTAGCATTCAAAACACAAAATAAAAGCAGAAACATTTTTTTCAACCACAATAGTATAAATTCCAACAATAACCCTTATCTAAGTTCTGGCATCTATAGATTAACATGTGTAGAATGTAAATGTTCATATGTTGGCCAAACTGGCCGTAACTTTCTCACAAGACACTTAGAACACGTTAATGCTACAAAGCACAACAAACATTCTGCGATGAGTGCTCACATGAGAGAGTCAGGCCACCAATTTACAACCATAGAGAAAGACCTAAAAAATTATAAAGAAGATAGAAAAAGGTAAACTAATGACAGAATTAGAAAATATTTATATCCACTTAGACCAGTATTTCAATAAAGAAAAAATTTAAATGACGAAATTGAAATAAGAAATCCGTTACACGAACAATTACCGAAACTATTAAAGACGCTTAATCTAGAAAAAATTAATTTTGCCAAAGTTTTCATTCCCAAAACAACTAATAATCATCCAACATTAAAGAACTCAATCCCTCCCTGCGCTCCTACTAGACATTCCCTTCCAAAACCACACCCACAAATATTTCTCCTCCTACCCCTACTCCCTCCCTTCAACCCCCACCACCTCACTCTTACAACACAAGGAGTAGACATAGAACAGACAGTCACCACATAACCTCGGACAACACCAAACCGACAAACAGCAACTGGAGGGGTAAGTGAAGTTTCTAGAAGCACACTCTTAACTAGCAACACAATCCGATTACTTACAAGATTCCTTTTCTTGTTACAGACATTCAACAAGATAAACCAAGCAGCAGCTTTCAATACAAACGTTGATTTACGTCCCTTTCAATCATCCTTATCAAATCCATTAGTTCAACGAACGGTCATTGACATCTATAAGAACATATATTTTCAACAGCATTCGCCGAGGTCATATGACAACAAGCATTTAAATTTCTTGAAGACCAACATTTATCCTGTTACAAGTTCAATCATCAAATTGACGATAAATTTGAATCTTTATAGACTCTTATCCACAACTTTTTTACCAGATCTCATTGCAAAAAAATCCTCAAATTTAGCTCCTTTGATTGATTTTCACGTCATTCTAAGATTTTGGACATGATATATATATTTATTTTATTTTATATTATATTTTAGTACTCTCCCTTCCATAATTGTAATGTATCTTCCTATTAAGCACATGTAATTAAGTCATGTATACAAAGATTTTATATTTTATGATATTCTAACAGAATAAGTTTTAAGTTTGTCAAAAATGTTCTAATAGTTCTTAAGTCATTATTTACGTAAATAACAATTATTCGAGATTCAGATTTGGCTGATGATGCTCTATAAGGGAGCGAAACATGTCCCATATATAACTTTTTAACTAATGAAGTTATTTTAAATGTGACAACATTATAATGTATTGAACAGGTGGATTCATAATAAAACTGTATTATTGTATATTAAAAACCGGAGTACCCGGAGAAAAACCTGTCCCGCCTCCGCTTTGTCCAGCACAAATCTCACATGGAGTGACCGGGATTTGAACCACGGTATCCAGCGGTGAGAGGCCGACGCGCTGCCGTCTGAGCCACGGAGGCTCAAGATAATTATGAATCACTACCAAATGCTCCAATCAAATAATTTTATGTCTATTTTGTGTAACCAACCATCATTATATTACTTATACTAACAACCATGTGCATATAACGTGTAATAATAGTGACATATCTTGGACATCACAATCTAAAAGTGAACATTTCGGAAGGGGCTATGAATAACACACTATTCATTCTAAATCGCCTCTATCCTGTATACAGCTTCAGCATGTAAATTAGCCTTTCTTCTCCAGGCAAATGACGGGATGGTACCTAACTTAAGGCCACGGCCGCTTCCTTCCCTCTAACCTCTCTATCTCTTCCAATCTTCCCATCCCCCACAAGGCCCCTGTTTAGCATAGCAGGTGAGCCCGCCTTAGCGAGGTACTGGTCCTCTTCTCTAGTTGTATCCCCGACCCACGGTATCACGCTCCATGACACTGCACTTGAGGTGGTAGCGGTGGGATCCTACGCCGAGTCCGAGGGAAAAAACTACCCTGGAGGGTAAACAGATTAAGAAGAAGAAGAAATAATAAATAACTTAAATAATAATAATAATAATAATAATAATGGTTAGCGTGATTAGGTGCCACCCCCGGAGGCCCGAGTTCGATTCGCGCCTGCCACGAAATTTGAAAAGTAGTACGAGGGCTGGAACGGGGTCCACTCAGCCTCTGGAGGTCAACTGAGTAGAGGACGGCGTTCGATTCCCATCTCAACCATCCTCGAAGTGGTATTCCGTTGTTTCCCACTTCTCCTCAGGCAAATGCCGGGATGGTACCTAACTTAAGGCAACGGCCGCTTCCTTCCCTCTTCCTTCTCTCTCCCTTCCAATCTTACCATCCCCCACTAGGCCCCTGTTTAGCATATCAGGTAAGTCAGCCTGGGTGAGGTACTGGTCCTCCTCCCTAGTTGTATCGACGACCCAAAGTCTCACACTCCAGGTCACTATCCTTGAGGTGGTAGAGGTGGGGACCCTCGCTGAGTCCGAGGGGAAGAACCAACCCTGGAGGGTAACACATTAGGAAGAACAGGAAGATTAAGAATAAGAAAGAAGAAATAATAAATAATAATAATAATAATAATAATAATAATAATAATAATAATAATCAACATCATAATAATAAAAATGGTAACGCACACAATACCGGGAGGAGTAATTCGAATACCTAATGCAGTACTTCGTGATATTTAACACACTATCAGCTGCAGTTTGTAAGTAAATGATGTCACTCGATGGCATTCTCTGTACTTTAAATGGATGAGAAAGCTGATATGATGTAATCACATCCTGTACATCAGGTACATATGATTTCAATGTCACCGAGCTCGATAGCTGAAGTCGCTTAAGTGCGGCCAGTATCCAGTATTCGGGAGATAGTAGGTTCGAACCCCACTGTCGGCAGCCCTGAAAATGGTTTTCCGTGGTTTCCCATTTTCACACCAGGCAAATGCTGGGGCTGTACCTTAATTAAGGCCACGGCCGCTTCCTTCCCACTCCTAGCCCTTTCCCGTCCCATCGTCGCCATAAGACCTATCTGTGTCGGTGCGACGTAAAGCAACTAGCAAAGAAAGAAAAAAAATGATTTCAATGTCTTCCTGGGATTTTCAATTAAGCGAAATGGTAATCACAGACCATCAAACTACGGCCTGATACCAGATATTTATGTTCAGTGCAGTCCGGCTACATGGTTAGTGGTTAGCGTGCTGGCCTTTGGTCACACGGGTCCCGGGTTCGATTCCCGGCAGGGTTGGGAATTTTAACCATCATTGTTTAATTCCCCTGGCACGGAAGCTGGGTGTATGTATCGTTTTCATCATCATTTCATCCTCATTGCAACGCTCAGGTCACCTACGGGAGTCAAATCAAAAGATTTGCACCTGTCAAGCCGAACATATCCTCGAACACTCCCGGCACAACAAGCCATACGCAATTTCATTATGTTTAATGCATTCGAAACATCTGTGTGCCACTAAAACAGATGTATTTTAGCAGGGATTTATTTGCTGGATCATGTTGTACGCTAACCTTTCACGTTGTTATTATGACGTTCTCCTCTGTGGTGTAGTGGTTAGCGTGATTAGCTGCCACCCCCGGAGGCCCGGATTCGATTCCCGGCTCTGCCACGAAATTTGAAAAGTGGTATGAGGGCTGGAACGGGGTCCACTCAGCCTCGGGAGGTCAACTGAGTAGAGGTGGGTTCGATTCCCACCTCAGCCATCCTGGAAGTGGTTTTCCGTGGTTTCCCACTTCTCCTCCAGGCGAATGCCGGGATGGTACCTAACATAAGGCCACGGCCGCTTCCTTCCCTCTTCCTTGCCTATCCCTTCCAATCTTCCCATCTCTCCACAAGGCCCCTGTTCAGCATAGCAGGTGAGGCCGCCTGGGCGAGGTACTGGTCATTCTCCCCAGTTGTATCCCCGACCAAGAGTCTGAAGATCCAGGACACTGCCCTTGAGGCGGTAGAGGTGGGATCCCTCGCTGTGTCCGAGGGAAAAGCCGACCCTGGAGGGTAAACAGATGATGATGATGATGATGATTATGACGTTCTACAAATATGTTATACTCCGTTGGTAAATGATGTAAATTGTGCAGAGGGTCCTCTTGGTGGTAGCATCAAATTTTGAAGGTGCTCAAATACGTCAACCACGAGTCGGTAGATTTGGATGGACCTAAAAGAACTTCTACGGAACAAAATTTCCGGCGCCCCCGCGTCTCCGAAAACCGTAAAAGTAGTTACTTTAAGCTATTATTATTATTATTATTATTATTATTATTATTATTATTATTATTATTATTATTATTATTATTATTATTATTATTATTATTATATGAAACACGTTTGACAATCTTTGCAGTATTTTTAGCCTCGTGTTCCTTCATTCTCTGCTAGTATATTTTCATCCTTTCTCCTATTTATTTCTTTTGCTCTTCTGTGTAGGACCTCCCTTTTCTCACTAGCGATTACCCAGACTCCTGGAAATCAAGGAACTTTTTGACAAGATGTCCAAATGGATTTCTGTCCAATCTTTCGGAACCCCCATCTTCGTCAAGTCCAGCCTCACTTCTCGAAACCATTTGAGCTCTCTCTTCCTCTTCCTGAAGAATTCAAATATTCTCTTCGTCAGTCTATTATTGTCCATCCTCAACAAGTGTGCATAGATCTGCCATCTTCTCTTCCTCATCAGTTCAACCACTCCTTCTGTTCCTTGATACCATTCTTTTTTAGATTTGAGGCACCTTTCACCATTTTTTGCACTAGGGCCCAGAATTTTTCTTAACATTTCTCTTTCTCTCTTCCGGATATCATCAAGTCCACATTTTCCAATCATGTCCAATTTTTCCGCTGTATTCAGGCACTCAGGTTTAACAACGGTGTCAAGATGCTTCAATTTAGCCCCATAAGGTAAAACGTTTTTGTTGTAGGTGTTCCTAGTCAGTTGAATTTTTAAAATTTTCCTATAGACCACTTTTGACAACTTTGCGGTAATTTTAGTACTCTCTGCCTGTATCTTTCCATCCTTTCTCCTACTTCCGTCTTCCCGTCGCTTCGCCCAATTTTAAGGCCAGATGCCCTTCCTGACGCCAAAACTATAAAGAGGAATGTGATAAATAGATAATATTACGTATTATTTTATTCATTTTGTAGTTTCTGAACCCACAAGTTATTTATGACAATAGTTACGAAAGTAAATTGCTACTCGTGTTGTGAACTTGCGGGATATTACCAGGGGTGCAACTGACGTGTAGTAAAATATAATGACAGAAAACTAATGATACGAAAGTACAAGGGGTGGGCTGATCACTCAATCATGAAGTGGTTCTGGGAACATATTTGCAACAGCGGTAGCAATGTAGTGTATCCCATGTTAGGCTAGGGAGGAAGCGAGGGGTATGGGCGGGGCACCAGCGGAAATGTCGCATTTCCAAACCATTGTCCAGCCTTCATCATTAAAGGCCTTGTGCGTTATCAGTTAGTCAGCTGGTCATGTCAGTGTAGCCAATGTAGAAAATTGAAAATGAACTGACTAGATGGGTGCGGTTAGTCCTAGTCTCCATTAACACCCAGTGCAAGTCGACCCGTCCATCGCAGATCCCACCCATTGTGCACGCAACACGCATTCAAATAGAATGCGCACAACGTCAGGTACACTACCAATTACTGAACGCCCTGTCTGCCATTTAAAAGAAACGTTTTGTGGCGTCACAGACAAAACAATGGGAGTGTTATACCGTGACAAGGCGTGGGTTTTCCACAACACTTGACATTCATGACGAACATTTTTAGTGATGACATGACCCTGTTTCTGTCTTGCCAGAGCAGGGCACTAGTGAAGGAACTTAGAGCTTTGGACTAAGTAAAACTGAACACATGAAATGCTTTGGAAGGTTATGGAAAATGGTTTGAGTCCCAGCCAGAGAAAATATCGGTGGCGGTGGTGGTGGTGATTACTGTTTTAAGGAGAATACATGAAGTACACTGGTCTATACCCGTAGATCATAATGGTACTTTGTGTTCCGTGAGGTTTCCACGTGATCCTGACAAAGGGGCTGTATTAAGGATACAAAGGAGGCGGCGTATAAGTCTCTGGTAAGACCAAAATTAGAGTATGGTCCCAGTGAATGGGACCCAAATCAGGATTACCTGATACAAGAAATGGAAAAGATCCAAAGGAAAGTAACATTATTTCTTCTGAGTGATTCCCGACAAGAGAGTAGTGTTACTAAAATGTTGCAAACTTTGGGCTGAGAAGACCCGGAAGAACGGGAACAAGCTGCTCGACTAAGCGGTATGTTCTGAACTTTCAGTGGAGAGATGGCGAAGAATGGCATCAGTAGACCAATAAACTTTAGCGAAGTGGAGCTTAATATGAAGAACTTGGAATTCAAGAGGGCAAATTGGAGGAAATATATATTTACACTATAGGACGAGGAATAAAGGACTGGAAAAAAATTATCAAGGAAAATTTCTTCGAAAACAAGGAAAAGGCTAGATAAGCAATTGATAGGGAATCTGCCACCTGAGCGACAGACCTAAATGCAGATTGATTGATTGATTGATTGATTGATTGATTGATTGATTGATTGATTGATTGATTGATTGATTGATTGATTGATTGATTGATTGATTGATTGATTGATTGATTGATTGATTGATTGATTGATTGATAACACCTGCCTTCAGCCAGTGTTTACTCCTTTTCTCTGACTTCTTCTCTTCCTTTATCCTGTCGGAATGCTGGCGATCATCACGGCTATTATAGTCTGCTTCATAGATCTTCGGAACAGCTCAGCAGATGACAGTTGAAACCACTGACGAAGGTTTTTCAACCAGAAGATTCGACGGCGTCCAAGGTCTCTTTTCACGAATAACTTGCCTTGCATTATGAGTTGGAATATATCATATTTCTCCTCTCTGTGCATGATGTGTCCGAAATATTCTAGTTTCCACTTCTTCATGATTTTCATTAATACTTTATCGTGGTTTTTTCCGATGCAGGACTACAATGCTGGTCACGTGATCCATCCAACATACTCTGAGCAGTCTTCTATACAGGTTGTAACATATGGTACAGCCAAACTTTCAGAACATATTCCTCACGAGTAGAAGAAGAAAATATGGTATATAGTCTCGAGTCCGGAAACGTTTTGTTTACATGTTAGAACTCATTTTCTGCAACTCTACATAGTCAAAAAGACAAAATCGCCTCCGCACAGGCCATGACGGCCCTTGGAGGAGTGGAAGGTAAAGGCTTCCACCATTGTTAACCTCGGGACCTGACGGGGTAGAGTGGTTAGCTCTACGCCCGGCCGCCTTTGCCCACAGGAATTAACCTGGTACTCATTTTTGGTGTATGCTGAATGAACCTCAGGGGCATATGCACCTCCGGAAGTGGAAATCACGTTTCTTAAATTTTACGACTTCCTGACGGGGATTCGAACCCACGTCCTTCCGGGCGAACCGAGGACGCTTTTACCGTCTCGGCCAGGCAGCCCCTACTCTACATAGTACTTTGTACATTAATTTTTTCGCTGCTGTGGTCACATTTATTTACAGCACGCCAGGTGCCTTGCTCCGGGGATGTCGTATTATTACGAGTTCATACCTCCTCTCACTGCGGGTGTTGCATTTCCACAGTGCGTCGTTGCAGTAGCCTTCTGATAGCTCTTGATAGTATTTGGAATTACAGTACAGTATTTGAACTTCCAATTTTGTAAAGTTATTGTTTCTAAAATTTTTCTTAAAAATATCATATGAATAGCATACCACCAGAGACTACAGAATGGAGCTGTGAGCCTGCATTCGGGAGACGGTACTTTCGAATCCTACCGTCGATAGCCCTGAAGATGGTTTTCCGTGGTTTCCCATTTTCACACCAGACAAATGTTGGGTCTGTACTTAAATTAATAATGTTATTTGCTTTACGTCCTACTAACTATTTTTACGGTTTTCGGAGAAGCCGAGGTGTCGGAATTTTGTCCCGCAGGAGTTCATTCACGTAAATCTACCGACACGAGGCTGACGTATTTGAGCACCTTCAAATACCACCGGACTGAGCCAGGATCGAAGCTGCCAAGTTGGGGTCAGAAAGCTAGCACTTCAACCGTCTGAGCCACTCAGCCCGGCTGTACTTAAATGAAGGACATGGCCACTACTTTCAAATCCTAACCCTTTCCCATCCTTTCATCTCCGAAAACCTTCAGTGCGTTAGTGTGACGTTAAACCATTAAAAAAACCTACAGATTGGTTTGCCAGAGCAAGGAATGACTGTTGTAAATTCTCTCTAACGTATTATGCAATGTAATTTTGTAAATTTATTGTTTCTACTTTTTTCAAAACTTTATACAAATACGACCACGTACTGCAGAATGGTTTTCCAGTGCAAGGAATTACTTTTTTATGTTCTCTCTTAACGTGTTATGCAATGCAATTTTGTAAAATGAATGTTTTCAATTTTTTTTTACATTTTCAAAATATTATACCTCCAGGAACTACATAAGTTAATGGTTTTCCAGTGCAATGAATGACCTTTTTTAGTTCTCTCTAAAGTATTGAAAATGAAATCCTACGACCTGTTTTCCAGTCATTGACCGGGTCAGGGAAGGAATGAATGAATCATATAGGGGATAGGCTATTAGTACGATGGGGTCGCCACTCCCAAAGTGATTTAGTAATGACTGAGAAATGCTATGAAATGAGAATGAAGAGTGTTGCTGGAATGAAAGATGACAGGGAAAATAGGAGTACCCGGAGGTAAACCTCCCCCGCCTCCGCTTTGTCCAGGACAAATCTCACATGGAGTGACCGGGATCTGAACCACGGTATCCAGCGGTGAGAGGCCGACGCGCTGCCGTCTGAGACACGGAGGCTCTTTTCTAAAGTATTATACGATGTAATTTTGTAAAATTATTGCTTCTAGGTAAGTAATTTCAAAATTTAGAAATTTTCAAAATACTATACCACCAGGGACTACAGAATGGTTTTCCAGCGCAAGGAATGACTTTTGTACATTTTCTCTAACGTATTATGCAATTCAATTTTCTAAAAATTTTATTCCAAAACGTGCTTTCTTTTCTACATTTCAAAATGTTCTAAAATACGTAGAGTATACCGCCAAGGACCACAGAATGGTTTGCCAGTGCCAGGAATGACGTTTGCAAATCTTGATTATAGAATTTAGTAAAGTTGCAGAATATTTTTGAATTCATGAATAAATCTGAGGATGGTTAAGCAACAGAAAGGACATGAAGCATACCTTTATTTAGGGAAAAATCTCTTATCCGTTTCCCTCAAGATATTGTCTATTAATTCGAAGAAATATCAAATTACATTATCCTTTACTGCATCGTTTCTGTATCGTTAATCGTTTTTCGAAATTTGAAAACCTCAGTCATTTGGCTGGGCCATGCACCCCCCCCCCCTCCCCCGCTGTTACCTCCACCAATTAGCATTCTTTCTTAGCAATATATCCTTCTGGAAGATGAGGCAGGAGCACGTGATTCGGTAGAGGCCGCGGTGCGTGTCTGGTCCGCATCAGGGCCGAGCATGCAAATCTGCGGAGTTGTTAATGATCCCCTCGCCATGTATCATTGTACAGTCAGCTTCAAACTAATTACAAGCTCTAGTTTAATGAAATTAAAATGAGAGACAGCGTTGTTCCTGAACCTGTCATTTGCTTCACCAGTAAATGAATATGTCAGTTGACATGCAGGGTACACGCTCCAACGCTGCTGACAGACATAGCTAGAGAAATTAATTGAAATGGGCCAGCCGGACATTTCATAAGAAGAGGAGAATTATTGGGTTAGAGCTAGGGACCATTTTTGGAAGTTCATTTTTGAAACTTGTAGGGGAAATATTTTACATCGTTACATTTTATAAGAAGAAGGAGAAGAAGATTATCAAATCAAACTTCATAGCGCAAAATCCCAGAAGGGTCTTAGCCTACCAAGCGATCGCTGCTCATCCAGCAAGCCTAGAGATTACGAGGTGTCGTGTGGTCGGCACGACGCATCCTCTCGGCCGTTATTCTTGGTTTTCTAGACCAGGACCGTTATCTCACCGTCAGATAGCTTTCTTTAAAATAAATCATTTCCTTTGCGTCGCACCGACACAGACAGGTTTTATGCCGACGATGGGATAGGAAAAGGCTAGGAGTGGGAAGGAGCGACCGTGGCCTTAATTAAGGTACAGCTCCATTATTTGCCTGGTGTGAAAAAATGGGAAACCACGGGAACCCGTTTGCAGGGCTGCCGACAGTGAGGTTCGAACCTACTATTTCCCGAACCCACGCTGACAGCTACGTGCCTCAAACCGCGCAGCCACCTTTTCGGTCGTCGGATTGCTCTTCATTTGTAATCACATAGGCCGACTGGACCTAAAACCATCCGTCAGATCCAGGAATAAATCCCTGGCCTGACCGGAAATCTAACCCCGAAGCTTCCGGATAAGAGGCAGGCACGCTACTCCAACACCAGAGAGCCATAATAATAATAATAATAATAATAATAATAATAATAATAATAATAATAATAATAATAATAATAATAATCTTTTTCTTCTTCTTTCTTCAGCGTTTGTCCCTCCCGATGGCGGGGTTCGCTACATGTTCCCCATTTAGTTCTGTCCTGGGCTATGTCAGGGTGGAGATTGATGCTCTTCAGATCTTTGTGAAGGGTATCGTCCTCGGACACTCCCCGCACTAAAATCCATACGATAAATAAACAAATGCGAAATTAAATCAAGCCAATTAGTTTTTGTTTTACTTTTCCCATCACTGACTGCTGCACGACATGGAGTGCCGGGGGGATTTTTATTGGATGACCTCTGCCTGACTTGAACCCGCGATCTTGATAGGTGAAGGTCAGCACTCTACCCTGCTCTCTCTAATCATTTCCTCATTACTGAGAAATGTGGTCTTTCATGAAAATTGCCGTGTATCTTTCTCCATCGCTTCCGGTCCTCGGCCAGACGCAAAGGCTTCGCGAACGATGTCGAAGTTACTTGTTGTGTGGTGTTTGACCAACGTGTAGAAGTATGTCCACGCTCTTTCTTGCCAGGGGCATTTCAACTGATGACAAGCTTCTCTAGACTTTTTCCGCTCCAGGTCGGCTGTATTGCCAATGACCTGGAGTATCCTTTATTGATATATTATCAGCAGCCTGGTTTTTATGTTAAACTCTTCTAGAATAGAATTACTTGTGTGGAATGCTGCCTAATGTATATGAAGCTGATTCATTTCAAATTTACTACATAAAGGGTCCAACTTTCTGCCTCGTAGGTGGATATTCTTCAATCTCCAGACAGTCCTCAAAGACTGCGACCTTAACCTGGACCTGTCCGCCTCCGCAACGTAACGGTTAGCGCTATTAGCTGCGATCCTCAGAGGCCTGGGTTCAATTTGCAGTACTGCCAGAGATTTAAGAATGACAGGAGGGCTGGTGCGTGGTTACAACTGTACATGCAGCTCACCTCTATTGGGGGTGTGCCTGGAAGGAGCTGCACCACCTCGGGATGATGACACGAGTTTAGTCCTTCCGGCTCCATGGCTAAATGTTAGTGTGCGGGCGTTTGGTTCAAAGGATCCCAGGTTCGATTGCCGGCCGGGTCGGAGATTTTAACATTCGTTGGTGGTTCGGGGGCTGGGTGAGCGTGCCGTGTTCAGCATTAGAATTCATGATAGGTAGGCCTATATTCTCACAGATGCCCAGGTCGCCTATCGAAAGACTTACACCAGGCCTTTCTGGAGGCAACACGCCATTATTATAAACTGGACCTCAGAGTACGTCTTCTTCATTGCTTTGTCATTTCAGTCCTTCACGGAGCAGGATCATGAACAATGACAGAAAATTCTGTGACAAAACCTGAGGCATTCGAGATGTAGAGCTATCGCCCGCCGTATGTTCCGGATCAGCTAGGTACATCGGATTCGAAATAAAGACGTTCTGACAAGGAGAGAAAAGGAGCGGAAGATTATCAACACCATCAAGACCCGGAAACTCGCCAACTTCAGTCATATGATACGACACCCTGCGAAGTATAGTCTGCTCAATCTCATCCTTTAGGAAATACGTGGAAGAGGCGTCCCGGGAGGAAGAAGGATCTCGTCAGTGCTTCGGGCTTTTTTCAACAGCTCTGTTCAGATGAGCCATCAATAGGATGACGTAACTGCCAACGTCTGCTTAAAGTCATGACATATCACACTTCAAGAAGAAGAATAATTCTATAAATCTATCCTCAATTTTAGTTTTTTGATAGATTGGACGTTCCATAACGAATTGATTGCGTCATGGTGTTTTTAGATAGGGCAAATTTTCTCCTGACTTCAATACCATCAATTAATATGGCAACTGAGTACAGTACTTGGTTGTGTGGTGTCGATATCGGAGAATGCCATTTCTGAGCTTCCTTCATTGTTCAAGAACTCACAGATCTGTGGCGAGTCATCACCATTTAGCTGATGACTGCCAGATAGTGCTTTTTAAATGCATGACAAATCAATTTGAAAGGAGAGGTTCTTTATGTATAATTACGTAGATGGTAGCTTGGAGAACGCCTTCTAATACATAAAGAACGTTCTGTAATGTGTTGTTTAGTTTAATTTTGCCGGTTCATAGATTATGGATTCGTACCAACAAGGTGTGGGCTTAAGACGCGTTGATCAACTTGTATCAGGGGTGTACATGAAATCTGTCTCACAATGAACTAGCAGTTGTACACCTTGTTGACGAGACAATGGCCTGTCTTACCAATGCATGAGCATTTATTGAGCATTCAACAGAGTACAGTACATTAAATCCACGGTGAGTGTTATAAATATTTCCGAAATTACGACACCCTGCGAAGTATGGTCCACTTAATCTCATCCTTTAGGAAATACGTGGAAGAGACGGACCGGGAGGAAGAAGGATCACGTCAGTGCTTAGGGCTTTCTTCAACAGCTCTGTTCAGATGAGCCATCAATAGGATGACGTAACTTCTCCTTCGTTTACCACACTTCTCACATATACGTGGGGTCAGGTGGGGGAACTGTGTCACGCATTTGGTCTTGGCTTTGTTTTACGGCTGGATGACCTTCCTACCGCCAACCCTATAAGTGGGAAGGAAGCGGCCGGGGTCATAATTAAGGTACAGCTCCACCATTTGCCTGGTGTGAAAATGGGAAACCTCGGAAAACCAACTTCAGGGCTATCGAGAGTAGGGTTCGAACCCGCTACCTCCCGAATGCAAGTTGACATCTACGTGACTCACACCACGTGGCTACTCACTCGGTTTGTGTGATTGTGGTAGGTAGGCGGGTATCATTGACATTTTTACTGTACAACTGAAGCATACTGCTAATGAGACCATTGTGAGCTGGGACATACATACATTGAAAGCCTCGATATCGATCTTGAAACATCGCCTCTATGCACCACCCTCTTAATTAAGTCGTTGTTGTTGTTGTTGTTGTTGTTGTTGTTGTTGTTTGAGTCATCAGTCCATAGACTTGTTTGATTCAGCCCTCCATGCCACCCTACACTGTGCCAACCTTTTCATTTCTACGTAACTATTGCATCCTACATCTGCTCTAATCTGCTTGTCGTATTCATACCTTGGTCTACCCCTACCGTTCTTACCGCCTACACTTCCTTCAAAAGCCAACTGAACAATTCCTGGGTGTCTTAAGATGTGTCCTATCATTCTATCACTTCTTCTCGTCAAATTTAGCCAAATCGATCTCCCCTCACCAATTCGATTTAGTATCTCTTCATTCGTGATTCGATCTATCCATCCCACCTTCAGCATTCTTCTGCAACACCACATTTCAAAAGCTTATATTCTCTTTCTTTCTGAGCTAGTTATCGTCCATGTTTCACTTCCATACAATGCCACGCTCCACACGAACGTCTTCAAAAACATCTTTCTAATTCCGATATCAATGTTTGAAGTGAGCAAATTTCTTTTCTTAAGAAAGCTCTTCCTTGCTTGTGCTAGTCTGCATTTTATGTCCTCCTTACTTCTGCCATCGTTACGTATTTTACTACCCAAGTAACAATATTCATCTACTTCCTTTAAGACTTCATTTCCTAATCTAACATTTCCTACATCACCTGCCTTCGTTCGACTGAACTCCATTACTTTTGTTTTGGACTTATTTATTTTCATCTTATACTCCTTACCCAAGACTTCATCCATACCATTCAGCAACTTCTCGAGATCTTCTGCAGTCTCAGATAAAATAACAATATCATCGGCAAATCTCAATTTTTTGATTTCCTCTCCTTGGATTGTGATTCCCTTTCCAAATTTCTCTTTGATTTCCTTTACTGCCTGTTCAATGTAAACATTGAAAAGGACAGGGGACAAACTGCAGCCTTGCCTCACTCCTTTCTGGATTTCTGCTTCTTTTTCAAAGCCCCCGATTCTTATCACTGCACACTGATTCTTATACAGATTGTAGATAATTCTTCGTTCTCGGTATCTGATCCGTATCATCTTCAGAATCCTAAATAGATTGGTCCAATCAACATTATCGAATGCCTTATCTAGATCTACGAATGCCATGTACGTGGGCTTGTCCTTCTTGATTCGATCCTCTAAGATCAGACGTAAAGTCAGGATTGCTCCACGTGTTCCTACATTTCTTCTGAAGCCAAATTGATCTTCTCCCAACTCAGCTTCAACTTGTTTTTCCATTCTTCTGTAAATAATACGTGTTAACATTTTGCAGGCATGAGATACTAAACTAATGGTGCGGTAATTTTCACACCTGTCAGCACCGGCTTTCTTGGGAATAAGTATAACAACATTCTTCTGAAAATCGGATGGGACTTCTCCTGTCTCATACATCTTGCACACTAAATGAAATAACCTTGCCATGCTGGTTTCTCCTAAGGCCGTCAGTAATTCAGAGGGAATGTCATCAATTCCAGGTGACTTGTTCTTATTGAGGTCACTCACAGCTCTGTCAAACTCCGACCTCAAAATTGGGTCTCCCATTTCATCAGCATCAACAGTCTCTTCATGTTCCAGAACCAAATTATCTACATCTTTAACTTGATACAACTCTTGGATATGCTCCTGCCATCTTTCTGCTTTGTCTTCTTTCCCTAGAAGTGGCTTTCCATCTGAGCTCTTAATATTCATACACCTAGATTTCCTTTCTCCAAAGTTTTGCTTGATTTTCCTGTATGCAGCATCTACCATTCCCATGACCATACAGCCTTCGACATCCTTGCACTTCTCCTTCAGCCATTCTCCCTTAGCTACCTTGCACTTTCTATCCACTTCATTCTTTAATCGCCTGTATTCTTTTTTGCCCTTTTCATTTCTAACATTCTTGTATTTTCGTCGTTCATCAATCAGGTCTAATATCTCCTGAGTTATCCATTGATTCTTAGTTGATCTTTTCTTCCTTCCTAACATTTCTTCAGCAGCCCTACTGGCTTAATTTTTCATGACTCTCCACTCTTCCTCTACTGTGTTTCTTTCAGCCTTTTCATTTAGTCCCTGTGCAACATGTTCCTTGAAACAATCCCTCACACTCTTTTCTTTTAACTTGTCTAGATCCCATCTTTTTGCATTCTTTCCTTTCTTCAATTTCTTCAACTTCAGATGGCATTTCATGACCAACAAGTTGTGGTCAGAGTCCACGTCTGCTCCTGGGAAGGTTTTGCAATCCAACACCTGGTTTCTGAATCTCTGCCTAATCATAATGAAGTCTATTTGATACCTTCCAGTGTCTCCAGGTCTCGTCCACGTATACAGCCGTCGTTTGTGATGTTTGAACCAAGTATTGGCAAGGAGTAAATTGTGATCAGTGCAGTATTCAACCAGCCGACTTCCTCTTTCGTTCCTTTGTCCCAATCCAAATTCTCCTACTGCATTACCTTCTCTTCCTTGGCCTACCACTGCATTCCAGTCTCCCATCACAATTAGATTCTCGTCACCTTTTACATATTGTATTAAATCTTCTATCTCCTTATATATTCTTTCTATTTCTTCATCATCCGCTGAACTAGTAGGCATATAGACCTGCACTATTGCGGTGGGCATTGGTTTGGTGTTTATCTTGACGACAATAATTCTTTCACTATGCTGGTCGTAGTTGCTTACCCGCTGCCCTATTTTCTTATTCATTATTAAACCAACTCCTGCATTTCCCCTGTTTGATTTTGTGTTGATAATTCGGTAGTCGCCTGACCAAAAATCTTGTTCTTCCTGCCAACGTACTTCACTTATACCAACTACATCTAACTTTAGCCTATCCATCTCCCTTTTCAGATTCTCTAACCTACCACAACGATTCAAACTTCTAACATTCCACGCTCCGACTCGCAGAATGTCAGTATCCATCTTCCTGATGATAGCCCCCTCTCGTATAGTCCCCACCCGGAGATCCGAATGGGGGACTAGTTTACCTCCGGAATATTTTACCCGGGAGGAAGCCATCATCAGTACATCATTCATACAGAGAGAGCTGCATGTCCTCGGGAGTTAGTTACGGCTGTAGTTTCCCGTTGCTTTCAGCCGTTTACAGTATCAACACAGCCATGTTGAGTATTATTACAAGGCCGTATCAGTCAATCATCTAGACTGCCGCCCTTACAACTACCGAAAGGCTGCTCCTTTCGATGAACCATTCGTTAGTCTGGTCTCTCAACAGATACCCATCCGATATGGTTGCACCTGCGGCTCGGCTATCTGCATCATTGGGACACGCAGTTTGAGTTCAATTTCATTCGCCACTGATCTGCATTCAAGGCTCTCGCCAGGTGACAAATTCCCTATCAGTTGTTTACCTACCGAGCTCGATAGCTGCAGTCGCTTATGTGCGGCCACTATCCAGTATTCGGGAGATAGAAGGTTCGAAACCCACTGTCGGCAGCCCTGAAGTTGGTTTTCCGTGGTTTCCCATTTTCACACCAGGCCGCTTCCTTCCCAGTCCTAGCCCTTTCCTGTCCCATCGTCGCCATAAGACATATCTGTGTCGGTGCGACGTAAAGCCAATAGCAAAAAAAAGTTGTTTACCTAGTTGTTTCTTAAATAATTTCTAATAAGTCGGATATTTATCGACCGGCCCCGTGGTGTAGGGGTAACATGCCTGCCCCTCACCCGGAGGCCCTGGGCTCGATTCACGGGCACGTCGGGGATTTTTACCTGGACCCGAGGCCTGGTTCGAGGTCCACTCAGCCTACGTGATTAGAATTGAGGAACTATCTGACGGTAAGATAGTGGCCCCGGTCTAGAAAGCCAAGAATAACGGCCGGGAGTATTCGTCGTGCTGACCACACGACATCTCGTAATCTGTAGGCCTTCGGGCTGAGTAGCGGTCGCTTGGTAGGCCAAGGCGCTTCAGGGCTGTAGTGCGATGGGGTTAGGTTAGGTTAGGTTAGGATATTTATCGAGCATATCCCTTGGTAAATTATTCCAATTTTTAATTCCTCTTCTTATTACGAATATTTGATCTAGTTTATCTTTTTGAATTCTAACTTTGTCTTCATATTACATTTTCATAATATTACTTGAATGAATCCCGAGACGGAACAAGATGTTGAAGAATTGATTTCATAAGATAGTTTCCACCTAGGAGGCTCACTAATTGAGAGGATAAACGTACTCCCAGTAAACATAAAGTTATATAGTTATATTTAATAAATGGAATGTACCGTACATGTTTTCCTTGTCGGATAACAGGACTTCACCATTGAGAAAAACCACTATGTGATAATATTCCAGCTTATAACTCTGACCAGAAAGGTTGTAATAATTTTGTTTGCTTTACATACCACTATCTACTTTTAGGGTCTTCGGGGACGCCGAGGTGCCGAAATTTTGTCTCGAGGGAGTTATTTTATGTGCCAGTAAATCTACAGACACGAGGCTGACGTATTTGAGCACCTTCAAACACCACCGGACTGAACCAGGATCGAATCTGCCAAGTTGGGGTCAGAAAGCCAGCGCCTTACCGTCTGAGCCACTTAGCCCGATAGAGAAAGGTTCAGTGTTGCATGAACTTTTATCAACGAATTTTCGTTCCGAGTAATACATGTAGTGCGGGTCTGTATTTCACACAGCGATATTTCGAGGCACAACGACAATTTATTTCCTGTTACGGTACTGCCTTCAGTACTTTCGGGGATATTAATATTGGCTGTGGGGACATGATCATATTATTATTATTATTATTATTATTATTATTATTATTATTATTATTATTAACAAACATTTCTGAATTCAACTGACATTTGAAATTAAGACATTCGCCACGACTATTTTACCATTACGTGTACGAAAGCGGTGTAAATAGCCTACGTGTTCATATGTCAAATACAGTAGACTGCACTTCTCAAGTGTGTCTTTCTAATACGGTAGTCTGTGTTATCTAATAATCTAATCTAATAATCAAATACTTTAATGCCTAATAATTCTGGTAGATGCAGTAATAGTCAGTGAACATTAAAATTATATTTTTATTTTGTATGAACGCACTAATTATTGTTCAATCATTTTACTGTATGGCACTTCGATAGAATTTTTCATTTGTCAATTAGCTTGTTGAGAGTACAAGTGATATGCGCTCTGTGTATCTGAATCTAATTTTTTTAGCATTGGATGTAAGGTGTTACATCTTATAAAGTTGTAGGGGTCCGCTGTCTGTAATTTCGTTTGTTTTGCAAATTTTTCAGATATTTATCCGTTTTAGGTCAACTCAAGACCGAATCGGTGGTTTTTACTTTTCGTGTCTGTTTGTCTGTTTGTTTGTTTGTTTGTTTGTTTGTTTGTTTGTTTGTTTGTTTGTTTGTTTGTTTGTTTGTTTGTTTGTTTGTTTGTTCCACCATCACGGCAAAACGGCTGGATAGATTTCAACCAAACTTCATTTTTGGAGTATACTCACCCCGAGGAAGGTTTCTATATGCATTTCATTTTAAAACATTTAATTAGACGGGGATTTATAGGAAAACTAGAACGGTTTTCCTCCATTTTCTCTTATACTATTGATTTCCTGTAAACTCCGTGGACCGTATGTGAAACGTCTCTTCATTATAAACAACTTTGGTTATGTTCATAATTTACCTTACTATTCAAATGACGGAGAAATTTACTATTTTCTGCGGGTATCATGGTCTGCGTGTGTGACCGACAGACCAACAACGAACGTACAGGTTGCCATGGCAACGTCTCTGACTGCTTGCCAGCAGGGAAGTAGCGTATTGCCATTTTCCTCATCATACCTTTAAATTCATGGTTGTTCCTTGGGTAGAAGGCAAGAGAGGGCGTCAATCGGCCATTCTGCGGGATATTGGCGGAATATCGTTGGAGTTTATAACCGTCCTCGAATAGCTTAAGTAATAACACCCTTAGTCATCTTATCTGTTGACCTAAGAATGCCTGCGCCTAAATTCCTCCTCTGTTACCTCTTTCCTATATCCATAACTCACACCAGCATATTTTATTGAGGGGCATTTGATTTTCCAATATATTCACTTGGTATTTATATATTTGTCGTCATCCGGCTGTCCTCAGTTTTAATCTATTTTCTATTAATTTCAACTTTCTTTACTGAATTATTTTCTTCCTTAATTACACCGTATGTATGCGACTGCTAATCCCGAAAGCTTGACACTCTTTCCTTTGAGGAAATATTCTAAGCTATGCAAATGTATAACATCCGGCCCCGGAAAATATCGAAATATGGATGCAATTTTAACGACGGTGCACACCTTCGTTTAGGGATAATTGGTGGCTAATTTGTAAGTCTTATCACAAATCAGAAAGCACAATCGCGTTTCATTTTGGAGAGATCTACAACTTTGGTCCTATGACTTTTTATCGTATTTCTATTACTTATACGTTAAATAGAGCTGTATTTCTCGATTTCAAGTTAATTTTGTACTTTTATACGTATATGTTAACATTAATTTGGCACACTTATAGGAAAGATAGAATCATGACATTCGGCACGCACATTGGCATGACCAGTGGCAATGTGATAGCCAAATTTTATGATTCTATCTGTCACATGAGTATCACAAATATAAAGTAGTATGCGAAAACTGTACAAAATTTCACACTCAATGATTCTAACTCAATCTAACCCATAAATATAGGAGATACGAGAAGATGTCATGGGACCAACCATGTAGAACACTGAAGGAGGCGTCTGATGGTGAGGTCCGTTTGGAGATATGTCGCAGAGTTTCACAGCAGTAACTCTCGAAATAAAGGTCTGCACTTCTAGAGTGTGTCTGTACATTGACTATTTTGGCGACATTTCTGTACAGTTATCCCTTTCAGGTGTATTAATGACCATCTGCATATTTTTAGCTTTGGGGTGTCTGTTTTTCTGTTTTTGTCTGTTTGTCTATAACTTGGAAACTACTGGATATATTTCCACCAAAATTCATATTTAGAATCCATCTGTCCTGGGGTAGGTTTCAGGGCAAATACTGTTTCTAAATCCATGAAATGACTGGGGGGTTTATACGAAACCGAAACCGTGATTTTGCACTCCCACAAAATGTACACAACCAAACTTAATAGAAATCTACCTGCCTTAATGGAAATTAATTTTTAAAACTTTTTTTCTCATGTGCATCATTTCGGTAAGAGGATTTATAAGGGAGATATCATTGACCGGACTTAACTTAAGAACGGGCGCGTGATGAGCGTATTTCTTACAACTTGAAAACTATTGAAGATATTTGAACCAAACTTTATATTTAGCATTCACCTTTCCAAAGGTAGATTTTAAAGGTCAATAGCATTTCCTGTTCCTGGAATGGACTGGCGGTTTATAGGGAAGCGAAATGGTGAATTTACTCTTCCACAATATATACAGTACATGACCAACGTGACTGGAAATCAACCAAATTTGTTGGAAATCCATTTCTAAAACTTTTTTCATGTGTATTTTCTCGACAGAAAGATTAATAAGGTAGATATCACGAATGGTCAGTTTTGCAGGGTAAGTCCAGCAGACATAGACCAAAAGGTGTTGTACGTGGAGCAGATTCCTTATTTATCTATATAAGTAAAATCCTAACGACTGTGTGCCTGTACATTGACTATTTTGGCGAAATGTTTGCACAGCTACGGGTTTAAGGGGTAATAATAACAACCATCTGCATAATTTTTTGGTTTAGTTTCCTGAAAGTACTAATTTTAACCCTCATCGCCCAAAATCCACACTTCGGCATAATCTGCCAGACGAACAAGAAAACAGAAATTTGGCAAAATTATACGTTTTAGCCTGTAACGGACAGAACATTTCCAAGAGCTTTAAATTTTTCACTTTTTTCCCCGAAGAATATCGAAATATGGAGGCAATTTTAATGATGGTGCAGATCTTCGCGAAGTCCTATCGCATAAGGGAAGGCACAATCTCCGTTCAATTTGGAGTGATCTACAACGTTGGTCTTATGACTTTTTGTTGTATCTGTATCCCTTTTACGTTTGATTTTTGTCTATTTCTCGATGTTAAATAAATTTGGACTTTTCACATGCATAATTCATACTTTCAATCACTTATAAAAAAGATAGAATCATCAAACCCTACACGAAAATTGGCCCACCCAGTAGCCATATGTGAGCCAAATGCTATGTATGTAGCTGTCACATAATTATCCGAAAAGTAATACAATGTGAGATAATCTTACAAAAATTTTACCCTATTCAACGTTTCTAACTCAATCTGACCCATGAATAGATCATATATCATACGACCAGCCATTTAGGCCGCTAAATCTGACGTCTTATGGTACAGTCCTTTGTCGATATGACGTACCGTTTTGCAGCAGTCAATCTGTAAATGAAGGTCTGCAATATTTTAAGCATGCATATACTTTCGTATGTCGACCTATATATATTCACTGATGTCGTGTTGTAGCGATCGAGAAGGGGTGTGTCTGCTATTGTAATCAGTACTCCCCACACCGACTTTGACTGGCAGTAGGAATGGGGTCCTTCTCCAACACCTGTGTAACTGGCATTAGTAAGGAAGGCCTACCATTGTAGTGAATAATTCACTTCTCGATTTGACTTGCAGAAGGCAAGGGAGCATGCATTGTTGTTTAAAAGTCCCCTACCCGATTGTGTTTGGCTGTAGGCAAGGGCACCAGCCCTTATAAACAAATGTATCCATCTAAAATGTGACTGGTATTAGGCATAGTGGCCTGCTATTTTGATGGAAACTCACCAACTTGGTGTGACTGGTAGTAAGCTGGCTGGCTGTAGGAAAAGGGGCCTGTGATTATAATTATAACTGCACAACTCAATTTCGATTGGTAGTAGGGAAGTTGCCAAACATTCTAATGAAAACTGTAATCTGTCTGGAAGTAGGAAAGGGGGCCTGCCATTGTAACGAAAACTCCCAAATCGATTGTGACAGCAAAGTAGGCGATGGGGCTTGCAATTATAATGAAAACTTCCACACTCGATTGTGAATGGCAGTAGGCAAGTGAGCCTGCCGTTATCATCACAAATCCGTAACAAACACTTTACATTGGAAACACCGTATTGGGAACCTCCCTATGATGTTTGTCGTATAACGCTAAGAGACATGCCATTTTAAAACAATCTTATTTACTGTATGTACAGTATTTACTTCGATATTCGAATACAATGTAGAATGCCGTAGCGAAGCACGGGTACATTTGCTAGTCTACAATAAATCACAAAAACCTAACATGTTACAAACATGAAAATTGATATTTGGAATCCCCTTTAAAAATAAAAGAACACACAATTTCGTTTTCAGAAAATCCACTTAAGGTGGGGGTGGGGGTGAAAAGAAGTGAGGAAGGAGTTGAATTATTTATATGAGGATATATTGAAACGGGAACGCCCTTCGGGCATTCACGTTTCATTCTTTTATTAAGAGGAGCTCGCTAACACCCGGCCGTAAGCATTTAAAACTTGCGCCGAGCGCACAGGCATAGTGGGAACTGCAAGCAAGCTCGCGATGTTCTAGAACACCGGCCAAGAACAAGCGACGTCACGCAGAAGGTTCTTTCGTGTTCCATAGCATTGCTGCATGAACGAAATGTAATATCAATATTTCAATAACGTCACCTTGCAGGCAGGAATAATGAACGCTGCTAGCCGAAAGTTCGTGTCAATCGGTGTAAAGATGGCCAAGATATAAAATTTTCTTGGGGCCCACATGTGTAGCCACGCCCACCAACCTTCGGCAATATAAGCGAATTGCCAGCCTGGGGTAAAGCAGAGAGTGTGCAGTGTGCAGCTGCAGTGTGCCGTAGGCAGAGAGTGAGGGGACTCGGCAGTAAGCCGTGAGTTCAGTGTGTGTGTGCAAGTAAGCACGTCGCGATATAATTCGTCACTCGGTCCGGCTGTATACTTGAGTTCAGAAACGTTAGTGTTAGAAGCTTTCTCCGTGGGCTTCATTTCATTTAAAGACTGTGTGAAAACAGCGATAGTGTTTCTAGCATAAACTGTGCCAGCCTTGATTTCATTTAAAGACTGTGTTTCTCGCATAAACTGTGCCAGCCTTGGTTTCATTTAAAGACTGTTTCTCGCATAAATTGTGCCAGCCTTGATTTCATTTAAAGACTGTGTTTCTAGCATAAACTGTGCCAACCTCGATTTCATTTAAAGACTGTGTGAAAGCAGCGATAGTGTTTCTAGCCAGCCTTGATTTCATTTAAAGACTGTGTGAAAACAGCGATAGTGTTTCTAGCATAGACTGTGCCAGCCTGCATTTCATTTAAAGACTGTGTTTATCCATTTTTCGGAACTGTGTTCGTAATAAAACTGTGCCGACCTTCATTTCATTTAAAGACTGTGTCTATCCGTTGAACTGTGTTCGTAATAAACTGTGCCAACATTCCCTCTTAAAGACAGTATTAACTTGTGGAATACAGTATCGTGATTTCTTTCCGAGGAACCATGCCAATTCCCATCATAACCTGTTCAGAATCACGTATGATCTTAAGTGCCAGTGATAATCTTCTGAAAATTACGACGTAACAGAACTTGAACTGTCGTTTATTTCAACAAGTGTGTGAATATTGTGCTCATGGAGTACAGTGCAGAGACTGTACCCGGTGAATTTAATTTTCTTTGTGAAGTGCTTAATCACTGCACCTCGGAAGGTCCTAGATTGTTTTCGTTTGTTTATTATTCTAAATACGATAATTCCTTCCATCTTGTTCTCGTGGAACTGTGACTCTGACTTTATCCTTGCTGCTAAAGTGCGTTCAACGTCATTGACTGTGGGAACTATTTCGGCGTACTTCGCCTTAGAGAGGTGTCACACCAGAGTCCCATGACGTCCGATGCGGAAGCTCCACATTTCCCCGTTCCTGCCTCAGGTTCGAGTCATCAACACTAATACAGAGAAAACACCAACGACGGAAGACAACGCCGACGCCGACCGCAAGACGACGCAGCCGCCGCAGGACGACGTTCCCTCCACGCCTTCAAGGACAACTCCACGATTCAGCTGTAAAAGGTGACATAATTCTTTGCATATCTATTGAATAAACTGAAGGATCCACTTAATCATAAACATTTTTTTTCACTACCCTTCTCTCTCTTACTCTCTTAGCATAGGCCGTACACGCCTTGTCGTTTCTCATGCTCTCCAATAAACTGAAGTACGGGCGTTCCTGTTTCAATATATATCTCAAAAAATGAAGATATTACAGACTTTAAAATTGGTACTTGGAATCTCCTATAAAAATGAACACACTCTTTTTGGAAAATCCACTTAAGGGGGTGAAAAGAATAAAAAAGCGGGTGAATTTTTAAAATGAGTTCTTCTATCGCTTTACCCACACCTGTGGGGTTGCAGGTGCGAACTGTGTCTCACATGCGGAGTTGACCCTGTTTTACGGCTGGATGCCCTTCCTCACGGCAACCATATGTGTAGGGATGTCATCATCGTCATTCCGTGTCCGGTCAGCATTTCCAAAATGTAGCGACTCCGATGGCCTTGTTGTTCGCCTCGATCTGGTCCTGTGTAGTGCAGGGATGTTCTAGTATGGGACAGATGAGCAGGTGGTTCGGATCTTGTGTTACACCACACTCGCAGGATGCGTCTCCATCAGCTGGAAGTATGGCCCATTTTTGCATGTTGGTCTTGCAAAGAGGTACGCCCACCCTAAGACGATTAAGTGATCTCCAAATAGGGTAGGGCAGGTCATTTCCTGGAGCTAGCTCTTCCTTTGCAGGAGTATCAGGCGGCAGCACGCTCTTCCACCTGGTGATGCGGTTAGACTCAGGTGTTCCTACCAGTGGTTGAGTCCTGGTGATGAAGCTCTTTCTCGACTTCAGTCGACAGACTACAGCCTGGTGATCATGCAGTGGGTGGCGAGAATCATTAGTCTGCTTTGTCCTCTCTGTTTGTAACGGATAGACTCTAAAACAACTGACCGATTTAAAAAAAGACTTCACCTATAGAAAGCTACATTGTCAGTGAGTAACATGGGCTGTATTTTATTTTCAAAACAATTCGATGGGGGGGGGGCGGGTGCGACGGGGGAGATATAAAAACATTAAAATAATAGACTAATATAGGCGAAATCGAATTTGTCGTACAAGGACGAGACAAAGCTCGTTTTAAGCACCTTGACGCAAAGAACAAAACTCGGTAAACCCTTCGGGCCCGAAAACCATGTTTTAAGGCCCTAAAACCAACCGTTATGGAGATATTGGAACCACACTACCCCTGCTCTATGAATCAGATAAAGAAACGAACGGCCGTAACCATGGCAACGTCAGCTCCAGGATTCTACAGCAGCTAGATTATGCATGCACGTTTGGGCATAGCTGCCAAACAAAATTGATTTACATATGACTTACTATCTAAAAAAAATTAAACTTTTGTGTAAGACGCACATAGCACTCCTTTCGGTGGGGATGGAAAGGGAGTAAAGTTTAAAAACAATAGTCCCGGAGATCTCCGTAGTACAGCGACCAGCGGTTGCCGACGGGCCTCCGTTTTTACGTACTGGCTTAGGTTTTAGCATTTTGCGGAGTCTGTTACCTATAGTTTAAACTATTTTCTATCAAATCATGGAGTAGTAGGATCACTGATGTTATTAGTGCCGATATCTTGGTCCACTTTTACGATCATTGTAATCATGAAAACAACCTGTATACTGTACACAATTGTCAAGATTGTGCGCCCATGACTTGAAAAAGTTTCTCAACATTTATACTCAGATTCATTATATGATGTGCGACATTAGTGACAAGCCCTGAGATTTATAATTCTCGATAATTACAGTAGTTTATTTTATGCATCGCATATTTCCTTGATCATTTGTAATAGTTACGAAATGTCAGATCAAACAAATACATTCAATAATATTTATAATTGTAGTACTATCTAATGGAAGTATACTTACACTAACCTACAGCTTTGTGAAGGGAGCAGGTATATCTAGGTGGGAATGAAGGAAAACATGGTAGCAAAAGATCTTAGAGGTCGACGATAATTAGGAACTAATATTTAGAGGCCCCCATGAAGAAAAGAAGAAGAAGATACACTATAATTCCAAACATGACAAATAATTTGTACGTACTTAAGTAAATACACCAGTGATATAAATATATAATGAAGTCAGTCACACCGATATTATGAGTAACTAAAGCCAGTTTCTGATAACCCGTACGAAGAACGGGTACGTCTGCTAGTATACAACTAAAACTCTTGAAAAGGAAACTCTACTACGTCATTTATTTTCAGCTAGTGATACAAAATCGGCTTCAACTTCTTTGCTGTCTGCGTGTGGCTTCAGGTCACGCGTTCATTGTCCGGCCCCATGGCTAAATGGTTAGCGTAATGGCCTTTGGTCACAGGGGTCTCGGGTTCGATTCCCGGCAGGGTCGGGAATTTTAACCACCATTGGTTAATTTCGCCGACACGGGGGCTGGGTGTATGTGTTGTCTTCATCATTTCATCCTCATCATGACGTGCAGGTCGCCTACGGGAGTCAAATCGAAAGACCTGCACCTGGCGAGCCGAACATGTCCTTGGACACTCCGGCACTAAAAGCCATACGCCAGTTCATTCATCCGTATTGTGGCGCCTACCTTCGTCCGAGGGTCTGCCTTACAAGGGCTGCACAAGGATAGCAACAGTTAAACAAAATTGTTAGTCTATTAACTTCATATACTTACGTCGATATATCAAACTCTGAGTGAAAATTTCCCCAAACACATTTCTTTCAAATTCCATTACCTGTCCTCATTCCATAACTGTAACACTAGATCTGGTACTTCCCTCGCTATTCCCGTCAAAAACTCTTCTATGTGCAGTAGTAAGATGTATTTAAAAAATCATCCGTCCTGCAGTTAGGGTGACCATAACTTACAGTATGTAATTTTAATAATGAAAATATTTTTCTGGAAAATTAATCGTAGAAAGGTAACAATTTCAAGTGTAAATGCAACTGTATAATTTGAAGAGAATCTCTTATAATCTGTAATACGATTTTCTGTGTGTAGTATTTTTTACATTTGGAAGGATAGTGGCTGTATTCTTCGGCAGGGTACCTCTGGATCCAAACAGGAGGCCTCTGACAACCCATTGACATGTAGGGCCTAAGGGAGGTGGGGTGTATTCTGCCCGAAGCCAGGTCCGAACCTCCGCAGAGGTGTGCCTGAGCCGGAGTTTACGTACGGTAGGGCGGCCAGTTCCTTTCCGCTCCTCATTCCCTTACCCCCACCAACAGCGCGTGGCAACCCATCTAAATCTTGACCACGCCCAATTTTGCTTAACTTCGGAGATCTCACGGGATCCAGTGTTTTAACACGGCTACGGCCGTTGGCCCATTGACATGTGGAATATTATATTTGGCTAACAGATCTTGATAGAAGGATTCAGTCTTCTTGTAGAAGAGATAAGAATAATTTCCTTAGTAACATTTGTTTTGAGATTGAAGACCATGCAAATCAAAACCACAGCAAGGATCTTTTCGACAAAATTAGAATAATTACTCGAGAATTCAAGCCATATTCCTGGAATATACAGAACTCAAAGGGGGATGATGTTGTGGATATAGAGAATGTTCTGGAAACATGGAGATTATACTGCCAGGATCTGTACAGTGAACAATGTAATGCACAAGACCAAGTGAAGATAGACAAGCAGTCAGATCCTGAACCTGACATCCTCCGAGATCAAGTAGAAATGGCTTTGAAAATGCTGAGAACTGGAAAAGCGTGTGGACCTGATGGAATAAGTGCAGAAGTCTTGAAAGCTACAGACGGTGCTGGAATTGAAATGCTGTTGAAAATCTGCCAAGCAATATGGAATTCTAGAAGATGGCCCGAGGAATGGGTACAGTCAATCTTTGTCCCAATCCACAGGAAAGTATCGAGGAAAAAATGTGAAAATTATCGCTTAATTGCTTTGATTTCACATACCAGTAAAGTTATGCTACATATCCTGCACAAGAGACTCCGGGCATTTCTAGAGTATCAAATTCCTGAAGTCCAGACTGGATTTATGAAAGGAAAAGGTACTCGAGAACAGATCTTAAGCCTAAGACAAATCACAGAAAAGGCTAGAGAATTCAATGTTCCGGTATATCTGTGCTTTATTGACTACCAAAAGGCCTTTGATACTGTCAAATGGAACCATCTTTGGAAAATTTTGGATGACATGGGTTTGCCACTCCATTTTATTGATCTCCTCAAGTCCTTGTATAAGGAAAATACAGCCACTGTGAAGATTCAAAACAAACAGTCTCAGCAGTTTCGTACAAGGGCTGGAGTTCGCCAGGGATGTATCCTGTCACCGTTACTTTTCAATATCTATGGTGAATATGCAATGAGAACTGCATTAGAAGGCTGGGACAAAGGGTTTTCCATTGGGGGATGCAAGATCAACAATTTGAGATTTGCTGATGACACCACCTTGATAGCATCATCTGAAGAGGAGTTGACAGAGCTGATCAAGAGAGTAGAGGAAGCAAGCCTAGAAATTGGATTACGCCTAAATCGACAGAAAACCAAAGTCATTATTGTTGATCGTAAGAACAACAACAGTCCACATATCAAACAGATTGGAGGGTGTGAAGTTGTACATCAGTATGTATACCTAGGCTCCTTACTATCCAATTCTGGCGGTTCCAAAGATGAAATAAAGCGCAGAATTGAAATAGCAAAGGTAGCAATGATCCGTCTGCGGAAGATCTGGAAAGATAACAACATCACCATTAAGACAAAACAGAAGCTCGTTGAATCTCTAGTCTTCTCAGTCTTCTTGTATGGCGCAGAGACGTGGACCATCCTCAAACGTGATCGTGAACGGATAGAAAGCTTTGAAATGTGGTGCTGGAGGAAAATGTTAAGGATTCCTTGGACAGCTCATCGCACGAACACATCAATCCTGAACCAACTTCAGATAAAAGTTCGTCTATCGTGTAAGGTCTCTCAACGAACTGTACGCTACTTGGGACATATAATGCGCCGAGATGGTAGTCTACAAAAGCTGATTGTTGAGGGCAAATCCAGGGAACCAGACGAGGACGAATACCAACGCGATGGATTGACATGGTGAACGGCCCCCTACAGTGTTCTCTCAGAGTAACCACATTGAAAGATTTAGATAGGGAAGAATGGCGGAGTATGGTTCATCGGCTAGAGGGCTGAATATTATGATAGTCACGACGCCTCAGTCATGAGGCAAAACGAATAAGAAGAAGAACAGATATGGCAGACATAGTGTATAAATAGCATGTATTTTTTTTTTTAAATTAACATTCTGAGCTTGCGACAGGTCCCTCTCGAAGCGAATGGTAGATCTAACACGCTTTCAAATTCACTTCCAACTGCAGCAGCTCTTACGATAATCTCAAAATTTAGGAGTGCATGCAGGGATTACCTGCTGAACACCGTTGACTGTTTTGTGTGACTGGTTACATGTTATGAATGTGCGAGTGTGGTATGTAAGCTAGTAACATTGTCATTCAAAAAAATACTCCTTACCTCAAGAGACGTCCATCAATACAGCAGAAATTTTAGCTATCCATTTAGCCATTAGCTATGGAATAAGTCAAATCCATAAGATTCTAACACATTCTGACTCACAATGTAGCCTTCAAAAGATACAACATTCTCGTTCAGACCTCATCAGTATGTATGAGACATTTTGAATGTTATCTATACCGTCCAGAAATCTGCTCAGGAAGTACATCTTCTATGGATAAAGGCCACGCTGGCAGGCTTATAAGGATGAACGAGACAGTAGTCCAGCTAGCCTGCCTACAGTCAAGCAACAGGCCTATAGGGAATAGTCTGACTACTGGGAAACGTCACAGCTGGAAAGTGGAAAGCACTGCGTTAGAATTCAGCCTACCACCCCAACGCAAGTCTGGTTTAAGAATTTGAAGGTAACATGCAGACACATTATAACTTTAAAAAGATTGCGAGTTATTTTTTTCTATTTGCTTTACGTCGCACCGACGCAGATAGGTCTAATGGCGACGATGGGACAGGAAAGCCCTAGGAGTGGGAAGGAAGCGGCCGTGGCCTTAATTAAGGTATAGCCCCAACATTTGCCTGGTGTGAAAATGGGAAACCACGCAAAACCATCTTCAGGGCTGCCGACAGTAGGGTTCGAACCCACTATCTCACGGATGCAAGCTCACAGCTGCGCGACCCTAACCGCACGGCCAACTCGCCCGGTAAAATAATGCGTTTTGGTCACGGATACTATCCGAGTCATCTCTACAGCCCTCGTTGACCAAAAGAGCGTGGAGAAGTAGCGACTTGAACCACATCCTACTGTCATGTAGGAAGTAACAACAGAATCATCTCCAGTGAAGTTAAATACATCGCTGCCAACTTCAATTGCCATCCTCGTACCAAACCTAACTCAATTATACGCTGTAATTTCTCAATATTGCCGCCTCTGTGGTGTAGTGGTTAGCGTGATTAGCTGCCACCCCCGGAGGTCCGGGTTCGATTCCCGGCTCTGCCACGAAATTTGAAAAGTGGTACGAGGGCTGGAACGGGGTCCACTCAGCCTCGGGAGGTCAACTGAGTAGAGGTGGGTTCGATTCCCACCTCAGCCATCCTGGAAGTGGTTTTCCGTGGTTTCCCACTTCTCCTCCAGGCGAATGCCGGGATGGTACCTCACTTAAGGCCACGGCCGCTTCCTTCCCTCTTCCTTGCCTATCCCTTCCAATCTTCCCATCCCTCCACAAGGCCCCTGTTCAGCATAGCAGGTGAGGCCGCCTGGGAGAGGTACTGGTCATCCTCCCCAGTTGTATCCCCCGACCAAGAGTCTGAAGCTCCAGGACACTGCCCTTGAGGCGGTAGAGGTGGGATCCCTCGCTAAGTCCGAGGGAAAAACCGAACCTGGAGGGTAAACAGATGATGATGATGATGAATTTCTCAATATTTATCAGACTGTAGTATGAAGTTATTCAACCATTCAACCATTCCTTCTTTCTTTCTTTCTTTCTTTCTTTCTTTCTTTCTTTCTTTCTTTCTTTCTTTCTTAATCTGTTTACCCTCCAGGGTCGGTTTTTCCCACCTCCCACCTCAACCGCCTCAAGGGTAGTGTCCTGGAGCGTGAGACATCGGGTCATGGGATACAACTGAGGAGGATGACCAGTACCTCGCCCAGACTGCCTCACCTGCTATGCTGAACAGGGGCCTCGTGAGGGGATGGGAAAATTGGAAGGGATAGACAAGGAAGAGGGATGGAAGCGGCCGTGGCCTTAAGTTAGATACCATCCCGACATTAGCCTGGAGGAGAAATGGGAAACCACGGAAAACCACTTCCATGATGGATGAGGTGGAAATCGAACTCACCTCTACTCATTTGACCTCCCGAGGCTGAGTGGACCCCGTTCCAGCCCTCATACCACTTTTCAAATTTCGTGGCTGAGCCTCCGGGGGTGGAAGCCAATCATACTACTGTATGCTCTATTACTGCGTACATACTGTACTAACCGCATGGTCTCGTGAGGCAGAACGTCATTAGGAGTAATAAAAATATAACAAAATTGTCATTTTACAGTACAGCTAAATCTGTGTATTCTTATAAGCAATATTATATTCATCTATTGTTGTAACGTTCATGTAATATTTCTTTCTTTCTTTCTTTCTTTCTTAATCTGCTTACCCACCAGGGTTAGTTTTTCCCTCGGACTAAGCGAGGGATCTCACCTCTACCACTTCAAGGGCAGTGTCTTGGGGCGTGAGACATTGGGTCCGGGGATACAACTGAGGAGGATGACCAGTACCTCGCGCAGGCGGCCTCACCTGCTATGCTGAACAGGGGCCTTAGTGGGGAATAGGAAGATTGGAAGGGATAGAGACGGAAGAGGGAAGGAAGCGGCCGTGGACTTAAGTACCATCCCGGTATTTGCCTGGAGGCGAAGTGGGAAACCACGGAAAGCCACTTCCAGAATGGCTGAGGTGTGAATCGAACCCACCTCTACTCAGTTGACCTCCCGAGGCTGAGTGGTCCCCGTACCAGCCCTCGTACCACTTTTCAAATTTCGTGGCAGAGCCGAGAATCGAACCCGGGCCTCCGGGGGTGGCAGCTAATCACATTAACCATCACACCACAGAGGCGGGCATGTAATATTTAACTTTTATATCATGTTACATAAGGATTAGTTATATCACTGTTTTTGTCATAGGCCTAGTTGCATTATTATTATCATTATTATTATTATTATTATTATTATTATTATTATTATTATTATTATTATTATTATCCGAAGTTGGCCAACTATGGACCGCATAGAACTCAAGACCGCCAGCCCAGTGGTGTAGGAGTAGCGTGCCTGCCTCTTACCCGGAGGTCCCGGGTTCGATTCCTGGCCAGGTCATTGATTTTTACCTGCATCTGAGGGCTGGTTCGAGGTCCACTCAGCCTACGTGATAACAATTGAGGAGCTATCTGAAGGTGAGATAGCGATCTCGGTCGACAAAGCCAAGAATAACGGCCGAGAGGATCCGTCGTGCTGAGCACCCGACACCTCGCAATCTGTAGGCCTTCGGGCTGAGCAGCGATCGCTTGGTAGACTATGGCCCATCGCGGCTGTTGCGCCATGGGGTTTGGGGTTTGATTCATCTTTTTCTCCTCTTTGGAAATGATACGTTCGGGCCACCGTTTTAGTCGCTTCTTTTCAAATGATTTTAGACTGTCGACTCTTCTTCTGAACTCTCTTCTGTTGTCGATCATCTGCAATATAATTCCAGCTTCTTCCACGATATTCTTGACCTCTCTACCCACTTGGAGGTGGCCTTGGACCCCCTTTTGGTCAGCAGTTTGTCATCCATTCTTAACAGGTGTACGTAGAAGTCCAGCCTTCTTTTCCGCATTGTATCCGTGATCTTTTCAGTGTACTTGTAGGGCTCTTCATTTCCTCTTTTCTTCCAAGCCCATCAGTAGTCTTCTGTGGTACCAGAATTTTCCTCAGAATCTTCCTTTCCTTCTTTTCGAGTTCTTGCAGCTCCCCTTTTTAATTTAAAATCAGGCACTATTGTTGTTATTATTAATATTATTATTAATATTATTATTTTCTGCTTATGTACTGGCTTATATTTTAATCTTTTATTTCATCTGTTATTGTTTTTCTTCTACTTTTAGGCTTCCGATTTCTTTTGTCTCTTGAGCTTTGCTTTGCTTTCTTTCTTTCTTTCTTTATTTATTTCTTAATCCGTTTACTCTTCAGGGTTGGTTTTTCCCTCGGACTCAGCGAGGGATCCCACCTCTACCGCCTCAAGGGCAGTGCCCTGGAGTGTGAGACTTTAGGTCGGTGGATACAACTGTAGAGAAGGACGAGAACCTCGCCGAAGCGGCCTCACCTGCTATGCTGAACAGGCGTCTGATGGAGGATGGGAAGATTGGAAGGGATAGACAAGGAAGAGGGAAGGAAGCGGCCGTAGCCTTAAGTTAGGCACCATCCCGACATTTGCCTGGAGGATAGGTGGGAAACCACGGAAAACCACTTCGAGGATCGCTGAGGTCGGATCCAGCCCCTTCTTCTACACTGACCTCACGAGGCTGCGTGGACCCCGTTCCAGCCCTCATACCACTTTTCAAATTTCGTGGCAGAGCCGGGAATCGAACCCGGGCTTCCGGGGTGGCAGCTAATCACACTAACCACTACACCACAGAGGCGGACTGCTTTCTTTCTTCAATTCATTTTCACCAAATCCTTTATTAAGCTTAGTTTGATTTTAATCTATATAGAATAGTAGCCTATATTTCTTTTATAATCAAGAAATGTGTAATCTTCCAAAATATCCTCCTCTACGGAAAAGAAATTGAAGCCAAAAGCTGAATTTCCACACAGAGTTCACACACAAGGTCAAAAATGCAAATCTGTTGACACGTGAAGGAAGGAGATTGCATGTCGCCCGTTTGCACCGCGGGCACGTCCATAATAGAAGAGGAGATGCGACGATCTTTCAATTATTCACGAGACAGGCCTAACGCTGGCGGTGTTGTCTAATAAACTCGTCCGACAACGTGCCCACGAGGAAAGACGTGCTCAGCCTGACGTATGTCACCTCCAGTAGGCTTAGCTCTGGAGAACTACACCGTCCATGACGTCCGGCTCCGTAGCTAGCTGGTTAACATGCTGGCCTATGGTTTAAAGAGTCCCGGGTTCGACTCCCGACCAAATCAGGGATGTAACTTTCATTGATTAATTCATCTGTCTCTGGGTGTGTAGGTCATCCTCCTCACTGTATTTCATCTTAGGTTGCGCTCTATCCCTATACACATGCAGGTCGCCCTTGGGGGACACTCGAACGATATGCAACAGGTCTGTTTTCTTCCTTACCTAATCCGTTTACCATCCAGGGTTGGTTTTTCTCTCGGACTCAGCAAGGGATCCCGCCTCTATCGCCTCAAGGGCAGCGTCCTGGAGCGTGAGACTTTAGGTCGGAGGATACAACTTGGGAGCAGGACCAGTACCTCGCTCAGGCGGCCTCACTTGCTATGTTGAGTAGGGACCTTTGGCGGGGGGGTAAGGTGGGATATACAAGGAAGAGGGAAGGAAGCGGCCGTGGCCTTAAATGAGGTACCAACCTGTCATTCACCTGGAGGAGAATTGAGAAACCACGGAAAGCCACTTCGATTATGGCTGATGTGGGAATCGAACCCCATCCTATTCAGTTGACCTTCTGAGGCTGAGTGGACCCTATTCCAGCCCTCGTACCACTTTTCAAATTTCGTGGCAAAGCCGAGTTTCAAACCTGAGCCTTCGGGGCGGTGGCCGCTAATCACACTAAATTCTGCATCACAGAGGCGGAGAGGTCTCTCCGAACAAAATAAAACATTTAACCATCCATGATGACTCTAATGACTAGTGCCAGGATTTATATCACCTTCCCATAATAATAATAATAATAATAATAATAATAATAATAATAATAATAATAATAATAATAATTTCAACCCTCGTTCCATTTATCTACGGGGTCGTGTATGAAGTGAGATGAAACTTTGTAGCGAGTTTTCAAGACCGAGTGCCCTTCCTGACGTCAACCTCATCAGAGGAGTTAATGAGATGAAATGAATGACATGATATATGATAGAAAGAAGGCAGAGGGAGAAACCCGGTGCTGGCACATAGCCTACTCTCGTCGAATAGCACTAAGGTTTCTGCTCAAGGCTTAACTTCCCCATCTGATGGACGGATCACAACTCATGTGGTAGAGCGCTGCCCAACTTGGCAGGTACGATCCTGGCTCAGTCCGGTGGTATTTAAGTAAGGTAAGGGTGTATTCTGCCCGAAGGCAGGTCCGAACCACCGCAGAGGTGTACTTGAGCCGGAGTTTACGTGCGGTAGGGTGGCCAGTTCCTTTCCGCTCCTCCATTCCCTTACCCCCAACAACAGGGCGTGGCAACCCATCCAAATCTTGACCACGCCCAATGTTGCTTAACTTCGGAGATCTCACGTGATCCGGTGTTTCAACACGGCTACGTCCGTTGGCCGGTGGTATTTAAAAATGCTCAAATACTTCAGCCTCGTTACTGGCACGTAAAAAGAACACCTGTGGAACAACATTCTGCCACTCCATTGTCTCAGAAAGCCATAGATATTTAGTTAACGGGACGTTAAAAGCAATAACTTTCTTTTGCTCTCTTCATGCGCATTCTGAGAAATTACACTAATAAAGTCACCTTGAGCGTCCTTGGACGTGTCTACCTCTCCAGACTAAACAAGACCAACAGACGTACTGGTTGCGATTTGCGGTGCGCTGACGTCTCGGCTTTCTTACCTTGTCTATAAGCTCCGTTTACGCTAAGTTTCAAAAATGTTAAACTTGCTCGATACTCTTTGACTCACTCCTTTTACTTGTTTTCATTTTCAGCAGGCATGAACCTTCTTTAAATTAAGATATTGAGGCATGGAAAATTTTCAGAAAATTCTAAATTATTTCTCAGTTGTATATGCACCTAGTCAAGTGTTTTTTCACCAATATTATTACATATATCAATATTTCTCACGTAGACAGAACGGTCCATACATCTCAATATGTGATAACACTTCTCTGTCCCTAGTTCCACTACTTTTACCTCACTCATCGAGTTCCAATTTAACCATAAAATCTCAGCGCTCATTGTTGTGTACCTGACCTTGGAAATTATTTGGATATAATCTATGAACATTCTTCTTTCTAACCGTGTTATCAGATTATTTTCTAGTTCTTATAACTTTGAAATGACCAATCGTAGTAGCTGCGCGTGTTAACGCGCTGCGGGTATGGAACCAAGCTCTGCATTCTGGAGACGAGCGGGTTCGAACTCCACCGTCGCTGTCCTGAGAATGGTTGTTTGTGGTTTCATATTTTCACTTCCAGGCAAATGTGGGAACAGTTCCTATTCATTGGCGTCAGCCGAATTCCTTACACCTCCTCACCGAATTTTATTCATTATCATTCACTTGATCTTCATTAACTCCTCAACTTAGTTTGCCATCAGGAAGGGCACCTGGCCATGCCATACAGTAATAGCTCATCTCATTCCCGACCCCACGTCAGGAAGCGGGATTAAGGGGTAGACGTACACGCTTGTAGGTTTTGAATAATAATAGCAATAATCATCACCAACATTATTCTTATCCCGATGGGTCCAGCATATTGTGTTTGAGGAATAAACACTCCTCTTTGTCGAACGTTCTACTGAAGCCAGACATGAAAATACTGCAGCGTTCAAGACATCAAAACTCATTGCAGGAGCATGCGTGAGATTTAGTGTGTCCGTTAGACTATTTATTTCTTTTTAGAGATATGCTCAGGTCTCGGGCTGCAATCCAAAGTCTGTTTCACGTGACGACTCACATACACCCAATACCCATCAATCGTTACTGACCTTTTAGTAACTGCAGACATTCACAACTCGTGAGTTACTTTGTAGCTAACGTTGTTTGGCAAGCCTTGCAGATTCTCCGCACACGTAAGAAGCGATGGGCGAGCCATCGGGTACATTTACGAAACATCGACCGATGTGTAATACTTCTTTCTTACAGGTAGGTAATGATGCCAGAGAATGTTCCTCAAGAAAGTTAATGTACAGGGTGTACCTAAGTAGGGTAGTAAAAGAATTGATTAGGACCAAGCGATGCATATTTTCATTTATTCCAGTATTTAATTAAATTATTGCGTTTATGCCTATCCTATTGCCGCCATAAGACCTATCTGTGTCGATGCGACGTAAATCAAATTGTAAGAAAATAGTAAAAAATAATCAGACGCGATCAAAATCCTCAACCCGGTCAGGATTGAACCCGGGACCCGATGAACTGAACGCCTCAACGCTGACCATTCATCCAAGGAGTCGGACAATATTAATTTAATTTGTTATTTATTTAAATTCATTTTAATTCTATTAATGTATTTTAATTAATTCTAACTATTTCAATTATTGTAGATGTAAACACAATGTGATCAAGTGTAAAAGAAGACCTAGAGTCCCAATTTCACCATTGAAAAGGCACTAATAAAAAATAATAATAATTCGACCTCAAATATTTTGGGACTATCCATGAACCTTTCTAAAACCAAAGTAATGCTTAACAAATGGGCCCCAGCAGGAAAGCTGCATGTGGGAAACACCACATTACAACAGGTCAATGAATTTGTCTATCTTGGGCAACTTGTAAACATGAAAGGGGACTTAAGACCGGAAATCTTCCGACGTATCAAACTAGGATGGCAAGCCTACGGAAGAAATTCTTCAGTCTTCAAATCCAACATGCCACCCCACCTAAAGAAGATAGTCTTTGACCAGAGTGTTCTCCCCGTACTGACGGTTGTGAAACCTGGACATTGAGCGAGTTTGTTAAGCAAAAACTCAGAACAACCCAAAGAGCTATGGAACGGTTCATGCTAGGCTTGACGAAGAAAGACAGGAAGAGAGCAGATTACATCAGGTCAGTCACAAAGTCTTTCTTCTTGCTAGGGGCTTTACGTCGCACCGACACAGATAGGTCTTATGGCGACGATGGGATGGGAAAGGCCTAGGAGTTGGAAGGAAGCGGCCGTGGCCTTAATTAAGGTACAGCCCCAGCATTTGCCTGGTGTGAAAATGGGAAACCACGGAAAACCATCTTCAGGGCTGCCGATAGTGGGATTCGAACCTACTATCTCCCGGATGCAAGCTCACAGCCGCGCGCCTCTACGCGCACGGCCAACTCGCCCGGTCAGTCACAAAGGTCAGTGACATTTTAGAAAGGGTATTTACCCTAAAATGGCAATGGGCAGGCCATGTTGCTCGGAGAACTGATGGTAGGTGGACAAAGCTTGTGCTTGAGTGGTGTCCGAAAGATCATCTCAAACCAAGGGGAAGACCACCGGACAGCTGGGATAAAGACATCCGGAAGATTACTGGGATCAATATCAATTGGCAGAACATCGCTCAAGACCGTCCCAGATGGAGAGACCTCATGAAAACCTACCTTGCTTCGGACTTAAAGAGGCCACATCGTAAAAAAGATTGAATATGGCTGATAGTGATAGTGATAGTGATTCCTAACAACAAGGCCTTTACCTCTATATGAACATGGCCCTTAAATGGGACTGGTTTCCTCTGTTTAACCGTGGTTTGTTTGTTTGGTTTCTTAGAGATTGTATACAGTAACAAGAATATTTTCAGTGAATGAGATGATAGATATTCCTTTATTGGTCTGGTGGTGATTGCGATGATCATTGCTTCAGGAGGAAATACAATTAGGCATTCATCCTCTCTTAACACTAATCAAGAAGGGGTGAAAGAAAGAGGTCCAATCCTTCGAAATATGAGGGTATTGGAGTAATAAATGTATGTATTATGAAGGCTTGAAAATGAACCACTCCTTTTACTGTCCGAGTGTAAAAAGAACAAGACTTTTTTTTTTCAGTTGTCTCAACGTTGCACCGACACAGATAGGTTTTATGGCGACGATGGAATAGGAAAGGCCTAGGAGTGGGAAGGAAGCGGCCGTGGCCTTAATTAAGTTACAACCCCAGCATTTGCCTGGTTTAAAAATCGGAAACCATGGAAGAAAATCTTCAGAGCTGCCGACAGTGGGGGTCGAACCCACTATCTTCCGGATGCAAGCTCATAGCTGCGCGCCCCTAACCGCAGGATAAACGAGAATTGACAAAGAAAGGGAAGCTAGGAGCTTAGCACAAGTATGTGGGAACGGTGCCAGTCTCAGCTAGAGAACCTCTGTGTTCACCAAATCACGCTCCCAGGTAGCAAGTCCATGCGGATTTTCCCCATCAGTCCACTCTTTACAACAGGCAGGGTATACCGTGGACATATAATACCATTCTTACCCACAAGGTCTCTCCGATAAGAACGCACCAAAAGCATGTAAAATGCATATCGTCAATTCGCCTGGAAAAACAGCTATGTGATAATATTTCAGCTTAGAACTCTGACCAAAAAGGTTCTGTTGCCTAAGATTCAGTAATGCATGAAGTTTATCAACAAATTTTCGTTCTGTGATACATGTGCTGCGGGTCAGTATTTCTCCCCTCAACATTGTCACATAGCGGTATTTAGACGCAATGACGACATGCTGAGAGACACCCCAATAGGCAGTTACCAGGTGCGAAAATATTCTCAAGAGTACGCCAACGTTTGGAAGAGACGAACACGTTTTAGAGGGATGTTGTAGATGACAGAAGTCAGAGGGAAGTATGAACCTGTATGCTCAAGAAACGAGTTTTTCGTAATATGCACGGAAATCCATCAGGACGTAACATAAGAATTGCTTCCTGTACCCAATATTGATAATCTTAGAGAGTGTATCCTAGATAAACTTGAACAAATACGAAACACTGCAGGTGTTATCAACAAAGTACGCCGAAGCACTGAACGCATACTCAGGACGCAGGAAATCATTTTTAGCCGTTTTTGTAATAAGTTGCTTTATTTCTTATAATAACTTGCTGGATAGTGTAAGGAAGTAAAAATTTTTTTGACACATGCGGGTGTTAAACATATGGCAAATAAATATGGTAAATCAATCAATCAATCAATCATTCAATCAATCAATCAATCAATCAATCAACATTGATTTACATTTGAGCAGTCGCTTAGGTGGCTGACTCCCTATCAGTATTTTACCTGGCTTTTTATTAAATAATTTCAGAGAATTTGCAAATTTATGGAATATCTGCCTTGGTAAAATGTTCCAGTCCGTAACTCCTCTTCCTATAAATGAATATTTGACCGAAGTTGTCCTCTTGAATTCCATCTTTATCTGCATATTGTGATTTTTCCTACTTTAAAAAATATCACTCGAACTTATTCTTCTGCTCATGTCACTCCATTCCATCTCTCCACTGACAGCTCCGAACATACCACATAGTCGTGCAGCTCGTCTCCTATTTTCCCAAGTCTTCACAGCCCAAACTTTGCAATATTTTCGTAACGCTACTCTTTTGTCGGAAATCACCCAGAACAAATCGAGCTGCTCTTCTTTGAAATTTTTCCAGTTCTCGAATATAATAATCCCGGCCAGGGTCCTATACACTGGAACCATACTCTAAATGTGGTCTTATGGGAGACTTACTTATCACACACCACACATAACACTATCCTCCACCACATTAACACCCATTACTTACAAATGGCAGATGCCGCCCACCCACATCGGAGGGTCTGCCTTACAAGGGCTGCACTCGGCTAGAAATAGCCACACGAAATTTATGAGAGACTTATATGTCCTCTCCTTTATGTCCTTCTACAGCCCCTGAATATCCTTTATAACCATGTGAAGAGATCTGCAACCTTTATTTACAATCCAATTTATGTGATTAACCCCAATGACGGTCTTTCCTTACACTAACTCCTAGATACTTACAGTGATCCCCATGACGTACTACTACCCTATCAACAGAGTAATTAAAAGTGAGAGGATTTCCTCTGGATGGAACTTACAACCTGACTTTTCATCCCGTAAGTAATATGATCATACCATTGCCTGCTGTCCACCTCATAACATGGCCTACGTCTTTTTCAGTCACCCACAATCCTGCAACTAATTTATTACTCTTGAGATTCCAATTCTTTACTCATATCGTTTATACATACGAGTATAAGGAATCATAAATATCCAATAATACTGCCTTGAGGAATTCCCCGCTTAATTATCACACGCTATGGTTTAATTACAATTAAAGTAAAATAAAATTGAGACGATGAGAACAGAGTTGACTATTAAACCGAACCTAAACACATGGCGCTACAGCCCATAATGGCCATGGCCTACCAATCAACCGCTGTTAAGCCCGAAGGCCTGCAGATTACGACGTGTCGACGGATCCTCTCGGCCGTTATTCATGGCTTTCTAGATCGGGGCCACAATCTCACCTTCAGATAGTTCCTAAATTGTAATCACGTAGCTGGACCTGGAACCAGCCCTCAGATGCAGGTAAAAATCCCTGACCTGGCTGTGAATCGAACCCAGGGCCACTGATTAAGAGTCAGGCACGCTACCCCTACACCACGTGGCCGGTCGAGTTGACTACTAGCTCGTAAAATAAAATAATTTCCATCACGGGGAGTTGAAAATATATTTATAATAGACTTAGCTCACGGCTACTGAGAAACTCCAACAAATTACAAACCTGAATAGTTTCGTAGGGATGTGGCGACGCCATCATCCAGTGGAAAACCACTGCAGTCAGCCACCCGCGTATTGGCGGGAAAACCATAGCTATTGGGGGGTATGGAGGAAATACCTACTCTCAGCCCTGACCAAATAGGGTGAAAATTATCCTGGCACAAGGTATAAAATGCCCTCTGGGGCTCATTACCTCCGTTGTAACAACGCTACCGATACTGCGGTAGCCCAGTTTAATACTCCGGCTTGTGAAGTAACCATGGAGCACATGATAATCACTACTTTACCCCAGGGGGTTAATCCTCCGTCGATCTTGGTCGACACAAGCAGGTTGTCGGATTCTGGGGAACCTGCATCGCGTGCAGAGGCAGTCGGAGGTCTCCAATACCTGAACGTCCTCAATACGCCGGACACAAAAGATCAGACCCAAGAGAACCTTTAAATTAGGAACCATCAACATACAGACCATGATCAGAGTGGGAAAACTGAAACAAGTCCTAGATGCAATGAGAGAACATGGAATCGGCATACTGGCTCTACAGGAAACGAGATTCAGAGATGAAAATACTGTGGAATCAGAAGGATATGTAATATTGAAGGGGAAACCGGGTGTCAGGATGAAGCAACAACCATTTATGTTTTTTACGGTCTCTCACTAGAGAGAGAGAGAGAGAGAGAGAGAGAGAGATTTACCACACTTAATCTCCAACTCAGACATCCCGCGAGACCACAAGGAATTTTTAATTTCTTTGCTTTTCTTCTCATTTTCACTAGCCATGGCACGCACAATTGAAGTAAGGGGTTCGCAGTTTGCTATCGAATTTAAAACGATTTTCGTTGGAACATTCACTGATTGCAGCATATGAACATATAGAAAGTCAATGGTGGGAGGATAATCATTACAACTTATAGAACACGAAATTACTAACTGGTGCTCCAAGGGACCTAGATTAAATATAGCTGTAGCTAAATCCTCTTCAACAAAATTTCGGACATTTCAAGAATACCTTTCAATGTTGTCCTCAGCGATTCCACATTCTTGTGGACGCAAATATGTTTTTCAATGTTGTGATGCCTTCTCTAAAAGTTATCCCTCGCACAAAATAGAACTTTGATGTTTTTAACTAACGGTAGGATTTATTTTAGATGTAGAGGGCTGATTATGATTAGGCCCGTCTATTTTAGAACTACTGTAGCTAGATATTTTATCATTTCCGAAAGGTTCTTCACGTAATTCCCGATAAACATGGAACCTCTGAATCTTTAAAGGCTTAGGCCTACTCAGATAGGACGGCAAATTTGGAAAAATTGATAGAACACCTCACCGCTTCAGTCTCCATTTAACTCTCGGAATTTCTACAATTCTTCCGTCAACAGTGAATGAGTAGAATTTAGTTAAAAAAATCATCGGCCGAGTCATGGATTTTCATTTTCATTAGTTAATTTCGATGGCTCAGAGACGGGGTGTGTCTGTCGTCTTCATCATAGGTAGGGCACTATCCCCACTGACGCGCAGGTCGCCTATACGGCGTCAACTCGAAAGACTTGCACCAGCCTCTTGGCAGGCCACACACCTTTATTATCATTATCAAGAAAAGAGTAAGCGAGTTTGTTTGTGCGTTTTTGCGTTGTACTCTTGCTGTTTTAGTAGTTGTTATTGTTGTTGGGTAATTATGTTTTAACTTTACTTTATTATAACTCAAAATGTTAAGCTAGTAATAAGCTCAACCTATAGTATCGTAAGCAGTAGTGTTAATCACTGGAAATATTTAAGTCGTATGTGTGAATTTGTACAGGATGATGTTGGATTTTGAATATTAAACTAGTAGTATTTCTTGTAATATTGTATTTCCATGGAATTGCTTGTTGTACTCTTGGCGTTGTTGTTGTTGTTGTTGGTCTTGTTGCTGGGTAATTATGTTTTAACTTTACTTTATTATTACACTACTGTAAGTGACCATTACCACCGGGATATTTCCCATTTGCGATGTATTTGCTAATAAATAATAATAATAATAATAATAATAATAATAATAACTCCACCATAGCCGGTCCCAAGCCCGGTTGAGAAAAGAGGAGGGTGAAACACGGTCAACTGTCTCAAAGGCGGATGAGGAATTTTAATTTCCAACGGCAGAGAGAGAGGAAGAACCTAGTGTAGTAAATTACGAGAAACAATCATTTCGGACTAACAATCTGGTCTTATTTTGGAATTTATTTCCTACCCTTATAGTAACGCAATGTCATGTGCAGAATGGTAATGTCGCTAAATGAGAGCATTGCTCCAGGTGGTAACTTGAAAGACAAATCCACCATTGCAGTAAGCAATCCATCGGGACCTAGGATTCTGGGGAATCCCACCACCTGCTTGCAAGATGAGTCGGAGCGTCTTGAAAAGCCTTCCAAATTTAAATTCAAGAAAATATACTTCATTGGTACCATAAACGTCAACTGACTACTCAGAATTGGAAAACAGAAAGAATTGGTAAAGCTCCTGGACGACCAACAAATCCCGATTTGGGCTTAGAAGAAACTAGATTCATAGATGACAACATCATGGACACACAACGTTACACAGAGCATTCAAAGAAAGTTAGCAATAAAGATAATAGATAACGCCCCTCTCCTTGGGACTGCCTTCTACACAAACGAAACCATAGTAGATAGTGTCATAGACTTCTCATCAAAATCTGAAAGATTATCCCTATTAACAATTACGTGTAAAAACAAGAAGTATATTCTCATAAACTGCCACACTCCTATCAACGAAGACAATAAGAAGAACCCACAGAAAGTTGGTGACTTCTGGAACCTTTTGGAAACAGAAATCGCCTAGATATCTGTGAACCATGTAAAAATCCTTCTGGGAGACTTCAACGCACAGATATGGAAAAAACGAAAATACAGGGACATAGTAGGAGACTACCCAGCACACAGGGGGTCACAAACAATTGAAGAAAGGCTCCTTGAACTTCGCGAAACCTTCTAGTTTCACCTAATGTCAACTCACTTTTGAAAACACCCAAGAAAAGAAATACATGGGTATCTCCAAATCCTAACCAAGGAGAATTTCAATGGGACGATGAAGCACAGACCAGGACAATCTCGACAAATTTAAAATACGTTTTTTTCCACCAAAAAAAAAGAAGATAGATCCGCCGAAGGTGAACAATGCAACACTAACCGAATGAACATCAAAGAAGATATCTTAAATAACTTCAGAGAAGAAATCCGCTCTCCTAGAACAAAGACCTGGAAACATCTCTGTCAGGAGATCAGTAAAGTCGCTAAGAAAACACTCAGCCTAGCAAAGAGGAAACGTACAATCTGGTGGAATGAAGAATGTGAGAGAGCAGTACAAAAGAGATCTGTTACGCGGAGAAAATGGAAATGTTCCATAAATACGGAACACTTGGAACAATTCAGAAAACAAAGGAAAGAAACATCAGTGATATTCCGCAGGACCAACCGATCATTTGAGAATGCAAAGTTACAAAACCTCCAGGACAATTTCACTAAGAATAACACCAGAGATTTCCTCCAGATATTTAAGGAAGAGCTCAAAGGATACCAACTTTAAGTATAAGCTTCAAAACGAACAAGGCAAAACTGGACTGAGCAGTCAAGAAAATTGCAATACATTAGCCAGATACTTTGAGAAACTCCTCAACTACCCACCTCCAACAAACAACCAGAACTTCTGTCCCCAACTATGAATATGATATGCCCCCAACAAAAAAAAAGAAATAAAAGAAGCCCCAAAATGCTTGAAGAACAACAAAGCCAGTGGAGAAGACTCAATATCAGCAAAAATGTTGGAATGGGCTGAACCGGAAATTCTGGACGACCTGTACCTTATTTTCCAGCAAATATGGGAGACAGAAAACCTACCAGACGAATGAAATCCAGCGCTGACACACCCACTCCATAATAAAGGGAACAAACAAGATGTTAACAACCACAAAGGCGTGTCGCTACTCCCAGTCTTTTTCAAAATCCTCTCCAAGATACTACTGAACAGAATTGAAGGAATCCTCGATAAGCAACTTCGAGAATACCAGGGTGGGTTCCGGAAAGGCCGCTCCTGTGCTGAGCAAATCCTTAATTTGAAATCAATAATTCGCCATAGAGTGCTGAACGGCAAAAACATAGTGGTTTCTTTCATTGACTTCAAAAAAGCTTTTGACTTGGTTGACAGAGAGACCCTAGATAAGATTATCAGAGAATTTGGGGTCAAAACCATACTGGCAAACATTTTTAGAGAAACCTTAACAGGCACAACTTCTAAGGTGAAATTGATGGAAGAATTGTCTCAGTCATTTTAAATTAAGACAGATGTGCGACAAGGTGATGGATTATCACCACTATCATTCAACTGTGTCCTGGAGAAGATCGTGAGAATTTGGAATTCCGAACTTGAAAATCAAGGGATAATCCAGATCTGCTGAGGAAGAAAATCTGGAGGAATCAAAGTCAACTGCTTGGTTATCGCTGATGATTTTGCGATATTTTCAGAAAACCTAGAAGAATCGGCCCTACAGATCAACCTCCTAGAAAATTTAGCTAGCAAGACGGGACTTAGGATCTAGAAAGAGAAGACGAGGTTCATGATGAACGACAAACATGCACCCCAGTTCCTTGAAACAGAGACTGGATGGATTCAGAGGATTAAAAAGTTGAAATACTTTGATGAAAACATACAGGATAACGGACTAGTGAGTGCTGATGTAGACGATCGTATCTCATAAATGGAGAGAACTTATAGACTGACTAAAATCATCTACAACAAGAAATGCATCTCATAGAATGCAAAATAAGGCATTACAACACTGTAGTAAAAACGGAATATATGTATGCCAGCGAATGCCTCTCGATGAATTACAAGTTGAGGAAGTTGAAGAAAGATGAATAATACGGAAAATGTTGGGCCAAGTCCAGACTGAAACCGGCTGGAAACTTCGGAACAACAATGAGACTACAAAAATTTGGAGACAATTTCAGAGGCCATGTAAAAGAGAAGGTTATCACTTCTCGGACATTTGTACAGAATGGACAAAACCAGACTAACCAAAAAGTTATTTGACTACCTGTGGAACAAGAAGACACGGACGGCATGGATTAAGGAAGTTCATTAAGATCTAGAGAAGTCCAACATCCAGGAAGTTCAGATGTTAGACAGGAAAACATTTCGGACCACGATGCAAAATTTGGAAGGTTTCAAGTCGAAAGAAATGCATAGACGGGGAGAGCTTGGACGAATGAACAGAAGAAACAGCATAGCGCTCATATGAAGGAGCACTGGAAGAAGAGGAAACTTCAGACAAAGAAAAACTGAAATTGTATCGTGATCCTCAGTGGTCAATTCGCAAATTAAAATAATAATAATAATAATAATAATAATAATAATAATAATAATAATAATAATAACAATATTTAGAACAACTTATTCAATTACAATAGCCTAGTTCATTCACCATTAGAAAGATTATTTCTTTAAGACTAGGTTATTAACGGTGTTTCAAGAGAGAATGCTGATGATGATCATGACGATGATGCTTTTTTGTTTAAAGGTGCCTAACATCGAAGGTCATCGGCCCCTAAGAGAGAATAATAAACAGCGTATGTCAGGTGGCATTTCGAGTAAAAGAGGGCATATAAGTATGTATCCAACGTGCAATATGTGTGGAATTACGGTTGTTTGTATCGCACGCATACGAACAACCTTAACGGATCATAAAAGACAAAAAAAAATTGTAGTGTTACGAAAAGGTTGCAAAGTTTAGGCTCAGATAACTTGGGAGTAAGGAGACAAGCTGCTCTACTAACTTGTTAGTTACAGGAAGAAAGCGCACAGTGAGAAACTGACACTACTGACCTAGTATACTTACACGAACACCAGTTGCCATGGTTACAATAGTATCAGGAAATTTATGACGCTATTTCTAAGTAGACCCCCAGCCCAAAAACATCCGTGTCAATAACATAGTTCTGAATAACTACAGGTCAGTAAAATAAATGTCCGGCTCGTTGGCTTAATGGTCAGCGTACTGGCCTTCGGTTCAGAGGGTCCCGGGTTCGATTCCCGGCTGGGTCAGGGATTTTAACCTTCATTGGTTAATTCCATTGGCCCGGGGGCTGGGTATTTGTGCTGTCCCCAACATCCCTGCACCACACACACCACACATAACACGATCCTCCATCACAATAACACGCAGCTACCTACACATGGCAGATGCCACCCACTGTCATCAGAGGGTCTGCCTTACAAGGGCTGCACTCGGCTAGAAATAGCCACACGAAATTATAATTATAGTAAAATAAATTGTGTAAAGTGTTTAACGTTTTCGTTGGACTCGTCCTCATTAGGGAACTAAATATAGGGATTTTTACACAAGTCGACTGACTATGTTGATCACCGTGGAATCCATGATCTTCCATCTGTGGTAAGGATTAGCTCGTACGTAATTCACGTTAGTTTCATTAATCAAGCCAAGTGTCTGCCAGGATTCTCGAAACACTCTACATAGCAGTTGAGATTAAGTAATTTCCTAATGATTCAAGACTTAAAATATTTGATCAAATAACGTGCTTATGTCATCTGGTGCCGAGCGCCACGGCCCTCTGCAATGTATTCATTGTGGCTGTTGCCCAGCCGCATTAATCATGGCCCCCTCCGCACTCCTGACGCGCAATACAAATGATATTTTATAGCGCAATAAATCATGTTCACTGTCACTCGCACGAGGGGAGAAAAGCTAGGCTTGTGATTATTAGCTTTTCCCGGCGAGTAATTTTCTTGATGGAATCGTTACGCTTCTGCCTCCAAACTCTCTTCGTCCCGCCCAGCGCGCACTTGCGGTGAGGGCACTGAACTGCATGAACTCTCGCGTCAATTTATCGAATACTCTGCCACCTATGGATCACAAGTAGAACTATGTCATACTAGTTAGTTCTGCCGATGTGCGTCAAGCGCTCAAGTACAGTGGAACCTTCAGTGACTGTATCAATATAGTGTGGCCAACTCCGTCCGGCCGCCATGTTTGTTCCAACAACTGATTCTATCACAGCTAGGTTAGGGGCAAAGGAAACGAAGAAAATATGAATTCATTAAACCGAAACATACCGAATCCCATAATTATAACTTTTATTTTTTACTTGACAAAACAGGAAAATGATGACACTTGCAGACACATGTAATGAGACTAGCTTTCTTAAGTCGCTGACTATATTCTACGAACATATATAAAACTGCATTTAACTTGAAAAATATAAAATATCTGCATTTAAAATGGAAAATCTGAAAATTAATATTGATTAAATAAAATACACACTCGTCGGACCTTGTACTCACACTTGTTACCTGCTTACTTACACATACGTTATTTGAAGGGCGCCAGCTGCCACTCAGTGCAGCAATAATAGAATGAGACTCTTGACTCTCTCTAGGGTGTGGGGTAATAAGCTTACTTTTGACAACATACCATATAAGTTCTGGGAAAAGGAGATTGGCGTTCGGTTTCCCCATTAATTTTGAGGTTAAGATATTTTACTGTCATTGAAATACAACTATGAATTCGTTTGATAGAACAAAATATATTCTTTAAATCTATCCCAATAGGAGGGGTGAAAAAGGGTGAAAAAGGGGTTGAATGCCTTTAATCCGGATACGCTACTTATATCTCAGAAACTGAAGATATTACAGACCGCAAAATTGGTACTTTTGATCGCTGTGAAAAATAATGAAACATATATTTTTTTGTTTTTGGAAAATCCAATTATTGCGAGGGTGAAAGGGGGGGGGTGAATTTTTAAAATGAGTGCATCTATATCTCAAAACTTTTAAAGTTTAGAGATGTAAAAATTAGTATTTAGAATCTTCATTAAAAATAAAGGAACACGTATTTTTTTGTTTTCGGAAAATCCCAATAGGAGGGGTGAAAAGGGGTGAAAAATGTGTTGAATGCCTTTAAAGAGAATACATATATCTCAGAAACTGAAGATATTACAGACCTAAAAATTGGTACTTTTGATCGCTTTCAAAAAGAAGCACATATTTTTTTGTTTTTGGAAAATCCAATTAATGCGAGGGTGAAAAGGGGGGTGAATTTTTAAAATGAGTGCATCTATATCTCAAAAGTTTTAAAGTTTAGATATGTAAAAATTGGTATTTAGAATCTTCTTTAAAAATAAAGGAACACGTATTTTTTTGTCTTCGGAAAATCCCAATAGGAGGGGTGAAGAGGGGTGAAAAATGGGTTGAATGCCTTTAAAGAGAATACTTATATCTTAGAAACTGAATATATTACAGACCTGAAAATTGGTATTTGGGATCTACTTTAAAAATAAAGAAACAGGTATTTTTTCGTTTTGGGAAAATCCAAATAATGGGGGGTGAAAAGGGGGATGAAATTTTTAAAATGAGTGTATCTATATCTCAAAACTTTTAAAGTTCATAGATGTAAAATTTGGTATTTAGAAATCTCCTTTAAAAATAAAGAAACACGTACTTTTGTGTTTTCGGAAAATCCTAATAAGAAGGGTGAAAAAGGGTGAAAAATAGGTTGAATGCCTTTAATGAGGCTACTTATATTTCAGAACCTGAAGATATTACAGACCTGAAAATTGGTATTTGGGATCTACTTTAAAAATAAAGAAACAGGTATTTTTTCGTTTTTGGAAAATCCAAATAATGGGGGGTGAAAAGGGGGGTGAATTTTTAAAATGAGTGTGTCTACATCTTAAAACTTTAAACGTTTACAGATGTAAAAATTGGTGTTTAGAATCTCCCTTAAAAATAAAGGAACACGTATTTCTTTGTTTTCTCTAAATCCCAATAGGAGGGGTATAAAAGGGTGAATAATGGGTTGAATGCCTTTAATGAGGATACATATATCCCAGAAACTGAAGATATTACAGAACTGAAAATTTGTAAATGGGATCTCCTTTAAAAATATAGAAACACGTATATTTTTGCTTTTGGAAAATTCAATTAATGGCGGTTAAACAGGAGTGGCAAATTGGGGTGAATCTTTTGAAAGACTATATCTACAGAATATCTGAGAAGCGTAAAATGTTACAGACGTAAATAGTGGGTATTTGGAATCTCCTGTAAATGTAAAGAAACATAGGTGATTTGTCTTTGGAAACTCCACTTTAGGGGAACTAAAATGGGGTGAAATTTTAAAATGAGAATTTCTACAGTATATCTCAAAAAACTTAACATGTACAGAAGTGAAAAATGGTAATTTTTTTATCCTATTAAAAATAAAGAAAAGTGTATTTTTAGTTTTCGGAAATACAACTTGGGTAGTGGGGGGTGGGGGGTAAAAGTGACTGAAAATGGTGTTGAATTCTTTTAATTAGGCTACTGATATCTCAAAAATGAAGATGTTACACACGTGAAATTTTATTTTTGGAATCTGCTTTAAAAGTAAACAAACACGTATTCTCGAAAAATCCAATGAAGGGGATTTGGAGTGTTAAAGGATAGAAAAAATTAATTGACTTAATTGTATGAGAATACATACATCTAATAAAAACTAAAGTTGTTAAAGACGAGAAAATTGGTATTTTGATCTCCTTTAAAAACAAAGAAAAGCGCGTTTTGGGGGGGGGGGACGGGAGTGAAAAGGAGATGAATTCCTTTCATGAGGACACATAAATCAAAAACTGAAGAGGTTAGAGTGGTGATAATTGGTATTTAGAAGATCCTTTACTATTAAAGGAACAAGTATTTTTTGCTTTAATATCACTTTGCGAGTGAGGGAGGGGGGGGGGGTGAGTGTGGAAGGAAATTAAAAACGTTAATTATTTTTAAGGGGATACTTATATCTCGAAACTGAAGGTAATAAACGTGAACATTGGTATTTGGAATCTCCTTTAAACATAAAGAAACACGCCTTCTTTTAATTTTTTGGAGGGTGGGGGTAAATAAACTTAACGGCGGTGGGGTGTAAAAGGAGGTGAGACCAATTGATTTTACTGTTCGTAATGTACGTATAAGGAGCCTCCGTTGCTCAGTCGGCAGCGCGCCGGCCTCTCACAGCTGGGTTCCGTGTTTCAAATCCCGGTCACTCCATGTGACATTCGTGCTGGACAAAATGGACTCGGGACAGGTTTTTCTCCGGATACTCCGGCTTTCCCTGTCATCATTCATTCCAGCAACACTGTCCAATATTTCATTTCATTTGTCACTCATCGATCATTGCCCCAGAGGGGAGCCTCGGCAGCCGGCACAATTCCTATTGTCGCCGCTAGATGGGGCTTTATTCATTCCATCACTGATCCTGTCGAATGATAGGAAACAGGCTGTAGACTTGCGATGTACTTATTCTGATCATAAACCGATCATTTTTAATCTTTCCTGGGTTCTTTTTCAACAGCCATATTTTCCTTCGGAGAACGTTCTTAGATTAGAGTAGATTCTCCTGGCATATAAATAAAAATTTAAACACATTTGAAATAAACGATAGGAATGAGATTGGCCGTCAAATTGTTCACCTCTATAATAAGGTCAATAATACACGGAGGTATGTCATTCGTATCGCCAGAAATTCCGCACACTTGCCTACGCGCAACAATGGTGCTGGACACATTGTTAGCAATGACAATGGCGGCAGATGTATTTTACCGCCAAGTAGCGGTCTTGCATATTGCTGTGGGGTCCAGAACATATATAATAATAATAATAATAATAATAATAATAATAATAATAATAATAATAATAATAATAATACCTAAATTCAATTAATCTCAACCACCCTAATAATAATAATAATAATAATAATAATAATAATATCCTGGACCGTCGTCAACATGTGCGGACCGTGCTGGAAACGGGTCCTGGACGGGTAATGACTACGATTGCAGTCCGGCCGCCGGTTTAGTACCGCCAAGGCACCTAAGAGGACACCACGCCGGATCTCCTCAAGGATTTGATCCACATTAAAAATGCTTATAGGAAAGCATGGCTAAGATTTAGGAACCCAACTGACCGGGTGGAATACCTGGACCTAGCCCGGGAAATACGAAATCGATTGCTGCAAAGAAAGATTGAAAAATGGGAGGAACGTTGCCGTAATCTCTCAGTAAACGAGTCAGATCACGAATATCGGCGGGTTGTATATAAAACGATAAGCATTCAATTATAAATTATCGAGCTCGATAGCTGCAGTCACTTAAGAGCGGCCAGTATCCAGTATTCGGGAGATAGTGGGTTCGAACCCCACTGTCGGCAGCCCTGAAAATGGTTTTCCGTGGTTTCCCATTTTCACACCAGGCAAATGCTGGGGCTGTACCTTAATTAAGGCCACGGCCGCTTCCTTCCCATTCCCAGCCCTTCCCTGTCCCATCGTCGCCATAAGACCTATCTGTGTCGGCGCGACGTAAAGCAATTAGCAAAAACAATTATAAATTTCAGTATATTACCGTAGCGAAGCACGGGTATCTTGCTAGTATATATATAAAGTAGCTTGTCCTGACTGACTGACTGACTGATTCATCATCGCCGAGCCAAAACTACTGGACATAAAGAGATGAAATTTTGGGGATATATTCATATTAAGACGTAGGTGCTCGCTAAGAGAGGATTTTTGGATATTCCTTCGCTAAGGGGGTGAAAACGGGGGTGAAATTTTAAAATGAGTTGCTCTATATCTCAAAACTTTAAAAGTTTACAGATGTAAAAATTGGTATTTCGAATCTTCTTTAAAAATAAGGAAACACGTATTTTTTTGTTTTCAGAAAATCCCATTAGGAGGGGTGAAAAAGGGTGAAAATGGGGAAAAATGGGTTGAATGCCTTTAATCAGGATACCGGTACCTATATCTCAGAAACTGAAGATATTACAGACCTGAAAATTGGTACTTTTGATCTCTTTTAAAAATCAAGAAACACGTAATTTTTTGTTTTTGGAAAATCCAATTAATGGGAGGGTGAAAAGGGGGTGAATTTTTAAAATGAGTGAATCTATATCTCCAAACTTTTAAAGTTTGCAGATGTAAAAATTGGTATTTAGAACCTTCATTAAAAATAAAGGAACACGTATTTTTTTGTTTTCGGAAAATCGCAATAGGAGTGAAAAGGGGCTAAAAAGTGGTTGAATGCCTTTAATGAGGCTACTTATATATCAGAAACTGAAGATATTACAGACCTGAAAATTGGTGTTTGGGATCTCCGTTAAAAATAAAGAAACACGTATTTTTTTGTTTCTGGAAAATCCAATTAGGGGGGGGGTGAAAAGGGAGTAATATTTTAAAATGAGTGTATCTATCTCAAAATTTTTAAAGGTTATATATGTGAAAATTGGTATTTAGAATCTCCTTTAAAAATAAATAAACACACGTATTTTTTCGTTTTTGGAAAATCCAAATATTGGGGGGTAAAAAGGGGGGAGGGTAAATTTTTTAAAATGAGTGTGTATACATCTTAAAACTTTAAAATTTACAGATGTAAAAATTGGTAGTTAGAATCTCCTCTAAAAATAAAGGAAAACGTATTTTTTGTTTCCTGTAAATCCCAATAGGAGGGGTGTAAAAGGGAGAAAAATGGGTTGAATGCCTTTAATGAGGATACATATATCTCAGAAACGAAAGATATTACAGAACTGAAAATTTGTATATGGGATCTCCTTTAAAAATAAAGGAACACGTATTTTTTAGTTTGGGAAAATCCAATTAATGGCGGTTAAACAGGAGTGAAAAATTGGGTGAATTTTTGAAAGACTATATCTACAGATTATCTTGGAAACGTAAAATGTTACAGACGTAAAAAGTGGGTGTTTGTAATCTCCTGTAAATCTAAAGAAACATAGGTGATTTGTGTTTGGAAACTCCACATAAGGGGAACTCAAAAGGGGTGAAATTTTAAAATGAGAATTTTTACAGTGTATCTCAAAAAACTTAACATGTTACAGAAGTGACAAATGGTATTTTTTATCTCTATTAAACATAAAGAAACGTGTATTTTTAGCTTTCGGAAATACCACTTGGGTGGAGGGAGGGGCGTAAAAGTGACTGAAAATGGTGTTGAATTCTTTTAATTAGGCTACTGATATCTCAAAAATGAAGATGTTACAGACGTGAAATTTGATATTTGCAATCTGCTTTAAAAATAAATAAACACGTATTCTCTGAAAATCCAATGAAGGGGGGGGGGGGGTGAAAGAATTGAAAAATTAATTGAATTAATTGAATGAGAATACATACATCTAATAAAAACTAAAGTTGTTACAGACGTGAAAATTCGTATTTGGATCTCCTTTAAAAACAAAGAAAAACGCGTTTTGGGGGGAAACCATCTTGGAGGGCGGGAGTGTAAAGGAGTTGAATTCCTTTCATGAGGACACATAAATCAAAAACTGAAGAAGTTAGAGTCGTGATAATTGGTATTTAGAAGATCCTTTACTATTAAATAAACAAGTATTTTTTGCGGGAAAATTCACTTATGGGGTGGGGGAAGTAGTGTGAAATGAAGTGAAAAAAGTAAATTATTTGTATGGGGATACTTATATCTCGAAACTGAAGGTAATAAAGGTGAACATTGGTGTTTGAAATCTTCTTTAAACATAAGAAACAGCCTTTTTTTTAAAAAATTTGGGGGGGGGGGGGTGCCGGTAAATAAACTTAACGGCGGTGGGGTGTAGAAGGAGTTGAGACCAATTGATTTTACTGTTCTTAATGTACTTATAAGGATCCTCGGCAGCGCGCCGTTCTCTCACAGCTGGGTTGCGTGGTTCAAATCCCGTTCACTCCATGTGACATTCGTGCTGGACAAAACGGAGGCGGGACAGGATTTTCTCCGGATACTCCGGTTTTCCTGTCATCATCCATTCCAGCAACACATAATAATAATAATAATAATAATAATAATAATAATAATAATCATAATAATAATAATAATGTTCCGGACCGTCGTCAAATGTGCGGACCGCGCTGGAAACGTGTCCTGGACGGGTAATGACTAAGAATGCAGTCCGGCCGCGGGTTCAGTGCCTTCTAGGCACCCAATATGACACCACGCCGGATCTCCTGAAGGATTTTATCCATATTAAAAATGATTATAGGAAAAGATGGCAAAGATTTACGGACCCAACTGACCGGGAGGAATACCTGAGCTTAGCCCGGGAAGTACGAAATCGATTGCTGGAAAAGAAGATTGAAAAATGGGAGGAAACATGCCGTAATCTAATAGAAAACGAGTTAGATCGGGAATTTTGGTGGGTTCTCGCAGAAAACGAGTCAGACCGCGAATTTCGGCGGATTATATATCTAAAACAATAAGCATTCAATTATAAATTTCAGTATAATACCGTAGCGAAGCACGGGTATCTTGCTAGTAATATATAAAAAATAGTGAGTCTTGTTGCGATAAAACAGATGAGAATATGAAATTATGACATTGCAACTGAAAGAAACTAGGCATGAATTTGAATTCTTCTTGACCGGACATTTAACAATTTATACGAAATATTTCCCTCACTGATTCACTTGACTGTACCTTCAACACTTTTAGTGTAATTACGACGTATTCCTTTGATCTGGTGTTTACTGTAGATGTGTCACGCCTAACTTGGTGATACATCCTTGTGACTGCTTCTTCTCCATATCATCTGACTTCTTTGTAAGTCAATATGGTATCACCTCATGGCAGGTCCAGGGTTGCCCTCTCTGACTCCATGGTAAGCCCTTGCGTCCGTGTCTTCAACTAAGTGACCGACCAACCTTTGGCCTCACTCTCTCAATGACCAATGATTAATGGCTCACTGAGTCTTCTCCATCTCTCGTTCACACTCGTTGACTGACGGACTGAGGCCTCTTCATCTAGTAGACTTCTTCACTGTACTGCTTCCGTTTAACTAATGACTGACGCTACAATATGCACCCACCTTTTATAGACGTTGGTTGACACAGCTACGTAATCTCCAGGAATAACAATGACATACTCCCACAACGCGGCAAATATTACATATAGTTGTGAAACCGCCGCCGGCTCGCTGGGTTTCTCAAAGAAATTGAGCTCAGTGCTAACTAAATACGATGACGTAGCCATGACGTGGCGATGACTTGGCAGAATCGCCAGTAGTGCAAAATATAACAGCGTCATATCCAACATCTGATATATAACAATTCTCACTGTACATGTATTGAGTGTTATTTTCCACACACGTATATATGCATACATCTAAGTACAATCCTGCAAGCGACAAGCATTGCAAATTGAATTGAACAAGAATTATAACAAAATAATAGTAATCTCATAGATAAAATAATAATACTACGGACATAATAATAATAATAATAATAATAATGATACACTAATAATAATAATAATATACATATTATCTTGTAACGGGATTAGAACCGTTACAGCAATAACATCCAAAGTCTATATTAGGTTGACAGCATGTTTTAACAGATTGGATGACGTTATAACTGATTCTACTGTAGTCTGTAGACTATTGTACATATTGAATGTACATAAGTTATATGAGAAAATGTTTTATTTAGAATAGATGACAACTTTAGTTCACAAATTAATTTCTTTGGTATATACTGCGTAGTCCTCTGTGGTGTGGTAGTTAGGTGATTAGCTGCCACCCCTGGAGAACCAGCTTCAATTCCCAGCTCTACCATGAAACTTGAAAAGTGGTATGAGGGTTGGAACGGCGTCCACTCAGCCTCGAGAGGTCAACTGAGTAGAGGTGGGGGGAAAAGGGGTTCGATTCCCATCACAGCCATCCTCGAAGTGGCTTTTCCGTGAGTAGTATAATACAGGAATTCTGCCGCCTCCTCCCGCGGGAAATTTGAATTCTGGCGGGAAATTTGAATTTTTGGCGGGAAATTTGAATTTTGGCGCGAGATTTGAATTTGTAAACAAATCCACGTGCTTTTTGACAGCTGTCATCGACAACAATGCATCGCTAACCTCACTGCTGCCATCTTGACGGGCCTAAACCTCAGTAGTGCCAACTTAACCTAACTAGCGTGAGGTAAACAAAGCCACGTGTTTTTTTGACAGCCACGTACTTTTTGACAGACAACAACGCATCGCTAACCTCAGTACTGCCATCTTGACGGGCCTAAACCTCAGTAGTGCCAACTTAACCTAACTAGCGGGAGGTAAACAAATCCACGTGTTTTTTGACAGCCACGTGTTTTTTGACAGACAACAACGCATCGCTAACGTCAGTACTGCCATCTTGACGGGCCTAAACCTCAGTAGTACCAACTTAACCTAACTAGCGCGTGGTAAACAAAGCCACGTGCTTTTTGACAGAAACGTGCTTTTTTGACAGCTGTCATCCGCCATCTTTAAACCACAGAGCACTGTGCTGCCCTCTTTATCGTAGTAGATGTAAAATTCGTCACCTGTCATCGGCAGTGCTGCCATCTTGGCGGGCCTAAACCTTAGTGCTACCAACTTAACTTCACTAGCGTGAGATAAACAAAGCCACGTGCTTTTTTGACAGCTGTCATCCGCCATCTTTAAACCACAGAGCACTGTGCTGCCCTCTTTATCGTAGTAGATGTAAAATTCGTCACCTGTCATCGGCAGTGCTGCCATCTTGGCGGGCCTAAACCTTAGTGCTACCAACTTAACTTCACTAGCGTGAGATAAACAAACCCATGTGCTTTTCTGACAGCTGTCATCCGCCATCTTTAATCAACAGAACACCATGCTGCCCTCTATATCTTTGAAATGTGGTGGCGGATAATTTGAAAAATGCTTTTTGATAGCAGCCATCTTTAATCAAGAGAGCACCGTGCTGCACTCTGTGTGGTAGCGGCAATTTGAAAACTTCTAAGTGGCCCTGTTTGGAAACAAACCACGTGCTTTTTTGACAGCTACATCCGCCATCTTTAATCAAGGGAGCACCGTGCCGCACTCTTTAGTTGAAATGTGGTGGCGGCAATTTGAACAATTCCACGTGCTCTTGTTTGGAAACAATGCTACATGCTTATTTGACAGCTACCGTCCGCCATCTTTAATCTATAGAGCACAGCGCTGCCCTCTTTAGCTACTTACCTTTGAAATGTGGTGGCGGATAATTTGAAAAATGCTTTTTGACAGCAGCCATCTTTGAGCACCGTGCTGCCCTCTTTAGCTAGATACCTTTGAAATGTGGTGGCAGGCAATTCCACATGACAGCAGCCATCTTCAATCAAGAGAGCACCGCGCTGCCCTCTATATGGTGGCGGCAATTTGAAAAATTCTACATGCTCTTGTTTGGAAACAAACCCACGCGCTTTTTTGACAGCCGTCATCCGCCATCTGTAATCAACAGAGCACAGTGCTGCCCTCTTTAGCTAGATACCTTTGAAATGTGGTGGCGGTAAATTCCACGTGCTCTTGTTTGGAAACAAAGCCACGTGCTTTTTTGACAGCTGTCATCCGCCATCTTTAATCAATAGAGCACTGTGCTGCTATCATGCGGGCAATTTCGTCAGCTGTCATCCGCCATCTTTAATCCACAGAGCACGGTGCTGCCCTCTTTATGACATGTAGTAGCGGGTAATTTGAAAAGCTCTGTTAGCTGTCATCCGCCATCTTTAATCAAGAAAGCACCGTGCTGCCATCTTTAGCTAGATACCTTTGAAATGTGGTGGCGGCAAATTGAAAATTCCCACGTGCTCTTGTTTGGAAACAAACTCGCATGCTTTTTGACAGCTGTCACCCGCCATCTTACATCGCAAACCTCAGTGCTACACTCTTTAGTTGAAATATGGTGGCGGATAATTTAAAAAGAAAAATTCTACAGCAGCCATCTCTCGACGCTAATTGCACAAGATGGTGGCTATACATGACTCCTTAAAGGTGCTTATGCAATATGGCCGCTATACATAGGTTCTTATGAGACGCCCTTGGGATGCTTGCGTAAGATGGCGGTTATACAAGGCTCCTTATGAGACACCCTAGGGATGCTTGTGCAAGATGGCGGTTGCTCTTATGAGGCGGCTTAAGGGTCCTTGCACAAGATGACTAGAGACACCCTAAGGATGCTTGCGCAAGATGGCGGTCGCAAGATGGCGGCTATACACGACTCCTTATGAGACGCCTTAAGGGTGCTTGCGCAAGATGGCTGCTGCTCTTATGAAGAAAGCTAGCTTAGAGGCTAACGTGTCATGCTAGTTCGATTCATTAAATTTGGGGCTTAAATGCAAAATGTTAAATATCTCGAAAACGGTGCATCGTAGAGCAAAACGGACAAAATTTTTCTGCCCAATACCTCGGTTCGCAGTGCGAGGAACATGATAGCATAAGTCTAATGATGAGATCGACGGTTCGGTTTCTACTTAGGTCCTTTGCATTCACTCTGTTTAGCTTGTATTGAAGCAAGTCTTCGTAACATGATCAGGTCTAGCTATGGTAGAAAGTATAACGTGCCGTGCAGGTTCGATTCATTAAATTTAGGGCTTAAATGCAAAATGTTAAATATCTCGAAAACAGTGCATCGTAGAGCAAAACGGATAAAATTTTTCCACCTGATACCGAGGTTTGCAGTATCAGGAACATGATAGCATAAGAAAAACATAGTCTAATGATGAGATCGACGGTTCGATCCCTACTTAGGCCCTTTGGCATTGGCAGCTATCTAATTCTACAAGATGGCGGCTATACATAGCTTCTTATGAGACAGCTTAAGAGCGCTTGCACAAGATGGCTGCTGCTCTTATGAGACGCCCTAGGGGTGCTTGCGCAAGGTAGCAGCGACAAGACGGTGACTATACACAGCTGCTTATGATACGGCCTAGAGGTGCTCACACAAGATGGTGGCTGCTCTGATGAAGAAAGCTAGCTTTGCATCGCGCAGGTATTTTTACAGCACTAAACCTCATACCTTTGAAATTTGGTGGCGGGCAATTTGAAAAATTCGACGTGCTTTTCTTCACAGCAGCTATCTTTAGACAATAGCGACTATACATAAGCTGTTAAGGCCTCCTCTTATGTCAAGGCATAGCTCTATCGAACAAGTTTAAACCTGCATCGGAATAGCTAGAGTAAGCACGTGCTGCAGTGATGACGTCATTATGCATGTTTAGACTTGCAAATCACTAAAGAAACATAACAAGACTAGAATCGAACACTGCACTCTATACCGTGATCGTGTTATCGGAACATTGATTGAAGTGTTTAGAACACTCAATAAGTGATCAAGACTATAATAGAACACTGTACTCGATACAACATGTGTTTAGAACATGTCAGGGGATACCTTTGTTCTAAGAAGATTAGATTACCGCACATTCCTTGTAGGGCTAATAGGCTAAAGGGCTAATGGGCTAAAGGGCTAATGGGCTAAAGGGCTAAAGGGCTAATGGGCTAAAGGGCTAAAGGGCTAAAGGCGCAACAACCTCATCGATCGCTATCAGCAAGAACGCTTGTACTTTGTTAAGTGTAGAAAATTAATCTTTATTTGTAAATGGTTTCATGTTCAGAACAAGGAATGGAACCTAGGGGTTACGTCTTACCTAATAAAATCCCCGAGGTGCGATGAGTTACGTTTTCCGAACTAGTGTTTGGAACACTGAACTTTTCAAGATGATAGCAGAGAGTTTAGCAATGTTCTGTTGTTGGATTATAAATTCCGCACTACAACATGCATAAGGTAGCAGCCTTGAGGTTTACCGCCGTAAAGATGACAAGAGTGAGGTTAGCAATGTTCCGTTGTTGGATTTTAAATTCCGTGCTATAACATGCATAAGGTGGCAGCCTTGGCAACAACCTCATCGATCGCTATCAGCAAGAACGCTTGTACTTTGTTAAGTGTAGAAAATTAATCTTTATTTGTAAATGGTTTCATGTTCAGAACAAGGAATGGAACCTAGGGTTTACGTCTTGCCTAATAAAATCCCCGAGGTGCGATGAGTTACGTTTTCCGAACTAGTGTTTGGAACACTGAACTTTTCAAGATGATAGCAGAGAGTTTAGCAATGTTCTGTTGTTGGATTATAAATTCCGCACTACAACATGCATAAGGTAGCAGCCTTGAGGTTTACCGCCGTAAAGATGACAAGAGTGAGGTTAGCAATGTTCCGTTGTTGGATTTTAAATTCCGCGCTATAACATGCATAAGGTGGCAGCCTTGAGGTTTACCGCCGTAAAGATGGCAGCAGTGAGGTTAGCGACGCTCTATTGTCCTTCAAAGTGAGGTTAGGGTTCGTCAAGAAGACAGCTGTTAAAAACGCACGTGGCTATGTTTACCAAACAAGAGCACATGGCTGTGACGCCACGGTCACGTGGTATGCTGCGTCAGCATGAAACGATCAATGTCTACACCTACGTAGTTAACACTCTGCTATGTTCACAAGATTTTTTACACATAAGTATTCTTTATGCTTTACGTTCGTGTACATAGGTTATGTTAAGATAGCAGCAGATACAAGCGATGGTCACACGCTCTAGTAGAAGATGCATGCATTATCAAAAGGTGGCGTGTACACGCTTTTAAACATTGCTATTCTTACCGCTGCCATGTTCACAAGATTTTTAAACATCGCTATTCTTTGTACTTTAAGTTCATTCACGTAGGCTATGCTACGATAGCAGCACAAACACATGCGAACTTTGTACATTCTAGTGGAATAAGTTTAGTACTGCGTGCATTATAGATACATGATGTGTACTCGCATTTAAACATGGCTATACTTAATGCTGCTGTCATGTTTACAATATTTTTATACATTGCTATTCTTTATGCTTTAAGTTCGTGCGCACACAAGCGATAGTCGTACGCTCTAGCAGAAGAAGTTTAGTACGATAGTCGATACATGCATTATCGATAGATGATGTGTACACGCTTTAGAACATAGCTCTTCTTTGTGCTTTAAGTTCATGCACATAGGTTAGGGATACACAAAAGCGATTGCTACATGCTCTAGAGGAAGAAGCCTAGTACGATACTCGATGCATGTAAAATCGATAGGTTATGCTAAGATAACAGCACACGTACACGATTTTAGCACAATCTAATAGGAAAAGTTTAGTATGATAGTCGTTTCATGCAAAATCATTAGGTAATGAGTACGCGCTTTGAAACAAGGCTATTCTTTGTACTTTAAGTTCATGCGTACAGGTTATGCTAAGATAGCAGCACAATCTAGAGCAAGAAGTTTAGTACGATATTTGTTGCTTGCAAAATCGTTAGGTAATATGTACACGCTTTGAAACATGGCTATTCTTTGTACTTTAAGTTTATGGGTATAGGTTATGCTAAGATAGCAGCACAATCTAGCGGGAGAAGTTTAGTAAGAATTCGATGCATGCAAAATCAATAAGGAATATGCACACGCTTTGAAACATGGCTATTCTTTGTACTTTAAGGTCATGCGTATAGGTTATGCTAAGGTAGCAGCACAATCTAGAGGAAGAAATTAAGTACGAGAGTCGATGCTTGCAAAATCGATAAGTAATATGTACACGCTTTGAAACATGGCTATTCTTTGTACTTTAAGTTCATGTGTATAAGTTATACTAAGATAGCAGCATAATCTACTGGAAGAAGTTTAGTACGGGAGTCGATGCATGTCATATCAATAAGTAATATGCACACGCTTTAAAACATGGCTATTCTTTGTACTTTAAGGTCATGCGTATAGGTTATGCTAAGGTAGCAGCACAATCTAGAGGAAGAAGTTTAGTACGAGAGTCGATGCTTGCAAAATCGATAGGTAATGTGTACACGCTTTGAAACATGGCTATTCTTTGTACTGTAAGTTAATACGTATAGCTTATGCTAAGATAGTAGCACGATCTAGCGGAAGAAGTTTAGTACGAGAGTCGATGCATGCAAAATCGATAGTTGATGTGTACACGTTTTGAAACATGACTATTCATTGTACTTTAAGTTCATGCGTATAGGTTATGCTAAGATAGCAGCACAATCTAGTGGAAGAAATTTAGTACGATATTTGATGCATGCAAAATCAATAAGTAATGTGTACACGCTTTGAAACATGGCTATTCTTCGTACTTTAAGTTCATGTGTATAAGTTATGCTAAGATAGCAGCACAATCTAGCGGAAGAAGATTAGTACGATATTTGTTGCATGCAAAATCGATAGGTGATGTGTACAAGCCTTGAAACATGGCTATTCTTTTTACTTTAAGGTCATGCGTATTGGTTATGCTAAGATAGCAGCACAATCTAGCGGAAGGAGTTTAGTACGAGAGTCGATGCATGCAAAATCGATAGGTAATGTGTACACGCTTTGAAACATGGCTATTCTTTGTACTTTAAGTTCATGTGTATAAGTTATGCTAAGATAGCAGCACAATCTAGCGGAAGAAGTTCGGTACGAGATTCGATGAATGCAAAATCAATAAGTAATGTGTACACGCTTTGAAACATGGCTATTCTTTGTACTTTAAGTTCATGTGTATAAGTTATGCTAAGAGAGCAGCACAACCTAGCGGAAGAAGTTTAGTACGATATTTGTTGCATGCAAAATCGATAGGTGATGTGTACACGCTTTGAAACATGGCAATTCATACTGCTGCTCTGTTCCCAAGACTTTTAAGCATAGCTAATCCTCATGCTGCTCTTAACGAGGTCGAGCTAAGGATTGATTACGTGACCGTGACGTCACAGCCATGTGCTCTTGTTTGGTAAACATAGCCACGTGCGTTTTAAACAGCTGTCTTCTTGACGAACCCTAACCTCACTTTGAAGGACAATAGAGCGTCGCTAACCTCACTGCTGCCATCTTTACGGCGGTAAACCTCAAGGCTGCCACCTTATGCATGTTATAGAGCAGAATTTAAAATCCAACAACGGAACATTGCTAACCTCACGCTTGTCATCTTTACGGCGGTAAACCTCAAGGCTGCTACCTTATGCATGTTGTAGTACGGAATTTATAATCCAACAACAGAACATTGCTAAACTCTCTGCTATCATCTTGAAAAGTTCAGTGTTCCAAACACTAGTTCGAAAAACGTAACTCATCGCACCTCGGGGATTTTATTACGTAAGACGTAAACCCTAGGTTCCATTCCTTGTTCTGAACATGAAACCATTTACAAATAAAGATTAATTTTCTACACTTAACCAAGTACAAGCGTTCTTGCTGATAGCGACCGATGAGGTTGTTGCCAAGGCTGCCACCTTATGCATGTTATAGCGCGGAATTTAAAATCCAACAACGGAACATTGCTAACCTCACTCTTGTCATCTTTACGGCGGTAAACCTCAAGGCTGCTACCTTATGCATGTTGTAGTGCGGAATTTATAATCCAACAACAGAACATTGCTAAACTCTCTGCTATCATCTTGAAAAGTTCAGTGCTCCAAACACTAGTTCGGAAAACGTAACTCATCGCACCTCGGGGATTTTATTAGGTAAGACGTAACCCCTAGGTTCCATTCCTTGTTCTGAACATGAAACCATTTACAAATAAAGATTAATTTTCTACACTTAACAAAGTACAAGCGTTCTTGCTGATAGCGATCGATGAGGTTGTTGCGCCTTTAGCCCTTTTAGCCATTTAGCCCTTTAGCCCATTAGCCCTTTAGCCCATTAGCCCTTTAGCCCATTAGCCCTTTAGCCTATTAGCCCTACAAGGAATGTGCGGTAATCTAATCTTCTTAGAACAAAGGTATCCCCTGACATGTTCTAAACACATGTTGTATCGAGTACAGTGTTCTATTATAGTCTTGATCACTTATTGAGTGTTCTAAACACTTCAATCAATGTTCCGATCACATGATCACGGTATAGAGTGCAGTGTTCGATTCTAGTCTTGTTATGTTTCTTTAGTGATTTGCAAGTCTAAACATGCATAATGACGTCATCACTGCAGCACGTGCTTACTCTAGCTATTCCGATGCAGGTTTAAACTTGTTCGATAGAGCTATGCCTTGACATAAGAGGAGGCCTTAACAGCTTATGTATAGTCGCTATTGTCTAAAGATAGCTGCTGTGAAGAAAAGCACGTCGAATTTTTCAAATTGCCCGCCACCAAATTTCAAAGGTATGAGGTTTAGTGCTGTAAAAATACCTGCGCGATGCAAAGCTAGCTTTCTTCATCAGAGCAGCCACCATCTTGTGTGAGCACCTCTAGGCCGTATCATAAGCAGCTGTGTATAGTCACCGTCTCGTCGCTGCTACCTTGCGCAAGCACCCCTAGGGCGTCTCATAAGAGCAGCAGCCATCTTGTGCAAGCGCTCTTAAGCTGTCTCATAAGAAGCTATGTATAGCCGCCATCTTGTAGAATTAGATAGCTGCCAATGCCAAAGGGCCTAAGTAGGGATCGAACCGTCGATCTCATCATTAGACTAGGTTTTTCTTATGCTATCATGTTCCTGATACTGCAAACCTCGGTATCAGGTGGAAAAATTTTATCCGTTTTGCTCTACGATGCACCGTTTTCGAGATATTTAACATTTTGCATTTAAGCCCTAAATTTAATGAATCGAACCTGCACGGCACGTTATACTCTCTACCATAGCTAGACCTGATCATGTTACGAAGACTTGCTTCAATACAAGCTAAAACAGAGTGAATGCCAAAGGGCCTAAGTAGGAACCGAACTGTCGATCTCATCATTAGACTTATGCTATCATGTTCCTCGCACTGCGAACCGAGGTATTGGGCAGAAAAATTTTGTCCGTTTTGCTCTACGATGCACCGTTTTCGAGATATTTAACATTTTGCATTTAAGCCCCAAATTTAATGAATCGAACTAGCATGACACGTTAGCCTCTAAGCTAGCTTTCTTCATAAGAGCAGCAGCCATCTTGCGCAAGCACCCTTAAGGCGTCTCATAAGGAGTCGTGTATAGCCGCCATCTTGCGACCGCCATCTTGCGCAAGCATCCTTAGGGTGTCTCTAGTCATCTTGTGCAAGGACCCTTAAGCCGCCTCATAAGAGCAACCGCCATCTTGCACAAGCATCCCTAGGGTGTCTCATAAGGAGCCTTGTATAACCGCCATCTTACGCAAGCATCCCAAGGGCGTCTCATAAGGACCTATGTATAGCGGCCATATTGCATAAGCACCTTTAAGTAGTCATGTATAGCCACCATCTTGTGCAATTAGCGTCGAGAGATGGCTGCTGTAGAATTTTTCTTTTTAAATTATCCGCCACCATATTACAACTAAAGAGTGTAGCACTGAGGTTTGCGATGTAAGATGGCGGGTGACAGCTGTCAAAAAGCATGCGAGTTTGTTTCCAAACAAGAGCACGTGGGAATTTTCAATTTGCCGCCACCACATTTCAAAGGTATCTAGCTAAAGATGGCAGCACGGTGCTCTCTTGATTAGAGATGGCGGATGACAGCTAACAGAGCTTTTCAAATTACCCGCTACTACATGTCATAAAGAGGGCAGCACCGTGCTCTGTGGATTAAAGATGGCGGATGACAGCTGACGAAATTGCCCGCATGATAGCAGCACAGTACTCTATTGATTAAAGATGGCGGATGACAGCTGTCAAAAAAGCACGTGGCTTTGTTTCCAAACAAGAGCACGTGGAATTTACCGCCACCACATTTCAAAGGTATCTAGCTAAAGAGGGCAGCACTGCGCTCTGTTGGTTACAGATGGCGGATGACGGCTGTCAAAAAAGCGCGTGGGTTTGTTTCCAAACAAGAGCATGTAGAATTTTTCAAATTGCCGCCACCATATAGAGGGCAGCGTGGTGTTCTCTTGATTAAAGATGGCTGCAGTCATGTGGAATTGCCTGCCACCACATTTCAAAGGTATCTAGCTAAAGAGGGCAGCACGGTGCTCAAAGATGGCTGCTGTCAAAAAGCATTTTTCAAATTATCCGCCACCACATTTCAAAGGTAAGTAGCTAAAGAGGGCAGCGCTGTGCTCTATAGATTAAAGATGGCGGACGGTAGCTGTCAAATAAGCATGTAGCATTGTTTCCAAACAAGAGCACGTGGAATTGTTCAAATTGCCGCCACCACATTTCAACTAAAGAGTGCGGCACGGTGCTCCCTTGATTAAAGATGGCGGATGTAGCTGTCAAAAAAGCACGTGGTTTGTTTCCAAACAGGGCCACTTAGAAGTTTTCAAATTGCCGCTACCACATAGAGTGCAGCACGGTGCTCTCTTGATTAAAGATGGCTGCTATCAAAAAGCATTTTTCAAATTATCCGCCACCACATTTCAAAGATATAGAGGGCAGCATGGTGTTCTGTTGACTAAAGATGGCGGATGACAGCTGTCAGAAAAGCACATGGGTTTGTTTACCGATTCAAATCTCGCGCTAGTGAGATTAAGTTGGTGGCACTAAGGTTTAGGCTCGCCAAGATGGCAGCACTGCGGATGACAGGTGACGGATTTACAGCTACTGCGAAAAAGAGGGCAGCACGGTGCTCTGTAGTTTAAAGATGGCGGATGACAGCTGTCAAAAAAGCACGTGGCTTTGTTTATCTCACGCTAGTGAGGTTAAGTTGGTAGCACTAAGGTTTAGGCCCGCCAAGATGGCAGCACTGCCGATGACAGGTGACGAATTTTACATCTACTACGATAAAGAGGGCAGCACAGTGCTCTGTGGTTTAAAGATGGCGGATGACAGCTGTCAAAAAAGCACGTTTCTGTCAAAAAGCACGTGGCTTTGTTTATCACGCGCTAGTTAGGTTAAGTTGGTACTACTGAGGTTTAGGCCCGTCAAGATGGCAGTACTGAGGTTAGCGATGCGTTGTTGTCTGTCAAAAAGCACGTGGCTGTCAAAAAACACGTGGATTTGTTTACCTCCCGCTAGTTAGGTTAAGTTGGCACTACTGAGGTTTAGGCCCGTCAAGATGGCAGTACTGAGGTTAGCGATGCGTTGTTGTCTGTCAGAAAGCACGTGGCTGTCAAAAAACACGTGGCTTTGTTTACCTCACGCTAGTTAGGTTAAGTTGGCACTACTGAGGTTTAGGCCCGTCAAGATGGCAGCAGTGAGGTTAGCGATGCGTTGTTGTCGATGACAGCTGTCAAAAAGCACGTGGATTTGTTTACAAATTCAAATCTCGCGCCAAAATTCAAATTTCCCGCCAAAAATTCAAATTTCCAGCCAGAATTCAAATTTCCCGCGGGAGGAGGCGGCAGAATCCCTGTATTATACTACTTCCGTGGTTTCCCACTTCTCTTCCAGGCATATGCCAGGCTGGTACCTAACTTAAAGCTTCGGCCGCTTCCTTCCATCTTCCTTACCTGTCTCTTCCAATCTTCCCATCTCTCTACAAGGACCCTCTTCAGCATAACAGGTGAGGCCACCTGGTCCTCCTCCCCCATTGAATCCCCAGACCTAAAATCTCACGCTCCAGGACACTGCCTTTGAGGCTATAGAAGCGGGATCCCTCACTGAGACCGAGGGAAAAACCGACCCTGGAGAGTAAACAGATTACAAAAGAAAGAAAGAAAGAAAGAACGAAAGAAAGAAAGAAAGAAAGAAAGAAAGAAAAGAAAGAAAGATTGGCCTACACTGGTTGATCCCTCACTGAGACCGAGGGAAAAACCGATCCTGGAGTGTAAACAGATTAAAAAAGGAAGAAAGATAGGCCTATACTGGGTGATTCAGTGAGACAGGCGACTTCTACATACGGTGACCAGATGGATTATCTTCAACTGCATTTTGCTCCTAAGCCGGTTTAGTTATTGTGCATTATTTTCTATCTGCCCAAATCTTCTTTTACACTCTTTCCCTGTGTAGGTATGATGGACTCATTATACTCGACACTGAGGCGTGTAATTTAAGTGAAATTTAAGATTAAAATGATCTATGAAGTGTTCGGGGTGACATTTAGAAAGTAGTATTTCAAATTGCTGGAGGTAGCAAATTCTCCCGGAAGTATCAAGTGAGTGCCTAATGTTATTAACTACTTGCATATGCATAACATTTTAAGTTCCGCCGTCAAACTTAGAATAGGTGCATCTGACAAAATTCCCCAATATTCCTATTGATTTACCACACTATTTTGTCTTCCATATTCGTAGTTTTTCAAAAGAATTCTGGTCAGCTTAGTGTATCAAACACAATTTAAATTACAGATGCTTGTGCTGCCACATATTTGTTCTTTTCTTTATTCTCGAATCAGTTTCTAGCATAAATAGGCTACAATGTACCTCGTTATGAATGTGTTCGACAAATCATGCCAGCCAAGCACCGGAATTTCAGAAATTTCGTTCTTCACTTTACATACCAAAAACCTTTTTCAGTCAAGAGACTTGCTTTGTGACTTCCATATATCAGTATAGTTAGAAAACAATTTTTCCACTTCTAATACAAACTTAAATGTAAGCTCATTTACAAACCATAATGTTATATGAGAAAATGTTTTTTTTAAGAATAGATGACAACTTTAGTTCACAAGTTATTCGATGCCAGATAACGCTGAATGGAAATAAGTCTCTCGGACATCTGGCTTTCTTAATCATGAGGCGATGACATGGACGATTCAAAGCAATTGAATCACGGCAATGTCAGGGTTGAGAAAACGAAGAAAATATGAATTAAAACAAAACACACTGAATCCCATAATTATAATTTTTATTTATTACTTGTTAAAACAGGAAAATGATGACACTAGCAGACACATGTAATTACATCCAAGTTCTCTATTAGGTTGACATCATGTTGTTTACACAGACTAAAACATGTTTGAAACATTTGAAACAGAAACACACTAAATAACGTGGAAACAATTTGAGACATTTAGTTTGAGTTAACCAGTCATAAGGTAAGCCATACAGCTCTAAAGTACCTAAGCTCTTTAAAAATGCCTCACAGTGCCTGAAATTCTTCTTAATGTTCTTCATTAGATAACCTAACAAACAATACAAGCTTAGGCTCGTTTTGCTGAAATGTTGAGGTATTTCAGGTTCTTGCATTTGCACTTTTTGCTGGCACTCCAATTGCTTAGCACAATCAAGAAAACCTGTTAGAACCTCACTATCATCGTCCTCATAGCTTCCTTTTCTCACATTCATATATTGAGAGAGAATGATCAAGTTCTGTTTGAACTGTAATGCTGAAGGTACAGGTTGCTTGGCTCTTACAAGACTGAAAATATTCTCTAATGAATCTTGTGCGAACCTAGAAGTTAGAACAAAATGATGCCGGTACTCATTCAGTAACAGAGCCTGCAACTCAAGTATGGATTTTGTGCAGAGAATTAATTCCAATTTTTACAGGTTTACAAACACCTCTCACTCTTATTTTAAGATTAGAAAAGATGTCCACAAAACGGTTGAGGAAGGAAATATTTTCATTAACTTATATCGCTGAATGCCATGGTTGTGCTACGAGAAGTCTTAAGTGCAAACCATTTTTCAACCAGGTCTACAAACCAAGCAGTAGTGCAAAATTCTGGACGATCTAATTCTTCAGCGAGAAACTTCAGAGCACTAACGACAGAATGGCTTATCACCTTGGTTGAAGTTGACATCCGAATCTTAATGAAGTGAGATGGGTACACATCTTATTTTCAGTAACTTTTGGTGCTTACTTGAAATTTAATTTCTGTTGGTATGCAATTAGTGTTCTTCTACATGAAATACCTCGACTTGAACAGAGGGTAGGCTAAATTCTTCAGCAACCGATTGTGGGATAGTGATCACTTTGTTATTACTGAGCATGCCTTTAACATTATTGAAAAGGTGAACAGGATCTGGAATAACATAGATATTCTTGTTTTCGTCACAAGGATGTAAGAAATAATTAACTACGTTCCTGTGACGTCTTGCAGTTACACCGACACTCCTCCAAAATCCTTGATTTGGTGCACTCACATCCGACACAACCCCCAAAATATTAAGATCTTGGATTTTCATTATAATGTCTGAAATAATATTTCTATTACACAGCGCCATCTGTATTATCTCCAGTGATAAAGTATGCAATTTTCTGTTTCCATCTATTTGATAATCCACTCAACGTAAACACTAAAGCATGGCGACCAGGTAAGGTGACTTTCCTAGTGAATGCATTGCATGAATTGCCATATTCATTCCCTGGAGTAATAGACAGTTCATCCATTACTAGAAAACACCGTTTTTCTTTACTGCTAAAGAGATGCTTCTATTTTGGAGGAACTTAATAACACCCTCTAGAATGCCATACTGTAAGAGAATATCCTGAACTTTCCTACGAAGGGTTCGTGCGGATGGAGCGCAATTTCAGGCACGGCCAATCAGAAATCGAACCGAGGTGGCCTCAGTGTATCTATATAGTCACTGTGGTGGAACCCACAGATAACAGAGACATACATCTGTGATGAAACGGGAAGCATTCGTACCTCACATAGTAAAGTTCTCAATAGCGGATATCTTCGGGTATTTACAAAATAGCCGTTAATAAGAAGTATCCTCTATTCGGAAAGACTAAAAGAGATTTGGGGACACATTTTTGATTTATGATATATTTTCTTACAGTTGGCTTTACGTCGCACCGACACAGATAGGTCTTATGGCGACGATGGTATAGGAAAGGGGTGGAAGTGGGAAAGAAGCAGCCGTGGCCTCAATTAAGGTATGTTGTTGTTGTTGTTGTTGTTGTTGTTGTTGTTGTTCGAGTCATCAGTCCATAGACTGGTTTGATGCATCCCTCCATGCCATACTATCCTGTGCTAACCTTTTCATTTCTACGTAACTACTGCATCCTACATCTGCTCTAATCTGCTTGTCACATTCATACATTGGTATACCCCTACCGTTCTTACCACCTACACTTCCTTCAAAAACCAACTGCACAAGTCCTGGGTGTCTTAAGATGTGTCCTATCATTCTATATCATCTTCTTGTCAAACTTAGCCAAATCGATCTCCTCTCACCTATTCGATTCAGTATCTCTTCATTCGTGATTTGATCTATCCATGTCACCTTCAGCATTCTTCTGTTATACCACATTTCAAAAGCTTCTATTCTCTTTCTTTCTGAGCTAGTTATCGTCCATGTTTCACTTCCATACAATGCCACGCTCCACACGAACGTCTTCAAAAACATCTTTCTAATTCCGATATCAATGTTTGAAGTGAGCAAATTTCTTTTCTTAAGAAAGCTCTTCCTTGCTTGTGCTAGTCTGCATTTTATGTCCTCCTTACTTCTGCCATCGTTAGTTAATTTACTACCCAAGTAACAATATTCATCTACTTCCTTTAAGACTTAATTCCTAATCTAATATTTCCTGCATCACCTGCCTTCGTTCGACTGCACTCCATTCCTTTTGTTTTGGACTTATTTATTTTCATCTTGTACTCCTTACCCAAGACTTCATCCATACCATTCAGCAGTTTCTCGAGATCTTCTGCAGTCTCAGATAAAATAACAATATCATCGGCAAATCTCAAGGTTTTGATTTCCTCTCCTTGGATTGTGATTCCCTTTCCAAATTCCTCTTTGATTTCCTTTATTGCCTGTTCTATGTAAACATTGAAAAGGAGGGGGGGAAACTGCAGCCTTGCCTCACTCCTTTCTAGATTGCTGCTTCTTTTTCAAAGCCCTCAATTCTTATAACTGCAGACTGTTTTTTATACAGATTGTAGATAATTCTTCGTTCTCGGTATCTGATCCCAATCACCTTCAGAATCGTAAACATCCTGGTCCAATCAACATTATCGAATGCCTTTTCTAGATCTACGAATGCCATATACGCTCGCTTGTCCTTCTTGATTCGATCCTCTAAGATCAGACGTAAAGTCAGGATTGCTTCACGTGTTCCTACATTTCTTCTGAAGCCAAATTGATCTTCTCCCAACTCAGCTTCAAATTGTTTTTCCATTCTTCTGTAAATAATACGTGTTAAAATTTTGCAGGCATGAGATACTAAACTAATGGTGCGGTAGTTTTCACACCTGTCAGCACCGGCTTTCTTGGGAACAGGTATAACAACATTCTTCTGAAAATCGGATGGGACTTCCCCTGTCTCATACATCTTACACACTAAACGGAATAACTTTGCCATGCTGCTTTCTCATAAGGCAGTCGGTAATTCAGAGGGAATATCATCAATTCCAGGTGCCCTGTTCTTATTTAGGTCTCTCAGAGCTCTGTCAAACTCTGACCTCAAAATTGGGTCTCCCATTTCATCAGCATCAACAGCCTCTTCTTGTTCCAGAACCAAATTATCTACATCTTTACCTTGATGCAACTGTTGGATATGTTCTTGCCATCTTTCTGCTTTTTCTTCTTTCCCTAGAAAGCGCTTTCCATCTGAGCTCCTAATATTCATATAGATTTCCTTTCTCCAAAGGTTTCCTTGATTTTCCTCTATGCAGCATCTACCTTTCCCAGGACCATACAACCTTCGACATCATTGCACTTCTCCTTCAGCCATTCTTCCTTAGCTACCTTGTACTTTCTATCCACTTGATTCTTTAATCGCCTGTATTCTTTTCTGCCTTCTTTATTTATAGCATTCTTGTATTTCCGTCGTTCATCAATCAGGTCTAGTATATCCTGAGTTATCCACTGATTCTTAGTTGATCTTTTCTTCCTTCCTAACATCTCTTCAGCAGCCCTACTGACTTCATTTTTCATGACTATCCACTCTTCCTCTATTGTGTATCCTTCAGCCTTTTCATTTAGCCCTTGTGCAACATGTTCCTTGAAACAATCCCTCACACTCTTATCTTTCAAATTGTCTAGATCCCATCTTTTTGCATTCTTTCCTTTCTTCAATTTCTTCAACTTCAGATGGCATTTCATGACCAACAAGTTGTGGTCAGAGTCCACGTCTGCTCCTGGGAAAGTTTTGCAGTCCAACACCTGGTTTCTCCAACTAGACTATGGTTCCAGTGTATGGGACCCTCACCGGGATTACTTGATTCAAGAAGTAGAAAAAATCCAAAGAAAAGCAGCTCGTTTTGTTCTGGGTGATTTCCGACAAAAGAGTAACGTTACAAAAATGTTGCAAAGTTTGGGCTGGGAAGACTTGGGAGAAAGGAGACAAGCTGCTCGACTAAGTTGTATGTTCCGAGCTGTCAGTGGAGAGATGGCGTGGAATGACATCAGTAGACGAATAAGTTTGGGTAGTGTCTTTAAAAGTAGGAAAGATCACAATATGACGATAAAGTTGGAATTCAAGAGGACATATTGGGGCAAATATTCGTTTATAAGAAAGGAAGTTGGGGATTGGAATAACTTACCAAGGGAAATGTTCAGTAAATTTCCAATTTCTTTGCAATAATTTAAGAAAAGGCTAGGAAAACAACAGGTAGGGTATCTGCCACCTGGGCGACTGCGCTAAATTCAGATCAGTGAATGATTGATTGATTGATTGATTGATTGATTGATTGATTGATTGATTGATTGATTGATTGATTGATTGATTGATTGATTGATTGATTGATTGATTGATTGATTGATTGATTGATTGATTGATTGATTGATTGATTGATTGATTGATTGATTGATTGATTGATTGATTGATTGATTGATTGATTGATTGATTGATTGATTGATTGATTGATTGATTGATTTAACCAAACTATGTGGTTAGGGATACGCCGGTTATGCTACTATGACAGGACGTGAAGGTGGAGTTGCAAAATTAATACAAGATAGGTATCAAAAGGCTATATTCCTCTACTGTGCTAGTCATAAACTTATCCTGGTGATAAACTACCTTAATGAACTCTCTGTTGTGAGTAATGCGGCAGTTACCATCAAGGAAATAATTCCCTTTTTTCGTAAAAGTCCATTCCGAAGAATGCAGGTCTGTATCTTACCTCTTTTCTCTAAAACAAGGTGGTCCTCAAAGTACAAAAGCATTAGGCTCTTTTCAGAAATATTTTCCAGTATCATGAAGGCTCTAGAAAATATTTCTAACTGGCGAAGTTTCACTTCCAAAACTCGGCAACGTGCACATAACCTTCACTGTTCAGCATCGAACTCGGCCTTATTATTGCAATGCATGTAATGGCAAAATACAGTGGCATTTTAGAGCCCGTAACAAACCCCCTTCAAGCGGAAGAACTGGAGCTCTTCAAAGTTAGAGAACATATCCTGTTACAACTGGACCTTTTTAAAAAACAACGGTCAGATGCAATTTCCCACTTTCAAAGAATAATGGTAGATGCTGAGGACACAGCTTCTGATAGTGGATTTGAACGCTCCCTCGCCTCGCTGCCAAGCAGCATCACAGGGCGAACCACAATGAAACTAGGGCTGAGGACTATTACAGAGTTTCCTACATGGGCTCACTGATACAGGTCCTGGAATCGCGTTTAGGAGAAAAAAACAAGACCATACTGATGCTGTATTCTCTCCATCCTTGTGTTATGAAGAGATTAAGAAAGGAAGATCTTTAGCATTCCATGAAAGTTGTTTCTAATATCTACAAAATAGACAGGTTAATGGTGGACGCAGATATGTGGTATGGCATGTGGCAAACCAAGGACTGTAAACCAGATATGAATTTCCTGGAACTTTTAAAAGAAAGTAAGGATTTTTACCCAAGCGTAGGTGTTGTTTTAGAAATTTGTATTTCCCTGCCCGCGACAACGTGCACTGCGGAGAGGAGTTTCAACACGCTTCGTAGATTGAAATCTTGGCTTAGATCAACAATGACAAACGATCGACTTTAATCATTCAATCAATCAATCAATCAATACTGATCTGCATTTAAGGCAGTCACTCAGGTGGCAGATTCCCTATCTGTTGTTTTTTCTAGCGTTTTCTGGAATGTTTTCAAAGAAATTGGAAATTTATTGAAAGTTATTCCAATCCCTAACTCCCCTTCCTATAAATTAATATTTACCGAGCTCGATAGCTGCAGTCGCTTAAGTGCGGCCAGTATCCAGTATTCGGGAGATAGTAGGTTCGAATCCCACTGTCAGCAGCCCTGAAAATGGTTTTCCGTGGTTTCCCATTTTCACACCAGGTAAATGCTGGGGCTGTACCTTAATTAAGGCCACGGCCGCTTCCTTCCCAGTCCTAGCCCTTTCCTGTCCCATCGTCGCCATAAGACCTATCTGTGTCGGTGCGACGTAAAGCAACTAGCAAAAAAAAAAAAAATAATATTTGCTACAAATGTGGGCTTTACAAGCTGCCTTTGCACTGTGAAAGGGTGGCAGAGGACAAACAAAAGTTTATTACAAACGTTCTCACACGATTTTCTAGAGAAGCTCCTAGAAGAATGTAACTTCTCTTACCCGATTCTGATATTCAAGAACATTTATTATGTAAACAGAAAGTATTTTAAACTATTAATCAGGTTTAGACGTGGTTTACGTCCATTGATATAAAAAATTGATAATTCAAGTGATAGATATGTTTTGATTGAATGAATGTGTATGCTGGAAATCGTATTACGAAACTAAGCCTTCATATTCGTAACGCTGCTAAATCAGTACAGATTTTTTTTTTGATTCGTACTTTTTTCTTCTTATTTAAGTAGACAGAACATTTGCGTCTTACTACTGCCGTGAAACCAAGTATATGAGGAAATAAAATGACGTTACAAAGTTTGGTACTCCGTACAAGTGTTTCATTATTCTAACAAGAGCACTGCAGGATATTCATGATTGACTGTGAAGAAGAGGAAAAACGTGGTGATCCACTGTAGTGGTGATTACAAAACTATTTTTTTTTTTTTTTAATATTTGGGAACATTATTTTTAAGTAACTGTGCTATTCGAATAATTAGCCAGGTTGAGTTTTAGAGATATTCCTGCAGTTAAATTCAACATAGTAATTTGGATTTATCTCAAAATATATCCATTTGTTTAGAAAATCAGCCAAGTTGGTTAACATTACCATTTTAAGAACTGCTTGATTTCTAATTTTTGGAAATACGACATAATCATTATATTATTTGTAACTATTTTAAGAAGGGGCTGCCTGGCCGAGGCGGTAAAGGCGTGCTCGGTTCGCCCGGAAGGACGTGGGTTCGAATCCCCGTCAGGAAGTCGTAAACTTTAAGAAATGAGATTTACACTTCCGGAGGTGCATATGGCCCTGAGGTTCACTCAGCCTACACCAAAAATGAGTACCAGGTTAATTCCGGGGGGCAAAGGCGGCCGGGCGCAGAGGTAACCACTCTACCCCATCAAGTGCCGAGGTTACGGATAGTGGAAGTCTTTACCTTCCACCCCTCCAAGGGCCTTCATGGCCTGTACGGAGAAGACTTTGCTTGTTTAACCACTTTAAGAACTGAACCCTTTGATAATGAATCACAAGAAAAACAAAATTTTGTAGTCTCTGAACTAAGGTCTAAGTTTAAATATCCATCCATTCCGGTCATAAAGCAGCCAGCGATTTCAGAGCAACGAAGTGCTGCATTTAACGAAGCAAGTAAGAAATGCAACGAAAATGGGTGGGGGAGGGGCTGTTTTTGTAATAGGTAATGAAACGAAATAATGTTTCTTTATAGCAGAAAAATTGATCCAGGAAAGTGTTAATGTGCCCCCTCCCCTCTGGAAAAGATCTCGCGGGCGCCCATGATCAGGCGACAACTATTCCTTTCGCAAGGTGGACTGGAAATGTTAACACCTCAAGTGGAAGAGAGGAGTACGAATCCAAAAGGGATTTCCGAGCAGATTATTCAGTCATTGGAATCTGCCCTAGACAGGAAAATCAGGTGTAACGACCCCTTCGAGATCAGCATCCTACAGGGAAAGGCCGGTGTTACGTTTGCATGAGAGATGCTAAAACCAGAAAGGAAAAATACAATATGAGCAAGCCAAAGCAATATTGTGCACAGTGTAATAGACATACATGTAACACACACACGGAAAAATTTGTAAAATATGCCAGTTGCCTTGAAATAGATGATTTAGAGTAATTTCAATGTACCACATTGGAAAATATGGTCGTATTACTCCCAGTACATAGTTTTAAATACTTCAAAATAGTTGAACTTATTGCATACTAGGAGCATTTTCTAGTGATCATAAACTCTGTTTTAAATAGATAAGGTCTTTAAAAATGTTCATTTCCTTTCCTTAAAGTAATTTTATGTAGTGCGATCGACGAACTTTCCCTCTTCGGAGTTCATGTTACAAAAATAAGCTTCGGAGTTGTAGGGTTTACGTATTTTATCATTTGTATGTATATTTGTTCTATAGTTATAACAAATTGTCTTCCTTATGTAATGACATACGCTAAATGAATAAAATATTACTAAGACTACAGCAATTCTTCCTTAGTCTCCAGAACTGTAAGTAATGAAATATTATCATTTTCTGATAGTCTGAGAGCAGTAAATCGCGGAGATATATTACCGTAGTCTTTTCTTTACGTAACAGCACCCCTCTCTGTAATGTACGCTCGAAATGGGAGAGTCAGCGGAATGTTTGTTCCACGCCATTGCTTACATAATATCTTTGAGGGTGCCCACTTCTTTAACAATATTTTCTTCAAGGCTGTATTCTCTCTGTTCTTCATTTATTTGCGATATGTGGGGCGTCGATACTTCGAAGTTTCGAGACGCCAGTGCTGCATCTGAAGGAAGCTCATAATCAAACGATTAGTTTCCGGTTCACTGCTGACAGCTGTGTCAGTGGCAGCTTAATCATCTCAAGGAGGATTCGCTTTATGTTAACAGAATTGCTTGCCTCAGGAACTGGCTCTCGTTGGTATATGGCGTCTATACTATACTAGATTTCCATGAAATGCAATCCGAATACGGTATATGAGAATGAGTATTATTCCAGAATATAGCAACAGAAATTACAGTAAGTTTTAATTTCACTACCCTGTAAAATGTGCGACAAATTAATGACAATAATTTCTTATACAAATTACCCTCAGTGACGTAACGTTAGGGTCCGCCTCTGTGGTGTAGTGGTTAGTGTGATTAGCTGCCACCCCCGGAGGCCCGGGTTCGATTCCCGGCTCTGCCAGGAAATTTGAAAAGTGGTACGAGGGCTGGAACGGGGTCCACTCAGCCTCGGGAGGTCAACTGAGTAGAGGTGGGTTCGATTCCCACCTCAGCCATCCTGGAAGTGGTTTTCCGTGGTTTCCCACTTCTCCTCCAGGCGAATGCCGGGATGGTACCTAACTTAAGGCCACGGCCGTTTCCTTCCCTCTTCCTTGCCTATCCCTTCCAATCTTCCCATCCCTCCACAAGGCCCCTGTTCAGCATAGCAGGTGAGGCCGCCTGGGCGAGGTACTGGTCATACTCCCCAGTTGTATCCCCCGACCAAGAGTCTGAAGCTCCAGGACACTGCCCTTGAGGCGGTAGAGGTGGGATCCCTCGTCGAGTCCGAGGGAAAAACTGAACCTGGAGGGTAAACAGATGATGATGATGATGATGACGTAACGTTAGGGCCTGCAATGCGGGTAGGCCTGGGGCTTAAGGCGGCCCGCAGACTTTCCCACAAAAATAAATAAATAAATTTAATTAATTAATTAATTAATTAATTACATTTACTCGCATGTCATTCTGCAATCAAGATTTTTTATAGAATGGATTGAAAAGTGAGTTTCTACAATTCGTAAGTATTGCAATTGCCAGGTGGTAGCATCTAGCTACAATTATTATTATTATTATTATTATTATTATTATTATTATTATTATTATTATTATTATTATTATTATTATTATTCTAATATTGCGCCAGTTTAAACTCCTCTACAGGAGAACGCCTGAACTTTAACAAACTATATTAATTCAATAGTTTCCCGAAAGATGTCACCACAGTAAATTTGGTAATTTTGAAGTGTCTGAACGGTGTCTATTTCGACTTGTGTTTGTTTCCTCCGAATCAAGAAATTTAGACGTTCTCTAACAGATGTCTCTACAAAAAATATAATAACGCACTCTGGTGTAAAGGAAATAACTGTCCTGAAGAAATTTAACATTCATAAGTTTTGTTTTTGCTAAATTTTGTTCTGTGGTTTGAGAGTTGGCAATGTTAATCCTTTCTTTCCGCCAGTTTTGAAATTAGCCAATCCCGAAATTCTTAAATTAATTTTCGGCCATCCCACTATCGGCAGCCCTGAAGATGGTTTTCCGTGGTTTCCCATTTTCACACCTGGCAAATGCTGGGGCTGTACCTTAATTAAGGCCACGGCCGCTTCCTTCCAACTCCTAGGCCTTTCCTATCCCATCGTCGCCATAAGACTTATCTGTGTCGGTGCGACGTAAAGCCCCTAGCAAAAAAAAATAAAACAATTTTCGGCCAATCGGGGCTTTCTTCCCCAACCTGCTCTGTAACTGTGTTCTGTAACCAATAAACTGCTGTGGGTGTGTCTTATCATTCATGAGAGGTCTCGAATGTTCCACGAGGGTATATAAACTGCTGATTTTCTTGTCTCGGTGTCACTTCAGTAACATCTCTCCTAGTGTGATTATGTAGCAGGGGGCAGGAAGCGCCTCTTTCTTCGGGCAGCAGTTCATCCATAAGGTAATGGCCATTTAATAACTTCATTTCTCGCTAGCTCAGCAGTTTAACCCTCGGGGCAGGTTCGAAAACTTTCCTCATGTAACCTATCTTTAAAATGTAATAGACACTTGGTAAAACTTCGTCTCTTTAACTATAAATTGGGATAGAGAGTGCTAAACCCTCTCGAGCATCCACTCCTATTGTTTTGAGGTGACTTTGTTTTCACAACCGTTTCTTCCTTTCTTAATGTAATAAAGTCTTCTTATACAAGTCACCTCTTTAGTATGGGATTAGCCCTTGTGTATGCGGCCTACCTGCCAAGTAGGTTTTAAAAGTGTATTGGGAGTGCAAGTTACGCCTCCTGTCAAGTTGGTATTTTGGGCCATGTAATTAACCTGCTTCTTTACTGAATAGGCCCAGTAGGTTGGGTATTTATTACCCCTGTTCTTGGTATGCCTTGAGGGCAGTTTGAAGTATAGTTTGTTGTGGCCTTTGATGGGCTTGAACCTTGAGAGCGGGTTTGCTCTTTCTTAAATTTGGTTTCTGTGTGCCTCGAGGAGGCTTAATATGGTAATCAGGAGCCAGTGCTCCTTGGCATGATTGGGGTTTTCTGCCCCTTTGTTTGAACTTGGTATATAGGTAAAGTTGGGCTTATAGCTCAAGGTTCGTGAGTGTCGGGCTCGAAGCCCAAATTTTGTAACGAACTAAAATTGTACTTTCTTAATTTGTTGATCTGCTACTTGGTACCTGCTGTTATTTATTTACCTTGCAAAGAAAATATAACCTTTGTTAAAGTTTTAAATTAACTTTAATTTCGTAAGTTGAGACCTATTCCACCCAGCACCTTCTTTCACCTCTGCTGTTCCACAGATACCTCGGAACAATTATTATTATTATTATTATTATTATTATTATTATTATTATTATTATTATTATGTGCATATGGACCCAATGGATCACGCAAAGCTCTAACGATTCTGTTTTCTAAGTTGCCAAACAGCTGTCATCCTTTCACCGTGGATCCTTTTTCGTTCTTCTGTCCACTTTGCTCCAGTCTTCTTTTTCACTTCGTTCTCTGGTTGCACTTTCCATCCATTAATTTTTCTCCTATAGAGGTTTCTGTCCGCGGTGTCTTTGAGTTGTTATTATTATTATTATTATTATTATTATTATTATTATTATTATTATTATTATTATTATTATTATTATTATTATTATATTAAATCTAGCGCATCCATCTCTCACAAGACGGCCCCAAGGGCTCTGGACTTTGGAGCGTGGGTTGGCGACCGCGGGGCCCTCAGCTGAGTCCTGACATTGCTTCCACTTACTTGTGCCAGGCTCCTCACTTTCATCTATACTATCCGACCTCCCTTGGTCAATTCTTGTTCTTTTCAGACCCCGACACTATTAGGTTTTGGGAGGGCTAGGGAGTCTTTCATTTTCACGCCCTTCGTGGCCCTTGTCTTCCTTTGGCCGATATCTTCATTTTCGAAGTGTCGGACCCCTTCCATTTTTTCTCTCTGATTAGTGTTATATAGAGGATGGTTGCCTAGTTGTACTTCCTCTTAAAACAATAATCACCACCACCACCATCTCACAAGACGAGCAACACGCTCTCTCACAAAACACTCTGGAAAAGGGAATCACCTTGACAACCTTTGTCGCTGACTTAACAAACTATTAGTAATAGATAACTCAATCATGAATGCAAGTTCACCAGACTTATGCACAGCGTTTGCATGTTTCTAACCCTTCCTGTTATTGTTTATCCGCTGAATGATAGTTTTCGAAACTAGAACTTAATAAAGAATGATCTACGAAACGGTATGACCCAAGACAGACACTGTGAATTCAGATTCCTTAGCTTCGAATGTGAAAGGACTGGAATAAATTAACGAGTTAACATCATATGGGACGATATCGAGAACGACGCTTCGAATATGACTCGTGAAGCTTGCTGCCCTGCTACGGAAGGAACCAAAGATGATGATGTCTAAAGGGGGCCAATTTTGTTTTCTCCAGCCGGAACTGCATCACATTCGTTACGTCTCTGATTACCGTATATTTCCGAATATAAGGTGCACCGTAAATTTACAGAAGCAGGTGAAGAAATACGCATAACTTTATATATATATTTTTTTTTTCTATAGGGTATTGCTACAGTATATCCAGGTACATCTGCCTGCTGTCATTTCTTGATGGATGCAGTACTTTTGCATCCATCTCTTGGCACAGGCCAGAGCAAAGTGTAGCTTCCACTGAAGTCCCAGTCTCATCCATGGCTGTGACAATATGGAAACTGCTGGGGTATGGGTGGTGCTGATTAATGACATTAGAGCACAACTAGTGTATCTGAGTGTCATGAAAGGTGTTGCTCATAGGGTTAGTTGTGCTACAATAGCACTGTCTGGCCCAGTGAGGAATAGTGATGGGACATTCGATTCATTTTACCGAATCGATTCATTTGATTCCGTTCACGTTACTGAATCGATACAGTGATCCGATTCACGGCTCATTGGTCACCCGCTCCTACTGCATCTGTGTAGTATGTGCTGGTAAGACAGCAGCAACAGCATTCAGTGCTCGCAGCTGCCATCTGGTCTTCATACTATGAACTCCTTTCTTAGAAAAATTCGAAGGTTTCCGGCGACGCAGGGTGGGAAAGGTTAGGATTAGGAAGGTAGCAGCCATGGCCTGAATTAAGGTACAGTCCCAGCATTTCCTGGTGTGAAAATGGGGAAAGTACGGAAAAACCATCTTAACGGCTGCCGACAGTGGGATTCGAACCCACCATCCCCCGAATGCAAGCGCATAGCCACGCGATATTAACCGCACGATAACTCGCTCAGTCATTTAAAAAAAAGTATTTTTCTATCAGCTGAGGATTTTTTTTTAATCGTCATATTTTGTATAGGCTACCCGAGATGTACAGTAGCCCGCTGGTTTTCTGATTCAACATACTGTTATTGCGTCTGTCCACATATGATTGAAGTCTTGTGCAACGATGTGGCATATGAACTGAGAGAATATCGAGCCGTTCTTCCCAATATAAAACAGGTACTTTTGAGTGGCCATGAGCATGACTCATAGTCATAGGTCAGGCTAGAGTCGAGTTTAATTGTCAAATGTCAACTAAGTTATAATACTAAGATTCATTAAACTAATAAATAGTATAACCTAATAGCCTACCTACTTACTAGCTACTTCAGAATTATGTTGTGACTACCTTTCTAACACTGGAAATAAAGCCATCTATTATTTAAACCTCCCTGTAAGAAGAGGACAGTGAATGCAAATGGGTATTATTTTCAAATGAGCTGAGCTCGAGAGTCCATTATAGCATACGATTCTTTCAGTGTAGCATGGCTCACTGTATGTTTCGCTGCAGCGGAAGCTCGGCTCTCCGCGTGTCCAGTGAGCCGATAAGGAGCCGTGTGTATCATGTGTCTCACTGAGCCGCGCTCGTTCACGATTCTTTCGATGTGGCATGATTCACTGTCTCGCTGCAGCGGAAGCTCGGCTTCCCGTCAACGTCCAGTGAGTGCGCCACACAGCACTGTCCGCTGGGAGTAAGCTGAATCGTGTGCCGTGAGCTCGCCTTTCCTGTGAATCGATTCACTCGAACACTTGAATGAATCGATACACTGTTTCGAATCATGCATTCAGTAGCCAACACTAGTGAGGAAAGCAATGACAAACTACCTCACTCCTCATCTTGCCTAGTACGCCTCATTTTGGTACTGCCATTAGTTTTTGTGGTTTTCCTATAACTGCATAGCCTTTGGTGATGCTATTTGAGGATCCAACCAGCCTCTGGGCTGATGACCTAACAGACAGACAGACATCCAGGTATATTTACTTCCAGGCCTATGCTGCTTTCTAAACAATTCTCAATACTTCTACAAATTATTTGTGGCCATGCCATCTACATCTATTTTAACAATCCCCAGCAAACAAATACAGTTCGTAGGCCTACATCACTATATTTGACATATCTGACTAAAATGCACAAATTCTTGGCCCCTGATATGTCAGTGCTTTCGTCTACCAACACAGAAAATTATGTTGATTTTAGTTCTTCACTAATTTGGATCTGTACTGTAAATAATTTTTGAATCTGAAAAAATCTGTCTAGGCCCTTTAAATGGAAACTGAAACCGAAATTATGTTCCACTGTTGGCGAGGTCAATCTTAAATCAGCAACGGCTGACTGATCATTATACTTGAGTTAATTTAATCATACCTTCCAGTTTCTTTTCATTTGTATTTTGCCCTATGGCATTCCTGTGCTTCACCAGTTCACTTCTACTTGCATTTAACACTTTATCACAACACATACAGTACATGCAATTAGCTTTTTAATGCATCTTCTTTAAGGGCCATCCAACCCCAAAACTCATTTATTTGAAAACGCTTGTCTTCTTCACGATTTTTCAGCCTTTTATCCTCTGTTTTCACGTGCCTGTTTAAGTATAGACGCGCCTTACTTTTCTTCATGCGACATGCACGGTACTGAGCTAAATTAAACAGATCAAGAAATACACTCTCACAGCGCCGTGGCGACAGACAGACTACGCTTCTCGCTAGATTAAAAACTAATTTGATCCACTGATAAGTCTTTATTAATTTCATATTTTGTATTAATTGTTAAGTTTCGGTTCGTGTTATTTCCTTTCGACGTACTTTACTCTGTAATGGTGCTAGTGGTTACTACGGTAACGTAAGAAACCACCCACTGACAAGGTATTCAAGGAGACTACGCAAGCATTTTACTATCAATCGAGTTTTTCGAACTGTCTGGTGCAACTGACATTTATTTCCCCAGTGGTAGAAAATGATTTTGAACTCATGGCTTGGATATGTGTCATTTTATTTAGAATTATGAAATGTCAGTAATAAAATTTCGAGCCCATACTGACTTATATTTTACTTCAGTAGCGGCGATTGGTAGTTAGAATGGAGGGGGGTACAAACATTTTTAGACAGCAGAAGGTATCGGGGTTTGAGGGATATGGTGAGAGAGGGGGTGGGGTACATCAAAATTAAAAAAGGTTTGATGCTTTCTGGACGAATTTCAACAGAGAGGCAAAGCTTCACAGTTTACCAAGTGAAGTGCGGCAATAATAGCTTTTTGAGAATTTGGTTCAAATCTATACAATAAAACTTTCACCAAAGGAACGATAATAACACATGTATTACAATTAAATAGAAGTACGAAGTGATTATACAGTGTAGTATTTTGACTACACACAAATAAAATAACAGACACCAGATATAAGTGCACAGACGCATTTTTAATTTAATTTCGTGTGGCGATTTCTAGCCGAGTGCAGCCCTTGTAAGGCAAGACCCTTCGATGAGGGTGGGCGGCATCTGCCATGTGTAGGTAACTGCGTGTTATTGTGGTGGAGGATAGTGTTATGTGTGGTGTGTGAATTACAGGGATGTAGGGACAGCACAAACACCCAGCCCGCTGGCCACTGGAATGAACCAATGAAGGTTAAAATCCCCGACCTGGCCGTGAATCGAACCCGGGACCCACTGAACTGAAGGCCGGTAAACTGACCATTCAGCTAACGAGCCGGACAACAGACGCATTAAAAGAGTGAGGCTGTCAGACTGACGAATGCGCGCAGCAAGCGTGTGAATTATACCTCAGCGACCATGACCTCGGCAAAAATATAGGCTACCCCTGCTACCCTTACTCACCGCACATGCTATACCCTACTACTTGCTTTGTGCTTATTTCTGCTAAGAATTTTTCTTAATAATTAAATAAATTAAAGGGAATAATTAGCTTTGTACAAATTGCTTTTTTTAAATTCCTAGTATCATGCGGCTAAAATGAAATGAAAATGTAACGTTTTCTCCACAAAGTGCGAGGGTGGGGGAGGGGGTGAATGAACCCCTCGACCCCCCCACCCCCCAACTAATCGCCACCATTGCGTATATTTTGCTGGCCATCATTGTGCGGTCATGTTCCAAGTCAAAACTTTCGACCGTGACCCCAACATAGCCCCATTCGATCTTTTTTTTTTTTTTTTTTAGTGTAGTCCTGTAAAGCTCTCCAAGTCTCCGGGCATAAATCATTACAAAGCCTCAAGCTGCGCGAAGGAGAAGTACTAGTTCTTTGATTTGATTTAATATGAAAGTAAGTACGCGCTGACTAGCAGTGTGAACGTACGAACAATACTCGGAACATCTTCAAAGCAATTTAGTGAGACAGCCAAACAAAGGTCTTCTCTTATCATGTCACTTTAATAATGCAATCGTTCTAAAGCACGCTGATAAATGTGAAGCGTGGTTTGTTCCTTTGAGAAAACTTTCTCGACGTCACCAATTTACATGCTAAGAGGCGGCATCTGACAACACGACAATGGTACATCATTCATTTCCCCTCCACACAAAGACAGAAGAAGGAAGAAAAGGCGCAAAAAAAGAAAAACAAAGCGACGTGGCTGTAGGTCTGCTTTGACGCAACCACAGGTTATCTTGCCGATGGATCTGTCTTTCATTCATTGCAAATTCTCTGCCATAAGCAGTTAAGGATTTATTGAACGATTCCCTTAATTTAAATAAGAAGCCATTCTTTCACAGAAAACTCCATCCCAAAATATACGACATACACAGAAACAGCCAAAAGCATTTCTCAATCGTACCGCCAGGATAAGGAAATTAAAGCAGTTCACTCACAATGACAAAGGGCACTTAATTCTTTCACTTCTCCTAATACATCAGCTATAAACTCGAACACTCAAGTCCCTGCAAAACAAAGAACAACCTACCCAAAGATTTGAAAATATCCTTGAGAATATATTCATCTCGATTTTTTGTTTCCATTAAATCATTATTTTTTTAGCAAGCATCTATATAAAGAAAAGTATAGCTTTTTCTGTACACTTAAAAATTGTGCGTCATACTTTGTATTTATGTCGTATTAGGCACGATTTTTCCTGTGTGATTCTGACAAAAGAGTAATGCTACTTTACAGTGGCGGCCGGTAATAAAAGTTATAATTGTGCTACAGCCACCACTGATTGTAATACAGACAATGTGTAGACCTTGGAAGGTATGCGGTGAAAGCCGATAAATCAAGGAAGAACCCCCTTACGGATTTTTTTGTGAAGCAGCTTTTGCCATAATTCAGTTCAATTGATGAATATAGCAATGTATGAAGTGTGCAATAGGATACTGAAACATTAGTTTTGGTTGAACTTCTCCTGTTGTGCCATTCATCACAGAACATCCATAAAAAGTCTGCGCGATTAGTTTGTGATTGTTGTGAGAGTTATCAACTGTTTCTTCTGCCTTTACTGCAACGAAATCTGCTTCCTTTATTTTCTGCATAACTGTTACATGACAAACTCGTAATATAGCCTACACTGTAGTAGTTCATTTTGAATAGATTTGGACGTCCCTTTAAACCCTTGAATCGTGCGTTACCTATACTTGTCACGAAATTTACTAGTCCTAAAGAAACGCCAGGATTTTCAGAATTGCTGGTCTTATCGTGACCTCTCAATGCAAGCTCAAATGCCCCGGATGAACTTGATACGCTCAATAATTTTGGAAGGCACATATTTATTTATTTGCACTTGTTGATTGTTTTTCAATTTTTATTCATGATATGTACGAATTAGCTGTGTTACTAGATTTACATGAGCCTCCACGGCGCAGTCGGCAGCGCGCCGGCCTCTCACCGCTGAGTTCCGTGGTTCAAATCCCGGTCAATCCAAGTGAGATTTGTACTGGACAAAGCGGAGGCTGGGCAGGTTTTTTTGGTACTCTGGTTTTCCCAGTCGTCTTTCATTCCAGCAACACTCTCCACTATCGTTTCATTTCATCTGTCAGTCATTATTCACTGCCCCAGAGGAGTGCGATAGGCTTTGGCAGCCGACACAGTTCCTGTCCTCGCCGCAGGATGAGGGCTTCCTTCATTCCATACCCGACCCGCTCGAATGACTGGAAACAGGCCATGGATTTTCATTTCTCATTTCCACTAGATTTACAATGCCGATAGAATGGAAATACAACACGTTATGTATGTGTTAAATATTACCTTCGTGTTATTTTATGATTTTTTTTCAGCTGCCCTAATTAGACGCTCCACTTCGACTCCACGAATGAGACTCGCTGTTACCAAAGAGCAGACAAAACATTTTAGTAGTAACCGCATATCCAATTGTTTTCCTATACTATCCTATGAAATTTTATATTATAAACACACTTTTAACCGCCATTCCCTTTCTGATTTTGTAATCATATCAGGTGTTGGTCTCCCTAAGCGTTTCACCTCTATTTTTTTCTTCTATACTTCTTCTATAGAATAGATTAGACAATAAACTATCCACTGAATTCACTGTGGAGTCCACGAAAGAAACGCTACATGAGCAAACTTGTAAGGCACTTCATACATAGACAGGTAGCGAGCGAGAGTGCTCTACTGGCGAGAATAGCACTCCCGCAGGCCGGTTCAAAGCAGTGGTGGAATGAGATTCAGTTTGCCTACGGCTATTTTTAGCCTGGACATGAAATGCTATAGCTGACTGTTGTGCACGCTATGGTAATCGGCAACCTAGACAAAAGAGTGGTTAAATGGGTGGCTACATTTCTAAAAAATAGAACTCAGGGAGAGAGTAGGAGAAGTGTAATCTGATCCTATAATGATAGAGTTCCACAGGACAGTAGTATGGGACTTTTACGTTTTATTGTATATATATGATATGAGTAAAGAACTGGAATCACAGATAAGGCCATTTACGGATGATATACTGTAAAAAGTAGTAAATAAGTTACAGAATGTGAGCGAATACAAAAAGACCTTAGAAAATGTTGTGAGATGGACAGCGGACAATGGTATCATGATGGGATACTTTCTTTCTTTCTTAATCTGCTTACCCTCCAGGGTTGGATTTTCCCTCGGACTCAGCGAGGGATCCCACCTCTACCGCCTCAAGGGCAGTGTCCTGGAGCTTCAGACTCTGGGTCGGGGATACAACTGGGGAGGATGACCAGTACCTCGCCCAGGCGGCCTCACCTGCTATGCTGAACAGGGGCCTTGGCCGGGGAAGGGAAAATTGCAAGGGATAGACAAGGAAGAGGGAAGGAAGCGGCCGTGGCCTGAAGTTAGGTACCATCCCGGCATTTGCCTGGAGGAGAAGTGGGAAACCACGGAAAACCACTTCCAGGATGGCTGAGGTGGGAATCGAACCCACCTCTACTCAGTTGACCTCCCGAGGCTGAGTGAACCCCGTTCCAACCCTCGTATCACTTTTCAAATTTCGTGGCAGAGGCGGTAATCGAATCCGGGCCTCCAGGGGTGGCAGCTAATCACACTAACCACTACACCACAGAGGCGGATGAACGGTATAATAATAATAATAATAATAATAATAATAATAATAATAATAATAATAATAATAATAATAATAATAATGGCGTGTGGCCTCCGGAGAGGCCTGGTGCAGGTCTTTCGAGTTGACGACTGATAGGCGACCTGCGTGACTCTGAGAATAGGGCCCTACCAATGATCAATTCTAATAATGAAGATGGCACACACACCCAGCTCCCGAACCATCGGAATTAACCAGTGACAGCAGCGGCGATTAGGGAGGGGAGGTGTCGAGGGGGGTCACCCCCTCCCCCCACTTTGTGAAGAAAACATTACATTTTTATTCCATTTCAACCGGCTGAAAGCAGGAATAATAGGAATTATTTAAAAAAGCAATTTAATTATTAACAACATATTTTTAGCGAAAATGCGCTCAAAATGTCGTTCGTCGCGGCTAACCGATTTGTAGGCCTATAGCGCCATGGCAAGTAGTGGACACTTTGCATGTGCTGTAAGGAAGGGTAGATTTGATTTCAATTTCGTGTGGCTTTTTCTAGCCGAGTGCAGCCCTTGTAAGGCAGACCCTCCATGTGTAGGTAACTGCGTGTTATTGTGGTGGAGGATAGTGTTATGTGTGGTGTTTGAGTTGCAGGGATACTGGGGACAGCACAAACACCCAGCCCCCACGCCATTGAAGTTAACCAATGAAGGTTAAAAATCCTCGACCCTGCCGGGAATCGAACCCGGGACCCTATGAATCGAACGCCAGTACGATGATCATTCATCCAATGAGTCGGACATTGCCATTATCATGGACACTGAGATATGATTCATCCGCCTGCCGCGCGCATTCGTCAGTCTGGCAGTCTTTTTTTTTTCCTTTTCTTTTTTTTTAGAATCTGCTTTACGTCGCATGGACACGGCGACAATCGGATAGGAAAGGGTTAGGAGTGGAAAGGAAGTGACTATGGTAGCCTTAATTAAGGTACAACCCCAGCATTTGCCTGGTATGAAAATGGGAAACCACGAAAAACCATCTTAAGCGCTGCCGACAGTGGGCTTCGACCCCACTATCTCCCGAATTTAATTTCATAGCTACGCGACGCTAACCACGCGGCCACTTACTCGGTGGCAGTCTCCTTAGTATCTGTTAGTTTTTTAGTGTGTAGTCAAATACTAAATTATTTTTAATTCTATATTCACGCCGTACTTCTATTTAATTGTAGTAGATGTGTAATATTCTTCCTTTGGTGAAAGTTTTATTGTACAGTATTGAATCAAAATCTCAAAAACTATTACTACCGCACTTAAATTGGTAAACTGTCAGTCAATAACTATCTATCAAAATCCGCTCAGAGAGCATAAAAAACTTACCATTTTGTATGGGTTTTTCTTTCAGTTTTGATCTATATCCCCGCCCCCTGCGTGATATATATCCCACTAACCTGGGTACTTTTTGTTGTCTATACATTCTTTGCCCCCACTTCTAAATCCCAATCACCGCTACCGACCAATGAAGGTTAAAATCGCCAACCCGGCCGGGAATCGAACCCGGGGCCTCCATGCTAAACATTTAGCTATGGATCCGTACATGAACGGGATCAAAAGTCGGGTTGTAAGTTTCACCAAGAGGAAAAGTCTTCTCAGTGTTGATTACTATGTTGATGGGGGTGATAGTACATAATGGGGATCATTGTAAGTACCTAGGTGTTAATATAAGGAGTGATTTTCAATGAGGCAATCACACTGACAAGATTCTAAAGAAGGTTACAAGTCTCTTCGTACGGTTATGAGGGTATTTAGGGATTGTTGTAAGGATGTAAACGAGAGGGCGTCTAAGTATCTGGTAAGACTCCAATTAGAGTATGGTTCCAGCGAATGAGACCCACACCGGGACTACTTGACACGAGAACTGGAAAAGACCCAAAAGAAAGCAGCACAATTTGTTCTGGATGATTTCCGACAAAGGATTAGTGTGACGAAAATTTTTCATACTTTGGGCTTGGAAGACCTGGCAGTAAAGAGACGAGATGCTCGACTGAGTGATATGTTTCCAGCTGTCAGTAGAAAGATGGCGTGGAATGACATTAGTAGACAAATAAGCTTGAGGGGAGTTTTAAAAGTAGGGAAAATCATAATATGAAGATAAAGTTGGAATTCAAGAGGACAAATTGGGGAAAATATTCATTTCTAGGACGAAGAGTAAGGGATTGAAATGTTCGATAAATTTCTAAGTTCATTGAAAATATTTGAAAAGGCTAGATAAACAATTGATAGGGAATCTGCCACCTGGACGACAGCTCTAAATGCGGATCATTGATGAATGATTCATTAATTAAACCTAATGTGATATGAAGATTCTCAGCAAGCAGTTACTGGCACTACTGTACATCTACAATAGAATGATCGAAAAAAAAAAAAAAGGGACTCTGCGAATGCAAATTGTTGTAAATAGTATATCAATTAGTAATTACATCATTTATAACGATTTTAATCAATAACATTGTGTGTGCACTATAGCGCAGTAGCACATTAGGCCGGTCCGCCCCTGCTTACCAGAATGTCGCAAAATTTTGGGCTGGAAAGACTTGAGAGTAAGCAGACGAACTGCTCTACTAAGCGTACGTTCTGAGCTGTCAATGGAATGATAGCATGGGATTCCTTGGCTGAATGGTCAGCGTTGAGGCCGTCGATTCAGAGGGTCCCGAGTTCGATTCCCGGCTGGGCTAGGGATGTAATCGCGTCTGATTAATTCCTCCTGCTCGGGAACTGGGTATTTGTGTTTGTCTCAGCACTCTCCTCTTCATATTCAGACAATACACCACACTACAAGCACCACAGAAACACGTAATAGTGATTACATCCCACCACCACCACCAACACTTAAGAAGGGAATCGGGCCGTAAAATACGGCCAAATCATTATGTACCTAGGACTCAGACGGTGGGGGTGAGTTTTTAAGACACACAGGTGTGGGAAAAGCAGACGAAGAAGAAGAAGAAGAAGACGACGAAGGAGAAGAAGAAGAAGAAGAAGAAGAAGTGCATAACGTGGAATGACATTAGAAGATGAATAAGCTTGGGTGGAGCTTGTAAAGGTCCGCCTCTGTGGTGTGGTGGTTAGTGTGATTAGCTGCCACCCCTGGAGGCCCAGGTTTGATTCCCGGCTATGCCACAAAATTTGAAAAGTAGTATGAGGGCTGGAGTGGGGTCCACTCAGCCTCGCGAGGTCAGGTGCATAGAGGTGGGTTTGATTCCCAGTTCAGCCATCCTGGAAGTGGTTTTCCATGGTTTCCCATTTCTCCTCCTGGCAAATGCCGGGATGGTATCTAACTTAAGGCCACAGCCGCTTCCTTCCTTGTCTATCCCTTCCAACCTTCCCATCCCCCCGCAAGGCCCCTGTTCAGCATAGCAGGTGAGGCCGCCTGGGCGAAAACTGGTCATCCTCCCCAGTTGTATCCCCGACCCACGGTCTGAAGCTCCAGGACACCGCCCTTGAGGTGCTGAGTCTGAGGGAAAAACCAACCCTGGAGGGTAAACAGATAAAGAAGAAGAAGAGTTCCCTATAACAAGGTTGTTCCTTGGACAGAGATCAAGGATTCTAGTTCCTTCTGTGTTTTGTGGAGCCCATGTGCTCCTAGAATACTTTCATATCCATCTCTCACAGTCCCTGCTTGAGCACTCATATACCCTATGATAATCGTTCCATCTCCTCTTATTCTTTCCTCTATGTCTTCTTCAAAATTTTCTTTTTCTTCATCTTCACAACCAGTCTGTGGTGCATAGCACTGAATGATGTTGATGTTCTGGGAAGAACCCAATTTTAGCATGATGTGAAGGATCCGATCAGAAACATAGTTTACTTCTACTATGTGGTCATCCATTTGATGATCCATAATAATACCAACTGCATTTTTTGTTTGATCTCCACCTGACCAGAATGGATGATATCCCTCTCTGAGTTCCTTTGATCCTCTTCCCTTCCGCTTGGTTTCAGTAAGTCCCAGTATATTTATGTTCTTTGGTTTTATTAAGTCTACAAACCAAACCCCATGGCGCAACAGCCCCGAAGGGCCATGGCCTACCAAGCAACTGCTGCTCAGCTCAAAAGCTTGCAGATTATAAGGTGTCATGTGGTCAGCACGACGGATCCTCTCGGCCATTATCCTTGGCTTTCTAGACCGGGGCCGCCATCTCACAGTCAGATAGCTCCTCAATTGTAATCACACAGGCTGAGTGAACCTCAAACTAGCCCTCAGATGCAGATAAAGTCACTGACCTGGCCGGGAATCGAACTCGGGGCCTCCGGGTAAGGAGCAGGCATGCTACCCCTACACCGCAGGGTTGGCCATTAAGTCTACAAATTCCTCTATTTTGCCAGTTGGTGTCAGGATGTTTAGCATGGCAATTTTGATTACAGTCTCATATCGAGTTCTGTGTGTTCTCCTCTTTGATTATGATGGAGCGTTGGGCGTTGAACCATCATTAATATCATTACCAAGTGGGGGACTAGAGTCATTATTCCGGTGATTACAATGTTTCCATCCAAGGCCTTGTTTAGTTTTGAAAGCAATTCCAAATTATTCAGAAGCTGACTTGCTGGGCCTATCACTTCCAAAGATTTTTCTGTCAGGGTTATCTCCCTTTGCCTTTAATATTCCCCTATCAACCTGCAAGGCAGCAGGCCCTGAGTCAGTTCTCAGGGAACAGATATTGCCCCTTCCGCCAGATCCACCGTGCCAGTGATTTTCACTTCCGCCTTTACTGACGTTGAGGTCACAAGGTGTTACAAGGTGTCGTGTGGTCAGCATGACGGATCCTCTCGGCTGCTATCCTTGGCTTTCTTGACCGGGGCCCCGTATCCCTGGGCATGGGTTCCGTGCTATACCCCATGGGACTGGGTCACTGACTGAACTTTGCCATCCTATCACTCTGGCCTACTGAAATGTAGCGTACTCACCCCCTCAACATGGATGCGCCAGACAGGAATTACTCAAGTGGGATAATAGGGAAGGTGACCCTATCTCCTGTGAGTCAAGTTAATGGTTGTATGTGGTGCCACAACTACTATAATGATAAGTAGCACACATATAAAGCATGTTCCTAGTAGATGTAACATTGTGATTAAACATTATTTTTAACAAAAGAACATATGAAAAAAGGCATACAGATAAATACAACACTGATAATGAAAATAAAAAGTATTCAACACAATGAAGGCTCGAACCTGCATACCTTATATTACAATCCAAGCACGTTAGCCATTATGCTACGAGAATGCTTCGGGTACTTGGTATACATATACTATACTTATACCTGGTATCTAAAAACTGAAAAATTAAAATTAGAAAATTAAAGCCCACTTGAGATGATTTCCAAATAGGTTTCAATTTTATATCCTTTTAGGGTGTCTTTGTGAAAGCTTGACATATAAACTGTATCTGCGACACTGTCGATGCGAGAGACTGGTGTGATCGTTGCAACTCAAGGGAAGCATTAACGTTCAAAATCCTGCAATATAATATCGAACACTGTTACAGTATCATGCTTTTATCAATATACTATGCTAATTTAAACTATATGTCAACAGAAATACAGCTAATAATGTTCAGCTCTCAAAACTTGCCCAGTAGGTAAAGTCTTATCGGGCCCTCGAAGCGGCCGAGAAATTACGCACCGGATAACTACGATTTATGCTGCCAATAGTGCTACCCAGGAGTGGTTGAATGGAAATATCCTTTTACTCAGGGGGCAAGTTAGGTGCTACTTTACCTGTAGGTGGTAGAACTGGCCCTAAGAAGATAAAAGCATTAATGTTAAGACATTCACTTGGCCAGTGGAGGATCAGCCAATCATATGTGGACCTAATTCATGGCTTGAACTAGGTGCTTTTGTAGAGGGGCTAAGAAAAGAAGGTATTCAACTTTTAGATGTTGGAGCTGGACAAGCGGTAATTGAAATATCGATTGTTGCAGATGCGTTGAGCAAGCTTTAGGCTGGTGTTGTTAGGGAACTACAGTGTGTGCTCACAGCAATAAAGACTCGATTAGGATGGACTGCGACAGGAAAAATAGGAAAAGGTTCTGATACCAGGTGCCATGCTGATCACTCTGTTGACCCACATCAGTCACCTGCCTGACCTGTAGAAATCAGATGTTCTGGGAATTTCAGATCCCTGTGAAAGCCAATCAAATAATGTAGTGGAGATTGCTTAATAAATCACTTCAAGATCATTCTGAAGAGAGATTTGGAAGGCAAATGTAAAGTCAAATTCCCATGGTTGAATGGTCATGAACAACTAAGTGAAAATAGGGTAACTGCAGAGAAGAGATTAATTTCAATGACATCTAAACTGACAACATGACTGTGACAAAGTTTTACAAAATTGGTTGACAGGAGGCATAATTGAAGAAGTACCGGATGACAAGATTAAATGATGGATACTATCTGCCACATCGAGCAGTTTTTAAGTATAACTCAACTATGAAGGTGAGATCTGTCTTTGATGCTTCATCTAAATCAAAGGGTAACTATTCTTTAAATGACTGTTTAGCTAAGAGACTGAATTTGTTGGAATTGATATCCAGAATTCTACTTAAGTTTCATGAAAAGAAATCTGAATTATTGTAGATAACAAACAAGCTTTCCTGCAAAGTTTGGTTGATGAAGAAGAAAGAGACTACTTGCATTTTTCTCTGATATAAGCTTACAGAAAAGAGAAGAATCAAGGTCATGAGACATAGGAGGGTGGTCTTCAGTGAGAACTGTAGTCCATTTCTCCTGGAAGCTGTCATACACTATCATCTAAAACAATATGAACTATCATTGAAAAACATGGCTGAAAAATTGAGGATTCATTTTGTGTGGATAACTGCGTTACATCAGTTGATTTGAAGTGAAAGGATGGGAAAGTACTAGGTCTTCAGGAGTAAATATTCAAGTCTAGCCATCTACTGTTCTTGGACTTCTGTAGGATAACGTTGAAGAAAATATATTTTGTAATGTCAGAGGAATAAGTCAACCTCAAGGAGCAACGACCAGAAGATATGTCATGTTTACTGCACAGACAGTGTTTGATGCCATAGGTTTCAGCTGCTCCGTGACACTTTATCCGAAACTAATTCTACAAAAATGATGGAAATCAAAATTAAGCTGGGATGCTAAACTACCAGAAGAACTGAATCAGAAAATGTTGAGGCTGCTCTATCTAATGAATATAAGAGTCCTGAGATGGATGTCACAGGAAGAGAAAAATGTTTATACATTGTATAACTTTTGCGATGCATCCAAATTTTCATATGCAGTGGTAGTATTTCTCAGTTGTGAAAATGATCAGATGGTGTGTGTGCAATTATTACAAGCTAAATCTAGAACTGCACCTTTAAGGAGAATACCGTATCTATTCCAAGACTGGAGCTATTGGCCTGTTTAATTGGAGTGTGACTGGCTAAGCTTGTGAAGGATAGACTTAATATGGGAGAGATAAGAGAATATTACTGGCAGGGGCGTAGCCAGGGGGGGGTTACTGGGGGTTAGAACCCCCCCCCATTGAACTTTCACAAAAAGAAAATAAATAGAAACTGACAGTAAACAATAAACTTCTTTTATGTGATCAAGATAAACTCCCTGCAATCTACTGCTTGTTGAGAGTGTTTGCCACCCTACCTGTCACCACTGCAGCCAGTGAGAGATCATTTTCAACATTAAGACGCCTTAAAACCTACCTCAGAAATACCACAAGTGAAAGTCGACTCAACGGGTTGGCTCCCTTGAACATTCACAGAGACATAGTTGTAAAACCAACAGATGTGTTAAATTTATTTTCTAGGAAGCCTCGAAAATTAGATTTTAGATTGTAAACTGAACATACCGTTTGAGATAAAACTGCTGACCTCGATCATATTATTCTTGTTCCGTATTTTAAAGTAAGAATTTTGTAGTGTATTGCAATCTGAATATCACATACAGTAATTCACTCTTGTATCAGTATCCTTATGACAGTCATGCATGCGCGTACCAGACACGCACAAGCACAAGCACAAGCACTTTCATTATGTTATATCTTAATTTTGTAACTGTAACCCCCCCCATTGGCCGATCCTGGCTACGCTACTGATTACTGGACTGAGTCTACAACTGCTCTGCACTGGATTACTAGAAAAAGGTAATGGGGAATGTTTATAAAAAAACAGAGTCAAAGAAATTCACAACTACTCCAGCACCAAAGACTGGAAATATGTTCCTGGTCAGGACAACCTGGCTGACTAGCCATCCAGAGGCTGCAGCCCTATTACACTACTAGAATTCCATTGATGGGAGGGACCAAGTTGGCTGAAACTTCCCAAAGATGACTGGCTGAAGTCAGATTCGGTTTTGAACGAAGAACTAGTTGACCAAGAGAAATTAAACTTGGATATGACTTGCATAGCTGTCACTGATCACCAAAAGAAGTGGTACTTGAGTTATTTCTCAACTTACACAAAGATTTTGAGAATGGTAACCTGGATTTTGCTTTTTACCAACAATCAGTGATGTACCCTGACCCTGATAACAAGGTATGCTGGCAGTGGCATTTAGGTTTTCAATCACTTTTACTATAATTCGATTATTTATTAATTCACACAATAATTTCACAGAGTGTATACGGATACATTTCTTATAAGAGTATGCACTATAACAAGAGGAAAAGCTAAAAGATAATATTATTAAAAAAGGTGTCGTACATTGCAGCAGTTATTTATATTTACATACTACATTTATGGAAAGTTATAAACAAAATATATTTACAACTTCATTTGTGAATTAGTTCAGTTTTTCTCTCTTTGAACAAAAACATTCCTATGACCTTGTCATAGAATGAATCTTTGACTTGTAGTCTATGAAGCACGTCTTTTACAATTGATATGATACTTAAATCATTAAGTCTATCCTGAACTTGTGTACCTTTGATATGTGTATATTCGTTTCAGAGCTGAAAATGAGCGCTCAACCATGGCGCGCTCTACTGGAGGTAGGAATGTTGGTGGACGGGGTGATGACATCATTAGGCCTAGCCGCTTTCCACTCATGCACTGAAAGCTGCTTGTCAGAAAGAAATTTAGCCATGCACCATGGTTTTAGCTTATGCATATTTCTTTTTCGGAACTAAAATGCTGGTAACCTGTTGTGAACTGGTCTGTAGAAGTTATTATGTCGTAAAAGGTGTTAGAAGTGAGTATGTATCGATTTTCAGTTTTCCGAAAGAACAAGTGTTGCATAAACAGTGGGTGCAGAATATTCCAAGAAAAAACTGGGTGCCTTCATCCTCGAGTGTCGTATGTAAATGAACTAGGCATTTTTAGTCAGAATATATGCAGCATGAAGTTTCATATAAGGATGCCAACAGTGAGGAAAGGGTATTAATGTATGACAGACTAAAATTGAAAACTGGTTCTTTACCAACTATTTTTGATGGATTGCCTGCATATTTGTCCAAAAACAGCCAGTTAAAAGAAGGCATCCAGATTATAGAGGCTTGGAGATCGAATAAAAGAAAAAAGATGTTGAGGAAGAGACATTGAAAAAGGCAACTGCAAATGATAAACTCAGTGACTTTCAACAATGTGTGCAATAAATTTCTGGTGGGCTAACAGATATTCATTTTAAAAACATGGGACGTGGTTTTAAACTGTTTAATGATGAACTACTTGTCTGCACAATAAAATTTGATTCTATGAATGTTGAATTTTACATAAATATAGATAGGAACTTGAAAGTTTCTGCCTATTTCAAGCGTACTGAAGTGAGCTATCAAGTGCTAAGTTGAAATTGTTGGGCCACAGCTATTTTTACAAAAGTGGAGTTGGCTGCGACAATTAATTAACCAATTTAATCTAAGCTGTAGTCTTCCATCTGTTAATATATTAGTTGAGAGTGTGAAATCCAACCTTCACGACTTAAAAGATGCGTTTATAAAAAATTATGTTGAAATGCTTGCTGACCAGGTTGACTTTTTCTCGGAACAAATCTACTTCGTTTTCATTTTGAAAAAAGTTATTCACTGAGGATAATTTTGACAGCATTTCTCATTTACATACAATCAAAAAGTGTTATGAGGCAATTAGGGCCAACAGAATTCTTACTCTGTCACATCCCAAGTACCTGCAGCAGCTGACTGCTTCTTTACATATTTCATCAAAATGAGGTGAACGAAAATGACCATTTTATGCAAGTTGTCGGGGACAAGGTAAGTGGAATAAAAAAGTGAGTTATTTTGCAATTGAATGAGGTATAAATGTAATGAAGGAATAGTCTACAGGTGAAGAAAGATTGTAGATTTCACAGAAAACGATCACCCAACTGAAGCAAAAACTGTTCTTGCTTATCTGGCAGTGGCGGCACATGACTTTCATCACTGGGGGTTCAACAGAAGGAAAAATCCCCCCACCTCAATATCTCCCCTCACCCCTGTCACTTGTGCCATGACTAAGTTCAGAGAATGGGCATAACGGTGCACACAATGTGCATGCCTAAAATCTTCCCTGATGAGAACTTGCACCCTGAATGGTGACCACTCATTACATTTGCTCCATCGTAACCATGTGAAATCAACTTATCTCTATTATCCACAACGCTCAAAGAAAATTTTAAACACTCTGCTATTGTCTTAGCATCATAACTAGAGGGTAGAGGAAACCCCAGAATCTTTCAACTGGCTTACCGTTGGGAAGAATGATAACAAATTGTGCTGTAGTTGATATATCGGTGGTCTCATCTGCGATTACCGAAATGAAGTGCGCTGTGGTGATTTTTTTCTCACAACAGATTTCATACATGCACGAAAGCAAATCGTTCTGAATGTCTTTCGAGGTGCCTTTGAAAACAGTAGCTTTGGACAGATGGTCTCTTAATGCAACATCAATTTCAGAACTAAAATTGACGAGGCCTCGAAATATGCCAGGATTCGATGATTTACTTGTTTCATCATGCCCACGCAATGCCATCTCAAACGCGCCACAGAACTTTACACAGCACATAACGAATTTTCCGTACTTGGTCGTTGTCTCTTTCCACAGACTGCCTGTAAGCACAGTCAAATTACTGACAGTTATCGTGTCTTCCCAGGAGATCGAATTGTAACTGGGCAAGCATATGAGATTTAGAACTTCTGTTTCTTTATTATTTGTTTGGACAAATATCCTATATCTACCACTCCGACATTGGTCCAAATCCCTTCGCTTTCATCACCCATGAATCATAAAAAAGGAAAACAAATCAACATGTTAGTAATTTTGCACCCACAGATCCACTCGATCCTTTTATACGGTATAAATCCATTCTGAATTTACGCACGATTTCATTACTTTTACTTTTAGGATGCCTTGTTATATCAAGATCAGGCATTGGGCATCCGGCATCCTTAATCTTAATCTTAAGTTTACGCTCAAGAGAGAGAGAGAGAGAGAGAGGAGAAAAGTTTGTCTTCTTAAGTATCGTATCACTGTTCAAACTCATTATGTAGCTCCTTACCTTTCCTGGGACCAAAATTATGGACACAACCACAGTGCACAAAAATACACACACGGAGAAAATATTGTAACTTCTTTATGTCCTAAAAATTAAGTTTCTGAACGGCTCAACAGTGCAGAAAAACACTCACACGCTTGCACAGCGTACAATAATATTACGAATTATGATAACTATTGCAAACTGTTGTAAACACTAGCATCACACTTGAAAAACAGAGTAAACTTTAGGGATGTATGTTCGCAATGTTGGTAACTTAATTTTAAGAACTCCTGTGGCTAGGCAATTAGCGTTTTCTTTGGTATTACATTCCCGCTACTCTTTGCCTCGGTGATTTTTAAGTTAATTTTCTCTCAAAAAAAGTAATTATTCCAAAGAAGGCAAATGAACAGATGTTTGGTAAATATTGATGTATTTGGGAAAAGACATCAATTGGAATTTGGCAATTTAATGTGACTGCTGGCAGTAATGATGCTCTTCAACACTAGCGCTAATTATGTGCACTATTTTCTGCTACATAGTTGAATTCCTGTAAGGGCAACAGATGGCAGGCACATACTTACCCCAACACAAGGTCAGTCTAGACAGACCTTGCTCCAACACCCCCGACAACACGACTAGAGAGAGTGGCATATTGCGCATGCGCAAGCCACGGATATCCGTTTCTGCGATATCCTGGTCTTGTCTACGTGCCGGCCGATGTCCCCCCGCACCTCGTCACTCCCTTCGTCCAGGTACGGACGGAGAGATTTCCTTCCAAGGGGGTTCATTCCAGACAAGTATCCAGCCACGGAACGTGCGCAGTTCACATGAATTGAAAGCTAGTACGAGTATATTATGGATAGATGGGCTAAGCAAGAGCTTCGAGATTGACAAGGGAGTTATGAATATTAAGTAGTTGAATAAAATTTTATATAAACTGGAGGTTCATTGCTCCATTGCACTATACCAGAAACCGCCACTTTTATCTGGTATCACCAGCATTTTCCTCTTTTGAATATGTCGTTGACTTGCATCCAGTGAAGACAATCAAGACAGTATACTGTATGTATGACACTGTTCATATTCTGAAGAACATTAGAAACGACTGGAGAAACCAAACGGATACTTCCAAAAATGAAAGAAACATTTTTCTTTTTGCAAGTTACTTTACGTCTCACCGATACAGATAGGTCTCATGGTGATGAAGGGACAGGAAAGGGCTAGGAGTGGAAAAGAAGCAGCCATGGCCTTAATAAGGTACAGCCCCAGCATTTGCCTGGTGTGAAAATGGGAAGCGATGGAAAATCATCTTCAGGGCTTCCAACAGTGGGGCTCGAACCCACTATCTCCCAAATACTGGATACTGGCTGCACTTAAGCTACTGCAGCTATTGAGCTCGGTGAGAAACAATATTTGAAGAAAGGATACAAATTGAACTTTAAATATATTTGTATCCTAGCAATCTAGAGAGGCAACAAGTGTTACTCGCCAATGTTTTCGAAGAGAGTACGAAAGCTTCTTTCATTGCACATGGCTATGAAGACACTGCAAAATTCATTGCTATAATATGGAAATTGTAGTCCACTATAAATACAAAGAGTAGTAAAAATGGTGTTTGTAGAATGAATCAGTTTGGTGAACCATTTTCTGCTCTTTCAAATTTTAGGTTTCAGTTCCTCAAGAAATTTGTTATTTGGGTTCAGAATTGGATGAAGGTAAGGACAAGTTTGGAAGGTGGTTCTTTAACCTCTGACATGGGGAAAGCCCTCATAAGAAGTACAAAAATGCTTGTGAGGGTTATAGAGTTTTGTATGACAATTGAGAATGTAAATTACAAGCTGCCTGGTAAATTTCAAACTGATAAATTAGAAATGAGATTCAGTGATTACAGGCAATTTAGTGATGGAAATTATAACATTAGTGTTGGTCCGATGATGTATGCAGAAAGAAAAATGTACTTGGGATAAAATCTGCAAAATGGCATGATAACCTTGAATTTTCAATCTCTGAATTTGATAGCTGAAGGCTGGAGTGAAGATGGTCTACAATGCACAGGCAGAGAACTGGAAGAATAGTTCCAAGACATTCTTCACAACATGGTGAATGAAGAAGGAATTCATAGCTCGGTGCTTCTTAATGTTTGTGACTAGGATGCTTTCAAAGTATCTGCAAGGCTGGCCTGTAAATATTATTTACAGTTGGCGGCTGGAAATAGTATGAGTGATGGGTATTTGCAGGATATCAACAGAGGCAACAGAGGGGGATTAACAGTTCTCCAACTGATGAAGTATTGAATGTAGGAATGATCGCATTCCAGATAATGAACACGCTCATTTCCAGCAAGTGCGACAAATTATTTCTTCGAGACTGTGACTAACAGTACGAAGTGTTATGCGCATTAATAGTGTAAATCTCAAAGACAAAGAATTGAATTAAACTTTACAGAAAACCTGTATCTGTGGAATTACTATCTTGGAAATTATAAACAGAATTGTTAGTATTTTGTGCAACATTTTGCTTTCAACATACGGTACTAGAAAAGGCACAACAATTTCCTATCACATAATAAAGGAGAAACTGGATGCCTCAATATATAAATATGGTAATTAGGTCATCGCATTCATTTAATCGCATGCAAGAAGCAGGGTACGAACTCTGAGGGACCGTTACAGGCCGACCTAGGTGCAGCACAGCATGAATTTTCCAGAATGTGGCGAGCCAGTTTGAATGCATAGTGAGTCGTTGCCTTGGTTACCAGGCACGCCAGCCTCGCCCCAACTTTCAAATTCAAACAACTTGAGTGTGGAGGTGGTTATGTTTGAATGAAGGGAAGCCTACTATAAGACTTCACAGAACTGGCATCTCAAGATTTAGATTGATTATTTTGCCACTAAGCTAGAATTCCACAGTTCCAAACTAAACATCACCTGCAAATACAGTGAAACCTTGGAATATGAGTAACTTGGTCTACGAATGTTTTGCAAGGCAAGCAAGTTTTTAAATAAATTGTAACTTGATAAGTGAGTGAGGTTCCACAATACGAGCATCATGTGTGCCTACGTTTTCTCCTCCCTTGTGCCTTTGTTGAATGGATGAACGAGGTCTTTGGTCCTGTAGTGAAGAAATACCTTTCAGAAAATAATCTGCCACTCAAAGTCTTGCCGATTATGGACAATGCTCCTGTTCATCCTCCTTGAGGCCTTGAGCACTTACTGGAGGAATTCAAGTTCTTTAAGGTTAAGTTCCTTCCTCCCAACACTACTCCACTACTCCAGCCTATGGATCAGCAAGTCATTTCGAACTTCAAGAAGCTATACACCAAAGCACTATTTCAGCGATGCTTCAAAGTGACCGAAGGAACAAACCTTACCATCTGAGAGTTTGGGAGAAATCATTTCCCTATCATGAACTGCCTGAAGATCATCGATAAAGCCTGGAATGGAGTCACCACGAGAACTCCCACTTCCGCTTGTGGAAATCTGTGGCCTGACTGTGTTCTTGGACGTAACTTTGAGGGGATTGTTGGTGACAATGAGCCGCCGATTGTCAATGAAATTGTGTCCTTAGGGAAGACTATGGGGTTGGAGGTGAATGACGTGGACATTCGAGAGCTGGTGGAAGGACATAGCCAGGAACTGTCCACCAACGAACTGAGGACCTGCATCGCGGAACAACAGGAATAGGTTATGGAGGAGAAAAAGTCAATGGAATCTCTCACTTCAACTGAGATTAGGTGAAAAATGTGGGAAATGGTGCAAAATTTTGTAGAAAAACACCACCCGAATAAGGCTGTAATAGTACGAGCGATGAATCAGTTCAATGACAATGCAATGTCACATTTTCATGAAATCCTCAAAAAGAGGCAAAAGCAACAGTCATTGGACAGGTTCCTCATTAAAGTTGCACGAAAAGGAAACAATTCCAGTGAACCAACAGATAGCAGTGATTCCGTTACTGAAATTCGTGCTGCACAGTAACTCTTCTCATGTCATCTCTTGTCTCCCTCACACCAACAATGATTCTATTGTAAGGTAAAATGCATTTTAATTTGTTTTAAGTTATATTTTATATTAGAAATGGTATGCGAATAAATAATTTTGTGTTGTGGACGAATTATCCGCGTTTCAATAGTTTCTTATGGGAAAAATTGCTTTGATATATGAGCGCTTTGGATTACAAGCATGTTGCCGGAACGAATTATGCTCGCAATCCAAGGTTCCACTGTATATTTATTATTCACTCCTAGATCAGAAAAATGTTTACTCGAGTCCTTATCTAATAATCTTATTTGAATGAAATAGACAGGCGAGAGTCTGTTAACCGTCATGCAGCCAGTGTTAGGCGGGGATCCACCTCGCGCTACAAAGAGACAGACAGCTTATTTAAGGTCCCCTGGTGGGGGAAGCTTTCTCATTCTTCTGAAGTTGGAGGTACATAGTGTGCGGATGTGAATTTTTCTTTCTGATAACAAAAACCATTAACCGCCTGTGCACGTTTATAAATATTTCTCTGCTTATCTCGAGCAAGACAATTGCAGGATAAAATTTTATGTCCTGATTTTATTCGCCTTTATTGGATAGACCAAAATTTGGTCACGCGAATCTTTGACTGATAATTTCAATTAATTATAGCTCGAGAAAGGCGCGTGAGATAAATGTACATTTGAACAGTGACCTGTATCTCACTTCGGTTTTTCATATGCAGGTTGATCGTGAATCGTGTGCATTTTCGTAAGTGTATAAGACGCTTGAAGAACTCATGTCGAATGGGTCTGAACCCTTAATCTGATGACACGCATTTCAAACTAAAATCTGTGTGTAGGTTGAACCAATTACAGCCTAACATCAGGTTCGGCATAGTGTAATCGTACACACACAGCGGTGAAGAGGCTAGTTGTAATCTACTTACTTTCTGCAGAATCACAGGAATAAAGGATACATTATGGATGGACATGGTATCAACGTCAGGACCTGCCAACCAACGTTCATTTCTGGAGTCATGAACAGTTAAGCAGCCTAGGACATGTGGCTGTGGAACGCAGGATGAGTGACCACTAATTGCAAAAGATAAGTAAAAAAAAAAATCCAATCAAATGGCATGAACTTGGCATTAGGGAAATTAGGTTAGGGAAATTTTTTTATTTCTTGTAATGTTAAATGGCAGCCACCATGGCTGCAGATTTGTGCTTTTCACTTAACGATAAATTTTTGGCAGATGGGCAGTGTGCATGTGTTAAGCCCAGGCCATTTGTATATATTTATTTTAGTTAGAGGGCTTAGAGGGATCACACCAGAGATTACGTAGTTTGTTTGTTATTTTATTTTGTTTGTGTGTATTGGTGATTTGTTATTCCGTGTCCTTTCTTGTAGTTATTTGGGGAGGAGAGTCTTTGTCATGCAAACAGGCCAGACGCCATGCTACACGTTAATTAGCAGCATAATGTTAGTCAGATATTTCTATGCATGCGATATTGTTATTATTTCAGCTGCTACAGGTGTTGCTTTGGAAACGAGTCCATCGTTGAGATAGTACAGTCTCATTTTATTTAGCGAGAAGGCGAGTCAGGGATTTTGAAATGAGAGGCTGAATATGCCAGAGGGATGAATTGAGGCCAAGTACTTGTGTTAAGGTAAGATATGCCATTATTGATGGAAACCTAGTATTTGAGTGCTAATTAGCCAGCTGGGAGGTGCGAGGAAGTCACCCGCGGAGCTGAGAATGTGAGTTAGTGAATGGGTAGGCAGGAAATCTTACCTTAAGATTTCTTGTAGAGTGGTTCCAAACACCGAGTTTTCTTGGTTCCAAAATGGACCATCACATAGTCCATCAATAGTCGATCTGTCATCAATTCCATCACAAGCTTTTAGTCGATAGTAATGGGACAAAACCTGCAGAGTTTTTAATTTTTCATTGTATGTTTTCATCCCCTTCAGAGTACTCATACTCCCTTCAAAGGAAGCCGTGGTCACAGAAAATGTTAATATTAAGCGAATCAACTTTGACTCTTCCACATACACTCATTCTAGGTCATTGAGGACAATATAATGTAAAAGTTCTGAGGGACAAAAAAGAGGTGTATGTTCATAAGATTGCTCAGAATATTTTGTAACGCAGCGAGGGTTGGTACTTCTGAATTGCGAATTGGCGGTTAACTCGAAATCACGTAATTCGAAGTCCGATTTTTGAGTCCCAACGAATACATTACATTCTTTCCCTGAGAGCTAGGGAGAGCCACGTCCCCCCCTTGCTCCCAGGCATGGGTGCCCTTGTCAGTTGTCAAGGGAATGGAAGTGAACAAATTGTCCATTGTTATGTTGCGATTGCTTCCATGGACACTCTCTGTTAAGGTTTTCACAAAGAAATCTGCAAATGGTTGATTAGCAGGTGCAGATATGGCATTGCATCAATCATGTAGTTAGTTTTATTGTCACATACCATTATAATTTTGATGCCAAACTTTTCTGGCTTGTTTACAACACATCTATGTATAATGTACAATTATTGGTGCCCCTTTAAACTATGACAAACGGACCAGTGAATATAGGCCGACTTAAATCAGCTGAAGATTGTCACAGACTACAAGTATGATCCACACAACAGAGTATAAACCTCCAATGATCCATCCCTTAATGATGTAGTTCTCAATTAACCGAAACACAATGGAAATAATACTGCAAGTTTAATCCTTTAACTTTCACTCATTTCATTTGAAACTCTGATCAATACACTAACAGTATTTGAAAAATCAAGAAACATATGAGAATTAGCCAAATCTTTTTATTTAATATACCGTACATTTTAATATGACTTGGACGTCAATATTATGTAATTATGTCTAGTCCAATAATGATAAAATTTAATTGTCAATTTTACTTGTTTACTTTTTAAGCAGTGACAAAGAAAACAAAAATTTATTGTGTAAAACATTTTCAATGAACAGAATTATTGTAAATTAAAGTTTAATGTATGACTCAACCTTGAGAAAATCGTATGAAAGGTGGCTGAAGATGTTCGATACAGCGAGCGAAACATGTCCCAATTAACGTTTGTATTGTAATGTCCCTTTCGAGACAATAAACATTTTATGTATTGAATTGAGTGGATAATACAAACAAGAATTGAAAATTCTAGCAGTAAGTTCAATACAGGTAAAAACATGAAATTGGTCTTATGCAACATAACACTTAGTCGAGCAGCTCGTCTTCTTTCTCCCAAGTCTTCCCAGCCCAAAATATGCAACATTTTTGTAACGGTACTCTTTTGTCAGAAATCACCCAGAACAAATCGAGCTGCTTTTCTTTGGATTTTTTCCAGTTTATGAATCAAGTAATCCTGGTGAGGGTCCCATATACTGGAACCACACTCTAGTTTTGGTCTTACCAAAGAATTATATGCCCTCTTCTTTACATCCTTTCTACAAGTCTACACACCCTTATAACCACGTGCAGAGATCTCTACCTTTTATTTACAGTCCCATTTATGTGATTACCTCAATGAAGATCTTTCCTTATATTAACACCCAGATACTTACAATAATCCCCAAAAGGAACTTTCACCCAATCAACACAGTAACTAAAACTGAGAGGACTTTTCCTATCTGTGAAACTCACAACATGACTTTTAACCCTGTTTATCATCATACCATTGCCTGCTGTCCATCTCACAACATTATCGAGGTCATTTTGCAGTTGCTCACAATCTTGTAACTTATTTATTACTGTATACAGAACAACATCATCCATAAAAAACCTTATCTCTGGTTCCACTTCTTTACTCATATCATTGATATATATAAGAAAACATAAGGTCCAATGAAACTGCCTTGAGGAATTCCCTTCTTAATTATTACAGAGTCGGATAAAGCCTTGCCTACTCTAATTCTCTGAGATCTATTTTCTATTTTCTAGAAATATAGCAAACCCATTCAGTTACTCTTTTGTCTAGTCCAACTGCACTCATTTTTGCCAATAGTCTCCCATGATCCACCCTATCAAATGCTTTAGACAGGTCAATCGCAATACAGTCCATTTGAACTCATGAATCCAAGATAACTGCTATATCTTGCTGGAATCCTACAATTACAAGATATTAGAATCATTCTGTACTGATGGTTTTCACTCTACAAAGGAAAAATTAAAAGTTTCCCATAATTCAATGCAAATCATTTCATAACATGTTTCGACTCGTTTGAGCCATCTTCAATGAAATAAGGTGGGGAGGGTTTAAAGTAATCTACATAATACAAGCTAAGAATGTGCTAAAATATAATTAAGGAACAAAAGAAACAAAAGGGACATGACTGAAATAAAAACAATAACAATATACAATATTTACATCACTAGATGGAGCAATAAATAACTCGCTGAGACAAATTCAGTGAAAAAAGTTTAATGTAAAACATAACTGAATCCAAAAATTGTGCTAAAACTAAGAAGAAAAGGAAATAAATGATACAGATAGAAATGAAACAGTAAGTGCTAGTAGTGAGTTACAGACCTCTTAGTCTAAAAATTTTAGTTTGATAAATGATTAAAAAACAAGACAAAATTACTGTTGAAAATTCAGGCTGACAGTCTGCCTTTGTAGAAACACCATCACGAATGGTTAGGAGGGGAGCAAAAATGCTTGAGAAACCAAATTTGAGAGGAGACAACGTGCCAGGTGAAATGTATGTGATAGGTGATGGAGAAAACGCAGTTGAATTTGAAGTTTTAGAATAGCAGCATTCTTAGTTTCTTCTCAATTTAGTGGTGCCATTCTCGAAGATCAAGAAAAGACTTGGTAAATATTTAAAATATTCGAATATGCTCTCTTCATTTTCAGCAGTCAGACTACATAAGAGACTTGAGGTCTGAACTGTTGAATTTGCCTCGGAAGTGGGTGTTCAAACCCAGTGCTGTTCCCTCACTTATCTTGCCATGCATTAACACAAATGCTCTTTTAGTGAATAGGAATGATAACATACCTGTAGTTAGTTGCCTGCATGACCTCGCCTACTGCAGAAGAAAGGAAGGAGTGGTACAACAAATGATTAGTGTGGAAACGAGCTCTTGAGACTTTAAAACTTTTCACCCAATAAGAGAACAGCTGACAAATGTACTGACACACAAGATAATCCTACTGCCACTTCAGAAATGGACAACTTATTAAAAATTATTGCAGCTCTTGAAGCAAGAAACACTCGGTTGTCTGATGTGAATATGAAAGTAAAATTACAAAACTAAGGACTTGCGAATAAGCTGTCACTTTCACAAAGAAATGTTCACACACTAAAGAAGAACATGAGTGCTTGAGTGTCTGGTGAAGTTAAACGAATATTGAGGAAAATATTTTCACCCAGCCAAATAAGACATCTGTTAAATGGATCTAAACGAGTTCAATGGAATAAGGAGGACATTTGTAAAGTGATTACTCTACGTGCTGTTTCACAGAAATGCTGCATTTACTTGTGAGAAAAAATGGGATACCCACTGCCTGCAGTTTCAACACTAAGAACATGATAAACTGCTCCTTTTGCTGTCAGCCAGGCATATTGCAAGACATTCTACTTCTAATGAAATTGTAAGCCGAAAGCCTGAGCGACAAAGAACGAATCTGCGTTGTATCATTCCATGAATTGAACATCGATAGCAGAATTTGTTATGACCAAGAAGAAGACAGAATAGTAGGCCCACATAGCAATGTTCTTGTTGTTATGGTACGAGGGTTGTTTGCATCTTGGAAACAACCTGTCTACTTTGATTTTGACATACAAATGACAGCTACACTTCTGAAAAGAATAAAATTGACCTTGGAGTGTGTCTCGTATAATGTTGTAGCTACTGTGGTAGACATGGAAGCCAAGAATGCATCTGTGTGGAAAGAACTTGAGGTAACATACCTAAACACTCATTTTCCTAATCCTCACAAAGCGAGCAGAAATGTGCGGGTGTTTGCTGATGTACCTCATTTATTTAAGTTAATGAGAAATCACTTCTTGGACAAAGGTATTGTACTACCTTGCAAAAAATCAGCAAAGAAAGGTGGAATTGAAAAATGATTGGTGCTGAATTTTAAATGTGTCCTAAGCTTTCTCAGCAACATATTAATGGGATAGGCAGGGAGTGACAGCCAGTGTGTATGATTAGCAGCTGAGTTGTTTTCTAACGTAACAGCACAGGCTATCCGGTACTTGATGCCAGACGAAGAACATGTTAGTGCGTTCATGCAGCTTGCCGATGAGACACTAGATATTTTGAATTCTAGAGTACCTGAGAGTGACAAGCCACTTGCCTGTGGGTTTGGCATTCATCGTGATGAACAGGAGAAATGCCTCAAAGAATTTTATGAGTGATGTGAGAACATGCGTGTTGGCTCTGTGAAATGTATGCTTCCCTTTCAAAAAGGATTTTTGAAAAATATCCATTCCCTGCTTGGCCTTTTCAAAGACATGGAATCTTTCAGGGTTAAATACATTCTCACAGCACATTTGAATCAAGATTGCCTAGAAAATTTCTTTTCGTGCCTAAGAGGCCTTGGACATTTTTACGATCATCCATCTCCACCTGATGTCAAAAATAGGATCAGATTGTTGTTGTTAGGAGCCAATTCCAGCGATATTCCTCTTTCCAATGTGTCACTTGTAGCTCCTGCCGATGGAGGAGAATTTGTTACGTCAGCTATGTTTGGCAACGTCCTCCCGGACATGACTTAAGCTCTGGCGATGACTGAAGGTGACTAGGATATTAATGGCGTTGAACTGCCAGCTGTAGATAGTGATGATCTATCCTTACAGGAAGATATTGACTATAGGTGGAGGGATTCAAATACGTTGCAGGGTTCATTGCATATCACTGCCAAATATTTGACAGGTCCTTGGGCACGCCTACAGGAGAGTTACAAGTAATGAACTTCATTCCGGTTCCGTATTGACTTTAAATATCTAAGATGACATTCTAAAATAGTTTAATTGTGTGAAGTCCACCTGTTCAATACACATTTGCCATTTAATAAATAGTCTGTTTTAAAAGCTACATAGTTGTATAAAAAGCTATATAAGACATTTTTCGACCTAGCCTAGAGGACATCATCAGTGATACATAAAAAATTAGAGATAAAATACAATCAACAAATGCAATGGAAGTCTATGTTTAAAATGTACATAGCTTCAATATTAAAATACACTCAACAAATACAATGGAATCTGTGTTAAAAATGTAAATAGATTCAAATTTGGGTGAATTTACTTGTAAGTGTGGGTCCAAGTGTATTTATTACAATATTGGTTGCCTGGAGGAAATAAGTTACTTAAACATTTTTGTGAAGACATACTAAGCTTTTTGTTTCCACTTTTAGATCCTGGCTATACTTGTATTCTCCGTGAAGAAATGTAACAGATTTTTCAAAACTTCACTCCGTTTCCAGAAGCATGACAAATAGAACAACATCTAACTGTCTTCACAAAAAAAAATTCCTTCAGCCAACCAATATTGTATTAAATACGATTGAACCCACACTTACAAATAAATTCATCCAAGTTTGAATCTATGTACATTTTAACACAGATTTCCATTGTATTTATTGAGTGTATTTTAATATTAAAGCTATGTACAGTATATTTTAAAAATAGACTTTTTGATTTTTTGATTGTATTTTATCTCGAATTTTTTATGTATCACTGTTTTTGTTATATGTCTTTCTTCCTTATTTTAGCTGATGATCATCTCTAGGCTAGGTCAAAACAAGTCCTATACAGTTTTTTAAACAACTATGTAGCTTTTTAAACAGACCATTTATTAAATGTCAAACTTGTACAGTATTGAACAGATGGACTTTACACAATTAAATTCTTTTACAATTTCACCTTAGATACAGGAGAGTTGTTGACACTGCCTGATGACCCAAGTCTGCGGTGAGTACACATGCTGTCTCCTGAAGGTTTCCTCATCCCTTCCGATGATTTCATGGAAATGATCACTAAATTCAAACTGATATTTTCTGAAGTTCATGGACAAACAGATTTGAACAGGGAACCAGAAGTTGTGAACAATATCTTTGTGAAGCTGAAAATCTGCTTTCCCGACATCCATCCCCAAGTCTTGAAATCATATGCTAAGATCTGAACCTTACTCTGTTTGCGTTGTTTGGCTACAAAACAGAAATCCAAAAAAATAGAGGCTTCCCGTAAGCAAAAAGCGAGAATGGGCATTAATCAACAAAGTAAATTTTTTCAAGGTCAAGAAATGTTCGTGACCATTGTATTTGTTATTTTAAACTTCATGTGCAAAACCTTTGCATTTTATGCAGAACTCAGAAAAGAACTTATTTCATACCCTGTCTCGCTTTCATCAACTATGATTCCAAACTGTAGCCCTTTTGATAAAAATCGAGTAGGTAGTGATTGTACTAGACTGTGATACTCTTCTTGACTTATGTGAATGAAAAGAAAGACAAACCATTTATTTGATGCTAGTGTTCCAAGACTTGAAGTTATTACATATAGCAATGTGTCCCATAAGTTTTCACCGTGAAGTGTTGAACAAATTAACAATGTTTGTGATATAAAACAAATTCCATCTGTCAGTCACAGTGAGGTGCAGATTCTATTCATTTTGTCAACACCATCCTCACTAAGGTAAGAGTGAATAACAGTTAATATATTATAGTCTCATTTGTCCTGAATCTGTTAATTTAAACCTAAAATATCACACACTTCTAAGTACCTCTCATATTATAGCGCTACGATGTTATACTTTATCTTGTACAGAATATCTCTTTCTATAGAATACATTGGATGACGTTCGAAAATTCTAAAATATGACTTCGGCATATTATTAAAATGTGAAATATTACCCGTGCGCTAAGACAATCTGCCGTCAACGGCTACCAGCGATATTCCATGGTAACATCACAGAGACAGCCAATAGCAGCCTGTAACGCGGAATGACTAACCTTACTGTTCTCTATTAACCTTGGGTGTTAATGGCAACCTTCTCATGGAATGGTAATTCCCTAGAGTCTGGCTGCTGTTAGTCTCCGACCAATGGTGCAGGATGACACAGAATGTTGCACGGAGTACATTACTTGTTCTCAGGTGGCAGGCGCAGATGTGAAGGAGTTCTGATGTGCTTGGTGCACAATAGAGAGATCCTCCCTTGTGGTGGTCAGACGTGGTTGACTAAAACCTTGGCAATGAATATGCCTACCCTCACATTCCAATGCAGTCCAAAACTGGGCAACTGTCACATCCGAATACCCCACAAATCTGGATATTGCACAATTTGACCAGCCAGCCAAATGGAGACCCAGAATGAGGCCCCTTTCAAGCTCTGTCGAGTGCTGATAATGCTGTATCGTATGAGTACATCATATCTCCGTGTCCTTCACAGTGATCACTCGACATCTGATGCTGTTCAAGCTCCTTATATACTCCTTCAAGGTTATAAATTTCATTATTGGTTCCATATTGAATTATGATTACATATAATTTACAAGTTTATCCACCTACTCAATACTGTACAATAATTGCAATATCTATAAATACATTACAATATGTTATCAAGGGACTAGTTTTGACCCTATGTGGGTCATCATCAGCCTAACTAAGATACACTTATGGAATTGCCGAAGTCCTAAAACAAAATTACATTGTGGAGATAAAAATATTAAAAGAGTGAACTGTGTATGTGATGCGATGATGTACATATAAAATGGTGGAGTGATGGAAACTTACAGATAAAATAATGTTGTACTGATCAATGACAAAGTTTTCAGGTTTTATATCAGTTACAATTAGACTGTAAGAATAGTATCACATGATTTTTTACAATGATGATTATAATATACCCTTGTTAGTGAATACTCCAAAATTACACATTAAAAGTATAAAATGCCGGTTGAATGCAAAGTCCAGGTACAGTACTTCTATTGGGATGCGCTTGAAATTTAGAACTCAATAGAAGTATCCGGACTTTGCATTCAACAGGCATTTTTATACTTTTAATGTGCAATTGTGGAGTATTCACTAACAAGGGCATATTTTAATCATCATTGTAAAAAATCGTGTGATACTATTCTTACAGTGTAATTGTAATTGATGTAAAACCTGAAAATTTTATTTGTCATTGATCAGTACAACTTTATTTTGATATTTCATCACTCCACCATTTTATATGTACATTATCACATCACATACACAGTTCACTCTTTTAAAATTTTTATTTCCATACTGTAAATTTGTTTGAGGACTTCGGCAAATCCGTAAGTGTATCTTAGTTAGGCTGATGATGACCCACATAGGGTCGAAACTAGTCCCTTCATAACAAATTGTAATGTATTTATAGACATTGCAATTATTGTACAGTATTGAGTAGGTGGAATAAACTTTATGTAATATATGTCCTTATATACTCTACCAGCCCTGGTAACAACACTTAATGCACTCTGGTGGCCATTCCACTTGTCACAAAGATTTGCAACTCTAATCATTGACATGCCTTCTGATGGTGTCTACGTCTATGAAGTAATATTAACATCTAGCCATTCCTTCTGGGTGCTTCCATTTTTTTTCTTAGGTAGTGTACAGTTACAGGATTATGAGAAACTACAAAAAGACCTTGATGAGGTTGTGAGATAGACAGCAGACAACAGCATGATTTTAAATGAGATTCAAAGTCAGGTTGTAAGTTTTGCCTAAAAGAGAAATCCTCTCAATTTTAATTACTTTGTGGATGGGGTGATAGTACCCCATGGCAATCACTGTAAGTTCTCAGATATTAACACAGGGTCCGGCAAAATGATCTGATGGTTTTCTAAATTTAATAAAAATATATACTTCAGCTAGGGTGTTCAGAACTGAGAAACATAAATACGAAAAATCTCTCATTGAAAAGATAGAACAAAACTTTAGGAAGAATGAAAGTAGAGAGTACTACAGAGCCTTCAAACGCAAACTCACTGGCTATAAACTACCATCTCACCGGGTGAGTTGGCCATGCGCGTAGAGGTGCGCGGCTGTGAGCTTGCATCCGGGAGATAGTAGGTTCGAATCCCACTATCGGCAGCCCTGAAAATGGTTTTCCGTGGTTTCCCATTTTCACACCAGGCAAATGCTGGGGCTGTACCTTAATTAAGGCCACGGCCGCTTCCTTCCAACTCCTAGGCCTTTCCTATCCCATCGTCACCATAAGACCTATCTGTGTCAGCGCGACGTAAAGCCCCTAGCAAAAAAAAAACAAACAAAAAAACACCATCTCTAAGCTTTAAGCGAAAGGACGGCACACTGGTGACGTCAAATGAAGAAAATTGCAGCATTCTGGCAGATTACTTCAAGAATTTACTTAATTGCTCTAAACCGCAAAGCGCCATTGAGACCAAGGAACCCTTACTCAGGTACCCAGATTCCAGACCACCCAACAGAGATGAAATCAAGCGCCACATTGCCCGTCTCAAAAATAACAAATCGCCGGGGGAAGACTCAGTAGTAGCAGAACTATGGAAATATGCCCCAGAGGCATCACTTGATATCTTGCAAAAGCAAACAGAGGAAATCTGGAACAAGGAGACCCTACCCGAAGATTGGAAAATAGCTTTGATCCATCCATTACACAAAAAAGGCAGCATGAAGAACATCAACAACTACAGAGGAATATCTTTGCTACCCGTGACTTACAAAATTCTATCACTTGCCATCCTGGAGCGTTTGGAAGCACAAGTCGAACATCAAATAGGTGAATACCAAGGAGGGTTCAGAAAAGGTCGCTCAACAGCTGAACAGATCCAAAATCTCAAAACGATCATCCAATATTGTACACTAAGGTCCAAGCAGTATGTGTCTGTCTTTGTGGACTTTAAGAAAGCGTACGACTCCATTGACCGGGAAGTCCTGCTAAACATCTTAAATGAATTTGGAGTTGATTTGAAACTGCTGGCATTAATTAGAACCACCCTGACCGATACAAAATCCAAGATGACGTTCCACGGATGTCTCTCGCATTCCTTTGACATCAAAACAGGAGTCCGACAAGGTGATGGGCTATCCCCGATACTCTTCAACTGTGTTCTTGAAAAGATCATCAGAACCTGGCGAGTGAGATTACAGGAAACCAACTACAGTCCATTGAGAATAGGAACCAAATCCAAGGGGATCACAACAGACTGCTTAGCATTTGCCGATGATATTGCTGTTCTCTCAAACGACATAGAAACCGCTAGAGCTCAAGTTGAAATTTTAAAGGAAATTGCCGAACAAACTGGTTTGCAGATATCGTTTGAGAAAACAGAAGTAATGACTAACATCAAAGAGGCTCCACCAAAACTCCATACAAAATACAGGGACATCACCCGAGTAGACAAATTCAAATACCTGGGTGAGATCATCATGAAAAATGGACTGGACAAAGAAGCACTTCAGGAGCGAGTACGCAAACTGGAAATAGCTTACCAAACATCCCGCACAATCTACAACAAAAAATGCCTTTCCCAAAACACCAAGATACGTCACTATGAAACAGTTCTGAAGCCAGTAGTTCTATATGCAGCCAAAACCCTGTCTCTAAATGTCAACAAAGGACTCCTTGAAGAACTGGAGAAAAGAGAACGCAAAATTGTGAGAGGAATCTTGGGATCAAAGTACAGAAATGGAATCCATCAAAAGAGATCCAACAAGGAAGTCTACAGCAAAATAGAGAAAATTACCGACACAATCAGAAAAAGACGGGCACGATTTTACGGTCATATGAAAAGAATGGACGGAAGAAAGTTAACTAAAGAAATCTTTCACTTTTTGATTCAAACCCCAAAACCACAATTCCCTGGTTTAGAAATACCAAAGAAGACCTGCAAATGCTACATATCTCAGCTGAAGATGCCCTTAACAGAAATCTCTTCCGCAAGAAAATATTGACGAACGGGCTAAAGCGAGACGAGCAACCGAAGAGAAGACACGGTGCCCCTTGGACAGACGAGCGTAAGCAGGCCCACTCACAAAGAATGAGGGAAATTTGGGCTCTAAAGAAGGCCAAGTTCAGTGTCAAATGCAACAAGACTTAACGTGGTCCTTGATGGCCCCAGCAAATTATATATATATATATATATATATACTTCAATGTATGCCAATATTTATTCATTCATTGAAAAGAAATATTGTTCCTATTTCATGTTTTAGAACTACAATTTAGTTTAGAAAATAATGCCCTTCTAATTATGTTCATTGTTTTTCATGCACTCCTCAAGCCTGCTTCTGAAGCTCCCCATAACGTGCTGTACCTTATCTTCTGGTGTCACCTGAATTTCACGACAAAGTGCTTCCTTGAAATCATTCATTGTGCGAGGTTTGGCCTTATAAACATTCCCTTTAAGGTAGCCCCAAAGAAAATAATTGCATGTACTGAGACTGGATGAACTAGCAGGCCATGAAACATCACTGTGGGGGCAAATGACACGTCCAGAAAACATACGGATCAAAACTGCCATTGAAGCCTTAGCTGTGTGTGTGGTGTTGCATCATCTCACTGGAACCAGAGTTGACCAATATCAATATGGCGTCTGTGTAGTTCCGGTGCCAGAATTTGCAGCTGGGAACTCGGCCGTGTCGACATACATTGAAATGTTGCCAGTATCTTTGCTGCATAACAGAGTCACAGCAAATGCCTGATGTGTAGCATTCCACAGCTACATCATGAATAAAATGGCATGGAGAGTGCAGTTCAATCAATCAATCAATCAATCAATCAATCAATCAATCAATCAATCAATCAATCAATCAATCAATCAATCAATCAATCAATCAATCAATCAATCAATCAATCAATCAATCCTGATCTGCATTTAGGGTAGTCACCCAAGTGGCAAATTCCCTAACTGTTGTTTTCCTAGCCTTCTCTTAAATGATTTCAAAGAAATTGGAAATTTATTGAACGTCTTCCTTGAAAAGTTATTCCAATCCCTAACTCCCCTTCCTATAAACAAATATTTGCCCCAATTTGTCCTCTTGAATTCTAGCTTTATCTTCATATTGTGATCTCTCCTACTTTTAAAGACACCACTCAAACTTATTCGTCTACTGATGTCATTCCACGCCATCTCTCCACTGACAGCTTAGAACAAATCACTTTGCAAGAGACTATTCTCATAGGTGGAAAATAATGTATTATTATTCTCCTTACATAGCACTTAGTCGAGCAGCTCTTCTCCTTTCTACCAAGTCTTCTCAGCCCAAACTTTGAACATTTTTGTAATGCTACTCTTTTGTCAGAAGTCACTCAAAACAAATTGAGCTGCTTTTCTTTGGATTTTTTCCAGTTCTTGAATCAAGTACAGTAATCCTGGTGAGGGTCCCATATGCTGGAACCATACTCTAGTTGGGGTCTTACCAGAGACTTATATGCCCTCTCCTTTATGTCCTTACTACAACCCGTAAATACCCTCATAACCATGTGCAGAGATCTGTACCCTTTATTTACAATATTTATGTGATTACCCCAATGAAGATCTTTCCTTAACACCTAGGTACTTACAATGATCCCCAAAAGGAACTTTCACCCCATCAATGCAGTAATGAAAACTGGGAGGACTTTTCTTATTTGTGAAACTCACAAACTGACTGTTAACCCCATTGCCTACTGTCCATCTCACAATCTTATCGACTTGTAACTTATTTATTACTCTGTAGAGAATAATATCATATGCAAAAAGCCTTATCTCTGATTCCACTTCTTTACACATATCACTGATATATATAAGAAAATATAAAGGTCCAATAATACTGCCTTGAGTAATTCCCCTCTTAATTATTACAGGGACAGATAAAGCTTCACCTACTCTAATTCTCTGAGTTCTATTTTCTAGAAATACAGCAACCCATTCAGTCACTCTTTTGTCTAGTCCAAATGCACTCATTTTTGCCAGTAGACTCCCATGATCTACCCTGTCAAATGCCTTAGATAAGTCAGTCACGATACACTCCATTTGCCCTCCTGAATCCAGGATATCTGCTATATCTTGCTAGAATCCTACAAGTTGAGCTTCAGTGGAATAACCTTTCCTAAACCCAAACTGCCTTCTATCAAACCAGTTATTAATTTTGCAAACATGTCTAATATAATGAGAAAGAATGCTTTCCCAAAACTTACATGCAATGTATGTCAAACTGATTGTCCTGTAATTTTCAGCTTTATATCTATCACCCTTTCCTTTATACACAGGGTCTACTATAGCAACTCTCCATTCATTTGGTATAGCTCCTTCATGCAAACAATAATCAAATAAGTACGGTACTTCAGATATGGTACTATATCCCAACCCATTGTCTTTAGTATATCCCCCGAAACCTTATTAATTCCTGCCGATTTTCTAGTTTTCAAATTTTGTATCTTACTGTAAATATCACTGTTATCATAGTTAAATTTTAATACTTCTTTAGTATTAGTCACCTCCTCTATCTAGATATTATCCTTGTAACCAACAATCAGAATACTTCTGCTTTTTGAAGATCCTCCCATACACACTCCCCTTGTTCATTAATGATTCCTGGAATGTCCTTCTTTGAACCTGTTTCTGCCTTAAAGTACCTATACATACTCTTCCATTTTTCACTAAAATTTGTTTGACCATCCATTATGCTTGCCATCATGTTATCCTTAGCTGACTTCTTTGGTAGATTCAATTTCCTAGTAAGTTCCTTGAATTTTTCCTTACTTCCACAGCCATTTCTAACTCTATTTCTTTCCAACCTGTACCTCCTTCTTAGTCTCTTTACTTTACCTTTCATCGGTCGCAATATATAAAGTTTCAATGCAGGTCGCAATGAGCCTGAGAGATCCCCCCACGTATAAGTTTCGGGAAGTTCACGTGGGCAGTTATGAAGTACTCCTTATGTTATATACTAGCTGATGTACCCGTGCTTCGCTACGGGATTCTCAGAAAGACTGACTTTGCGGTTTTCCTAACCTGAAATCAACATAGGTCATTACAAAAACGTAAGTATGAATGTAGCGATTAAAAGCAATGCTATCATATAAAATACTCGATCAAATGGAAAGTCGCACGTTTGATCACTTTTAACGAACAGTGCTGCGGTTAGATTGCGGTGCCAATCTAATAGTCCAAAATTCCAGAGCTGGGATAACCAGGCCGCAGATTGCCATGAACACTCATCTGCCATTATTCCGCTAAATATGCACACTGTTCATTCCAATCAGTGCCTCAGAGTAGGGATTGAATAGTCCAAATGCTATGATGATCCAGTGTGTTACGTACCAGTAGTATCAGAAAATTTATAAACCAGGGGAATGGCATGCTAAAGAAGAAAGCTATCTAACTCCCCAGCTACTTCCCATCAATATTCAGACAGGCTGCTACACTGTGTACGACTGGGCGAGTTGACCGTGTGGTTAGCGGTACACAGCTGTGAGCTTGCATGCGAGAGATAGTGGATTCGAACCCCATTATCGGCAGCGCTGAAGACGGTATTCCGTGGTTTCCCACTTTCACACCAGTCAAATGCTGGGCCTGTACCTTAATTAAGGCCTAAGGCACTCCTAGCCCTTTCCTATCCCATCATCGCCATAAAACCTATCTATGTCGGTGCAACGTAAATCAAATAAAAGATACTCTGTACGCAGCAGTAATCCTATCTACCGGAGATGAGGGGCAACAGAATACACAAAGCACATCACGACAAACAATGGTCAGTGTAATGTTATTGTTGATCAATGTTATGAGCTTTCTATATTGTAGGCCTTCACATTTAGTTTTCTTTCGACTTTGTGTTTTGTAAAATATTTTATACCATAAACTGTAGTTTCTTATTCTCCGACTTTACATACCGATTTTCATTAAATACTGTTTACCCATTTTCTCGTTACTCGGCGCTGATATCGACTTAGTAACAAAAATCCAAATTCATGAATATCTTTGTGATCATAGCCAGTACGGTAACAATGTATAAGACATGAATAATAGGAAATTTAATACTACATAACCTTAGTTATGTAGCATTCATCGATTACACCTCTAATAAGAAATATTTGAGAATTACATTTTAGGCCTTCCCCTAAACTACCATTTCACTCAGCGTGAATAAAATAATTTACAGCCTAGACTATAGCGACTTATTTCATGACTTTGCATACCGATTTTCATCAAGATAGGACTACTAATAACAACAATATTTGAGAATTAAATTTTAGGCCTTCCCCTAAACTACCATTTCTCTCAGCGTGAATACAATTATTAATAGCCCAGATTGTAGCAACTTATTCCCCAACTTTGCATACCCATTTTCTTTAAAATACGACCACTAATAACATAAATAGTTGAGAATTCAATTTTAGGCCTTCCCCTAAACTACCATTTCACTCAGCGTGAGTAAAATGATTTGTAGGCTAGATTGTAGAGGCTCATCCCCCGACCTCAAATACCGATTTTCATTAGACCACTAATAACATAAATAGTTGAGAATTCAATTTTAGGCCTTCCCCTAAACTACCATTTCACTCAGCGTGAGCAAAATGATTTATAACCTACATTGTAGAGGCTCATCCCCTGACTTCACATACCAATTTTCATTAAATTCTCTTCAACCGTTTTCTCGTGATGCGTGTACATACATACATACATACATACATACATACATACATACATACATACAGACAGACAGACAGACAGACAGACAGACAGACAGACAGACAGACAGACAGACAGACAGACAGACAGAAATTACGGAAAAGTAAAAAGTGCATTTTCGTGTTACTATGGACATGACCGATACAGAAATACTAATATTTTCAAATTCTGAGCAATGTACAGACAAAACTCTTATTTTATATAATACTAGCAAGATACCCGTGCTTCGCTACGGTATTATACTGAAATTTATAATTGAATGCTTATTGTTTTAGATATATAATCCGCCGAAATTCCCGATCTGACTCGTTTTCTATTAGATTACGGCACGTTTCCTCCCATTTTCAATCTTCCTTTCCAGCAATCGATTTCGTACTTCCCGGTCTAGGCTCAGGTATTCCTCCCGGTCAGTTGGGTCCCTAAATCTTTGCCATCTTTTCCTATAATCATTTTAATATGTATAAAATCCTTCAGGAAATCCGGCGTGGTGTCATATTGGGTGCTTTGGCGGCACTGAACCCGCGGCCGGACTGCATTCTTAGTCATTACCAGTCCAGGAGCCGTTTCCAGCGCGGTCCGCACATTTGACGACGGTCCGGAACATTATTATTATTATTATTATTATTATTATTATTATTATTATTATTATTATTACTATTATGTGTTGCTGGAAGGGCTGATGACAGGGAAAACCGGAGTATTCGGAGAAAAACCTGTCCCGCCTCCGTTTTTTCCAGCACGAATGTCACATGGAGTGACCGGGATTTGAAACACGGAACCCAGCTGTGAGAGGCCGGCGCGCTGCCGCCTGAGCAACGGAGGCTCCTTATAAGTACATTAAGAACAGTAAAATCAATTGGTCTCACCTCCTTCTACACCCCACCGCCGTTAAGTTTATTTACCGCCACCCCCACCCCCCCAAAAAATTAAAAGAAGGCTTCTTTCTTTATGTTTGAAGGAGATTCCAAACACCAATGTTCACTTCTATTGCCTTCAGTTTCGAGATATAAGTATCCCCATAAAAATAATTAAATTTTTTCACTTCATTTCACACTACTCTTCCCCCCCCCCCCCTAAGTGAATTTTCCCGCAAAAAATACTTGTTTCTTTATAGTAAAAGATCTTCTAAATACCAATTATCACGACTCTAACTTCTTCAGTTTTTGATTTATGTGTCCCCATGAAAGGAATTCAACTCCTTTACACTCCCACCCTCCAAGATGGTTTCATACCAAAACGCGTTTTTCTTTGTTTTTAAAGGAGATCTAAATACGAATTTTCACGTCTGTAACAACTTCAGTTTTTATTAGATGTATGCATTCTCATACAATTAAGTCAATTAAATTTTCAATTCTTTCACCCCCCCTCACTTCATTGGATTTTCCGAGAATACGTGTTTCTTTACTTTTAAAGCAGATTGCAAATATCAAATTTCACGTCTGTAACATCTTCATTTTTAAGATATCAGTAGCCTAATTAAAAGAATTCAACACCATTTTCAGTCACTTTTACCCACCCCCCACCTCCCAAGTGGTATTTCCGAAAACTAAAAATACACGATTCGTTATGTTTAATAGAGATAAAAAGTACCATTTTTCACTTCTGTAACATGTTAAGTTTTTTTAGATATACTGTAAAAATTCTCATTTTAACATTTCACCCCTTTTGAGTTCCCCTTAAGTGGAGTTTCCAAAAACAAATCACCTATGTTTCTTTACATTTACAGGAGATTCCAAACACCCACTTTTTACGTCTGTAACATTTTACGTTTCCAAGATATTCTGTAGATATAGCCATTCAAAAAATTCACCCCAATTTGTCACTCCTGTTTAACCGCCATTAATTGGATTTTCCAAAAACTAAAAAATACGTGTTTCTTTATTTTTAAAGGAGGTCCCATATGCAAATTTTCAGTTCTGTAATATCTTCAGGTTTTGAAATATAAGTATCCTCATTAAAGGCATTCAACCCATTTTTCACTCTTTTACACCCCTCCTATTGGGATTTACAGGAAACAAAAAAATACGTGTTGCTTTATTTTTAGAGGAGATTCTAACTACCAATTTTTACATCTGTAAATTTTAAAGTTTTAAGATGTAGACACACTCATTTTAAAAAATTCGCCCCCCCCCCTTTTCACCCCCCAATATTTGAATTTTCCAAAAACGAAAAAATACGTGTTTCTTTACTTTTAAAGTAGATCCCAAATACCAATTTTCAGGTCTGTAATATCTTCAGGTTCAGGGATATAAGTAGCCTCATTAAAGGCATTCAACCCCTTTTTCACCCCTTTTCACGATTCCTATTGCGATTTTCCGAAAACCAAAAAATGCGTGTTTCTTTATTTTTAATGAAGATTCTAAATACCAATTTTTACATCTGCAAACTTTAAAAGATTGGAGATATAGATTCACTCATTTTTAAAATTCACCCCCTTTTCACCCTCCCATTAATTGGATTTTCCAAAAACAAAAAAATACGTGTTTCTTTATTTTTAAAAGAGATCAAAAATACCAATTTTCAGGTCTGTAATATCTTCAGTTTCTGAGATATAAGCACCGGTATCCTGATTAGGCATTCAACCTCTTTTTCACCCTTTTTCACCCCTCCTATTGGGATTGTCTGAAAACAAAAAAATACGTGTTTCCTTATTTTTAAGGAAGATTATAAATACCAATTTTCACATCTCTAAACTTTTAAAGTTTTGAGATATAAACCCACTCATTTTAAAATTTCACCCCCATTTTCACCCCCTTAGCGACGGATTATCCAAAAATCCTCTCTTAGCGAGCACCTACATCTTAATATGAATATATCCCCAAAATTTCATTTCTTTATGTCCAGTAGTTTTGGCTCGGCGATGATGAATCAGTCAGTCAGTCAGTCAGTCAGTCAGGACAAGCTACTTTATATATATAGATATAGATGTGTGTTTGAGCCAGTTAAAAATTGTTTAGAGAAATTCTGATCCCAAAATAAGTCGCATTTTGTAACCAACTATTTTCTTCAAAATTTTAGGTATGCTTGTAGTTCTTACAATTTTAATCGCGGAGAAAATCTTATGTTGGCGGAAACTATGTTCATAAGTCTCAGCAATAACGACAATCATGGCAAATATTACAAACAGGGCTAAACAGGTCATATAATCTTCAGTAAGGATTCTACACAAGAACATTAATAATTTCAACACAAAAGAAAATCTGTGTCGTTTAAGTGGGCAGTAATCAGAGACCACTATCATTTATGTGATACTACACATGGTGACAACACATGAAATAAAAATATTTTCTTCCAACTTTCCATCTAAAGTTACATTTTCACCTAAACTATATGATTTCATGCAGTTCTCCACAAACCGCGTAAAAGTATTTCGCACAGGGCCTAGTCGATCATGTTACTTTCTTTCTTCACGGGTTTGGTGATCGTCAAATCTTGAACAACGATTCAAGAACTTAAATATCCTGAGGCTCATTACCAATGCAAACTTTTCTATACCTTCTCCATCAGTTCCCCAGAGATCTTCAAGGCTCTGACTATTCCCTCTGTAAGATCCTGCCAAGTACAATAGGCCAAATAATGCTTGTATCTCTATCAGGTCTGTAAGCTCAGCATCCCTTTCATGAGTAAAATTTTGTTTCATGTAGTCCACTAATTGATTTGTGTAAGTTACAATAGTGCCTATTATTTCCTCTGTAAATAAACACTGCCAGGAGTCAAGCGGTGATTTAGCTTGCCTTGCTAGTCCTCTAACTCCAGGTAGATATCGTACAAGATTGTGTTTCCTGGCGCGGACCCATTGGGATGGCGGCACCATACACCATTTTGTTTTGTCTTCTCCTTTGTAATAATTAGCACTGGCCTCTAATGCTCCTTGTTCATCAGCATCACTGTTGTCACCTTCTTGTTCTGTTTCCGAGTCACCGTCTCTTGATTTCAGAAGGTCGTCACGGTTTATGTCACTTTCCTCTTCAAATTCTCATGTAATGCATCATCATCTTCATCCAGCAACAGTTATTGAACATCCTCCACATCTTCTTCTCTGTCTAAGTTAAAATGTTCCTTCCTACTGGCCATAATGTATGGTAAATCTAAAATAAAGAGAAATTGGGACGTAATTAGTCGCAATGTGCCTGTGAGGCACCGGGCTTATATTGCACTATTTACATGCTTACATGGGAAATTACACTAAATATAGGGTAAACAAATAATTAAACTACTTACAGAACAGCAATTATTTGCATCTCTTTGAAACACCAATCGCAACGGGAACAGTCGCAATGATCTACCAGATCAGTTGGAGCACTTCCGGCTTATGGAGCGAGTGAACACAGACTGCCTGTACATGACTAACAAACATGGCAAGGAACGAGGCTAGTCAGTGGATGAGAATTGCAGGTCCTTGCATTGGAGCAGTAGCGACCGATGACTTCACCCTGTGCCTGTCAGATCAGTTGCGACCGACGGAATATTAAATATAGTGGATCTTTACCATTCCTTACCACCCTTAAAGGTACAAGGTAAAGGTACAGTTCATCCCCTCCTCCTCCGTCTGAGTGCGCTTTTACTAACTGAAACTACAGCCAGCCTAAAAATCACAGATCCTTTTGCTGGACCCTGTATAACGAAATATCTTCACTGAAGTAATCACATTAACATCATAATAAAATTACAAATCTTTCACATGGTTATGAAGGTATTTAAGTGTTGTAATAAAGATGTAAAGGGGAGAGCATATAAGTCTCTGGCAAGACCCCAATTAGAGTATGGTTCCAGTGTATGGAACCCATAGCAGGATTACTTGATACGTGAACTGGAAAAGATCCAAAGGAAAGCAGCACAATTTGTTCTGGGTGATTTCTGACAAAAGAGTGGTGTTATGAAAATGTTACAAAATTTGCACTGGGAAGACTTGGGAGCAAGTATTATGAGCTGCTCAAGTAAACAGCACGTTCCGAACTATCAGAAGAAAGATGGCGGGGAACGACATTAGTAGACAAATAAGCTTGGGTGGAACTTTTAAAAGTAAGGAAGATCATAATATTTGCTAGTTCTTTGAAATCATCCACCCGTTGGTATATAAAGTACACCATCCATAATAAAGATAATTTTTGTTGTTGTAATGCTCCTGTAGATTCCTTGTTGCCATCTAACCTATTCCTGAAACTGTGTTGCAATTGGTGTAATACAGTAAAGTTGAAATGTTGAATTTTTTGTTACTGCTGCAAGCAGTGTCGTTATATTTGTTAGTACTGATTCATGGGAATAAACAATGAACTGTAGCGTATGGTGAACAAAATAAACCATGCGTGTAGTTATGTAAGTACGATATTGATTCAGGTATTTAACTCATTGTCTTCCTTTTTTACATGATATTTTAGTAGGATTAGATTCTCTCTTTGACTCATACAGTTCTGTATGTATGGGGCTGGTATATGAGATAAATAGAAATCTGAAGCAGCTTACCGACAAGGAAGTCTATCAGGCTATAGTGTAAGAAGCATCAGAAGAAGAAGTTTGAAGAGATGCTGATGTTTCTGAAGAAGAAGAATTTATAGAGAAAAATGATTACCAAAAGGAATCAGAAGAATTGAGTGACCCGGGACAAGAAAGAGGTAGTTCCAATAGTAGTGAGGCCAGTGACATTGGGGATGAGTATTTTGTGGGGAAAGATAAAGTAACCAGGTGGAGTAAAGGCCCATTGACAAATAAGTTCAGTAAAAATAGTAAACCTAATATTGTAGGAACATTTCCTGGTCCAAAGCTATGTACACCGAATATTGTAGATGAAAGAATTGCTTTTTTGAAATATTTTTCAATAAAGACATTATTCAACATAGTCTACTTACATGCCCAAATTTGCAGATCAAAAAAAATGTGGGAAAATGACTGTACTCAAGATGCAAAGGATACTTCAAAGACTGAATTACTGGCAATTTTAGGGCTGTTATTATTGCTAGGAGTAAAAACATAGAACCATACAGGTTTTTGTGAACTGTAGACAAAAGACATTACTGGATCTGAAATATTTAGTGTCTCTTTTAAAGTATGAGGTAACAATGGTAAGTACGATAAAGAAAAAGAAAGGAGGACTACCACCAGAATTTTTGCCAAAGAAGACAAAAGAAGCTGGTTCATCTATTTTTGGTTTATAGATGTTACTATTGTGTCCCATGTACCCGAGAAAAACTGAGCAGTACTGATAACTTTGCTCTCCACTAAGCACAATGATGTGCAATTGATGCTGGTATCAATAACTCCTGCATAATAATGGACAATAACTGCAACAAAGCTGGTGTAGGGACTGTAAATAAATTTAGTGATATCTGTAGAGCATAAGAAGAAGAAGATGACTTTTGGTTTTATTTTGTCACCTGGTGAATATAGCGGGGATGAACAGTCAAATCTTATACAATTCAACACACATTGAGGATGGCCATAAATACTGCAGAGATTTTCTCAAAGCCTTGATGATGTCATTGATGAAATCACATCTTGAAGAAAAGGCTGAACTTAGGAACCTTCCTGCAGACATCCAATTCATCGTAAGAAAATACAGAAGACAAGAGCAACAGCAAGAAAAAGGCCCTCCATCACAAATACAATGAGAGTTCTTCTCTTGTGGCAGACATAAGAACAGGATGACAATGATGATATGCAGTGCATGTAAGAGATCACTGGGTAAAGAACATGTGGTTACTGTAATCACCTGTCAAGAATGCAACATTGAAGATTGTTGTGAAGACATAGATAGACTGGGCTGAATGTAGCTGAAGTGATAGGAGTGAAATCTATTTCCACGTTTACGAAAAATATTTCCAAGTGTTTCATTCCAGAATTCAGTATAATGATACTTAACTATTTCTTCAAGTTGCCAAATGTTTTCACATTATTATTCAACAGACTATTAAGTATGGCTAAACTGAACTATTCTGCTCATAGTATAGTTGTTTTAATGTGTACCAGTTGTTAAAGATAAAATGCGATTTCATGACATCATTCTCTTTGTGTACAAGATACACCTCATGTGTATTTACTATATACTAATAGGCATGTGTAGCTACCTGGGCAACAGTCCCAAATGGAGATTAATGATGATTGATATGATTGATAAATGGGGTATGACATCTTCACCCAGTTGTGATTGTGAGGCTGAACATCAGACTGTTCCGCATATCATGCAGACTTGTGTTCTTGGCGACTCAGAGGAATTTATGCTGGTGGTAGATTAAGCTATCAAACACAGTGTGTTTCTAAATTAGACCAACAAACTTTGGGATAAAATAGATAACCCTCTTTCAAACATTTTTTGTTAAGATACCTATGGGCTGTGGTGCTTCGTTTCGGCACAAAACGTGTTTATATCATTAATGCTACCACCCAATTTATTTACTGCTTCAGCATAATATTATCCTTTGACCCAGTTTATCTGTTCTCTGAGCTCAGTATCATGTATTAACCCATTTAATTGGCACCTTAGCTCAATATAATCTATCAGCAAGTTTGTTTACTTTGTCCAGTCCATTGACTTCTTGTGCACAGTATCATCCTTCCACCCATGTTGGTGAATTCTTCTTGCTAACAGAACAGTGGCATTTATTCTCTTTTCTCATAACTACTATTTCAGTCTCTTCCTGTATGATTGAACAATGTACTGACTTAAACCTATCCCATGCTGAAACAAAGCGTTCCATAGTTTAAAGGGTTTCTTAAATAAACAAGCAAAAAATCCAAAGGATAGCAGTATGATTTGTTCAGGATGTTATTCAATAAGAGAGTAGTGTTACAAATATGTTGCTCAAGACATAAGAGTATGGAGACGAACTGCTGGACTAAATTTATGTTCCAAGCTGCCAGTGGGGAGATGGCGTGGTATGACATTTTTAGATGAATGAGCTTCACTTGAGTTTTAACATGAATATGTTTCTGGGCTTGTGGTCAGTTGGGGATTAGTGTCATCAATTTCCCAACATCATAACCATGGAAACTGGTGTTGGTCATCCATGTATACTAGATCAGTAGCGTCATCTATACGTTGCTATAAGAACATTAGCTGTTACATGTTATAAATAGCTCTCTTATCTTCTTAGCCCAAAAACATGTCCATGATTCTATGCTTTTCCGTGTTACAGAGAAAGTACCAATATAATGGTCCGTTATTGGACATTATAAATTTTCCAGCTAACTCATTCTTGGTTGCCTGCGTTTCGCCCTTGTGTGCTAAGTTAGGCTCGTCAGTTGGGACTTAGCACACCACCCAAGACGCAAGGCTAGTGCATACCGTGGAGGCTGCTGCTGCTGCAGAGCTTTCATTCCCCACCCGAAGGACGGGGCGGGCCCCCTAGATCGTGTCGCGATCTCTCGGGCCGGGAGATGTGGAGAGAACAGTGGGATGTTTGAAATGAAGAGGAGGGAAAAACGGTGTGAAAATTTGAATGACTGGCTATACGGATTGAGATTTATACAGGAGTGTCGAGAAGGAAGTTTCGTGGAAGTGTAAGGTGGTAAAGTGTTGAAGCGATGTGATAGAGGACAGTTGTGAGGTGTCGGAGATGTTCAAGGGTCGGTGGTGGTGGGAGGGAGATATTAGCAGAAGAAGGAGTTGGACGGACATAGATAGAGCGTTGGAAGGGAGGATGATCAGGCCGGGTATGGCGACGAGAGGTGGAGTGGTGATATCTAGGGCGGGGAGGTGAGCGAGAGGGTTCGACGGGATGACGACGGCCGTAGAGAAGTGCTCCGCTGGAGATCAGGTGGGCGACGGCTGCTGCGCTGGAAAGCTGAAGTCTGATTAAATACGTCGGACCGGTGGAGTTGTAGATACGGAATGCCCTCTTGACGGGTATGGCTTGAAGGCAAAGTTGTTCTTGAATGTCGGTTGCCGGGATGAGTGGGCTTACGCCGCGGACGACGCAACTGAAGACTTCGTTTGTGGCTGATATGTCTGACGGTGTTGGAGGTTGATGAGCGGCTGCTGCTGTTACGACGGGCAGTGGTGGTGGTGATGTCGTGGTCGGCAAGGCAGATGTAGACAGCGTAGAAGGGCGGGTGAAGTAGCGGGGAGGAATACGTAATAGTCGAGGTGGATCAACAGGAGGTAGCGCGGGGAGAGAGGTGGATAGAAGCGGCGATGAATGGGACGACGTAACAGTTGTGATGGAAAGCGAGGAAAAGGTGTGAGCAGCGGTCGCAAAGGTAGTGGTGATGGTCGTGGTGGTGGTCGTCATGGTGGTTGGTGGTAGGGAGGCTGACATCCAACGAGGAGTCGGCCTATATGCTTTGTTGGCTCGGCGCGAGTGGAAAGTAAAGATGTGTAGCCACCCGGCCGATCAAAAATAACAGGAGTGTCTTCTGCGACGAGTTGTGGAGTTCACTTGAGGTTTACCTAGATTTGAGATCCTGGAGAGAAGATCCCGTGGAGGCCACTGCATAGGCTATTTGAAGCCACCAGCAGTGCCAATGCACTATGAGAGCTATGTCTCATTTCCAAAAAATAGATGCCTGCCTGGCCATCAAATGATGCAGAGTTGATTCCCATAGGGAACCTAAAATATTTGTCCCGAATGACAAACGAAACGCAGGCAACCAAGAATGAGTTAGCTGGAAAATTTATAATGTCCAATAACGGACCATTATATTGGTATTATAAATTTACTCATTCGGGACAAATATTTTAGGTTCCCTATGGGAATCAACTCTGCATCATTTGATGGCCAGGCAGGCATCTATTTTTTGGAAATGAGACATAGCTCTCATAGTGCATTGGCACTGCTGGTGGCTTCAAATAGCCTATGCAGTGGCCTCCACGGCCCCATCCTCTACAAGTGGAGGGAGATCGGATCACATCTCCAAACTCTGAAAGTGGACTGAATAGCCCTCAAAACACCCCCCAAACATTTTTCTTCGGCCGGGTGGCGCCACATCTCTAATTACGCGCCCAGCCGACCCAAAAAAGCAAAATTGGCCAGACACCAAGAGGAAGTCGGCCCTCCCCATAATGTACTATACTTGCATTGCCCACGATATTGACCCAGCAATTCCAACAGATGACATCCTTACGGAACTTCGCCCCACAGGCGTCTACGCTGCCACTCGACTTTATCATCTCAACAAACCAACAAGAGAAGTACTATTATATTATCTAGTGCTCGAGGACGTCTACAACGCTCTAGACAATGGGGTATATATCCAAGGACAACTGCATCGAGTGCAAGATACCCCAGGGAAATTACTCGACCGGCTAATGAAGAAGCACGCCACAGCCACCGCCCCTACTGGCACATCACACCCACAGCAGTTGCTCTCTCCTTACACCTCCCGGACCACCACCGTCACCACCACTACTTCCACCTCCTCTCATTTTACCTCCAACGCCCCTACCACCACCACCACAACTACTACCCACCCCTCTCCCATAATGGCATACCACCCCCCACCCTCCCACGCTCAGGGCCCGCAGGAAGAAGTAACAACGCCGCCAAATGAAGCAATAGCACTTCACGCAGACAATACACAACCACCAACACCAGATACTGTACGACCGCTAACTTCACCGCCCAGCCAGAACAACCTATACAGCTGTGTTGCCTGTGGCGTGGAACCTAACCTACCACCAACAGCTATCCTCCAAGAACTCCAAAAAGCAGGAATCCCGGTGAAGAAAGCCATTAGGATCCACAACGATGATGGCCCTACATATTTAGTACGCCTGCAACTACCAACGCCCGAAGACGTCCAGCGCCTCATCACCCAAGGGATATACCTCAACGGTCGACATCTCCGGATAGAACCGTCCCGCTCTCCGCCCCTAACTCCTAACCAACATAAATCACCCCGCCACGGCACACGCCCCCGGCCTGCAACCCCTCAGCAACCTCCCAGTCCACACTTCCGTTTTCCACCATTTTCACCCAGCAACTATCCACCACTCCCACCTGCAATCTTTCCACTACCCCCTCCTCCATCCAACCTCCTAAGTCTCCTACTCACCTCCCTGGTAAACTTCTCATCCCTGTATCACATCCTAGCACTCCACATCCTCCCTCCACCTCACGAAACCCGTCACTTCATCACATCACCATCCGCAACCTGGGTGTAAAATCGCTCATGTAACTCTCATAAACATCCATAAAGCTCTGTATATATGTATGCAACTTTGTCAATACACACAGACAATGTAAATCTGTCAATAAAGCGCAAGAGAACCTACACTTCCTTTATCCCGTCTCCTTTACTTATTCAAACCACCTTTTCCCCCATCTCCCTCTTTTTTTCACTCCTTCCCAACCCCGTCATCTCTCCTGGCCAGAGAGAGGGCGACACCCTCTAGGTGGCCCGCCCCACCCCATCAGGGTGGGGAATGAAAACTTGCGAGCAGCAGCAGCAGCCTCCACGGGACATCACTCTCTGTGGACAGACAGCTCTGATTTGGATTGCACCGAACTCCGTCGCACCTTCAAATCATTTTTGCTCGGCCGGGTGGCTCACCATCTATAACTTAGCTTCCCGCCGATTCAATCAGCATATTGGGCCGACACCTAGTTGGTAGTCAGCCTCCCCAGCACCATGTCTAGCTGCGTGCTCCATGACATCGATCCCACTCTCTCTGACCAGGACTTACTTGCCAAACTCCAAATGGCACACGTCCCAGCCCGAAGCGTCTCAAGGATACTGCAAGACTTCGTCCCTACACGTCGGGTCCTGCTACATCTCCACTCAGCTGACGCCGTTTCACGTTTTCTCGCCAGCGGAATCTACTTGGACCGCCAGATCCACCGAGTGACGTCTTGTCCTTCGTACTTTGCCAACGAAACACCACCACAGTGGACTCCGTCCCAACCATCTTCCTCTCATTTCTACACAACTCCCATCGCCACCACCACCAGCACCACCATCACCACTACCATCGCAACGACCAGCACGCCCTCCATCCCTCTCTATCCTTCTGTCCCGGTCACAACTGTTATAACATGCCATCCTTCTCCTCTCATGACTTCTTTCCTCCCTGTCTGCCCTAGCCCTGACGGACCTCAACACCTGAACCAACCCACCGAGACATCTCCGTCTACAGCTGCAGCACTGCCTTCGTCACCACCATCTACGCACGCCGCCGACGCAGCAGCCTCCGCCGCACCACCATCCACGCAGTCCTCATCGACCTGTCACACCATGTACAGCTGTGTGATACGCGGAGTGGATCCTGCTCTCTCAGCTCGAATGATTCTCCAGGAACTTCAAGCCGAAGGCGTCCCAGTTCGTCGCGTCTTTCGGATCAAGAACTCCTCCGGCCCGACGTATATGGTCCGCATACACCTTCCAACTGCCGAAGATGTCCAACGACTTATTGCCAATGGAGCTTACATCTATCGCCATCGTCATAAAGTTGAGCCCTCTCTCTCCCCACCTCAACCTATTCGCCAACGTTTCAACCCACCATATTGCCGCCCCCGGCCAATTCCTCCTTTCCAACCTAGTACACCCGTTTGCCCACGCCTTTCCCCACCTAGTTTCTTCCATCCACCACCTCCAACGCTAGATATCATCCGACTCCTCATCACTTCCCTTAACAATATCACAACAATTCTGCAACTCCTCACATTCCATTTCCACCCTGCTACATTCATGTAAACTTCACTCCTCGAGCACAATTCCTATCATTCCCATCTCCCCAGCTAAGACGACCCACCGTTACTTCATCATGAATATTTACATCGCTATACCCATCTTCCTCTTCTATCACACCTTCTACTTCTTTTCCCTTCTCCCGGCCCGAGAGATCGCGACACGATCTAGGGGGCCCGCCCCGCCTTCGGGCGGGGAATGAAAACTCTCAAGCAAGCAAGCAAGCCTCCACGGTATGCACTAGCCTTGCGTCTTGGGTGGTGTGCTAAGTCCCAACTGACGAGCCTAACTTAGCACACAAGGGCGAAACGCAGGCAATCAAGAATGAGTTAGCTGGAAAATTTATAATGTCCAATAACGGACCATTATATTGGTATTATAAATTTACTCATTCGGGACAAATATTTTAGGTTCCCTATGGGAATCAACTCTGCATCATTTGATGGCCAGGCAGGCATCTATTTTTTGGAAATGAGACATAGCTCTCATAGTGCATTGGCACTGCTGGTGGCTTCAAATAGCCTATGCAGTGCCCTCCACGGGACCGGGAACTCTTCGTACGTCTCAGAACTCCCCTTACTCCTTAATTTTTTTGTCGGCCGGGTGGCTCAGCATCTCTACTCCAGCTACTTCGCCGACTTCAAAAAAGCACATTGGCTGACGCCTTGTTGGAAGTTAGCCACCCCTATACCTACTCTTTTCTCCTCACCATGACAACCACTACCACTCCTACCACAACAACAACCACCACGACCTGCGCACTTCGCATTCCCTACCTTCCTATCACTACGGTTACGTACTCTCATTCTTCCCCTCTTCTGACTACGACCCTTCCTCTGCCGCCATACCCTGATCCGCCCAGTTACCTGTACATCCCTCCCCGCTACTTCAACCGTTCGACCATCGCTGAAGAAACCTCTGCTACGACACCAGTCATACAGCCTTCACCTCCAGCAGACACCGTGCGCCATTCAACATCACCACTGCCAGATCGCACCACTATGCATAGTTGTGTCTTACGCGGCGTGGATCCTGACATCTCAGATCGAGAGGTTATCCAAGAACTTAATCTCGAAGGCATTCCTGTGCGTCGTGCCTTCCGAATTTGGAACAACTCCGGACCAACCTATCTCGTCCGTCTCCACCTGCCTACGGAAGAAGCAGTCCAACGTCTTCTTACCAGCGGGGCACGTATCTACGGTCGTCAACATCAAGTGGAACCTTCACGCTCCCCTCCTAGAACTCCCACCAGCCCACGTCTTCGACCCCGGCCAGCCCCCTCATATCGAACTCCCTCGCACGTTCGTCCACCAACTCAATTCTCCTTCTCACCACCCTTAACAGCCGACCTTCTCAGACTTCTCATCACCTCCTTGTACAATATCTCCGCAACCTTACACCTACTAACCTTTCATGGCAGCCCTAGTACACTTCTCTGAATTTTCACCCCTTCCACACATCCCTGGTATTTAAATAACATCCGAGCACACCTCCTCAACCACTAATTCCACTTACCCTCCTCCTTACAATATTGGTCCTTCCCCAATTCTTTCAACATCTCCGGCCTGGGAGACAGCGACACTGTCTAGGGGCCCGCCTCGCCCGAAGGGCGGGGAATGAAACACGTTGCAGCAGCAGCAGCCTCCACGGGATCTTCTCTCCAGGATCTCAAATCTGGGTAAACCTTAAGTGAACTCCACAACTCGTCGCAGAAGACACTCCTGTTATTTTTGATCGGCCGGGTGGCTACACATCTTTACTTTCCACTCGCGCCGAGCCAACAAAGCATATAGGCCGACTCCTCGTTGGATGTCAGCCTCCCTACCACCAACCACCATGACGACCACCACCACGACCATCACCACTACCTTTGCGACCGCTGCTCACACCTTTTCCTCGCTTTCCATCACAATTGTTACGTCGTCCCATTCATCGCCGCTTCTATCCACCTCTCTCCCCGCGCTACCTCCTGTTGATACACCTCGACTATTACGTATTCCTCCCCGCTACTTCACTCGCCCTTCTACGCTGTCTACATCTGCCTTGCCGACCACGACATCACCGCCACCACTGTCCGTCGTAACAGCAGCAGCCGCTCATCAACTTCCAACACCGTCAGACACATCAGCCACAAACGAAGTCTTCAGTTGCGTCGTCCGCGGCGTAAGCCCACTCATCCCGGCAACCGACATTCAAGAACAACTTCGCCTTCAAGCCATACCCGTCAAGAGGGCATTCCGTATCTACAACTCCACCGGTCCGACGTATTTAATCAGACTTCAGCTTTCCAGCGCAGCAGCCGTCGCCCACCTGATCTCCAGCGGAGCACTTCTCTACGGCCGTCGTCATCCCGTCGAACCCTCTCGCTCACCTCCCCGCCCTAGATATCACCACTCCACCTCTCGTCGCCATACCCGGCCTGATCATCCTCCCTTCCAACGCTCTATCTATGTCCGTCCCACTCCTTCTTCTGCTAATATCTCCCTCCCACCACCACCGACCCTTGAACATCTCCGACACCTCACAACTGTCCTCTATCACATCGCTTCAACACTTCACCACCTTACACTCCCACGAAACTTCCCTCTCGACACTCTTGTATAAATCTCCAAATTTTCACACCGTTTTTCCCTCTTCTTCATTTGACACCTCTCACTGTTCTCTCCACATCTCCCGGCCCGAGAGATCGCGACACAATCTAGTGGGCCCGCCCCGTCCTTCGGGCGGGGAATGAAAGCTCTGCAGCAGCAGCAGCCTCCACGGTATGCACTAGCCTTGCGTCTTGGGTGGTGTGCTAAGTCCCAACTGACGAGCCTAACTTAGCACACAAGGGTGAAACGCAGGCAACCAAGAATGAGTTAGCTGGAAAATTTATAATGTCCAATAACGGACCATTATATTGGTATTATAAATTTACTCATTCGGGACAAATATTTTAGGTTCCCTATGGGAATCAACTCTGCATCATTACAGAGAAAGTGTACAAATGCTTTTGTTTTACGTACTGTACGATAGATATGAAGGTAATGCTGGAATTCAAAAAGACAAATTGGGGGCAAGAACTCATTTATAGGAAGAGAAATTCGGGACTGGAATTATTTGAAAAACTTCCAGTTTCTTTGAAATAATTTAAGAAAAATCTAGGTAAACAATTTAGGGAAACTGTCACTTGGGCAACAGCCATAAATGCAGATTAGTGGTGACTGATGATTGAAAAAGTATTTCAAAGAATATTATCTATCTGATTCCTACATTTGTTGGTCTAATTTAGAAACACTCCGTGTGTTAACAACCTGGATATCTGTGTGTGATCCTTGTGAGTGCTGTTAAATGAACATAATATTAATTAGTTTAGTTTAGTGGTGTGATACTAGCCATATACTAAATAAATAAATAAATGGTGAACAGCATGACATCAGAAGCATGTTTGCTATTTTCGAGAGTCTCATGAGACATTTCTCATCATGAAGACATGGAAAAGTTCTTGGGATTCTCAAGATATATGTTCTTGTTTCCTATCCCTAGTTGCCATATCATGGATGTCGAACCACTGTTGGAAGTTCCATGCTCAAGTTAATCTTCTCTTCCTCTCACGTCCTGTTACCTTCTCTCTTGCTTCTATGATCATTGTACCAGGTTATAGTTGTCATTTTGGTATGTGTAACCAAAATAGTCTGCTTACCTGAATATAACATGTTTTAATTTCGGGAACACGTTCTTTTTTCCGACGACTTCCTTTACATTGCTTGGCCACAGATAGTTCTTATGGGAAGGAAGTTACTGTGGTCTTAATTAAGGCACAGCCCCGGCATTTTCCTGGTGTGAAAATGGGAAACCATGGAAAAGTATCTTCAGTTCTGCTGACAGTGGGGTTCAAACCCATTATCTCCAGAATGCAAGCTGACAGCTACATGACCCAAACTGCACAGCCACTTGCTTGGTTGCAAATGCTGATTCTAGTTTTAATTTCTACATGTGTATACCGTTCTTCTATCAGACAGCATTCTAGGTACTGGAAATATAACCTGAAAACTATATATATATATAAATAAATCATGATATAATCTCTCATATCTGACATATCAAATCAAATGGACCACAACCATTCGGATGGGATCTTTAGTTCAGGAGTTAACATCCTGAATGTGAACACGATTGTTGCTCTACTGAAGGTTTCAGATGCTTGTTACAGATGTCAAGTAGAAAAGAAAAAACAACAAAAAATTGAATTTTTAAATGCTTGATATATGGTATTTATATAATTATTTATTTACAATTTATTTCATTCAATCAGTCATCAATGATCTGAATTTAGGGCTTTCATTCAGGTGGCAGATTCCATATCAATTGTTTATCTAGTCTTTTCTTAAATATATTCATTAACTTTGAAATTTATCGAACATGTCCCTTGATAAATTATTGAAATCCCTTTTTCCTTGTCCTATATGTGAATATTTTCCCCAATTTGCCGTCCTTCATTCCAGTATAATCTACGTATTAAGATCCTTCCAGTTTTTGAAAAATCAGCTGAGGCTAATCGTCTACAACTAAAGTAATTCCACGCCAACTCTCCACGGACAGTTGGGAACATACTGTGTAGTCGACCAACTCGTCTACTTATTCACAAGTCATCACAGTCCAAAGTTTACAACATTTTTGTGATGGGCTCTGTTGGTGAGGATGTAACATTGAAGTGCATGAAGGAGGCTGCTGAAGAGAACCACAATGTACGCGATTTAACTGTTGCCTTCCACGATTGAAAAGGCAAAAAGAGCCTTAATGATTATAACACTTCCAATCAATGAAATTAAATTATGGTTTCCTTTTGAGAACTTGATTTTTGAAATAATATTATTCATTTGTGGACAATCCCCAGCCTGGGTCTTTGATAATATTATTCACTAGTGGGCAATCTCCAACCTGGGTATTTAAATTTACCTCAAATAGCAGGATCTTCTTGTCAGATAACACCGACTTTTCTTAGAGGTTGCATCATAGTAGTGTTGTAATCCTGGCTTTACTTTGATTGTGTTTTGTGGATATTTTTACTTATAGCAGGGAATAGGAAGGGGTCACCTAGTTCTAAGCTAGACATTACATGGATGGATCATTTCTGGTAAAAAATAATGTTTATAATGCACTATATTTTTGGTATGCCAAGGAACATATTTGTTACTTCATTTACCTGTCTTTGTCTCATCCTTGGCTTTGACAATATGGAAGTGACTAAGTTGTGAGTGATGCTAATAATAACGTTCCTGATGCTGTCAGTCCATGTGATAAAATGTGTGAGTTTCTCTAGAAGGGTCAGCTGGTGTGTGTGTTTTAATAGGGTTGGCAAACTGAGATGTAAATGCACCTGGTGCATTACCTAAGAAAACAACTGGAAATTACTTCACTTGTCATCTCTAGTATGCCTCTTCAGTAATACCCGGCAAGCACATGTAGCTGATTGTAAAGTTTTGGAGAATCCAACCAGCCTTCGAGTTGAAATCTCATCTTACATAAATACGTATACACTCAAATATAATAAATGTTAATTACAACTAATATAATATACAACAGTATTTATTGAAACTCAATACAATTCGATTAATTTTAACTGTATATTTCACGTGAGTGGTACATGTTAGTTATATTATCTTTTTTTTACAGTTACTATTTATTTATATTTAATAAAATTTCTTTATAAGGCAAGGAAAGGCTAATGGGAAAACATAATATGCTTCTAGAGAAAATTGTTTGGCATTTGGGTAACATTTGCATCAAGGTATGGGACAAGCAATCACTGTTCATAATATAGTCTCCATGTAGCAATATTGAAAGCATACATCATACGTTACCTTAATCAATCCTAAGCAATGAACACAGATTTCATACCTTTCTTTCATTATATATATCCTATGAAGCATTGGCAAACATGAAATAAAACTGAATGCAGTAACTGGCTCAACTCAACACAAAATGAATCACCAACCCTTCATTCTCACCCAAAATTAATTCTGACTCCCAGTATATCGTTCAACAAATTGAAACCATGTTTACTACACCTCATCATCAGTGGAAAGAGAAGCTGCTATGAACGTGAATCTAATGGTGTATCACATACAGTGACATTCGGTTTAGGACTCTTTTCAATATTTAAGAATTTCCCCTACTTGGTTGTAAAGGTTGGAATCTTCATATTGTTTAATGCATCCTAGGTCTCATATTAATTCAGAAACAATTTTTGAAGTTGATGTGAATTGAATGGAGTCACAGACTAGTTCCCAATTGAATTTATGAACTCATTAGTAGATGTGCCAGCCCCGTGGTGTAGGGGGATTATGCCTGCCTCTAACCTGGAGGCCCCGCGTTCGATTCCCAGCCAGGTCAGGGATTTTTACCTGCATCTGAGGGCTGGCTCAAGGTCCACTCAGCCTACATGATCACAATTGGGGAGGTATCTGACAGTGAGATGGTGGCCCCTGTCTAGAAGCCAAGAATAACGGCCGAGAGGATCCGTCATATGACCATATGACACCTCGTAATCTGCAGACCTTCGGGCTGAATAGCAGTTGCTTGGTAGGCCATGGCCCTCCGGGGCTGTTGCACCATGGGGTTGTTATTATTATTATTATTATTATTATTATTATTATTATTATTATTATTATTATTATTATTATTATTATTATTATTATTATAATATTTGTTCACAATTCAAGATGCACAGACAGCTCAAAATTATACCTTGTTGAGGAATATGGTATAGGTCAGCAGGCAGGACATGACCAAAACACTGGCGGAGTGCAACTACCATGTAATTCAACATGTTGATCTTCAGAGGGAGAGAACGATCAAGAAGAGAAGAGTCGTTTCTCTCTGAATGGATGTGACTGTCTGTCATTTTACCTTCTCTCTCCCTCTATTTTCTACCACAGCGGCTTCTATGTGCATCGCTTTGTTTGGTCGTGTCCTGTCTGCTGTTCTATAGTAGGGTGTCCATTTTCCCGTGGTACAATTCCATCTATCACAAAATATCCCACTGCCAAGTGTTAATTTTTCTCCCATTTTTGGATGCTCAGATGTTTTGAAAATATGTTTTATGCTTTGTTTATTATGTTTTCTTTGTAGGTAGTTTGTTGTCCAAATATAGGTATTTTACAATGTAAGAGAAATCATATTCTGGCTTATTGTACATTTGTTAAAATTACTGCGCCAAATGCTTCTGTTGATAAATACAAATTGTTTGAGATAATTTTAATGCATACAAAGCTATCTAGACAGTAAGACAGTGGAAAAGAACATCGAAAATATTTGTGAAAGGAAGTGTCAAATGTTTGATTACTTATGTAGTAAAACATTGATATTCAGAATATAATTCAACCAATAGAATTTTTTCTGGAAATTTCCATTTAAATGTCACCCTTGAATGTGCTTTTCCCTAGTGAGCAGCCAGTGCACAAAACTATTAAACAGAATGAAATTTAAGGCAATCACAGCCTTAATCATTGCCAAAACACATGTGTGCTTTTAACAGGGAGTCGGAAAGGTAATCACATTTTTTAATGGAATAAACAAAACTGAGAAGTATGGAGAAAGCGAAGCATTTACCTCTAATGAGTAAATGAAGAGGGGTAATCAGCAGAGGTCGATCGAGACCATTTCATTGAAAAATACAAAGGCAAATTTGAAAGTGAAATAAAAAATAATCAATAAATTTTCTGTCCTTCTTTTTCACATAGTTCAGGTTTTTCCTTATACCTTGCATAAATTTCCACACTTTTCATAAAAGCAAAATGGACACCCTATCTATAGTCACACCAGAAGGTTGTCGACTGTGATAGTGGGAGAACTACGGTGTATTGAGACTGCAGATCATCCACCCGAGACATCGGTTCTCATGTTGGACGGAATGCAGCCACAGTGATGTGAGTATGAAATAGGTGAGACAAGGAGGGACGAACTCACCAACGTGAAGGATCCCGTTGGCCCTGTCACACTTCCGAACTAGAGGGCACACATCTTATGGGTAAGCTATTATGAGTCATAGAGCTATATTACAAACACTCATGAATTTGAGTTTGTTCTACAGGAAGCAGAGACCAAGCGTACACTCCGACATAGTCTGCAGCATCGAGGTATTTTATTCGTAGGTACAAATGGCACCAGTTAACTTTCTTCAGCATACCTCAGGAGTCTGAGTGTACCATAGTGCTTTGAATGTCGTACAAAGAGGGGATGAATAATATGACACATTTTCCAACCAATGATAATACCAGTACCATGGTGACAGATTCGATAAGCCATACATATTAATCGTCATACCGGTCCAATATCTGGCATTATTGTGTGTGTTTATATTTCTTATATGGTATAGTGCTCATTGCTGCCTTAGTAACACAAATACATTTTGTAAATGCTGGAGCTCTTAAGTCCCTTATCTTCAGGAACAGCATGAAGCAATTAACGGAGTTGATATACTACCACTTGTGGTCACAGGAACCTATATTTTTCATTTGTGCTGTAGCTATAATCATTATAGTATTTTGTTAATCTTGTGGATATATTTGTAATTTCTTGCTTCTTTCACATAACTCCACTGCATTTAACATCTTAATGCACCATTCCAAACTGACTTTCCTATATCCTTCTCATCCTCAGAGACACTTTTCAAGAATGGCGCACGCACGCACGCACGCACGCACGCACGCACGCACGCACGCACGCACGCACGCACGCACACACACACACACACACATATATTATATACACAGAAACAATTATTTTCAACCATGAATGATCACATTCCACTATTTGTTGTCTATTTAAAAAGTCTCTGTCCTCCTCACAGTATCGAGTCCGCTTCGCTGGTATTACCTGGACGGTGGTAATCCTGATTGACAACCCACCTTTCACTTCCGTTCAGCGTGCTCAGTCACCTCACTCACATCAGCTGCACGCAGATAGATTTGAACACAACGCTGATCACCACCACACGACGACTGTTCCTTTGGATGGCGGTAATCCTGATTGACAACCCACATTTCACTTCCGTTCTGCGTGCTCATTCACCTCACTTGCATCAGCTGCACGCAGATAGATTTGAACACAACGCTGATCACCACCACACGTCGACTGTTCCCCTTTGGATGGCGGTAATCCTGATTGACAACCCACATTTCACTTCCGTTCTGCGTGCTCATTCATCTCACTTGCATCAGCTGCACGCAGATAGATTTGAACACAACGCTGATCACCACCACGCGTCGACTGTTCCTTTGCTCAATTCCAGAGACTCACAAAGTCAACACGTTGCCGCTCCACACAGTGAATTACACAACACTGATGACTAAAAACATCAACAATTCAACAGTGCTGACGACCAATGAGATACTCCTTTCAACGACGTCAAATTAGACTGCTCCAACTCTACTCATACCAGCTGTTCCACACACTGACTCCACGTTGATATACATACAATTCCCAGTAATCCACAACACTATGCGCACACCAACACTACTACTGTCTACTCCAGCTAATATCCGGAAATTTTGGAAATCGCCTGGAAATGAAATATTCCCTGTACGTCTTCCATAATGCACATGGGGAGCCAAATGATGTCTATGGGCCAGCTGGGAGGTCCCCATCATGGCTTAGTCATCACTTCCAGGAAATAGTTTAATTGTTTACAACATGTAGATTGTAGGTTTTCACTTACAGTAAGATTTTTCAAAGTTTCATCTCGATATTTCTGAAAGGCATTTCTTAATCCCATTCTATAGTCCCAGGGCAATATCCAAAAGCATTTTGTTTTCAGAGTGAATTTCCTGTCACTGTGGAGAGAACGTTCAGACTAATCCTATTTCCAGCTTCTGATTTTCCTTCCCATGTTTGGCTAATTATTGTTAATTTCACCATAAAGGATTGACTTACACCTAATCATTCAAATCAAAATATCTTTATTTGCAAATGAGGTGTCTACCTTGGTGGCAAATGGTACACTAAAATACATTATTGTCAAGCACTAAATATTAAATTAACAAGAGAAGAAAATTTTCCTATAATACAATATTATACAATTTACGCTAACATTTTTTTCTATTAAACATACAGCTCATCCTTAATAAATTTATATTGTTTACAAAATTCTACTTATAATATCTCCTGTACTACTTACAAATGAATGGATGAAAACCATAACGGTATAAGTAGCATTTTGGTCATTCAGAGAAAAAGGCATTTAAACATCTTACCACTCATATAAAGCATGCTATTTGTAGTTAAACCACCCATCACTAGAGCACAGAATATTACCGCTATCACTTGTATCTCTTTGCTGGTGAAAGGACACATCCTCCGGGAGTTATATCCTGCATGTAACTCATTTTTTTAAAAATGTCACTAGGTTCTCATCCATTCAAATATAGTCAACTGATATACAGTATGTGGAATTACTTCAAATGATACTATACAACCGGTATAAGATTAAACTTTACATTGCATTTATTTACTAATTTTTTTAAAATTTTATTTTACCCATTCTGGAACCTAAGTAGCATACTGACCTGCTGCGTCTTAACCAGAGCCCCTTTTGCCACCACTTTTCAGAGTTCCTGAAGGGCCTTCACAGCTACCGTAGCGGTCCCAGGGCCCTCAAAGTCCCCACTGTACTTCACCCCTACAGGCAGTCCCCTACTTTGGCTGTCCAAACTCCTTAGACCAGGGGATGGAATTAATTTATTCACACACATTTTTTTATTTACAATAACCTGCACTGGTCGAATACCCTCTAACACTTAATTTATTTTCTCTGTTGCTGTTTATTCTCTTCTTGAATATCTGTACAATATACTCTTAAATCTTTAGTGTTTAATACACCTTCAATGACAATACAATTATGGTGCCCCCTCCTCTCGTTTTCATCTGTCCATGTCCAATCACATAGAATATTTCTCCTCCCAATTTCAATTTCCTGAATATAGGTTGCCTTTATCCTTAACACAAATATCACTTTCATTGGCCTCAATTCACTATTTCATTTTTTCTGGAATACTTCAAATAATCTCACACAATTAACACTTATCCTGTCCAAAACAACAGTCAGCATATTCTTCATCTCCTTCTTCTCTTACCACCTGAGTTCTTTTATTATTCATCAACATCATTCACATTTAGTTTTTAGCTTCTGTAAAAATTATTCTTATGTAATAATTATTATTTCATTTACAGTACTACATGCTATCCGGTTTTTTACATTGCTCCCAAAGATTCCTTCATACTTGGTCATCTTCCTGTTTCTATTTTATCATTTCATAAATTTTTTCGTTCTTATCTTTCAAATTGTCTTTATCGGGGCACTGAATTCTTTCAACTTCGACTACCAACAAAGTCGATAAGGATACTATTCCAGATAACCCTATAGTTTCCAATGTCACCGATGACTAGATCATGACCAACAACATGGCAGAATAGCAATTCAAATGTTAATGCATGCATCATAATTACACTATCCGTAACCATATTGCCAGATAATGGACATACGACGAATCATTATGCAAGATTCATTTAATTCCTAATCGTGTTACCCCTTGACACACATGCAAGAAACAGTGTTACAAGGTCTATTTGTTAGAGTGTATGCTGCCATGTGTTATGTTCCAGCTGCACAACCCGCAAACATATTGCCGTTTGCCGTAAGGGAGGCGATGGTGAGCCTATTTTGTGTCTGTGTATAGTCACCGAAAGCACTTGCTGTAGGCCGTATTATGTGATCTGCACTGCACACAAATTCAGTTTGTGTATAATGAAGAATGTGCTTCCTACTAGTTATATCTTGCAAGTTCTTTCTGGTTGCTTGTTAGTTCACGAACTGCATTATGTTCTGAAGAAAGGGAAAGTCTTAGTAATTAAAATAATTTCCCATAGTCTGAATTAAACTTCTCTTTTTTGTTTATAACTACAGTATATATAATGCCACCAAGAAATTCCAAATTATGATAACTTGCAAAGAAAGGTCAATGTTCAAGACTGTTGTGAGTATATACAAATTCACAATACGTTTTCAATAGAGGAAATACTGAACACTTATGGCCTTTGCATGTTGAGTGTTTCTCCATACTTCGAAGATCAAGAACCTATTGAGGTAGGGCTGATGACTCTGAAATTAGCCCCTTCAGATGTGAAATATCCATGCCAACTGAGGTGAAGAGGAAACTATCATAATATCACTGACTTTGTCGAGACACTTGTAGAAGAAGAGTATAACGATATAAGGGAAGAAGTGTTGGAGAAGAAGACTGAAAATACAACCGTAATATCAGCTAAAGTCAAGGAGACTGATACCAGTTATAGCAGGAAGGCTGACTGATAATTAAAATAGTATGTCCAGAATAGAAGCCCTAGATGATTAAAGGTTAAAATGAAGGGTAAATATCAAGCAGCTGCTTCAAATTCAAAATGTTGGTCTGCAGAGAAGATAAAAATACATACATGTAACTAATTATTTAATTAATTTTTTTTTCTAGTTGCTTTACATCGCATCGACACAGATAGGTCTTATGGCAACGATATTTAATTAATTTGTTCCAGATGTTTTTAAATGAACATTATTAGAAGGAACGTTTTGCCTTTTGGAGTTGGGCCTATTCTTGAGGACATAGACACTAAGAGACAAAGTTGGAACAGGCATATTCGGAGAATGAAACACATGTATGGACTGCGAAGAGATAAAATGGATGCCCATTGATTTGAATGCTTATCAGGAAAGCAACAGTATACACGTCAGTGTTCCCACATGCTTCTAAAAATAGGACAACTTATAACACATTAAACTCTGGAAAGGCCAATTTATTTTGAAAGATTTCCACTATTGCAGACTTAGACACCTGGGGAAAGTTGACAGGGACCACTCACTAGAAGTATGACAGTGTTACAAAAATACTCAATGCTGAAGGCTATGACAATGTAAAATAGTGAAAAAGTAAACTCAAGTTGGTGAAATTAGACTCTAGGACCGATATTACTTTTCAGATAAACATTGTTTAAAGACTCAAACATTTCTCAAATACCTGAACTACAACATCTTAATGACAATGCAAATGAAAAACTTTTATTCATAAACCCAAATAAATATAAGATTATTGTTATAATTGGCAGCAGCTAACACCTATATAAATACTCAAATTAACTCTCCAAATCATTTTCAGAAATAATATTCTGCCTTACTTATACTTCAGTGGATAACTAAGAAATTACTATGACTGAGAATTATACATGCACTTAAACACAAAATATTTCTAAGGAAAAGAAATCCAAAACGAACAGTCATTATTGGCATTAAAAATTCACTTTAATATCATGTTTGGTCACAAAGGACTTAATGATAAAATAGAAAATAGAGCATTTATATGAACAATACAAACCGAATCATTGTGTTCACAAAAAATGAAAAGTATTTAATTTACCTCAAGTTTTTAAAAAGAGAACACAGTAAAAATATGACTCCAAACCATAACCGAGAGAGATGCTTACGCTTAGCTGTGAGCTTCAATTTGGGTTCGAACCCCGGTATCGGCAGCCCTGAAAATGGATTTCCATGGCTTTTCATTTTCACTTCATCCAAATGGTGAAGGGCATGGCTTCTTCCTTCCCAGTCCTGATCGTTTCCTATTCCACGGTCACTGAAAGCCAATCTCAGTCTATTCGGGAGTCTCTTTCCCCACCCATTAACAGCACTACTACTATCAGCCACTCTTTCATAATCACCGCATCACTCACTGCAGATCTAAGGTGTTTCGCTGTCTATCGCAAGTTTAAGGTGGCTTGCCATAAATATTAATTGATTGGATTCCATTGATTTGTTTGATAATTTTTGAAGGAATGAATGAAATGAACTAATGCATTTACAGTAGTTATTTCACTTCATTGTCCATTAATCATTAAGTAAAATTAGGTATATTATTATTATTATTATTATTATTATTATTATTATTATTATTATTATTATTATTATTATTATTATTATTATTATTATTATTATTATTATTATTATTATTATTTTGCATTTTCTGGATTTGTTATACAGTTTTATACTCTGATTTAATTAAGAGCAATAAGGGGTCTTGACTCTAATTTTACCACAAATAATATTATCTAACTCTGGATCTATCTATCTTTCTACATGTTTGCTGTTGCTAGCTCGATTTACCTCACCATGTGTGCACCTACAGTAGGCTATGTCTGTCAATTTATCTATCTATACTCCTCTGTCTATCCACAAAGCAGTCTATCAGTATACATCTATCTATCTCTCTATCATCACTTTCTACCAATATTTATCTATTTCTATCCATACGTCTACCTATCTAAATTTATGTCTACTTCTGTACATATAGGCCTACACTATATGTCTAAATATCTAGTTCGGTCTATCAATCTGTTCTGCAACTTATCAAACTATCTACCTATCTATCTATGTATATCAATCTACTTCAATTTATGTCTATCAATATATCTGTTTGTCTATCTACACATCTCTATCTATCTACTGTAAATTTATCTACCTACCTCTACATACTATCTAGCTGCCTGTTCATCTGTAGGCTATATGTATTTTTATCTATTAGTACCGGTATCTATCTATGTACCGGTACTGTACGGTATCTATGTATCTGCCTATCTATCCGCTTCTATCAATCTTTCTGCCTATCTATCTCTCTCCCTGTCTCTGTATCTTCCTCTATCTACTTACCCCCATCTCTCCCTCCCTCTATTAATCTATACATCTACTAATCTATCTATCAATCTGTGAGTCGATCAGTCTACCTGTCTTTGTTTACATCGTTATATGTATTGATCTAACGTTAACAATCTACCGTACTTCTGTCTGTCTACCTCTATATCTATCTACCAACCTAAATTGTTATGTTAATTGATTTAGCTATCAATCTACCTTTTCAATCTATATTTCTATCACTTTACCTCTAAATCTCACTATCTCTATCAATTTATCTCTGTTTATCTACATCTATCAATTTATCTAACTCTACCGATCTATCTACCTATCTGCTCTGATACCTATGTGAGTGAGTGTGATGTAGCTATACGACCCCGTAAGAGCCATGCCCACATGACGTGTATCCTTTCGTTCGGTCATGTGACGGAGCACTTGGGATTTCTTCACGTCGGTCAGGACGTCACTCCTCGCCCCACCGATTCCAAATTCACATCACTGTGGCCGTATTCCATCCAACACGGGAACCGAAGTCTGGGATGGATAATAATCCACAGTCTCTCTTTGCCGCAGTTGTCCTGCTATCAAAGTCGATAACCTACTGGAGTGGCTGCTGTATTCCTCGACGAAGATAGGGCAGCAGGCAGGACAAGACCCAAAGCCCTCAGGGTGGGAAGGAGTTTTTTCCTCTCCAGTGTACAACTTCATAATATGCTGACTAAGAGTGAGTGGGGACAGAAAATAAGAGAGAAAAGTTTTTTATCTCTCGTTGAACACAAATGACTGGTAATTCCTTAAACATTATCTCTACCAGCAGTCCCCTTTGTTTGGATCAGGTCCTGCCGGCTATCCCACACATTTCAGCTGTCTGTGCATTTGAATGGCGAACAACCACGCTTCCACTATGCAACAACGGCTCTCTGTCCTGTCATGCTCTGTACTGGAAACATGCAAGTCGCAGGTGATGTGTAGCTGTGTTACGCCGTTAATCATGGCAGTGTCCTCCTATGATTTAGGCTTACGCATTCTGTACATTAAGAATCGTCAATCATTTCCAGAAATTGTGTCCTCCATAGTACATGTTGTTCTAGAAACGTCTGTAGGTGAGAATGGTGCAGTACCCTCTGCACGCAGTAAGAGGCGACTAAAAGGACTATGCCACAAGGACTCGCACCTTTGGAGTCTTGTACTTCCCCATAAAACAATAATAACCTTCAACACCTCCTAATTACACTGATATATTATTACAATGCTACTTGAAAATACCATAGCCTTCCCATTTCTCAGTAATAATAAAAATCCGTTAATATCAATTCCTATATTTACATGGACCCATAATGTACGGTGTTATAAACATGGTTAATGAGAAATTTAGGAAAATTAAAGTGCCAACACAGTCCCATTCAAAATTATTCAAACTATACTTCGAGCATCATTTCTACCATTGGGTGGCAAAATGATTACATTGATGAAATGTGAAGCTGGAAATGACCCCATATTCCACTTCGCCTTTTATAATTATGTAGCATTATTTCATGTATGCAGTCTGGACGTCTCCTTTAAACAGAATATAACTGAGTATGCTAGAACAAAAGCCTGCGTATATCGTTAGAATTGATGAAGGTAAGTCATATAAGCCCTTGTGGACTTTAAGTAATAGTTGTTACTATAACATGCACTCAAATCCTCATACCTTTTGATGCAAAGCTGAATAATTGTGAAATATTATTCGAAGAAATTTGGGAAAAAAGCCTTTCCGAACCTTATTTTAATGTTTTCATTACAGTTGCTTTCTTACTTGTCTCTCTTCAATAAGGAAGAAATCTCGATCGAGTTGTTGAGGTAACTTTCTTGTCAGGATCAACACTCCTTCAGTCTGGGACACAGGCAGAAGTAAATCAAGGTAAGATTAATTTGATTTTTGGACATAACTTTCTTTTAGAGAAAAATGATTTTAACACTGATAAAGTAATAAGAATATTGACAGAGTCTATGAAATAATTTTACCTAAGCGAGGAACAAAACTGTGTTTTGTCTGTCTCCGTACAGATAAGTGACCGTGGCCTTAATTAAGGTACAGCCTGGTGTGAAAAGGGAAAACCATGGAAAACCATCTTCAGGGCTGCCGGCAGTGGGGTTAAAACCCACTATCTACCGGATGCAAGCTCACGGATGTGCGCCTCTAACCGCACGGCCAACTCACCCGGTGAATAGTTATTTTTAGAGGGTGTATTGAATTACTTAGATCTGGACTTAAGTAACTTTTGGCTTAAGACTACGATATACTGGCATTTAAGTGGTGTAATAGTGTATAACCGCATACAGTGAATTGTGAACTTTGGGTGGTTAATAGGTAGGCCTATCCCATTTCTAGACCTTGCGCATACATCCCGTCGGCAGCCCTGAAGATGGTTTTCCGTGGTTTCCCATTCTTACACCAGGAAAATACTGGAGCTGTAGGGCCTACCTTAGATAAGACCACGGCCGCTTCTTTCCAACTCCTAGGCCATTCCTGTCCCATCGTCGTCGTAAAATCTATCTGTGTCAGTGCGACGTAAGGCCAATTATATATACTAGTACATAATTACCACTCATTCAAATACTGCATAAAGACAAGGTACTCGTGAGCAAATTCCCGGGGGTATTGAAAACTTTATAAGAAAATCAGTCCCACCGGTGTTAATTGGGCAACAAAAGCCTCATTTATGTCCCTCTGTTTTTAACCACACCGATAGGTATCCTAAACCTAACCTAACCCCATGGCACTACAGCCCCGATGGGCCTTGGATTTCATATAAATAGTCAATTCATCGGACAGCACCGCGGTGGTAGGGGTAGCGTGCCTGCCTCTTACCCGGAGGCTTCGGTTTCGATTCCCGGCCAGATCAGGGATTTTTACGTGAATCTGAGAGTTGTTTCGAGGTCCACTCAGCCTACGTGATTACAATTGAGATGGCGGCCTAGAAATCCAAGAATAAAGGCCGAGAGGATCCGTCGTGCTGACCATCCGACACTTCGTAATCTGCAGGTCTTCGGGCTGAGCAGCGGTCGCTTGGTAGGCCATGGCCCTTCGGGCCTGTTGCGCCATGGTGTTTGGTTTTTTTGGTCAATCCATTGGAAGAAAGATTAGACCAACGAGCTAGAAAGAGGACTATAGAGTGGCTAACATGGCTGCTACAGCGCTCTGGGTGGTGCCAAGACGAAATAGCGACTCCATAGTTTAAGCGCCTTTCTTCCGCTTACGATGCGTTACTTTTAATAGATTAGATCGAATAAATTATGCTCTCTACGTGTGTGGCAAGCTAATGCATAAATTGTAGGAAAAACACGACGAATATAATCATATTTCAAATAAGATTTTTTTAAACTAAAGTACACAGTTATGGGCGATTAGCAGAATTACGTTGCCTGTGTAGCACAATCCAGCACGTGTAGGGTAGGCCTACTTTTATTTTCTTGTAGGAACTGACCAGACAGTCAGACATGATAAACTGTATCCTGCCTGGCTGAGTGACTCAGACGGTAGAGCGCTGGATTTCTGAGCTAAGTTGGCATATTTGGTATTTGAAGGTGCTCAGATACGTCACCCTTATATCAGTAGATTTACTTGCACGTAAGGGAACTCCGGCGGGACATATGTCCGCCACTTCAACGTCTCCGAAAACCGTACTAAGTAGTTGGTAGGACGAAAAACTAATAACACTATTTATTATTACATTGTATCCTACAGAGCACATTTCCCCAGCAGTTTGAAAAAGAAGTAATGTGAACAAATACTTATTTTTCGTAAATTATTATTAGTTTTACGTCCTACTAACTACTTTTTCTGATAAGCCGAGTTGCCTGAATGTAGTCCCGCAGGAGTTCTTTTGCGTGCCAGTAAATCTACTGACACGAGGCTGAGGGATTTGAACACCGTCAGATACCATCGTATTGAGCTAGGCTCGAACCTGCCAAGTTGCTTTGTGTCCGGCTCCTTGGCTGAATGATCAGCGTGCCGTCCTTTGGTTCAGAGGGTCCCGGATTCGACCGAGTTGAGGATTTTTACCGGGTAGTTGACAGTTAATTCCTCTGGATCGGCGACTGGAAAACCTTCTTCATCTACACACAACAGAACATACTACAAACCACCACAGAAACACGTAATAGTAAATACATCACTCCACCTAGGGTTGGCGTCGTCGTCCGGAAGGGTATCCGGTCGTAGAATTAGGCTAAATCCATACAAATGCCAAATCCAGGTAACTGGCAAAAAACCAGGATTTATTATTATTATTATTATTATTATTATTATTATTATTATTATTATTATTATTATTATTAAAGTTATAGCAGCCTCCGTGGCTCAGACGGCAACGCGTCGGCCTCTCACCGCTGGATACCGTGGTTCAAATCCCGGTCACACCATGTGAGATTTGTGCTGGACAAAGCGGAGGCGGGACAGGTTTTTCTCCGGGTACTCCGGTTTTCCCTGTCATCTTTCATTCCAGCAACACTCTCCATTCTCATTTCATAGCATCCATCAGTCATTAGTAAATCACTTTGGGAGTGGCGACCCCATCGCACTAACTGCCTACATCTGGTTCATTCATTACATTCCTGACCCGGTCAATGACTGGAAAACAGGTTGCAGGTTTTCATATTCATTAAAGTTATATGAATTATTTCTCGATGTTGTTATATTACTTTGTTCAAGGTTTTCTGTTCTATATTTTCATTCCCTGTATGTAGGTCTAAATTTGTTTAATGGCAATGTACTATTGTGATATGTTTTGTAATTAGGGCTACCGTACCGAAATGTACTAATTTTCTTTCTTTATACAATATGTAAGACGGAGCTCGATAGCTGCAGTCGCTTAAGTGCGGCCAGTATCCAGTATTCGGGTGATAGTGGGTTAGAACTCCACTATCGGCAGCCCTGAAGATGGTTTCCTGTGGTTTCCCATTTTCACACCAGGCAAATGCTGCGGCTGTACCTTAATTACGGCCACGGCCGATTCCTTCCTATTCGTAGCCCTTTCCTGCCCCATCGTCGCCATAAGACTTATCTGTGTCGATGCGTCGTAAAGCCAATAGCAAAAAAAAAAAATGTAAGTATGTAGTCTGTACCTTGTATTTTTAATGTCCTTTTAAACAGGCATTATGCATCTTTGAGTGCTTCTCTAATAAAGAAAACTGTGAAACTGTATTTATTCCCGCAGCTTCTGTACTTGCTTCATCACACGCCCACTCGATTTGATCGCTTACAATATGGTGGACGTGGCTTTCAAGTAGATTCAAATATGGCGGTCCAATAGCCACTCTATAGTCCTCTTTCTAGCTCGTTGGATTAGACCTACCTTTTAGTACCTGGGATGCACCATTCCAGGAACCTTTTATTCTGAACGCGAAATTCGCTGCAGAATTTAAACAGCTAGAGCAACATTTAACAGGATGGGGTCACTGTTTTTCAATTACGACTTCACTCTCAACATATCTCAAAGTACGATTAGGAGTTATTGTTGACCAGTATTCTTATGAAGCATGCTGCATGGACTCGAAAAGTTTACCCTATAAAGCGATTTGAAGCCCTCGGAAAGTGGGTCCATAAACGAATACCTCCACGGATCACAAATACTAAAGTATTTCGAAGATCAAGAACTGGGCGAGGGTTATCAATATGTATACATTGTTGGAATCTGTAATATCCTGATCACATTATACGTGAAGGAAATATCATATTTTACATTGTATATTGCAAAGGTGAATGAAAGGATATCGTGGAACTGGATCTAGAAGGAAGTCGAAGTTAAGTGACATCGAGGAATAAACGAACCAACAAACTATAGCGTAATGACCACCAAAGTCTACGCGACCAGACACGGGGCATTAAGAAGATGAATTGCCAAACACATTCTACAACTGATATGTTAGAATCATGTATTATAAGTCTCGCGATTTCGTTTTCAAGTGTGAACAATTACTAAGTTCCTCCGAATAAAATTTTATCTTGAAATATATTTTCAGTACATTAGGACGTGTTCAGTGCATACAGCGCATGCCGAAGAAGATAACTCGACAACAAAAATGGCCAACAGGTTACCAATGGTGACCTAGCCCATAACTTACCAGTTTCCAGTCAGATGCACTACTGATTGAACTATGGTCTTTCTATTAGAAAGGATCTACAGTTGATAAGTTCTTAACATCTCCTTACCACGAAATATAATGTATTGAGTACGAAGTAATGAGATATGAGTTTATGACAAGGTATCTGATTGTCCATTCCTGGCAAATACATTCGCTGCGAACAAGCATTCCGGTTTGATCACTGTACTTTAGTGTCTGAATTTGTCGTGACAGAAGAGAGATTTGGATTTGTATGTCTTTCACGACACCCTGTACCGCAATCCTAATTGCACACAACTACCGAATGGGAAATCTTACGGAAATCGGTACCCTAGCCGGTTCAATCCATGGCCAGCTGTTCAGTCCATGTAGGGTAAAGGATACTGGGAACCCTACCTACAGCTCCATGTTCAGATCAGCCGGAGAATTCCTTACCCTATTTCTATTGATTCTTGTAATAATGCATACAAATAAATCTAAAATGATTATCAATAATTGCTCTCTTTTAAGTAATCATGATGGTGTGACTACAATTAACACCAAAAATCAGAATAGTAAACATTTATGGAGAAAGGGTCCTTCAGTGTGACAATGATGGTACTCTACTTCCAAACACCAATAAATGATGACCAGATGAACATTTTAAGTAGCTGTCCTTTCCCCAAATCTAGGCACTTACTTCTAAGGAGGAACTGTTTCACGTGATTTAGTTAATTTCATTACCTTTAGATGATCCTGGTCCTTTCATACTGTCCACCTCCGTATAGTAACTGCTCTCATTGGAGGCCCTGTCAGAGATTTAAAAGTGACAGGGTCTGGTATGTAGCTGAAAGTGTGTATGATGAAGAGAGCTACACCATCGTGAGGATACGAGGACATGAAGGTACTTTACAACCACCATTATTGTAGCCGCTCATCTCTTCAGTACCTTTTGGTGGTTTGGAATCACTGGTCGCTGCTTCGTCACAAACACTTTGCTTCCCAAGGAATAGACAATTGTAATATCCAGTATTTGAACACGCACAGAATAGTGAGGTTCAGTTTCATTTTTCCTCTGTTATCTGGGAGCGAATCTGTAATTCATTAACCCTGTACTGGAAAATTTCATTTCGTTTTTAACTCCTGTAGACTTCGATAGCTTCTCTTCTCACGGGTTATATCCATAAAACAAGGACGTGGTATGAATTTCACTCGGTGTTCTGCGTACGTCTTCTCATCATTGAGAACATTTACTTTTAAAAATTCAGTGAGAGTTTGAAAATATTAGTTGGAAGCACTTGGAAAATGCACACTGATATTTGGAACTTCTTCCATTGCAGATCTTCATTTCCTATGTGTCCGACTCGTTTCGATTCAGAGGGTCCCAGGTTCGATTCCCGGCCGGGTCGGGGATTTTAACCTTCATTGGTTAATTCCAGTGGCTCGGGGGCTGGGTGTTTGTGCAGTCTCCAACACCCCTGCAACTCGCACACCACACATAACACTCTGCTCCTCCACAATAACACGCAGTTACCTACACATGGCAGATGCCGCCCACCCTTATCGGAGGGTCTGTCTTACAAGAGCTGCACTCGGCTAGTAATAGCCACACGAAATTATTATTTCCTATGTAGTACAGTTCCACATGTTCTGCACTAATGATGAAGCATTAATTGCTGCTTAATGCTTATGGCAGCTACGTATGACCTCCAGAGCAGTATTATTGTTAAAACTTACTTGAATCATCTCATTACAATACACGGAACTGAGTGAGAATTACCGTATGACCACTACAAGTTACTCGTACTTCCAACGGCTGAGCTCCAGGTAGGGGTCTATATGTTTGTTTGCTGAGAGTCGAATTAACAACAGACCATATTTGCGACGTTGTGATTCTGGTGAATATTAGATGAAATTTCCATGGTTGACATTCCTTATATCGTAAAATATGTTGAGCGTTAGACGCAATTTGCCAAAGTGTAGCATCCGAATTAATATGCACATTTCCTAGCCATCAACATAATTGATCAGACGAGTATTTATTACTGAAGGTGTTACGGAATTCACCGCACCACTTCCTTGTCGTAGCCCCAGGCAGTGCCAGCAACATTTCTTCAGCAGGATGAGCTGAATAAACGTCAATCATCTGAAACAAAATAAACACAACAGCAGGCTTAGAGCGAGAAGGAAAACAGGCAAGATTGAAATTTTATGACTGTGTCCAGGGTGAATCATCTAAAAATCGCACTCCAAATATTTCTGAAATGGAAAATGCTATTGATGTGCTGTTTTCACATGAATGAATGTAACCAAGGGATCATAATAACACAGAAAATCCTTGCCTCCCAACAATATCACACCTGAGATTAATGAACTTATACAAAAGGAACTTGAGCTGATGACACGAAAAGTGACATTCCACCTTCGACCGGAGATACGACTGTTAGATGTTATACTGCGCAATAAATCCTAACACAGTCATGCAGTCATCCTCACGAGATGTCCTGAACTCCATGGTGAAAGTGATAAGGTTGATAAATGAGGTAATGGAGAAGATTCTGTTAGTTTCATTGAAAACACGCTTAGCCAGGATTGCAAATACGAAATATCTTGCGCCACTGAGAATTGTTTTATGAAGGGATACGCGATGATACCATCAACATCAGTCGAGCCTGTACTGCTGAGCAGAAAAATGTTATTGTAGCACGTCAGGCAGACAGCATTTGAGCCAGAGCGAAAATGCTGATATTGTTAAGAATAAGTTCTACAAACAATTGCAGGAATGAGAAATGCAGAATACCTTTCTGAGGAAGGCGTGAGAACTCTATAAATACATATAAATGGCTGAAACCTGAAAAACGACGAACGATACAGATATACAGACTGCTCTCTGAAGACAGACCACTATACATTTCATCCCAACTTAAGTATTTGTCCTCCTTTCATAGCGGTAATACCCGCTCTGGTTTCTTCCTTTCTAATCCTGTTCACAGATCCTGTATGTACAACAATTCCTTTGTTGTGACGGGTTCTAGACTTTGGAATTGCCTGCCTGTCAGTGTCAGAAATACGACCTCATTACTTAAATTTAAGACTGGTTGCCGAGACTACCTGGTGAATGCAACTGACTATTGACTTAAGCTATACACATACTTCCGAGTATAAAGCATCCTGCTGTCGACCAATATGAGGCTAGGAGAAGAAAGAAGGTTCAATCAAAAGGAAAAATGCAAGACATTCATCAACCCCATTAAATGATCGAAATGATCAACACAAGGAAAACTATGAATATCAAAAGACTCAATTTCACAGTTATAATTGTAGAATTTTACTTACATCACGTAATAAGGATAAATACCAAATAAAGTCTCAGTAAAAAATGTAGTGATGTTTGTAAATTCTATTTATTGATGGGAATACTTCTTATCAATCAGGATGCCAGTTTGAGAAGTACCGAGCTCGATAGCTGCAGTCGCTTAATTGCGGCCAGTGTCCAGTATTCGGGAGATAGTAGGTTCGAACCCCACTATCGGCAGCCCTGAAAATGGTTTTCCGTGGTTTCCCGTTTTCACACCAGGCAAATGCTGGAGCTGTACCTTAATTAAGGCCACGGCCGATTCCTCCCCACTCCTAGCCATTTCCTGTCCCATCGTCGCCATAAGACCTATCTGAGTCGGTGCGACGTAAAGCAACTAGCAAAAAAAAAAAAAAAAAAAGTTTGAGAAGTTGAGTGAAACTAAAATTGGGAAGAAATTTAAAAAGTTATAATTTATAAGCCGTGCACGGAGCTGTTCAGTTACGTATACAAATACATAGGGTAAAAGTGTATGCGTCTACAGTAAGAACGGGTGCCAAAAATACGCCGAGGAATCGATGAACTTCTCGAGAGTTCAGAATCGGGTGGCCTGTCTATTTTAAGTGCGAACACACGCTTTATCCGATTTAAGTGGGTTCGTATCCCAATATCGGCAGCCCTGAAGATGGTTTTCCGTGGTTTCCCATTTTCATACCAGGAAAATGCTGGGGCTGTACCTTAATTAAGGCCACGGCCGCTTCCTTCCAACTCCTAGGCCTTTCCTATCCCATCGTCGCCATAAGCCCTATCTGTGTAGGTGCGACGTAAAGCCCCTAGCAAAAAAAAAAATCCGATTTAAGTGAAATAAATGTCACTTTGTGCAGAATATACTTAACTATATAAAACACGTTTAAAGGCTTATTATCATTCTTTCAAAAGATTTCATTTTGCTTTCCCCATATTTCGAGGTTGCTAAGATTGACAAAGTTAAAGAAATAATGAAGATAAATAAACGTCGTGACATTTTACAACGCACAAAAGTAAGGGATCACATACTTATAGCTAAAAATGTTAGGCTTAAAATATTTAGGTAAATCGACGTGATATCGAAATTAAATGAAGACAGCATAAGATACATATTTCATTTGTAGCCAATGAATCCAATGATGCTCATGAATTCCACATGAGCTGTATATGTGGTTCCTTAAGGATACTTAGGGAAACGTTTAGAAAAGATACACATCATTACGTCTGAGGCCAAACTTTTTACAGAACTCGATAAATCTCAAGGTCTTTGTCCCTCTAGCATTAATCATTAAACCTTTCAAAAAATGTTAGGCTAAATTTTATTTGAACAACGATGATATAATTCCTCCTAGAAGACACGTTCTCTGCTAAGTAATGAACATCCTCTTACACTTGGTAGTTTCTAATGAAGGGCTGATATTATTGCTGATCTTATCGTGTAGTGACAGGTTTCTCTTAACAGTTTTCCGTAAGGACAACTCCAAGAATATATGTAGGGTGTTCTTACTCACTCCGGCAACTGTGACAGTGGATGTGATTCTGAGACCTGGCTCGAAGAGAACTTACTGGGCAAATGTCGGTGGTCATATTTATACACACTGCTTCTTATGTCATAAAACAGGTATTGATATCCTCTTATTACGTGGGATGTATTCCTTCTAAAGAACGAAAGTAGGGGTTTTCTCGCTAATCTCGTTTACTTTCGTCATTCGTATCATGACGGGAAATTCGATTATCAATTTATCAATTACTAGCATTTGTACCCGTTCTTCGCACGGAAATTTGCAGTGGATTACGTGTTTCCTTCAGGAATTCATGAGAAGTAACATGGCTTATTCACGCGTTTAATGCGGCGTGTTAAAATGATACGTTCCTACGAAGGTAACGTGAAATATGATGAAGCTGAACAAATGCAATAATAATAATAATAATAATAATAATAATAATAATAATAATAATAATAATAATAATAATAATAATAATAATAATCTATATATATAAAATAGCTTGTCCTGACTGACTGACTGACTGACTGACTGACTGACTGACTGATTCATCATCGCCGAGCCAAAACTACTGGACATAAAGAAATGAAATTTTGGGGATATATTCATATTATGATGTAGGTGCTCGCTAAGAGAGGATTTTTGGATATTCCTTCGGTAAGGGGGTGAAAATGGGGGTGAAATTTTAAAATGAGTGTATCTATATCTCAAAACTTTAAAAGTTTACAGATGTAAAAATTGGTATTTAGAATCTTCTTTAAAAATAAGGAAACACGTATTTTTTTGTTTTCAGAAAATCCCAATATGAGGGATGAAAAAGGGTGAAAATGGGGGAAAATTGGTTGAATGCCTTTAATCAGGATACCGGTACTTATATCTCAAAAACTGAAGATATTACAGACCAGAAAATTGGTACTTTTGATCTCTTTTAAAAATAAAGAAGCACGTACTTTTTTGTTTTTGTAAAATCCAATTAATGGGAGGGTGAAAAGGGGGTGAATTTTTAAAATGAGTGAATCTATATCTCCAAACTTTCAAAGTTTGCAGATGTAAAAATTGGTATTTACAATCTTCATTAAAAATAAAGAAACACGTATTTCTTTGTTTTCGGAAAATCGCAATAGGAGGAGTGAAAAGGGGTGAAAAATGGGTTGAATGCCTTTAATGAGGCTACTTATATCTCAGAAACTGAAGATATTATAGACCTGAAAATTGGTGTTTGGGATCTTTAAAAATAAAGAAAAACGTATTTTTTATTTTTCTGGAAAACCGAATTAAGGGGGTGAAAAGGGGGTAATATTTTAAAATGACTGTTTCTATATCTCAAAACTTTTAAAGGTTATAGATGTAAAAATTGGTATTTAGATACGGCATTAAAAATCAAGAAACACGTATATTTTGTTTTCGGAAAATCATAATGGGAAGGGTGGTAAAGGTTGAAAAATGGGTCGAATGCATTTCATGAGTCTACTTATATTTCAGAACCTGAAGATATTGCAGACCTGAAAATTGGTGTTTGGGATCTCCTTAAAAAATAAAGAAACACATATTTTTCTTTTTGTGGAAAATCCAATTAATGGGGGGGTGGGTGAAAATGGGGTGATTTTTTAAAATGAGTGTATCTATATCTCAAAACTTTTTAAGTTTATAGATGTAAAAATTGGTATTTAGAATCTCCTTTAAAAATAAAGAAACACGCATTCTTTTGTTTTCGGAAAATCCCAATAGGAAGGGTGTAATATTATAATATAATATAATATTATAATTATATTATTATTATTATTATTATTATATAATTATTATAATATTATATTACTAGCAAGATACCCGTGCTTCGCTACGGTATTATACTGAAATTTATAATTGAATGCTTATTGTATTAGATATATAACCCGCCAAAATTCGCGATCTGACTCGTTTTCTGCAGGAATCCACCGAAATTCCCGATCTGACTGGTTTTCTATGATTTTACGGCACGTTTCCTCCCTCTTTTAAATCTTCCTTTCCAGCAATCGATTTCGTACTCCCCGGGCTAGGCTCAGGTATTCCTCCCGGTCAGTTGGGTCCGTAAATCTTTGCCATCTTTTCCTATAATATTTTTAATATGGATAAAATCCTTCAGGAGATCCGGCGTGGTGTCATATTGGGTGCCTTGGCGGCACTGAACCCGCGGCCGGCATGCATGCTTAGTCATTACCCGTCCAGGAGCCGTTTCCAGCGCGGTCCGCACATTTGACGACGGTCCGGAATATTATTATTATTATTATTATTATTATTATTATTATTATTATTATTATTATTATTATGTGTTGCAGGAATGGCTGATGACAGGGAAAACAGGAGTATCCGGAGAAAAACCTGTCCCGCCTCCGTTTTGTCCAGCACGAATGCCATATGGGGTGACCGGGATTTGAACCACGGAACCCAGCTGTGAGAGGCCGGCACCTGCCACCTGAGCAACGGTGGATCCTTATAAGTACATTAATAACAGTAAAATCAATTGGTCTCACCTCCTTCTACACCCCACCGCCGTTAAGTTTATTTACCGCCACCACCCCCCCCCACCAAAAAAATTAAAAGAATGCTTGTTTCTTTATGTTTAAGGGAGATTCCAAACACCAATGTTCACGTCTATTACCTTCAGTTTTGAGATATAAGTATCCCCATAAAAATAATTCACTTTTTTTCACTTCATTTCACAATAATCCCCCCCCCCCTTAAGTGAATTTTCCCGCAAATAATACTTGTTTCTTTAATAGTAAAGGATCTTCTAAATACCAATTATCACGACTCTAACTTCTTCAGTTTTCGATTTATGTGTCCTCATGAAAGGAATTCAACTCCTTTACACTCCCGCCCTCCAAGATGGTTTCCCCACCAAAACGCGTTCTTCTTTGTTTTTAAAGGAGGTCCAAATAAGAATTTTCACGTCTGTAACAACTTTAGTTTTTATTAGATGTATGTATTCTCATACAATTCAGTCAACTAATTTTTCAATTCTTTCACCCCCTCCCCCTTCATTGGATTTTCCGAGAATACGTGTTTCCTTACTTTTAAAGCAGATTGCAAATATCAAATTTCACGTCTGTAACATCTTCATTTTTGAGATATCAGTAGCCTAATTAAAAGAATTCATCACCATTTTCAGTCACTTTTACCCCCCCCCCCTCCGCCCAAGTGGTATTTCCGAAAACTAAAAGTACACGTTTCTTTATGTTTAATAGAGATAAAAAAATACCATTTTTCACTTCTGTAACATGTTAAGTTTTTTAGATATACAGTAAAAATTCTCATTTTAAAATTTCGCCCCTTTTGAGTTCCCCTTAAGTGAAGTTTCCAAAACAAATCACCTATATTTCTTTACATTTACAGAAGATTTACACCCACTCTTTACGTCTGTAACATTTTACGTTTCCAAGATATTCTCTAGATATAGTCTATCAAAAAATTCACCCCATATTTGTCACTCCTGTTTAACCGCCATTAATTGGCTTTTCTAAAAACTAAAAAATACGTGTTTCTTTATTTTTAAAGCAGATCCCATATGCAAATTATCAGTTCTGTAATATCTTTCGTTTCTGAGATATGTGTATCCTCAATTAAGGCATTCAACCCATTTTTCACCCTTTTACACCCCTCCTATTAGGATTTACAGGAAACAAAAAAAATACGTGTGCCTTTATTTTTAGAGGAGATTCTAACTACCAATTTTTACATCTGTAAATTTTAAAGTTTTAAGATGTAGACACACTCATTTTAAAAATTTCACCCCTCCTTTTCACCCCCCAATATTTGGATTTTCCAAAAACGAAAAAATACGTGTTTCTTTACTTTTAAAGTAGATCCAAAATACCAATTTTCAGGTCTGTAATATCTTCAGGTTCTGAAATATAAGTAGCCTCATGAAAGGCATTCACCCTTTTACACCCTTCCTATTGGGATGTTCCGAAAACAAAAGAATGCGTGTTTATTTTAAAGGAGATTCTAAATACCAATTTTTACATCTATAAACTTAAAAAGTTTTGAGATATAGATACACTCATTTTAAAAAATCACCCCATTTTCACCCCCCCAATTAATTGGATTTTCCACAAAAAGAAAAATATGTGTTTATTTTTTAAGGAGATCCCAAACACCAATTTTCAGGTCTGTAATATCTTCAGGTTCTGAAATATAAGTAGACTCATGAAATGCAGTCGACCCATTTTTCAACCTTTACCACCCTTCCCATTATGATTTTCCGAAAACAAAATATACGTGTTTCTTGATTTTTAATGCAGTATCTAAATACCAATTTTTACATCTATAACCTTTAAAAGTTTTGAGATATAGAAACAGTCATTTTAAAATATTACCCCCTTTTCACCCCCTTAATTCGGTTTTCCAGAAAAATAAAAAATACGTTTTTCTTTATTTTTAAAGATCCCAAACACCAATTTTCAGGTCTATAATATCTTCAGTTTCTGAGATATAAGTAGCCTCATTAAAGGCATTCAACCCATTTTTCACCCCTTTTCACTCCTCCTATTGCGATTTTCCGAAAACAAAGAAATGCGTGTTTCTTTATTTTTAATGAAGATTGTAAATACCAATTTTTACATCTGCAAACTTTGAAAGTTTGGAGATATAGATTCACTCATTTTAAAAATTCACCCCCTTTTCACCCTCCCATTAATTGGATTTTACAAAAACAAAAAAGTACGTGCTTCTTTATTTTTAAAAGAGATCAAAAGTACCAATTTTCTGGTCTGTAATATCTTCAGTTTTTGAGATATAAGTACCGGTATCCTGATTAAAGGCATTCAACCAATTTTCCCCCATTTTCACCCTTTTTCATCCCTCATATTGGGATTTTCTGAAAACAAAAAAATACGTGTTTCCTTATTTTTAAAGAAGATTCTAAATACCAATTTTTACATCTGTAAACTTTTAAAGTTTTGAGATATAGATACACTCATTTTAAAATTTCACCCCCATTTTCACCCCCTTACCGAAGGAATATCCAAAAATCCTCTCTTAGCGAGCACCTACATCATAATATGAATATATCCCCAAAATTTCATTTCTTTATGTCCAGTAGTTTTGGCTCGGCGATGATGAATCAGTCAGTCAGTCAGTCAGTCAGTCAGTCAGTCAGTCAGTCAGTCAGTCAGTCAGTCAGTCAGTCAGTCAGTCAGTCAGTCAGTCAGTCAGGACAAGCTATTTTATATATATAGATTATTTGCAGTGTTGTAATTGATGTAGTTGATGTTCTACATTATCTTGCAATAATTAGACTTTTATATCATCAAGAAAATATGGCACCTTGTAATGACTCTGAATTTGTGGAGAAGTGAGGAGGAGAAAGCCATCCGGGTAGTGCTAGATGAAATGAAAAATTTCTGCTGTAAGAGGATCGAAGGAAAGGAAATCATTAAAACAGCGGCCCCGGTCTAGAAAGCCAAGAATAACGGCCAAAAGGATTCGTCGTGCTGACCACAAGACACCTTGTTATCTGCAGGCCTTCGGGCTGATCAGCGGTCGCTTGGTAGGCCAAGGCTCTTCAGGGTTGTAGTGCTATGGGGTTAGCTTTTAGATCTGCTGAATCTATTTTCCAAGAAGCCTTAAAAGTTGGATTTTAGATTGTAAAATTAACACACCATTCGCTGTAAAACTGTTGACCTTAATCACATTGTTCTTGTTCTGTATTTTATAAGATTTCGTCCTGTATTGCAATCTGAATATCAACATTATTCACTTGTATCAGTGTCCTGATAATAATAGTCATTCATGCGCACACCACACACGCACAAGCACCTTCATTATGTTCTAGCATAATTTTGTAACTAGGTCAATCCTGGCTGCGCTACTGCTTCAGTTCAATCTACCCATTGAGGTAAGGAAAACCCAGCTGGCTCGACAAACGGCTTCATCATTGCCCCGTCCATCAGGGTAGAAAGGAACGAGCGCCGACAACATGAGATAGTAGTGGTGATCATTGTTTTAATGTTATTTGCTTTACGTCTCACTAACTATTTTTACTGTTTTCAAAGACGCCGAAGTGCTGGAATTTTGTCGCGCAGGAGTTCTGTTACTTGCCAGTAAATCTTCCGACACGAGGCTGACGTATTTGAGCCCCTTCAAATACCACCGGACTGAGCCAGGATTAAACCTGCCAATTTGGGGTCAGCCTCAACCGTCTGAGCCACTCAGCCCGGAGTGATTATTGTTTTAAGAGGAAGTACAACTGGGCAACCATCCTCTAATAATACTAATCAGAGGGAAAAGAATGGAACGGACCAACACTTCGAAAAATGAAGGTATTGGCCAAAGAAAGGCAAGGACTACGAAGGGCGTGGGAATGAAAGTCTCCTTAGGCGGCGGTGGTGGTGATTTTGGTTTAAAGAGGAAGTGCAACTAGGTAATCATCCTCTCAGAATAAAATTTAGTGGAAAAGAAATGTAACATAAAACAAAATTATTTATTCAACGAAGGAATTTGGTAACGAAGTACAAAATAAAACAAAAAAGTATTGTATTAAGCCGAAAAGTTCACTAACGAATCAAAAGGGAACTTGAGTTCCCCTAGAATGCTCTAATACAGTCGGGGTCGTAAGAGAACAAGTGTTCACCAAGGGAGGTCGGACAGTATAGATGAAAGTGAGGGGCCTGGCATAAGTTCTTGGATGTAATCCCAGGACTCTGCTAAGGGCCCCGTGGTCGCCAACTCACACTCCCAAGTTAAGAGTACTTGGTACCCCTTTCAGTCGTCTCTTACGACTAGCAGCGGATACCGTGGGAGTTATTCTACTGCCTCCACCCACAGATGGAAACAAGATAACGTTGATAGAGAGAAATGTAAGATATACAGCCTCACCGTACTCTACTTAAATATCATGAAATTACTATTTTTCACCCATTAAAGTTACTAGATAGGGCCAGGGAAGTTCGTCGAGTTTTGTGAACAATTTGTTCTCAGACTTACTCCCGTCAACAATGTGAGCATATCCTCCTTGAAAAGGCCTTTAAATACCTACGTATATGATAGTTCTGGGCTGCCTGGCCGAGGCGGTAAAGGCGTGCTCGGTTCGCCCAGAAGAACGTGGGTTCAATTTCCCCATTAGGAAGTAGAACAATTTAAGAAACGAGATTTCCACTTTCAGAGGTGCACATAGACCAGAGGTTCACTCAGCCTTGAGTACCAGGTTAATTCCTGGGGCAAAGACGGTCGGGCGTTACAGTTAGTGGAAGCCTTTACCTTCCGCCCCTCCCAGGGCCTTCATGGCCTTTACAGAGATGGGTTTGTTTTTGTATCTGATGGTTCTAACGAACTTTCCTTCTCTTTAACTACAAGATTCCAGTTCATTTTTTTTATAGGGTTTGACAATTAGGCACCCTACGATTTGAGGAAACAGAATGCTATTTTATTATTATTATTATTATTATTATTATTATTATTATTATTATTATTATTATTATTATTATTCCATTGCTTCAATATATTGTGTGATATTGGTATCTTACGTTCCCGAATCTTTCTAATAAGCACTATTAATTTTCAGCTGGTCGCTGCTTCTACTTGTGTTAATAGGAACACTAATTAGTGAAAAATCGGAGGACGTTTATGGTTAGGAGATAGCAACACAAATAACAATACTAAATTAAGTGATGTTATGTCGTATACTATTGTTAAAATTAACATTATGTGGCCGTTAACCACCATAGAAACCTTTTGACATTGTTGAACACAACAATATTTCTAGAACCATGCAATACAGTAGGGCTACATTCACATGAAATCTTTACCAAATATGGTACACTTATGAAGCATAATCATAGCTGGAAACTTAAATTTTGATCATTTTCTCTCTTAATACCTTCTTTCCTATGAAGTGGCAAAATTTGCTTATGGCACATTATGTCTGAAACCACACAGGGTACTCAATTTCTTGTTATATCCTTAGAGTGGTGGTGGTGGTGGTGATAACGCATGTTGAAAATTTCATGGAAAAACGAATTGTTAAATCATGAGGAATTTAAATAAATTTAAATAAGGAGAGATAGGGAAGAAAGTAGTCCAAAGCAATCAGCAGTACACCAAGGGCATTTCAAAGCCGCACACACCTTACATCATAAACTTCAAAAGTCCACAACATGAGAACTAATATAAACATCAACAAAGAACCTGATGACTTAAATAATGCACTGTAAGAGCTTTTAAATATTACAATAGGAGCTTCTCTTTCTATTGACCTGGAACCTCGGTTAGCGCCGCCTTAGAAGAAGCTGTACCCTTCTTGGAAGTGTCTTCTCCCATTATCAATCAATCAATACTGATCTGCATTTAGGGCAGTCGCCCAGGTGGCAGATTCCCTATCTGTTGCTTTCCTAGCCTTTTCCGAAATGATTTCAAAGAAATTGGAAATTTATTGAACATCTCCCTTGGTAAGTTATTCCAATCCCTAACTCCCCTTCCTATAAATGAATATTTGCCCCAGTTTGTCCTCTTGAATTCCAACTTTATCTTCATATTGTGATCTTTCCTACTTTTATAGACGCCATTCCAACCTATTCGTCTATTAATGTCATTCCACGCCATCTCTCCGCTGACAGCTCGGAACATACCACTTAGTCGAGCAGCTCTTCTTCTTTCTCTCAATTCTTCCCAACCCAAACATTGCAACATTTTTGTAACGCTACTCTTTTGTCGGAAATCACCCAGAACAAATCGAGCTGCTTTTCTTTGGATTTTTTCCAGTTCTTGAATCAGGTAATCCTGGTGAGGGTCCCATACACTGGAACCATACTCTAGTTGGGGTCTTACCAGAGACTTATATGCACTCTCCTTTACATCCTTACTACAACCCCTAAACACCCTCATAACCATGTGCAGAGATCGGTACCCTTTATTTACAATCCCATTTATGTGATTACCCCAGTGAAGATCTTTCCTTATATTAACACCTAGATACTTACAATGATCCCATTAAATAATATTGTGGTGAGAACCAAGAATCTGTGGATGTCTGATGCGCAAGAAATTAACTCTCTTTCTTAAAAGATGAATTATTTTCAATTTTAGAATTGATCCTTCAATGAGCGTAATGCAGTTACAGTCCGAATCTCGATATCTCGAAGTAACTTCAATTTTCAGGCCGTTTGTCCTATTCTTCACGTGCATTTATTTCTCTATTACTCGAAATTCGGTTACACGAATTTCTCAATTTCTCGAATCAAATCTTTCCTCCCTTGGAGCAAAAGATACTCTGTAAATCGAATTTTGTACAACACTGACTGTGCAATACAGCATTTGTAGTTTGTGAGGAACAGTTAACATGTAGAGAAAGGGTTACAGTGATGCTGGGAGCTAATATAACGGGGATCGAAAAACAAACATCTAGTGATCGGAAAATCGGCGAAGCTTCGTTGTTTCTCGGCTGTGAATTCATTACCGGTCAGGTACGAAAGCAACCCGGCAAGTCGTGGATGACGAACTCCATTTACGAAACTTGGCTGCGTGGTTTCGAACCTACATACAGAGTCAGTCGAATATAAATTACAGTGTTTCTCACAGCAATAAATGTTGTTGACTGTGTGGAAGAAAAGAAAGTTAACAGTAAGAAACAGAAGAGACTAACACGTTTTTTTTTTCAAGGGTGTTGACGGAGGTAGTTTTCTTGTTTCACTACTGTATGTACTGTATTCTATCTTCTAAAACGTTATTTTAATGAGGGTCAGAATTAAAGCGATGCCGTCAAATACGAGTTTGTTATAGTATATTTCTAAATACCGGTACTGTAAAAAATACCGTATTCCGTATAAGCCCGTAGATACATGTGAATCAATTATGCGTTATATATGCTCAAAAACGGTATTTTCCATATCTCAAAATGTCGATAGGCCCTATCTCGAAATAAAATTTAACTCCAGAGGTGATTGGAGATATCGAGGTTCCACCGTTGTTTAAAATTCACCGAGTCACTGAAAAACATCAGCATGTATTGAGGTGATAAAATATTCTGTAATGTATTATCTTACCGTCCGCCTCTGTGGTGTAGTGGTTAGCGTGATAAGCTGCCACCCCCCGGAGGCCCGGGTTCGATTCCCGGCTCTGCCACGAAATTTGAAAAGTGGTACGAGGGCTGGAACGGGGTCCACTCAGCCTCGGGAGGTCAACTGAGTAGAGGTGGGTTCGATTCCCACCTCAGCCATCCTGGAAGTGGTTTTCTGTGGTTTCCCACTTCTCCTCCAGGCGAATGCCGGGATGGTACCTAACTTAAGGCCACGGCCGCTTCCTTCCCTCTTCCTTGCCTATCCCTTCCAATCTTCCCATCCCTCACAAGGCCCCTGTTCAGCATAGCAGGTGAGGCCGCCTGGGCGAGGTACTGGTCATACTCCCCAGTTGTATCCCCCGACCAAGAGTCTGAAGCTCCAGGACACTACCCTTGATGCGGTAGAGGTGGGATCCCTCGCTAAGTCCGAGGGAAAAACCGAACCTGGAGGGTAAACAGATGATGATGATGATGATGATCTTACCTGTGATGATCGGACGATGACGGGCGTATTCAAAATGATACGACCGCAGCAAGGAATGCGCCCGGGGATTTCGTCACACTGACCACGTGATACTCCAATACCTGCACATCATCTCACTGTTTTGAAGCTTGAATATGTATCGCTGGTAAATGTTTGTGAGGATTAGGTTAAGCTTCATTCTCGCAACCTGTAGGCATAATAGAAAACTTGTAACAATGCATGAAAAATCTTCTTGGAATTCATTTCGATGGTAATAGACTATAAATGGGAGAAGATAAGCCAGTTGATTAGCTCTCAGAATAACAGACGAAATGTTACTTGTCTACGTTGCCCTAAACAGTCATGGTCATGTTTTTCTTATACAAGCTACGACCCGAATATAGGCATCATAGGCCAAGTCTGAAAGTATACCAGTATATAGGGAAAATTTTGAAGGGCAGGTGGCAAAACGTCATAATTTGGTAGCCAGTCCCTTTCAACTTCGCCAAATACAGTAAACTTTCACGATAGCATGTCTTTGCAACCTATTTCACAAGTGCAGATAAAACACAACAACAAAGCTTTCACTTGTATAAACTCCAGAGTAATCTCGTCTACCGACAGACTCATATGAAATTTACTCTGTGGTGAACTAGCCCACTCTAATATTTGAGATGTACTGATATTCTCTTTCTGGAGCGAGGTTAGAACTTGTACAGTTTAAACCTTCATCTCTATTATCGCTATTGTAAGAATCAATGTGTTCCTTACAGTAAGAGTTACCGCACATTTTCCAAACTTGTAATTCCCGACTATCAACAAGTATTGCAATTATAATTAAAATTAAAATTCTGACCATCACGGTTAATTATATAATGAACATCACCAGTGCATTGAAGTAAAGCGCCAGACGTTTCCATGGTAGTGAAACGTTAACAATATTAACAATCAAGGATCATGAAAGAAAGAGATCCGCCACTCTTTTATAAAATAGATGGCAATCAATCAATCAATCAATCAATCAATCAATCAATCAATCAATCAATCAATCAATCAATCAATCAATCAATCAATCAATCAATCAATCAATCAATCAATCAATCAATCAATCAATCAATCAATCAATCAATCAATCAATCAATCAATCAATCAATCGTATTTCATTCCCCAACCGAAAAAAGGATGGGACTGAGAAAAAGGTTCGTCAGGACTAAAACGTAAAATGATCGCTGTCAGCTTGGAGCATACACACAGATTGAGAGGGCGCTCCTTGTTTCTACCGGCCAAGCGTGGCACCAACATCAAGCTCTGAGCGATCAGCCGATGCATGGCAAAACAAATTGATCTTCGTTAACAAGAGCATTACAGAGTGTTTTAAAATCCTGATTTAAGTGCTCTCCATATGGTTAATTAATTTAAACTATTGAAGATGGTGATAAATACAATTCCATAGGAATATTTCCTTTTCTTTTTGTATGAAATGTGTTAAGTATCATTATAGGTATATGTGTGATATTTCTATGTGCTCACATATCAGTTAAGCGATGCTGTGGCATGAATAGGTCTTACGCGGTTAAGATATATTAGTTATTTGTCTTCTTATTTCATAAGTTGAATTTTTCTCCGTAATATTTGTCCAAAATAGTTATTTTAAAAATATTTTTACAGTGTTCTGGAAATAATGAACTCGACAAAACATACCAGTAACCTCCATTTCTAATAATGTCGATTTTTTGGGGTTAAAAATCGAGAAACTTGGCCGATAATTACGCAATCGACCTCATTACACCTAGATTAACTATCGTCAAAGAAAATTTGAAAGTACTGTACTAACAATGCAGTTGATAACCTCAATGTTCTGCCCCTAAGAACAGCTATCCTTGTTTTTAGCTATTAGTTTTACGTCGCACCGACACAGGTAGGTCTTATGCGACGATGGGATAGGAAAGGGCTAGGAGTGGGAAGGAAGCGGCCGTGGCCATAATTAAGGTACAGCCCTAGCATTTGCCTGGTGTGAAACCCTTTAGCCATGGAACCGGACAGAAGATATGGAGAAATTGCTGAATGGTATGGACGGCGTCTTGGGTAAGGAGTACAAGATTTTAAAAAATGTCCAAAACAAAAGTAATGGAGTACTGTTGAACAAAGTCAGGTGGTGCAGATAATAGGCTACTGTATTAGATTAGGAAACGCAATCTTGAAGGAAGTAGTTGAACAGTGTTACTTGAGCAGTAAAATAACTAAGGTAAAAGTAAAGTGGTGGTGGTGATTATTTTAAGAGTAAGGAGGATATAAAATGCAGACTAGCACAAGCAAGGAAGGCCTTTTTTAAGAAAAGAGATTTGCTCACTTCAACCGTTGATATTGGAATTAGAAATATGTTTTTGAAGACTTTCGTCTTGAGCGTGGCATTGTATGGAAGTGAAATATGGACGATAACTAGCTCAGAAAGAAAAAGAAAGAGACTAGAAGCTTTTGAAATGAGGTGTTATCGAAGAATGCTGAAGGAATCAAGAGATACTGAATCGAGTTGTTGAGAGGAGATAGATTTGGCGAAATTTGATGAGAAAAAGAGAATGAAAGCAGGTGGTGGTGGTGATTATTGTTTTAAGAGGAAGTACAACTAGGCAACCATCCTCTATATAACACTAATCAGAGGGAAAATATGGAAGGGATCCGACAGTTTGAAAATGAAGGTATCGGCCAAAGAAAGTCAATGGCCACGAAGGGCGTGAAAATGAAAGACTCCGTAGGGCTCGAGTGCTCTAATACCGTCGGGGTCGGAAAAGAAAAAAGAGTTGACCAAGGGGGATCGGACAGGATAGATGGAATTGAGGAGCCTGGCACAAGTAAGTGGAAGCAATGCCAGGACTCAGCTAAGGACTCCGTGGTCAACAACCCATGCTCCCAAGTTGAGACCACCTGGGACACCTTTTAGTCGCCTCTTACGACAGACAGGGGATAGCGTAGGTGTTATTCTACCGTCCCCACCCACATGGGGTAGAATGATAGCACACATCTGAAGACACCCAGGACTTGTTCAGTTGGTTTTTGAGGCAAGTGTAGGCGGTAAGAGCGGCAGGGGTAGAGCAAGGTATGAATATGACAAGAAGATTAGAGCAGATGTAGGATACAGCAGTTACGTAGAAATGAAAATGTTTAGCACAGGATAGGGTGGCATGGTGGTGGTGGTGGTGGTGATTAGTGTTTTAAGAGGAAGTACAACTAGGCAACCAACCTCTATATAACATTAATCAGAGAAAAAAAAATGGAAGAGATCCTACTCTTCGAAAAATTAAGGTATCGGCCAAAGGAAGACAAGGGGCACGAAGGGCGTGAAAATGAAAGACTCCCCAGGCCTGGAGTGGTCTAATACCGTCAGGGTCGGAAAAGAACAACAGTTGACCAAGGGAGGTCGGATAGGATATTGAAAGTGAGGAGCCTGGCACAAGTAAGTGGAAGCAATGTCAGGACTCAGCTAAGGGCCCTGTACTCGCCATTATTATTATTATTATTATTATTATTATTATTATTATTATTATTATTATTATTATTATGCTACTAACACATCGAAGGTTTTCGGTGACGGAAGGATGGTGTGAAAATGGGAATCCACGGAAAACTATCTTCTGGGCTGCCGACTATGGGTTTCCAAGCCACTGTCTCCTGAATGCAATCTCTCAGCTGTGTGACCATAACCGCACGGCAAACTCGCTCGGTATTATTATTACTCCATTGCTTCCATTTATTGTGATATTGGTATCTTACGTTCCCAAATCTTCCTGATAAGCGTTATTATTTTTCAGCTGGTCACTTCTTCTACTTGTGTTAATAGGAACACTAATTAGTGACAAATGTGAGAACATTTCTGGTTAAGAGATAGCAACACAAATAAACAATACTAAATTAGGTGATTCTACATACGTCAAAAATGTCGTATACTATTATTAAAATGAACCTCATGTCACCGAAAATCAGCATAGCAACCTTTTGACATTGTTGAACATAATATGTCTTAGAGCCATACAATACATTCACATGAAATCTTTACCAAATATGATGTTGCATTTATGGAGCATAATAATAGCTTAAATTGAATAGAAATGTTCAATTCTTACTTTAATACCTCCTTTCCTGTTTACTTATGGTACATTGTATCTGAAACCACTCAGGGTACTCAATTGGAGGACCAAAGGTGGAAAAGAGTGAAAAATGAAAAATGTGGGTTCTTTTTGTACTAAGGAGATGTAATAGCCATGCCGCATATGGTGGTAACTTGTGCATGTGCCTGAGGTCATTAGTGTAGTTGGTACAAAGTACAACAGGTAGAGCCACAGTTCAATGCGCCCAAGTGAGTTTGGTGGAGAAGGGTGAATGTACCAGCGCAAGGATCATATAGTACCAGCGTTTCTCGCTGCAATTCTTCTGTGCTGTCCATTGTGCCAGTGTGCTATCACTCATGTATTTTCTCATTTCTGAGCCACTTAATTAAAAAAATGAAATACACAGAAGCTAAATATTGTTATGTAATTACATAAAATATATTGGATATAGTATACTTTCGCTTTAAAGGCCGTAGGTAACCAGTAATTCCTAGTCTCCTTTGGTAGAGAACGATGAAAGTGCCATCGTGCTCGGGAACTCTATTATTGACGTTTACTCGGAAACATGTTTATGGCACTTTCACCCTTTTCCATCTTTGGTCCTCAATTTCTTGTTGTATCTTTAGGGTGGTGGTGCTGATAACGCATGTTGAAAATTTCACAGAAAAGGGAACTGTTCCATCCTGAGAAATTTAAGGGGAGACAGGGAATAATGTAAAGCAATTATGTGTACACCATGGGTATTTAAAAGCCACGCACAACTTACATCATAAACTTCAAAAGTCCACAACATGAAAACTAATATAAACATCAACGAAGAATCAGATCATTTGTGCATGTGCCTGAGGTCATTAGTTTAGTTGGTAGGAAGCTCAACAGGAAGAGCCACAGTCCAATGTGACCAGCTGAGAAGCTGTACCCTTCTTGGAAGTGCCTTCTTACATTCAATAATATTGTGCTGAGGACCAAGAATCCTCACTTTCTTAAAAGGAGAACTATTTTCAATTTTGGAAGTGTTCTTCCAATGAGCGCAATTCAGTTAAACATTACTGTTAAAAATCAGCATATATTGTGGTGATAAAATGTTCTGTAATGTATCATCTTACCTGTGCTGATCGGATGATGACAGATATCCTCAAAACGATACGACCGCAGCAAGTAATGCGCCCGGGGATTTCGTTATGCTGACCACGTAACACTCGAATACCCGCACATCATCTCACTGTTTAGAATCTTGAATATGTATCGCTGGTAAATGTTTGTGAGGATTAGGTTAAGCTTCATTCTCGCAACCTGTAGGCACAATAGAAAACTTGTAACAATGCATGAAAAATCTTTTTGGTAGTGGTGATTATTGTTTTAAGAGGAAGTACAGCTGGCAATCATCCTCTATTAATTAGAGTGAAAGTATGGAAGGGATCCGACACGTCGAAAAAATGAAGGTCTCGGCCAAAGAAAGACAAGGGCCACGAGGGGAGTGAAATTGAAAGACTCCATAGACCTCGAGTGCTCTAATACCACCGGAGTCAGAAAAGAACAAGAGTTGACCAAGGGCGGTCGGATAGGATAGATAAAAGTGATGAGCCCGGCACAAGTAAGTGGAAGTAATACCAGGACTCATATGAGAGCCTCGTGGTCACCAACCCAAGCTCTCAAGTTGAGAGCCCCTGGGGCCCCTTTTAGCCGCCTCTTACGGTATTTGTTTCGATGATAATATAAATGGAAGTAGATAAGCCAGAGGTTTAGCTTTCAGAATAACAGACAAAACGTTAGTTGTAATAAATAATAATGTTGTTTGCTTTGCGCCCCGCTAAGTACTTCTACAGTTTTCGGAGACGCCGAGGTGCCAGAATTTCCTCCCACGGGAGTTCCTTTACATGCCAGTAAATCTACCGACATGAGGCTGACGTATTTGAGCACCTTCAAATACCACCGGACTGAGCCAGGATTACACCTGCCAAGTTGGGGTCAGAAGGTCAGCGCCTTAACCGCCTCAGCCACTCAGCCCGACAAAATGTTAGTTACCTACGTTGTCCTAAACAGTCACGATCATTACTTTGTTACATAAGCTACGACCAGAATTTAGGCATTATCGGCCGAGTCTAAAAATATGCCAGTATGTAACGAACATTTCGAAAGGCAGGTGAGAAAGCGTTATTAACTTATTACACAGCGATTCCTTGAAGCTGTACCTGATACTTAATTTAGTAGTTAGTCCCAACTTCGCCAAATGAACTTTCACGATAGAAAGACTTTACAAACTACTTCACAAGTGCAGATAAAACACTAATGTCAACAACATAACCTTCACTTGTACAAATTCCGAAGTAATCTCCTCTACCCACAGACACAAATGAAATTTACTCTCTGGTGAACTAGCCCACTGTAATTTTTGAGATGTACTGCTATTTTATTTCTGGAGCGAAGTTAGAATTTGTACAGTTTAAACCTTCATCTGTATTATCGCTATTGTAAGAATCAATGTGTTTCTTACCGTGAAAGTTACCTTTTCCAAACTTGTAATTCCTGAGTATCAACAAGTATTATAAATCTAAGTGCTACGGTTAATTATATAATGAACATAATCAGTGCATTGAAATAAAGCACCAGACGTTTCCATAGCAGTGAAACGTTGACAAAACAACCAAGGATCATGAAAGAAAAAGATTCGCTACTCTTTTATAAAATAGATAGCTGAGTAAACGGTTCATCGGGAATAAAACGCAAAATGATCGCTCTCAGCATACAGATATGAATATCGTGAAAGTACATTCCATTTAAGTTGACGAGGGCAGTTGTTATTTTGTAAGTTCATCATTTTAATAGGAGGAGATTCTGTTTAGTTATTCTATTGCTGCTCCAGAGTAGATTACAAAGGTATGGACATAGTACATACAGTGACAAATAGTACAGTACATACTACTACCATCATTTCCACTCGTAAAAAATAATAATGTAATGAACTAAAACAGCAAACATTATCACAGCACGTCACGGTGTTTGAAATAAAGTTTTCAAGAACTAGTCTTTATATCGAGCATGTTTTTAATGTTCCTTCACTCCATGATTTCCGAACTGGCCTGGCATAGTGTTAGAGCGGACACAATATGATAAAACTGAGCTGGCTGGAACCATTAAATGTCACCGGCAACTCCTCTTGTGTTTCGGGCATGTTAGCGGCTTCTTCGCCTGCTGCTTGATATGAGTCGAATTGTATACATCAATGTTGTTTGTATGTGCCGATCCGACTCCTCGACTGAAAGGTTTAGAGGGTTTAGAGTTTCGATTCTCTGCCGGGTCGAGGATTTTACCCGCGTGTGCTTTGTTTCTATGGCACGGGAACTGGGGATTTCCTTGTTTTTTGCCATAGGCATATTTTCATATACACAAAACATACTACACTACCATACAATAGTGAATATACTCCCCCACATAGGACAGTTGTAAGTAAGGCCATCTAACTCTAAAACAGAGCCAAGTCCACATGTGCACCGCAGTTTGCATCCTCAACAATACCGTTGTGTGGGAAAAGCGGCGGAATCATAATAGTAATAAGAAGAAATTTGGTATGTGCTGGCAGGAGTTATTAGCTCAGTGGCTTGGTTGTTCGCTGTCTACTCAGAGGTGGATAATGGTACGCAAACCAATTTCTATATTTTCATAGAAGACTCGGGAACTTTACTACTTGTGTACTTGTAATATTGTGGGTGGTGTGGTATGGCGTGGAAAAGAAATTCAATCAATCAATCAATCAATCAATCAATCAATCAATCAATCAATCAATCAATCAATCAATCAATCAATCAATCAATCAATCAATCAATCAATCAATCAATCAATCAATCAATCAATCAATCAATCAATCAATCAATCAATCAATCAATCAATCAATCAATCAATCAATCAATCAATCGTTATTGATCTGAATTTAGGGCAGTCACCCAGGTGGCAGATTCCCTGTCTGTTGTTTTCCTAGCCTTTTCTTAAATGATTAAAAAGAAATTGGAAAAATGGAAATAGAAAAGTGACAAACATCGCTGGTGGTGTTCCTCCGTGGTAATCCAGACACCACTTCTTCTGTGTAATCATCATTATCATCATCATCTTGACAAAGTTCTTCGTCACATATTTCATCTGACGAACTGTTGTTGTCTTGGAAAAGTACCTTCTTTGTCTTCTTCATGTTCTTGTATTTGCAACTCGAGTCTTCTTGACAATATGTATAATCGTTTCTTTCTCTTATATTTCAACTCCTCTAATGATAAATTTCTGGGTGTGGCTGTCAAAATTTCAGATTGCTGCTTATGCCTAGACCTTTGTGTTTTCGCACAAAATGTTAATGCTCTGATAGGGATAGGAGAGGAATTGATACAACAACAATAATTCCATTTTCCTTGCAGAAATTAAAGGAGGAAAATGATGTGTGACTCGAAACGAAGAGTTTGATTGTTCTCTGACGATTGCGTGTGTGCAGCGAAATGCTTGAGCCACGTCAGGAACAAGTCCTCATTCATTTATTCTGACTTGGAGCGCAGGTAAATACTTCGTGGAGTCTCTCCAAGTGTTATTGCAGTGGACATCCTCACACCAGGATATACGGTAGAAACATGGGTGGTATATACTTAATTACCTGTAGGATTCATGGCGAAACATACAGTAAGCTGGTCGCTGTCTCTACTTGCCTTTGACCTTTGCGGCCAATTATTGGAGAAGCTTCGGGACGGTCGAAATGCTCGTTTCGTCAACGTTATAAATACGTGACGTAGGAAACTTACGTTTTTCACTGAAAGTCAAGGGATTATGATAAAGGAGGCAAATTTTCAATTCAAGTGAGGGAAAGATAACTGTGCCGGACTGAGTGGCTCAGACAGTTGAGGCGCTGGTCTTCTGACCCCAACGTGGCAGGTTCGATCCTGGCTCAGTCTGGCATATTTGAAGGTGCTTAAATATGTCAGTCTCGTGTCAGTAGATTTACTGGAACGTTGAAGAATCCTACGGGACTAAATTCCGGTACTTCGGTGTCTCCGATAACCGTAAAAAGTAGTTAATGAGACGTAAAGCCAATGCCATTATTATTAAAAAAACTGCAGTTATAGTGTATAATTAGCCTCTTATTTCCTGTGTTCTAATTGCCAGATATATTTCAGTTTTGGTAGGAATGTAGTCCATTACTTATCGGTAATAGAGTTTCTTGTTATTTCTGCAAGCTTCTTAAATAAAAAGTTGACACTAAAAATTTTGGTGCAACACTCTGCTTCAGATACCACTAGCAGCCATTGATATACATATGATTATATTTCTATGATATACTGTATTAATATTTTATGATACTAAAGTATGTGTGATATCTAGTAGTTAGATATATTCATGCAACTAAAATTACTGTTAAACTGATTTGATGTTACAAGCTTATATTACTGGAGTGTATTAATTTATTTTGTAAATACTCTGTAGCTATGATATTATTAGAATGTACTGCACTACAGTGAGCTCAGGTGCCTTGGCAAATAAATAAAGATAATACAACAGACTCTCCCTGACACACACTCCTAAGTAAAGTTCCTTGGCGAGCTGCCGGAACCGTTTGAGATAAGAACAGGCCTGAGGCAGGGGAATTGTATTTCCCCAATCCTGTCCATTGTGTTTTGGAGAAGGTAATCAGAGAGTGGAGGAAAAAGTTGGCTCAAAATGATCCTTTTTTTTTTTTTTTTTTTTTTTTTTGCTAGTGGCTCACAGGCGCGCTCCCCTAACCTCACGGCCACCTCGCCCGGTAAAGTGATCTTCAAAGTGGAGTGAGAGTGCGATGGCAACCACACGACACCTCGTAATCTGCAGACCTTCGGACTGAGCAAAAGTCGCTTGGTAGGCCATGGTCCTCCCGGGCTGTTGTGCCATGGGGATGGGTTTGATTTGGTGTTATAAATAAATGAACTACAGTATATAGAAACAAGAATTATTGCACACACGACCTTTAAGAAAGCCTGATAGAACAACCAGAGCGTTGTGACCCAGCTGGTATCTGCGCGGTTTGAGCCACATAGCTCTCAGCTTACATTCCGCAGACTGTGGGTTCGAACCCCATTGTCGGTAGCCCTGAAGATGGTTTTCAGTTGTTTCCCATTTTAACACCAGTCAAGTGCTGGAGTTGTAGATTAATTAAGGCCACATCTGCTTCCTTTCCAGTCCTAGACCTTTCCTATCCCATCGTCGCCATAAGACCTATCTGTGCCGATGCGACGTAAAGATAATTGTAAAAAAAAAAAAGAAAATTGGCAAACAAGCGTCAGCATCGCGAAGAAATTGGCTGTATCACACTGAACGATTCCTACAATTTTTAACGTCAGAAAGAAACTCCAGTTTTTTCGAAGACAATAATTAAAAATAATTAAAAAATCAAGCATATCAGAATATCCGAACACAAAAATATTGAAGAATCTCAAGTTAGATGGTTTAAGGAACAAAGAACTAATAATGTGCCGATCAATGGACCTGTTCTGCAAGTGAAAGCCAATGAAATTCCTCGCACTCCCACTCCACAAATACTTGTTTATAAAAACAATACTTCTTTCAGTTACGTTTTTCGAAGATTTAACTTAATTATTTTTATTACCGTGTAAGTGTCCAGCCTAAGAGTTACAGATATGTCATTTTTAGCAATAAAACAAACAAAAACCGGTTTTTGCGACTATCGGCTATTGATGGTCCGTTCGATTTCGTAATAACCGATTTCGACTCTACTTATAAAAGTAATTTACAAGTGAAATTTGATTCAAAACATAATTCAAAGGGTAGCTGACTAAATATTTATGCCATCTGTAAATCCTCATATTTACACTCCCCTTGTTCATTAATGATTCGAGGAATGTTCTTCCTGCAGCCTGTTTCTGCTTTAAAGTACCTAAACATTTCCTTCCACTTTTCACTGTAACTCATGCAACTGCCAGTTATGCTTGCTGTTTTTCTTTACTAAATGCAATTTCTTAATAAGTTCCTTCATCTTCTCCTTATTTCTACATCCATTCCCAACTCTATTACTTTCTAGTCTGCACTTCTTAGTGTTTTTATTTCTCTATTATAATATAGAAGGGCTGACCACCCTTGTCTGGCTCCTTGGCTAAATGGTTAGCCTGCTGGCCTTTGGTCACAGGGGTCGCGGGTTCGATTCCCGGCAGGGCCGGGAATTTTAACTATCATTGGTTAATTTCTCAGGCAATTGGGCTGGGTGCATGAGTCGTCTTCATCATCATTTCATCCTCATCATGACCCACAGGTCGCCTACGGGCGTTAAATAGAAAGACCTGCACCTGGCGAGCTGAACATGTCCTCGGACACTCCTGGCACTAAAAGCCATACGCCATTTCATTTTACGGACCACACTTAAAGGAATATACCTGTTTTCACACTTCTCAACAGCTTCTTAACCCCATCTCATCGGCTGTTTGCATTCTTATTTACCATTTTCTGTTGGTCATAATTACTTTTGTTAAACTCCCTCTTCCTCTTTTATTAATCATATGGTACTGCTTAGCAATCGTACTTTTACAATCTTCCCTTCTGTGACATTTATGTTTGACCACGACTGAAACAACTTCATGATCACTTACACCATCTAACACTTCAGCTTCTCTATAGAGCTCATCCGGATTTATCAGCACCACGTCTAGACTATTCTTCCCTCTAGTTACTTACATCACTTTCCTATTCTGTTTCCCTTCCCAGATTATCTAATTCACAGTACCGAGTACCTACCACGGGGTACGTATTACATCAAATCTGCGGCTATCAGTCCGATACAACCCCATTCAAATTTTAACATGAATATGTTTTGAGCTGTGAAATTAGCGACATCAATTTCCCTACACTATTGCAACTGGACCGACCATCACAACAGCAGAATTCCATTCAGCACTCTCTAAACTAAAACAGAACAAAACCACTGGTGTTAAATAAATAAATAAATAAATAAATAAATAAATAAATAAATAAATAAATAAATAAAAATTAGTACATTCACCGATGCTGTGCTCAGTCGCCACGTAAACTACGTAACAACCCAACAGTACGTTTCGTACTTTTCCCATCACCGTCCATTACTGATTGTAACTAATGTACCCACACTTATGTCTGTACAAATGTACGAGATTTTTCTACATAGAGATTTTTCTACATAGAGATTTTTCTACATAGAACACAGTGAGAGGGTGAACCATCTGGTCACGGAGCTGTTTACCCAGCTCTTTGGACGTACGTGGGTGGCATCCTTATCGCTGTGCCTGGAGATAGAAGCCAACCCATACGATATTTCATGAGGAAATGACAGGTCCCTGAGCGCTGTCGTCTCGCACGAAGAAAAGTGTTTCTTGTTAGAAGCGGAAAATCAATGAAGACCATGATAAGGCTTTTCAAACTTCTTAAGCCTTAACTGATACCGCGGGTCGTTATTCACAGGAGGGAGAGCGTAACGTTCCACTTCGTGCTATAACACTTTGCTGATTAACCCCGCGTCAGTCTGATGAAAAAGTATTTCACCATTAGTCTCAGTGGGGTGTGATACACCTCAACACATTTTTACTGATATGTAGCTGAGAAAAGGTGTCTTATTTTAAGACAAGTTTTGTGTTATAAATAGATGTTTATATTTACAGCAATATCAGTACATGTTTTCTTCTCTCCTGGTCTTTTTTGCAATTACCGCAGTTGGCAATACTGTGGTTTAAGCCCAGTTTAATGGCCGAATTGCCTTTCTGACTTCAACACTATGTGGGAGGATGTGCTCACTATTGCGTGCTTCTGTTGTGGTTTTGCAGTGTGATGTGTTATATGTAAATGAAGATGCAAATTATAACGATCAGAAATACTCATTCTCCGACATAGAAGAATTAACCAAATGTGGCTAAAATCCCAGGCCAAGCCTAACATCGAATACAGCTCCCTAAGAACCGAAGATCACTATTATTTTACTATTCAGGTAAGGAGCCGGTCATTGCTATTATCACGCATTTAAAATATTTCGTGCTTTTACGAGGTACCGGATGATACAAAACAATGCATGCTACAAGAACAGTTTCTTTTATGCCGCATGCTGGCCTTTGGTCCAGAGGGTCCCGAGTTCGATTCCCGGCCGGGTCGGGGATTTTAACCTTCATTGGTTAATTCCTATGGCTCGGGGGCTGGGTGCTGGGTGTGTGTATCTTCTTTATCATTAGAATTCATCAAAGGTAGGGCCCCATCCTCATAGATGCGCAGGTCGCCTATTCGGCGTCAATTCAAAAAACCTGCACCAGGCCTTTTCGGAGGCCACACTCCTTATTATTATTATTATTATTATTATTATTATTATTATTATTATTATTATTATTATTATTATTATTATTATTATCAGACACCCCTTGTTGGTGCTAGTTTATCAGTTCTAGATCCCTTTGCTCTTCTTAGCCTCGCCTATGACGCAAGAAAGATGCATTTTTGGAACATTTATTTATTTATTTATTTATTTATTTATTTATTTATTTATTTATTTATTTATATTTATTTATTTACTTGTTTATTTTATTTATTAGTGCCTTGTTCAGTGGCAAAGTTATTCTTCTACGCCCTCTCTTAAATTTAATCACATTTCGTTTAAGTCTAAAATGAATTACTAAAATAATTAAAATGGTTAAAACTAAATAAATCTCTCTTTTTTACGATCTGCTTTACGTCGCACCGACACAGATAGGTCTTTTTTTTTGCTAGTGGCTTTACGTTGGGGTCTTACGGGGACGGTAGAATAGGGAAGGGCTAGGAGTGGGAAGGAAGCTTTCGTGGTATTAATTAAGGTACAGACCCAGCATTTGCCTGGTGTGAAAATGGGAAACCATGGAGAGCCATCTTCAGGTCTGCCGACAGTGGGGTTTGAACCCAATATCCCTCGAACTCAAGCTCACATCTGCGCACCCCTAACCGCACGGTCAACTCTCTCGGTCAAGCTGAATTCATATTAAAACTGAAATAATTTAATTTAAATTTAAGAATTAAATTAAACATCAAATAATTAAGATAACGGTGAGTATGAAAAATATTGAAATCTGAAATAAAATGAAATTATAACGTTCCTTAAGAGCAATTGTAAATATAACAATGACATTAAATACTGTACCGTTCCCGTCTAAAATACAGTCTTCCGGCGCCGTCGGAGAGCTGCGTGTTCCGTTCGTAAAAATATGATCAGGGCTAAAATAAATCAAATATCTCAGGATAAATTATACCATGGGTATGTGAACGGGAAACAGTAACATAATTCCGAAATAAAATTCAAAATAGGGGCTAAGATAGATTTATTATCTAAGGAACATTATTGAAACTCAAAAAATAAACAAATTAATATTTAAAAAAAACGATTAATAATATGGCTCAAACAAGTGCATAAAATGCCAACATGTGCCGTGCACATTATTAACATAAAAATTAATACATGACACAAAAAGACGGGCAATGTCCCGTGTTAAAATAAAAATATTTACAAAATAATACCTGGGGAAGAATAACACACTTCGCATCGAGTCAACGCAGTTAAATTTATCGTATTGATTCCTTACGGATATCATTCAATTTACGGTTATAGGACATACCGCGACAGAATAAAATTATGCTAAATTCGATCCATAATAAAAATAATATGTACAACACTTATCAACAATTCAATGTTCCAGGGTCCCTATCTTATATCTACACTGAGTTTACTAACAGACCGCTCTGTTACAAATTGGATGGCTCAAAAGCCTTCTTCCCAATAAAGTGAGCTCCGACTCATATTTAAGAACAAGTCTTTATCAACGATGACAATGACATAATCAGCAAAAATACATGTAACACAATTCAATATAAACAGAACACTTCAAAGAAACCTGTAAAATTCATGCAAATAAAATGAACAAAACATCTGTGTATCCCTTATCTGAAATACAAGTAATAAGGTGCTAAACTCCTTCATATTAAGAAAAACACGGAACTTCAGGCTCGGCTATACATATGTTGGTCGTCACCTAGCACGCTGTATCGTAAATCAACTGGCATTTCTAATACTCCAGCTATGAGACATCCTGCCTCGCAAGAGAAGACACTAACTAACTGGATTTGTAATTCCTGCCTGAGAGATTCTAATATGTCGGGGAACACATATTAATTAGGGTTGGGCATACCGGAACATTCAGTTGTTCCGCAACATTAGGAGCTTGGAGGCGGAGCGTTTCGGTACAGAGTGCCGCCACACGGGACGCGGGACTGTAACTGCATAGTAGAGAGAGAGAGAGAGGCAACATGACATCCTCCGCGTCAGCTGGAATGTGCCTGTACCGAACGTGCTGTGTTGAAGGCCGCACTAGATAAGCTAGTTGGCCTTGGCTGTGTGCAGTGGGCACTTGGGACACGGGGCTGTAACTGCGCAGTATAGAGCGTTCCAACCTTAAATTGCAGTATAGCAGTAATGGGATAATTCCGTCTCTTTCCTTCTCTCATGTTTTGCGGATAGCGCTGTCCTACTCTAATGCAGCGGGTTTGCCAAATATCCGTAAATCAGAATGTTATCGGATAAAATGGGTAAATATCGTGTTATGTATAGAATTTCAAGGCGCATTCGATGCCGTTAACAAACAAAATGTAAAAAAATACTTTAGTGTGAAAATGGTAATATAATGGAAAGTTTCGCCAAATTCAAAATCTTCATTGTATAGAACTTATCATGTCATAACTCCTATTTTATATTCATTACTTTCCTAATTTTTTCACTACTGGTAAAGAAACATTTCAGCTCGATGTAGATAAGTTTATTTTTAAATTTAAATAATAACAAAATGCAGTATATGCGTTTATTTTCAGTCATGTTCAAGGAATTTTATGTGCAGGCACGAAAACGTCAGTCGCTGGCCAGCGTCTTTCCTATTGAATTTGCATGGGGGGTCAAAGCGAGGCAAATGGTCTTCAGATATGGAAGTTATTTTTAAAACAATCCCGAAGTTCTTATCTTGCTTAGTTCTTAATTTGTGACAGGAGAAATATCTGCCTTGAATTTTTGTTCCGCGCGTGACTCGGCTGGCTAGCTGGCTGTCTGTCTGTCTGGCTGAAGTACCGGTAGTGATCTCCCAAACATGCGCTTTAAACATTTCCAGACAGCAGCATGCAGTGCAGTGCCCATTTCGTCAGTAGTATGTATAATAGTGATTAAATACATATCAGTGACATATGTACAATTCTTGAGGGAAAGTGTATTTCGTTTGTGTAGTTTGTGAGTTCGTGCTCGTGCGTGAGGATCTAATTTCGAAGAAAAAGTGCAGAAGGATCATGGCGTGGTTAAAGCAAAGCAAACGGTCGTCGGATATGGAAGTTATTATTAAATCATACCATTCATACCTCAAGTCCTTAGCTCGTTATCTCTTAATTTATGACAGGGAGAACGTCTCGTTTGTTTACGTTTCACGAGTGACTCGGCTGGCTGAGCTTTTAAATATACTGACAGTCGTGTGCAGTGGTATTCATTTAATCAATATTATAAGATTGATTAAATAAAGGTCAGTGATATATATATATATATATATATATATATATATATATATATATATATACATATAATATTTAATGGCGTGTGGCCTCCGAAGAGGACGAGTGCAGGTCTTTCGAGTTGACGCCGCATAGGCGACCTGCGCGTCTATAAGAATCGCGCCCTACCTGTGATGAATTCTAATGCTGAAGACGGCACACACACCCAGCCCCCGAGCCATTGGAATTAACCAATGAAGGTTAAAATCCCCGACCCGGCCGGGAATCGAACCCGGGGCCCTCTGGACCAAATGCCAGCACGCTAACCATTTAGCCATGGAACCGGACAAGATCAGTGATAAATGTATAGTTCTTGAGGACAAGTGGATTGTGTTTGTTGTGTTTGTGTAGTCTGTGTAGTTGTCAGTTCGTGCTCGTGCTCGTGCGGGGGGGTTCTTAGTTCGAAGAAAAAGTGCAGAAGGATGTACAATGGATCGCCAAATGAAAAAGAAACGTTCCGTAGGTAAACTCAGGGGAAAAGAACGCAATATTTTAATGAGTGTCCTGGATTATTTTTTATAGTCTATCCCGCAACAACAACAACAAAAAAGCAAAAAAAAAACCAGAAGGACGGCAGAAAAATGCATGGAAAATTAAATACGATGAAATTTTGCGAAGTGAAGTGCGTCGGGTGGTTCACTCTCTTTTATTTGCTAACATACCACCGACATTGAACGTGATTTTGAGTCGGGTAAATGGAGAAGATTCTTTGCCATGATTTTCCAAAACTACGTTGTATCGCTTCTTACATGATATAGGCTTCCGTTATTTAAGACGGGGTAATAAAGCAGCTTTCATTGAAACCGATGAAATTATTAATTGGAGGCACAGATATCTCAGGGAGATAAAACGTTTGAGGGCACAAAATAAAGTTATAATTTACACAGATGAATCGTGGGTAAATATTGGGCAGACAGTGACAAAAGAATGAAAGGATACGACAGTGAAAAGTGCACGGCAGGACGCCATTGAAGGGGTGAGTTCGGGACTTAGGCCACCGAAAAGCCGAGGACCGTGATTTGCCTTAGTCCACGCGGGTAATGAACATGGTTTTGCTCCAAATGCTGAACTAACATTTTTATGCCATAAAAACATAAGACAACTGGGCAAATTACGTGAAGGAAGTAAAGAAAAAAGAAAGAGATCTGTGGAAAGCAGACGAATTACAGGACGATGTCGACGATAAAAAGTTTTTAATACGACGTTCTTCATCGTCCGGATCATTCTCAAGTTCATCTCCCGAACCCGGTTCATCCAAAGCGGGAACATTGCATTTCACTCTGTCGGGTTTTATTCTAGTAAAAAAGTCCCAAACAGGACTTCTGTGCGACATCATGGAAACTTTACCGTCTTTTGTACGGTATATATTCCTAGACTTCAATAAAAACACACTTATAGAACAGTTAAACACAAAACAGAACACATTAAGTTATTCGCATGTACCGATTTACTACCGAAGGCCAGTGGCAGGCTGCAACGGAACTCACAGAACAAAGAGGATATGACAGAACACGGAACACTCCAACACGAGCAGCACGTGGCGGGACTGGCGGCGCGGGCGGCACGGGCACACTGCACTTCCGTCTGGCGCCTGACACTCAGGAGCCGTCATGAGCCGTCATGAGCCGTCATCGGCTATATCCGCTGTCACTTGACTCATGGTACCGAACGCATCGTATCGTCACAGGTCCCGCTTACCTTTGATTACTTGCGAATCTTGAAGTGAAACCAATTAAACTAGTGTATTATTTAATTGTAAAATAGCCAAGAATAACTTCGTGTGCCCAGTATGTTGTACCCGTACTTCGTTTTATTATACACAAGGCTTTCTTTTCTTTCTTATAGTGTACGCATTCTCGAAGATCCCGCGTGAAAAGATGCTTTCAATAAGTAATCTGTAGCTTGCGGTAATGAGGTGAAGTTTGTTAAAACGTGAACTTGAGTTTCTTTCTTTCAGAATTTTCAGTGAAATTATTACTTAAGCTAGTGTATTATTTAATTCTCAAGTAGTTGCGAATAACTTGGTGGGCTCAGTATGTCAGAATGTTCTACATCCTTGAATTATAGGGAAACTTGAATCGTCATTTTAAGACGAAAAATTCAGGTGAAGAAGTGATATTTACAAGTCATGTAGATGTGTTTCATAATAATATTAGCGACTTAGTTTCTCTTTAAGGTGTTAGAAATAATGAATGTGTATCATGTAGCATTAGAACCGATTACAAATTGAGCACGCGATAGCATAGTGAACGTTCAATTATATCACTGAGCCTGTAATTCTGTTCACAATACACTCTGAACTCGAGGAAAGTGAAAATCATAAGTTCTGAAAAGCTCAAGCACAGGGAGAGTGTGGTGGCTAAATATCCTGCTACGACGATCATGCACGAACTTAGCCGATAAAAATGAAATGGCGTATGGCTTTTAGTGCCGGGAGATTTCAGGACGGGTTCGGCTCGCCAGGTGCGGGTCTTTTGATTTGACTCCCGTAGGCGACCTGCGCGTCGTGATGAGGATGAAATGATGATGAAGACAATACGTACACCCAGCCCCCGTGCCAGAGAAATTAACCAATGATGGTTAAAATTCCCGACCCTGCCGGGAATCGAACCCGGGACCCCTGTGACCAAAGGCCAGCACGCTAACTTAGCCGATGACGGCTCCTGAGTGTCAGGCGCTAGAACAAAGTGCACACCGCCGGTATCGACAGTCAGCTAGTAGCCGAAGGGGAAGGGCAGTGCGTAGTGGCGCTTCTGACGGGATAGCAAGTCAATATCTCGGTCTCGCTTGAGAATGTTTCGGAGCAATTGACACTCCGTGTTCCGGAACAGCGGAACATAACTGTGCACCGGCACAGAGTCCCGAAACAGGGACATAGTGCCCAACCCTAATATTAATGCTGCAAATCACTTCTTTGTTCATTAAACTAACAATAGGCCTCGAACTCAACTTAAGGCTTCTCAATACACATTCATATGGCCTTAAATACACATTTCAATATAACACGGCTATTACACATGACACACGGCACATCTGGCCTAACACCTCGGAGTCCAAGAGTTTGACTCTTATAATATTAATGAACACTCAAGGCAAATCAAGCCTCTCTCTCACCATGCAGCTACACCATTATATTTTCCCCTTTATTCATCCCCAGGCACCTTCGTCCAGTATTAACACACGTTGTATAATCTCAGTTTCAGGCTAATCTTGCCTTTTTTCTTGTAATTTCACAACACAATACCAATTAGCTAGTCCTCTTTGCCGATCTAAAAGACACTAGTTCAACGGTGTACTTTCACGCTGGTTACATCTGGCATGCAGTCCTGTAAACAAGCTACATGCTTTTAGAAAAACTGTTCCCTGCTGAAATTTATTCCCAAACAAGCTTTAGGCTGTGAGCCTTCTTAATGAAAGAGTCTACATCTTGTTACAAAAACTGGAATACACAGTTACCTCTTGACATACATATATCCTCATCTACACCTAACATTTCCTCTTTTCCAATCTAATAAAAAGGAAATAAATTAATAAACAAACATCAGGGTTCAAACATGCATCTTCCCTGAAACATGGCATTACTCTATGAAATGAAAACATAGCTCAGCCACAAAAGGACTGACATTTACATTTAAACTACAATAGGATCGAATTAGCCTAATTTTTCTATCTAAACATGCCTATAACTTTTAAGATAAACTTAACTGGTTTCGTCTCAGCATTCTTTTGGTCCCAGGCCGCCACGTCGGCATAAATTACGCCATTATTGCAGCAAACTGCATGGCGTTACAAAATACACTGCTGGTCTTTTCTTCTTCCATCATCTTTGAGAAATGGTGCTCTGCACACACCATTAATTTGTACCGAAACGATAAATGACGATTCGCACTCGTTCTTCGCGTTACCGGACGCGTACCGATCACAGTATTTGTGCTATACGGATGCAAATTACATACACGGGTTTGTAGATATCGATAATAAATATCGTCTTAGTTATTGACAATCCCGTGCCACAACCGCACTCCGGCATACTGCAGCATTATACGTGATCTTATATATAGCAAAGGTAATTGCTTTGTTAACTGTATAATACACTTTCGTAATTACATTTTATTACTTGCATTTAGGTAATTGCATATTCTCATAAAATAACGTTTCAGCTTTCACAATAAGTATGTCTACTTAGTTGATAAAAATCGTCACTATAAATATTACTAGCATGTAACACTGGCTTACTATAAGACACACCGAGCCGCGCGGTTTGCGACGTTAGAGCAGAATGATCGTCCCATCTCCTGAAGCTACTGCGTTCACCAAACTTCCGGTATTAGTAATACCATCGGGGTTGCGTTCACAAAATACTACTCTCCAACTCCGAGTAAACTCGGAGTTCACTCTATCCGTTCACAAAAGCAAAGAGTTAACTCTACAAGGTGTTCAGAAAATCCATTCGAGTTAACTCAGAGTATACTCTTTTTACTCTGCGTAAATAGGTAGGTAGATTTAACTCGACATGCGCAGTACTGCATTCATTGGTGGCGGTGAAAAACTTAAACTTTAAAACACAAATACGAATACCGACATGGAAATGAATTCCAATTCCAATTATTATCTAGTTGTTGACAAAGAAGGACGTTATGTACTGAATGAAGAAGGAGATATTTGCGTCCAAAACAGGGAAAGTAGGTACCAATTTCATAATAGGTGGAAATAACATGATTACATTTTTTATAAGAACACCCATGTTATGAATGATCAGCTGATTTATTAACCTCAAATTCCTAATGTTTATTTTGTAAATTTATATGTAACTCTTTTTAATTTAGATGTCCCTCTGAATGAGAATTCGTCTGACGTAACTGAAGACCTTAAAGGAGATCATAGTCGTTGGTCACACAACGCAGTCTTATTACTGTTAGATGGATACAGCAATAACATTGAATCGTTCGCATCCTCTGCTGTGCGAAATGATGTCGTGTGGAATAAAATTGCCACTCAGCTAAAGTGGACAATATGAAATCCACGCAGTCTGGAGCCTCAAAAATTAAGTTCGATTATTTTGATCAGTTCCACGAATTATTTGGGAAGAAACCCAATGTCGTTCCTGTGGCATTGGCTTCTTCAAGCAGGGGTGCTAACATTAACTTGTCTGGTGATCAAAATGTTGAAGTGTTAGATTCCAGTGGCGAAGATGAAAATATGGATAATACTGACTATCCAATACTCAATAAGCCGTCCAAGCAGCCTCCCAAAAAGAAGGCGAAATTAGATACAGTGCTTTCACACTTTTCACAATTAAGTGCCGAAAGGGAGAAAGAAAAGGAAAGAAGGCACAAGGAATTAATCGAGGTGCAGAAAGATGCCATACGGGTTTTCAGTGAAAAAATTGACAAATTAATCGAAAAGCTTAAATATTTTAATTTAATTTTAATTTTTGGAAGAAAAGTTAATTTACAACAAATTATTTTCTTAGTTATTCATGTTTCATTCTTGTGTGTGTTTATTTGGAGTCATTTATTCATTGAAGTTCATGTCCGTTAATAAGTAGAGAAGGAAGTAAACTAAAAATTGTAGTGTTCGAAATAGAGTTGAAATACCTTGCCAAATGAAATTCCTCAATTAAAATAAAGCTGCTGGGCTAAATCTCGTCTCTTTTCATTCCCATTTCGTACATCCTGAAGACAACGGTCAACATCTTCAATTTCAATCTCATCATTTCGTTCCTGTCCTTCACGTATGTACTCTTCTACCAAAGGGTCGTGGTCAATACAGATGTTGTGCTAGACGCAAGCGGCTAGAACTGTTGCAGAAATTAAATCTGTCCTATTCATGTCCAAATATTTTAACCTTCTGAATCTACCTTTCAGCAGGGCGAATGCTCTTTCTATCACTTGCCTATTTTTGGAAAGTACCAGGTTGAAATTTCGTTCAGTTCTATTGAGGTTACCTCTATCAATATACGGTGGAATGAGCCAATTCAATACAGGATACGCCTTGTCACCCAATAAGAATTCGCCATTTGGAAAGAATTGATCATTATTCGACACAATATCTGCGTAAATGTCAGAATTTCGAAGAATTCGTACATCACTGACTGAGCTCGGATATCCCACAAAACAGTCGATAAACTTCAAACTTGAGTCACAGATTCCCTGTAGTGTTACTGCGTGAAAACATTTCCTATTCACATAAACTTCAGGATCTTTCTTTGGGGCTTTAATGGGAATGTATGAGCCATCAATAACCCCTATGACATTAGGTATGTTTGATAATTTTTGGAAGGCTTCACATGATTCCTGAATCTCACTACCCTGCGGCCATTTAATTATATTATGTGAAATACTGCACAATGCATTTATAACTCTCACAAAACAGACGGAAAGAGTTGACTTGGCCATGTCAAACTTTTCCCCAACAGATCTGTACGAATCAGGCGTTGCTAAGATCCAAATTACAGCCAGAAGTTGCTTTCGTGGATCTTGCAATGGTCTTCCTCGTTCCCCGATTTTGGATTTCGAAAGTTTAGGGCCAATGACTCTCAGAAGATGTTCGAATGCTGATCTCGGCAATAGAAAATGTTGTTTAAATTCGATTTCATCGTAGCTGTTGACAACATATTCTACATATCCAGTTATTCTAATTGGCTTATCGTTCACTAATGCAGAACAGATATATTGGTATTCGTCGTCATCATCATCAGATTCTTCCTGCAAGATAAACAACAACGGATACTGTTTTAGGTCACATTTCGGTGAGGAAAGTAGCAACAACTCGTACAGCACACTGCTATTAATGAACTCACCTGAAAATTATTCATTAAATTCCTCGCAAACGAGGTTATGGTAAAAGAAATAACCTTCCTTAATTGATCAGCCATATTCTATTACTCTGTATTCACTCTAAAGCGTTCACGAAATACCGTTACTCGGAGTTAACCTTACTAGTTACTCCGCGATACTCTAACTCTACTCGGAGTAGTATTCTGTGAACGCAACCCGGGTATTTCACTGATGTGATGACGCCATGGCTCAGCCGCTTGCTCCGCAAAAGCGCTGACTCAATAAAAATATAGTACTGTAACTGTCTACAGGTAGTTTTTAATATATGACTTACTTCTATTTCATATCAAAAACGTGGAGTATGGCTTTATAACAGATTGACTAATTAAATCAAGAATAGTGCAGCACTGTAAATCTCGAAGTTGGTAAGTCTGACTTCATTTGTTCTGTATATCCCTTCATTCCGCAATTTCGCTTCCAGGGCTGTGATTGGTCTCTTTTGAATCGGCCGCTCTCAAACACTCTCGTAAATCATACAAAATACCCGAGCTGCTCGCTGTTACTATGGAAAAGTTATTTCTGATGCCACGCGCTGCCGCGATCTTGCATTACACAACTTCTATATATTGCACCATGATTCCTTCTTGTACTAAATACACAATATTACACCATATCACCTACTTTACTATTTGGGGCATATATGATATGGCACGATACTAAAATACTGCAATAAATCAAAATATGCAGTACCTGTTCCTAATTCATCCTAATGAAAATGAAAACCTACAACCTGTTTTCCAGTCTTTGACCGGGTCAGGGATGTAATGAATGAAGCATATATAGGCTATTAGTACAATGGGGTCGCCACTCCCAAAGTGATTTATTAATGACTGAGAGATGCTATGAAATGATAATGCACAGTGTTGCTGGAATGAAAGATGACAGGGAAAACCGGAGTACCCGGAGAAAAACCTGTCCCGCCTCCACTCTGTCCAGCACAAATCTCACATGGAGTGACCCGGATTTGAACCACGATATCCAACGGTGAGAGGCCGATGCGCTGCTGCCTGAGCCACGGAGGCTCCTAATACATTCTAATAATGAAATAAAATTTTCTACTGTTAGAATGCAATTGAGCCACTACTTCCCAGTGTAACTTTCAAGTTACAGTATGGCTGTGTGATTTTCAACTGTTTATAGTTTAATAGTTATATGCATAAGCCACCAGGAAGCGCCAAATGTATGGTTGGGAGCATTACAATACAATACAATCAATACTGATCTGCATTTAGGGCAGTCGCCCAGGTGGCAGATTCCCTATCTGTTGCTTTCCTAGCCTTTTCGAAATGATTTCAAAGAAATTGGAAATTTATTGAACATCTCCCTTGGTAAGTTATTCCAATCCCTAACTCCCCTTCCTATAAACGAATATTTGCCCCAGTTTGTCCTCTTGAATTCCAACTTTAACTTCATATTGTGATCTTTCCTACTTTTATAGACGCCATTCAAACCTATTCGTCTACTAATGTCAATCCACGCCATCTCTCCGCTGACAGCTCGGAACATACCACTTAGTCGAGCAGCTCTTCTTCTTTCTCTCAATTCTTCCCAACCCAAACATTGCAACATTTTAGTAACGCTACTCTTTTGTCGGAAATCACCCAGAACAAATCGAGCTGCTTTTCTTTGGATTTTTTCCAGTTCTTGAATCAGGTAATCCTGGTGAGGGTCCCATACACTGAACCATACTCTAGTTGGGGTCTTACCAGAGACTTATATGCACTCTCCTTTACATCCTTACTACAACCCCTAAACGCCCTCATAACCATGTGCAGAGATCGGTACCCTTTATTTACAATCCCATTTATGTGATTACCCCAGTGAAGATCTTTCCTTATATTAACACCTAGATACTTACAATGATCCCCAAAAGGAACTTTCACCCCATCAACGCAGTAATTAAAACTGAGAGGACGTTTCCTATTTGTGAAACTCACAACCTGACTTTTAGCCCCGTTTATCAACATACCATTGCCTGCTGTCCATCTCACAATATTTTCGAGGTCACATTGCAGTTGCTCACAATCTTGTAACTTATTTATCACTCTATAGAGAATAACATCATCCGCAAAAAGCCTTACCTCCGATTCCACTCCTTTACTCATATCATTTATATATATAAGAAAACATAAAGGTCCGATAACACTGCCCTGAGGAACTCCCCTCTCAACTATTACAGGGTCAGACAAAGCTTCACCTACTCTGACTCTCTGAGATCTATTTTCTAGAAATATAACAACCCATTCAGTCACTCTTTTGTCTAGTCCAATTGCACTCATTTTTGCCAGTAGTCTCCCATGATCCACCCTATCAAATGCTTTAGACATGTCAATCACGGTACAGTCCATTTGACCTCCAGAATCCAAGATATCTGCTATATCTTGCTGGAATCCTACAAGTTGAGCTTCAGTGGAATAACCTTTCCTAAATCCGAATTGCCTTCTATCGAACCAGTTATTAATTTCACAAACATGTCTAATATAATCAGAAAGAATGCCTTCCCAAAGCTTACATACAATGCATGTCAAACTTACTGGCCTGTAATTTTCAGCTTTATGTCTATCACCCTTTCCTTTATACACAGGGGCTACTATAGCAACTCTCCATTCATCTGGTATAACTCCTTCGGCCAAACAATAATCAAATAAGTACTTCAAATATGGTACTATATCCCAACCCATTGTCTTTAGTATATCCCCAGAAATCTGATCAATTCCAGCCGCTTTTCTAGTTTTCAACTTTTGTATCTTATTGTAAATGTCATTGTTATCATATGTAAATTTTATTACTTCTTTGGCCTTAGTCTCTTCCTCTATCTCGACATTATCCTTGTAACCAACAATCTTTACATACTGCTGACTGAATACTTCTGCCTTTTGAAGATCCTCACATACACACTCCCCTTATTCATTAATTATTCCTGGAATGTCCTTCTTGGAACCTGTTTCTGCCTTAAAATACCTATACATACCCTTCCATTTTTCACTAAAATTTGTATGACTGCCAATAATGCTTGCCATCATGTTATCCTTAGCTGCCTTCTTTGCTAGATTCAATTTTCTAGTAAGTTCCTTCAATTTCTCCTTACTTCCACAGCCATTTCTAACTCTATTTCTTTCCAGTCTGCACCTCCTTCTTAGTCTCTTTATTTCTCTGTTATAATAAGGTGGGTCTTTACCATTCCTTACCACCCTTAAAGGTACAAACCTGTTTTCGCATTCCTCAACAATTTCTTTAAACCCATCCCAGAGTCTGTTTACATTTTTATTTACCGTTTTCCACCGATCATAGTTACTTTTTAGAAACTGCCTCATACCTGCTTTATCAGCCATATGGTACTGCCTAACAGTCCTACTTTTAAGACCTTCCTTTCTATCACATTTATTTTTAACTACCACAAAAACAGCTTCATGATCACTAATACCATCTATTACTTCAGTTTCCCTATAGAGCTCATCTGGTTTTATCAGCACCACATCCAAAATATTTTTTCCCTCTGGTTGGTTCCATCACTTTCTGAATCAGCTGTCCTTCCCATATTAACTTATTTGCCATTTGTTGGTCATGCTTCCTGTCGTTCGCATTTCCTTCCCAATTGACATCTGGCAAATTCAGATCTCCCGCTACAATCACATTTCTTTCCATGTCGTTTCCCACATAGCTGACTATCCTATCAAATAATTCCGAATCCGCATCAGTGCTACCCTTTCCCGATCTGTACACTCCAAATATATCAAGTCGCCTATTATCTTTAGAAATGAGCCTAACACCTAGAATTTCATGTGTCTCATCTTTAACTTTTTCGTAGCTTACAAATTCTTCTTTCACCAGAATGAAAACTCCCCCTCCCACCTTTCCTATCCTATCTCTACGATACACACTCCAGTGCCGTGAGAAAATTTCTGCATCCATTATATCATTTCTCAGCCATGATTCAACTCCTATTACAATATCTGGTAAATATATATCTATTAAATTACTTAATTCTATTCCTTTCTTTACAATACTTCTACAGTTCAACACTAACAATTTTATGTCATCCCTACTTGATTTCCAGTTCCCTGTTCCCTTATCACCGCTCCCTAGGCCATCCCGTTTCCCTGAATGTACCTCCCTATTACCCTTCCAAACAAATTTCCTAACTTATACGTACCACTGCGCTTTAAATGAAGGCCATCCGAGCGCAGAACCCTATCTCCTACCCACCCATTAGGATCTAGAAATTTCACTCCCAGTTTCCCACATACCCACTCCATAGTCTCATTTAAATCCCCAATCACCCTCCAGTCAGTATCCCTCCTACACAGTATTCCACTAATAACAATCTCCGCTTTCTTAAACTTCACCCGTGCTGCATTTACCAGATCCCACACATCTCCAACTATGTTGGTACTTATATCAGCTTGCCTTACGTTGTTGGTACCAACGTGAAACACTACCACCTTCTCCTTCCCCTCCTCCCTCTCTTCTACTTTCCTCAACATCTGCCTCAACCTAATTCCTGGATAACATTCTACCCTGGTTCCCTTTCCTCCACACACTTTCCCCACGTGTCTAACGATGGAATCCCCCATGACCAGAGCCTCAACCCTACCCACCTCATTTGATCCCCTCCCCTCCTGGTCAGCCCTATCTTTCCTGATAGCTGCAAAAGCTACTTCCTCCTCCCTTTTCTCCTTCCCATGACCCTGTTCCACCTGTCTTTTCCTATCCTCTACTCTACATTTCCCTTTCCTACCTTTTCCCTTCCTCCTGCTTCCACGCATCTCAGAAACAGTTCCCTGTCCCTCATCTTCCCTCTGTTGTTCTACCTGGAGTGACTCGTACCGATTTCGCACAGACACCTGTCCTGAATTCTGATCCTGAATAGAGCCCTTGGCCTGCAGTCTCCTTCCCCTTAGAACATTAGACCACCTGTCTTCTACAACTCCTCCCTTTCCTTCCCCTCCCTCTTGTACACCTACTGTAACCTGTACATTGTTTGAGGGAGTCCTATCTTCCTTCCTGTCTTCTGTGAGAATCCTAATTATCTCCCTCAAACTTTCCAACTCCTCCCTCATACCCCTCAATGCCTCACCACACCCACAATATGTACACTCGCGCTCCTTAGCCATTCTTTACGGGGGAAAATTTTTAAATTAAAAAATAAAATAACTTATTTGCAAAAAAATAAATGAACGGAGGGATATATTGTCTGGGATAGTACACAACAATAAGGTAATTAATATACGACTACACTACAATACTACTTAGTCGTGCTCTATTTTTTTTATCCTACAACCCCTAACAGGATAAAAGCTGCTGTTAATTACTGAATATCGAAAGTAATACACAAGAACTACACAATTCCAAACTGCAATTAAGCCTATCCTAATTTCACCAATATTTTAGTAAGAGTTTCTACGGATACCTCTACTACACCAGTACTACACAAATATTTTACAACTAGCAAGATACCCGTGCTTCGCTACGGTATTATACTGAAATTTATAATTGAATGCTTATTGTTTTAGATATATAATCCGCTGAAATTCGCGATTTAACTCGTTTTCTGCGAGAATCCACCAAAATTCCCAATCTGACTCGTTTTCTATTAGATTACGGCACGTTTCCTCCCATTTTTTCAATCTTCCTTTCCAGCAATCGATTTCGTACTTCCCGGGCTAGGCTCAGGTTATCCTCCCGGTCAGTTGGGTCCGTAAATCTTTGCAATCTTTTCCTATAATCATTTTTAATATGGATAAAATCCTTCAGGAGATCCGGCGTGGTGTCTTATTGGGTGCCTTGGCGGCACTGAACCCGCGGACGGACTGCATTCTTAGTCATTACCCGTCCAGGACCCGTTTCCAGCGCGGTCCGCACATTTGACGACGGTCCGGAACATTATTATTATTATTATTATTATTATTAGTATTACTATTATATGTTGCTGGAATGGCTGATGACAGGGAAAACCGGAGTATCCGGAGAAAAACCTGTCCTGCCCCCGTTTTGTCCAGCACGAATGTCACATGGAGTGACCGGGATTTGAACCACGGAACCCAGCTGTGAGAGGCCAGTGCGCTGCCGCCTGAGCCACGAAGGATCCCTATAAGTACATTAAGAACAGTAAAATCAATTGGTCTCACCTCCTTCTACACCCCATCGCCGTTAAGTTTATTTAACGCCCCCCCCAAAAAAAAAATTAAAAGAAGGCTTGTTTCTTTATGTTTAAAGGTGATTCCAAACACCAATGTTCACGTCTATTACCTTCAGTTTTGAGATATATGTATCCCAATAAAAATAATTTACTTTTTTCACTTCATTTCACACTACCCCCTCCCCTTAAGTGAATTTTCCCGCAAAAAATACTTGTTTCTTTAATAGTAAATGATCTTCTAAATACCAATTATCACGACTCTAACTTCTTCAGTTTTTGATTTATGTGTCCTCATGAAAGGAATTCAACTCCTTTACACTCTCGCTCTCCAAGATGGTTTCCCCCCAAAACGCGTTTTCCTTTGTTTTAAAGGAGATCCAAATACGAATTTTCACGTCTGTAACAACTTTAGTTTTTATTAGATGTATGTATTCTCATACAATTAAGTCAATTAATTTTTCAATTCTTTCACCCCCCCCCCTTCATTGGATTTTCCGAGTATACGTGTTTCTTTACTTTTAAAGCAGATTCCAAATATCAAATTTCACGTCTGTAAGTCTGTAACATCTTCATTTTTGAGATATCAGTAGCCTAATTAAAAGAATTCAACACCATTTTCAGTCACTTTTACCCCCCTCCTCCCAAGTGCTATTTCCGAAAACTAAAAATACACGTTTCTTTATGTTTAATAGAGATAAAAAGATACCATTTTTCACTTCTGTAACATGTTAAGTTTTTTAAGATATACTGTAAAAATTCTCATTTCAAAATTTCACCCTTTTTTAGTTCCCCTTAAGTGGAGTTTCCAAAAACAAATCACCTATGTTTCTTTACATTTACAGGAGATTCCAAACACCCACGTTTTACGCCTGTAACATTTTATGTTTCCAAGATATTCTGTAGATATCGTCTTTCAAAAAATTCACCCCAATTTGTCACTCCTGTTTAACCGCCATTAATTGGATTTTCCAAAAACTAAAAAATATGTCTTTCTTTATTTTTAAAGGAGATCCCCTATACAAATTTTCAGTTCTGTAATATCTTTCGTTTCTGAGATATATGTATCCTCATTAAAGGCATTCAACCCATTTTTTACCCTTTTACACCCCTCCTATTTGGATTTACAGGAAACAAAAAAATACGTGCTCCTTTATTTTTAAAGGAGATTCTAACTACCAATTTTAACATCTGTAAATTTTAAAGTTTTAAGATGTAGACACACTCATTTAAAAAAAAATTCACACCCCCTTTCATCCCCAATATTTGGATTTTCCAAAAATGAAAAAATACGTGTTTCTTTACTTTTAAAGTAAATCCCAAATGCCAATTTTCAGGTCTGTAATATCTTCAGGTTCTGAAGTATAAGTAGCCTCATTAAAGGCATTCAACCCATTATTCACCCTTTTACACCCTTCCTATTGGGATTTTCCAAAAACAAAAGAATACATCTTTCTTTATTTTTAATGGAGATTCGAAATACCAATTTTTACATCTATAAACTTTAAAAGTTTTGAGATATAGATACAATCATTTTAAAAATTTCATCCCCCTTTTCACCCCCCATTATTTGGATTTTCCCAAAACGAAAAAATACCTGTTTCTTTATTTTTAAAGTAGATCCCAAATACCAATTTTCAGGTCTGTAATATATTCAGTTTCTAAGATATAAGTATTCTCTTTAAAGGCATTCAACCCATTTTTCACCCCTTTTCACCCCTCCTATTGGGATTTTCCGAAAACAAAAAAATACGTGTTCCTTTATTTTTAATGAAGATTCTAAATACCAATTTTTACATCTCTAAACTTTAAAACTTTTGAGATATAGATGCACTTATTTTAAAAATTCACCCCCCTTTTCACCCTCGCATTAATTGGATTTTCCAAAAACAAAAAAATACGTGTTTCTTTATTTTTGAAGGCGATCAAAAGTACCAATTTTGAGGTCTCTAATATCTTCAGTTTCTGAGTTATATGTATTCTCTTTAAAGGCATTCAACACATTTTCACCCCTTTTCACCCCTCCTATTGGGATTTTCCGAAAACAAAAAAATACGTGTTACTTTATTTTTAATGAAGATTCTAAATACTCATTTTTACATCTCTAAACTTTAAAACTTTTGAGATATAGATGCACTCATTTTCAAAATTCACCCCCCTTTCACCCTCGCATTAATTGGATTTTCCAAAAACAAAAAAATATGTGTTTCTTTGTTTTTCACAGCGATCAAAAGTAACAATTTTGAGGTCTGTAATATCTTCAGTTTCTGAGATATAAGTAGCGTATCCTGATTAAAGGCATTCAACCACTTTTTCACCCTTTTTCACCCCTCCTATTGGGATTGTCTGAAAACAAAAAAATACGTGTTTCTTTATTTTTAAAGAAGATTCTAAATACCAATTTTCACATCTGTAAACTTTTAAAGTTTTGAGATATAGACACACTCATTTTAAAATTTCACCCCCCTTTTCACCCCCTTAGCGACGGAATATCCAAAAATCCTCTCTTAGCGAGCACCTACATTTCAATATGAATGTATCTCCAAAATTTCATTTCATTATGTCCAGTAGTTTTGGCTCGGCGATGATGAATCAGTCAGTCAGTCAGTCAGTCAGTCAGTCAGGACAAGCTACTTTATATATATAGATAATAAAATAAGCACACTAAATTCTAATAGGATATTACTCGTATACTACTGTACAGTACACTACAGTAATTTTTAAACTACTTTCAGACGTATCCTAATTACGATACCGGTACCGTACCGTATGTCACTACTAAGCACAACAGAAATGAAATTTGCAAGAACTACTGTACTCAAAGATTACCAACGAAGCTAAATGCTTAGACAAATTATTATTAGTATTACGGTCTAATAGATATACATGAAAGATAACACACGAATATAGCAGACAAGATACGGCACTATCTAAATGTACTGTATCTATACTACAATGTATCTACACTACACTACACTGCGTTTGGTTAAATGCTTAAGTATCAAAAGGATTGCCGTACACGAAGAAAAACACGAATATAACTGGCAAGATACTATCTAATATATTATACCTTATCTTCACTACAATTCTACTGAAATGTGGTTATGTGATTATAACAGCTGGTGGATTACTATTATTTTCCCTACTCCACGGGACGGAGAAAAAAAAAGTGTCCTTAATTAGGCCTACTGAAAAATACGAGGTTGTCTACAATAATTTCTCAAATATTTCTATCAAAACTACTACTACTACTACTCCAGGGACTTGAACTGCAATTACTGGGATATATGAACTTTATTATTATTAGCTAACCGCTCATAAATACTGAAAGATCGAGGGAGCGAAATATAAATTACGGATACTAACTACCTACTCAGAAGTACAAATGAATGGAATACAAGGTCAGCTGATTTTTATTTATATTTACTTGACTACACTACATCCTTTGTTCACGACTGTAGCCAACAATGCAATATTTGAATATGAGGAGCAACAATAATCAATAACAATACGACTGTTAACTATTACCGTGTAATCACTTTAACTTCTTTTTAAATGGAAGTTTACAGGCGTATCGTGTTTTTTAATGTAGTAAATTATTACCTTCGCGATAGTTTGAACGTATATCTATACGAAATACCGGAGAAGTTGCTGCAGAAGTTACGGTACTATTCCTTATGATAATCTGCCTTTGTAAGTACAACCAACGAACCTACAGATATTTACAAATATCTTTTAAGTTAATATTGTTACCTAAAGTATTACCTAAACCTAAATTCGAAACAAGGTGCACCTAGCTAGCCTACTTAACCTAGAAAACGTAATTTACTGAAGACCAACTGAATTACTTGTTACAAAATTTAAATAATTATTACTACTCCCAATTTCTACCAACAAGCACTAAACAATTACTATATAAACAGCACTAAATGAATCAGATATACACAAAATTAAGCTATTTCAATAGGTTTTCACTACTTTATCACTACAATAATGCAAGAGCTCTCTCAACAGCCAACCGTTCTCAAGCGCATCCAACAATCCAGGCACATGGCGGATAGCTAGTTTTACAATTATGTTTTGTGTTATTACTAACAAATGATATGCATAAAAAATATAGAAACCAAAGGTAAGCATCTTGAATATTTTATGAGACTGTTATTTTATAAATTAGTCAATTTTCACATATCAGAACATTACTGCCCAGTGTGACCTGGAAGTCACAAACCTAATTTTTGAAAATCAAAAATGAAAATTCAATAAAAACTGCATTTATGTGCAGTTTACAACATATTTACTTAGTATATGGCAGATAATTTTTTTTAAAACACAACAAAATAATTTGGGCAGTAGAGGGTTAATAACATACTGTAGACATAGCAATACATGTCCGACTCTTTGGCTGTATGTTCGGCATTGAAGCCTTCAGATCAGAGGGTCCCGGGTTCAATTCCCGGCTGCGTCGGGGACTTCAAACGAGTCTGATTAATTCTTCTGGCTCGGGGGCTGGGTGTTTGTGTTTGTCCCAACATTCTCCTCTTCATATTTAGACAACACACGTCACCATCAACCACCACAGAAACACACAAAAGGGTTGGCGTCAGGAAGGGCATCCGGCCCGAAAAACAGGGCCGAGTCCACATGTGCGAGACATTTCGCACCTGCGACCCAACACATGTGGGGGAAGCGGAAGAAGAAGAATACATAATAAGCTAATATGTTTTTCTTACAGCTATAATGGAATATTAATGCATAGGTCCTACCTATATACAGTTTATAAAACTCTAACGTGTATGTTCCACAAAATTCAAGGTCCTAAACCAGACGGAGTTTAAAGGTGCGATTTGTACTAAAATCTTCCAAATCGTCTCAATATTACAGGAAACATCTTGCATTTATGATCACTCCAATAATTGCAGACGAAGGCTTACCCTAAGTCGCAATACATTCTATACTTAGCAGGTCGCTAAGATGTCCGGCTCCATGGCTGAATGGTTAGCGTGCTGGCCTTTGTTTCAAGGAGCCCCGGGTTCGATTCCGACAGGGTCGGGGATTAATCTTAATTGGTTATATCCGCTGGCTCGGGGACTGGGTATGTGTGTGTCGTCCTTACGCAGGAAATGAAACGAAAAAACAAGGAAAGAATGAGAAAAATAAGAAAATGTCGTAAAAGTTTTTAAAAAGTCTAGAAAAACGATACTTCTAATAACCAAAGAAACAACTGCTCCGGACACATGAAAGCGACTAATACACTTACTTCCTCTGTTGATGGAAGAATACTATTCTCTGCTAGATACCCTTTGGATCTCTGACCTTCCCCAGCTTCTGAATTTACTCAACAGATGGCAGAACGTTCCTAATAACTTAGATGCTGCTAAGAGAAAACAGTCTATGTACGTAGAAACGCTTAAAAAAGTGGGTATCTACTTACCCGAACCAGTATTCAGCCACGGGCAATTGTATCTTGCGCTATCTCGGGCAAGATCGTTTGAAAATGTTAAGATCCAGATACGACCGAATGGTTGAAACACACAGAATATTGTATGGAAAGAAGGGTTACAAACTAAATTGCGAATGAATCAGTTATTATGTACCGGTTTTAAATTTTCATAAAACTATTGAAAAGGGCAGGGAAAACAATATGACTACGAGAGGCATATCAGAACGAGTGATCTGACCTGTTTATAATTATTGCTGTGGAGCAGTGCGGGTCCTCTAGTTACTAAATATTTCTAGTTGGTTTACTCTGTATTGTTGTGCCTTCCTTTACCGTAAGCGAGTTGTCAATTTCACTTCAATCAACTCCAGTTCAAAATCAGTTCTGTGTTCTCTTTCATTGTCTGACCAGAACTCACTTTCATCTCCACCCTCACTGCTCTTCTGACACCTCTTGTCTGCTGTAAGTCGTCTAATAAGGGAAGTTAACCGAATACCGTACATATTTTCAGCACCTCCCAATTCTACCGGACTGAGCCGGGATCTAACCCGCCAAAATGAACTCAGAAAGCCAGTGCTTTATCCCCTGAGCTACTTGGATGGAGAATAGATGACATATCATAGGACCAGCCATTTAGGCCACTAAATCCGGCGTGTCTTATGGTATAATCCTTTGTCGATATGACGTACGTTTAGTAGCAGTCAATCTGTAAATGAAGGTCTTCAATATTGTAAACACGCATATACTTTCGTATGTCGATCTATATATATTCACTGATGTCGATTTTTAGCTATCGAGAAAGGGTGGGTCTGCTATTGTAATCAGTACTCCCCACACCGACTTTGACTGGCAGTATGAAAGGGTTCCTTCTCCAACTCCTGTGTAAGTGTCATTAGTAAGGAAGGCCTACAATTGTAATGAATAGTTCCCTTCTCGATTTGACTTGCAGAAGGCAAGGGAGCATGCAGTTTTGTTTAAAACTCCCCTACCCGATTGTGTTTGGCAGTAGGCAAGGGTGCCCGCCATTATAAAGAAATGTCCTCATCTAAAATGTGACTGGCATTAGGCATAGTGGCCTGCTATTTTGATGGAAACTCACCAACTTGGTGTGACTGGCAGTAAGCTGGCTGGCAGTAGGAAAATGGGCCTGCCATTATAATGATAACTGCACAACTTATTTAAGTCACATTTCCTTTATTCATAACCGCTGTAGGCTATTCATTTAACACTTGCTGTAGTATCGAGGAAAATTGGGGTTCACATATAATTTCAGACAGTTTAATAAAATTTTTAAAAATTAGGAGTTGGCTGTTTCGAGACACGGCCGTAACTTGCTGGAGTAGAATACGTCTCACCCGTACGGTCCCTATAGGAAAATGTAGGTGACGATTTCATGAAAAATCTGAAATACTAATAACTTCGTCGCTATGCACCCAATCTTTCGTCAGGGCATTCTCTTTCATGTGAGACCACTCTTACTCTTCTGTGACGTCAATCTCACCTCGTGGTGATTAAAAAAACCGCACTGGTAAATTTTCTCTGCTACACGGAAAAGCATAGAATAATGGGTATGTTATCTTTTGTTTGGGGGGGGGGGGCTAAAAAGACGAGAGAATTTCCTTGGCTGTTCCCCCTCTTAGTAGTCTCTTACGACATGAAAGTGGTACAGATCCTTTGACTCCACTCACAGGGGAGATAAAGAGTTCCGATAAGTTGAAAGAAAAATATCCACAAAAAGAAAGGCAAGGCTCATGAATTGTGAGGAAATGGAATAGATGAATATTGTTACTTGGGCAGTAAAATAACTAACGATGGCAGAAGTAAGGAGAACATAACATGTACACTAGCACAAGCAAGGAAGACCTTTCTTTAGAAAATAAATTTGCTCACTTCGAATTGATAAAGGAATTTGAATGATATTTTTGAAGACTTTCGCCTGGAGCGTGGCATTGTCTGGAAGTGAAACATGGACGGTAACTAGCACAGAAAGAGAATACAAGCTTTAGAAATGTGGTGTTACAGAAGAATGCTGAAAGTAAGATTGGTAGGTCGAATCCCAAATAAAGAGGGTTAATTTTGACGAGAAGAAGAGATATAATGATATGGCACATCTTAAAACACCCAGGTCATGTTCAGTTGGTTTTTGAGGGAAGTGTAGTCGGTAATAACGGTAAGGATAGACCAAGGTATTAATATGACCGGCAGATTAGAATAGATGTAGGATGCAGTAGTTACGCAGAAATGAAATGTTTGGCCCAGGATAGGGTTGTTTGGAGGGTTGCATGAAACCAGTCCATGGGCTGATGACTCAAACATAAATGATGATAATAATAATAATAATAATAATAATAATAATAATAATAATAATAATAATAATAATAATAATAATAATAATAATAATAATAATATTTTTATACACCGAGTGGATTGGCTGTGCGGTTAGGGGCGCGCAGCTGTGAGCTTGCATTCGGAAGATAGTGGGTTCGACCCCCACTATCGGCAGCCTTGAAGATGGTTTCCAATTTTCACTCCAGGCAAATGCTGGGGCTGTGCCTTAATATTTTAAAAAATACATTTAAGGTACTTGTAGAAATCTAAACCCCAACAAACTATATATATTTTGATTCAGAAAAGGATGAAGAATTTTATGGCGCCAAAATAAAAAAATCGATTTTTTCATCATGCAAGAGTACGTGGTGTCCTCAGCAGTGGTTGCCATGGTTTCAATGGTGTCAGGAAACTGATGATGTTGGTTCCAGGTGGACCCTCTGCCCACAAACATATCCATGTTAAAGACCAACAATGCCAGTGTTTCTGATTCTCTCAGGGCGATGAAGCACTGAATAACTGGCTCTAGACACTTTTCACTGTACATGCCACTCTGCTAATAACATCGTGTTGGCAGCCTCGACTCTAATGTTATTAGGCAGGAGCTGCGGAGGCTGAATTTAATGACCTCCCGTAACGAGCTCCTGTCCTGGAAACAAACGAGATTGCTTCAGAAATGATCGGCCTTCTACTTGGACAGTCTCACGCCCTTAGAACATGCAACTAAACAGGCAGAGAACAACCGGCAAGTGTTCCTTATCATATCGTCGAACTGGATGGTGTTAATTCTTTGGGGGTTACTTGTGGAACTAAAATGAAATGAAATGGCGTATGGCTTTTAGTGCCGCGAGTGTCCGAGGAAAAGTTCGGCTCGCCAGATGCAGGTCTTTTGATTTGACACCCGTAGGTGACCTGCGCGTCGTGCTGAGGATGAAATGATGATGAATACGACATATACACCCAGCCCTCGTGCCAGCGAAATTAACCAATTAAGGTTAAAATTCCCGACCCTGCCGGAAATCGAACCCGGGCCCTTAGAACCAAAGGACAGCACGCTAGCCATTTAGCCATGGAGTCGGACACTTATAGAACTAAAAAGCTTATATACGGACCGCATCCGTACGGGCTTTTATACGTATTTAGTTCGTGTGACAGGTAGGAGAGGTGATGGTGATTATCATTTTAAGGAGAAGTACAACTAGAGTCTGTGTCGAATTGGAAGTCTTTCGGCCTCGAGAGGTTACTCAGAATTGGCTAACTAAACGGCTGCTACGTTGTCGTGTCATCCACCTACTCGGACTCAAATTTAACGAATAGGGAGAAGACATAAGTTTAGATTCCTACTACAGGAACTACTTACATCCAACCGACCGACCGACGAACGAATGAAGGGCTGTCGCCCATGTGGCACAGTTGTTTACCTGGTCTTTCCATAAATTATTTCAAAGAACTGTGATATCTATCGAACATATCCCTTGATAAATTATTCCAACCCCTTATTCCCGGCTCTATAAATTAATATTTTCTCCAATTTGTCCAATTCCAATTTTATCTTCGTATTGTGATTGTTCCTACATTTAAAAACTCTTCTTCTTTCTTAATCTGCTTACCCTCCAGAGTTGGTTTTTCCCTCGGACTCAGCAAGGGATCCCACCTCTACCGCCTCAAGGGCAGTGTCCTGGAGCTTCAGACTCTGGGTCGGGGATACGACTGGGAGGATGACCAGTACCCCGCCCAGGCGGCCTCACCTGCTATGCTGAACAGGGGCCTTGGTGGGGGACGGGAAGATTGGAAAGGATAGGCAAGGAAGAGGGAAGGAAGCGGCCGTGGCCGTAAGTTAGGTACCATCCCGGCATTTGTCTGGAGGAGAAGTGGGAAACCACGGAAAACCACTTCGAGGATGGCTGAGGTGGGAATCGAACCCTCCTCTACTCAGTCGACCTCCCGAGGCTGCGTGGACCCCGTTCCAGCCGTCTTACCACTTTTCAAATTTCGTGGCAGAGCCGGGAATCGAACCCGGGCCTCCGGGGGTGGCAGCTAATCACACTAACCACTACACCACAGAGGCGGACACTTTTAAAAACACCACTCAAATCTTAATCGCTCGGAGCATACTGGTTAGTCGGGCAACTCGTCTCCTTTGTCCCAAGTCTTCCCAGCTACTCTTTTGTCGGAAATCACCCACAACAAATCAAGCTGCTTTTCTTTGAATTGTTTTCCCACTTCTCGAATCAAGTAATCCTGGTAAGGGTCCCTTACACTGGAACCGTACTTTTTTTTGCTAGTTGCTTTACGTCGCACCGACACAGATGGGTCTTATGGCGACGATGGGACAGGGAAGAGCTAGGAGTTGGAAGGAAGCGGCCGTGGCGTTAATTAAGGTACAGCCCCAGCATTTGCCTGGTGTGAAAATGGGAACCACGGAAAACCATCTTCAGGGCTGCCGACAGTGGGGTTCGAACCTACTATCTCCCGAATACTGGATACTGGCCGCACTTAAGCGACTACAGCTATCGAGCTCGGTGAACCGTATTTTAATTGCGGTATTATTATTATTATTATTATTATTATTATTATTATTATTATTATTATTATTATTATTATTATTATCCTTTCTTCGTTTCGGCCTGCTGTGGACCACGTTATTTCAAC